>NC_080585.1:25462500-26662500 GCF_029962835.1 Magnolia sinica | reverse complement strand
TCGAGTACGCTTGCCAACAAAGTAAGATTTTCTTATTTATTGCCATGTGATTGGGTTACATTATTACATCAATCAAGTTCGGGTTCGGGATTAGGTTTAAGTTAGAGAGTTGAGATTAGGATTAGGTGTAGGTTTAGGTTTAGGGATTTGAGAATACATTTAGGTTTTAGATTTAGGTTTAGGTTTTAGGTTATAGGTTTAGGGAATTGAGAATAGGTTTAGGTTTAAGAAATCGGGTTCGGGTTTAGGCTTGGGTTTTCAAGTTTAGGTTTAGGTTAAGGAGTTAAGATTAGGATTAGGTGTAGGTTTAGGTTTAGGGATATGAGAATACATTTAGGTTTTAGGTTTAGGTTTAGGAAATCGGATTCAGATTTGGGATCAGGTTTAGGTTTGGGTTTTCAAGTTTAGGTTTAGGTTTAGGTTAGGGAGTTGAGATTAGGATTAGGTGTAGGTTTAGGTTTAGGGATTTGAGAATACATTTAGATTTTAGGTTTAGGTTTAGGTTATAGGTTATAGGGTATAGGTTTAGGTTTAGGTTTTAGGTTTAGGTTAAGGTTAGGTTATACGTTATAAGTTTAGGTTATAGGTTATAGGTTAAGGTTTAGGTTATAGGATTTGGTTTAGGTTAAGGTTATAGGTTTAGGTTTAGGTTTAGGTTAAGGTTATGGGTTTTGGGATTTGAGAATAGGTTTAGGTTTAGGTTATAAGTGTAGGTTATATGTTTAGGTTTATGTTAGGTTATAGGTTACAGTTTAGGGAATTGAGAATACGTTAAGGTTTAGGTTTAGGAAATCGGGTTCGGGTTCGGGTTCAAGTTCGGGTTTGGGTTTAGGAAATCGGGTTCGAGTTTGGTTTCGGGTTTAGGTTTGGGTTTTCAAGTTTAGGTTTAAGTTAAGGAGTTAAGATTAGGATTAAGTATAGGTTTAGGTTTAGAGATTTGAAAATTCATTTAGGTTTTATGTTTAGGTTAAGGTTATAGGTTTAGGTTATAGGTTTAGGGAATTTAGTTCCAGTAAATTCCCTTCACTTCACTGTCATTTCCATGCATTTCACAGTCAATTCACTTGACACTTGCAGAAACAAGTTGCAACAGGCAGCAATGACAGTCCAGGACTGGACAGAGGGATTGGAACAGAGCACATTGCAAAAAAGAGACTTCACCTCAAATTTACATTTTAAAACTCAAGGGATATATTTACCTGTAAAGTATTTCTGCAGAGGTAGCTTTCAGACATAACAACTTTGGCAAGATGTGATGGTTGATATATGTGGCATACAAGTAACTCAAATTAATCTGTCAGCACCAACTTAGATGATCAATCTCAAAGAAAGCCTTTTCTGTGCAAGAATGCAGGAAGGAAACAACCTGTTGATCCTGTATTGTGTTGTTTTGTTCCATATAAACAATGACAATATGGTTTGAGGCCGCTTCATATTGCTAACTGTTCAGAGGCATAGCAAGGGTGTCTCTTGAAAATTCCCCTTTGATCATTTGAGTTATGGTTGAGCTGATATAGTATTGCAGATAGTTACAAAATGATGCAACATTTTCAGAACAAAGCCTAGGAAATGTTCTTCAATAATCATAGTTACTCATGGTTTTAGACCTCCCATTCTAAAAAATAAAAAGAATATTTTGAGTTGAGTATTCTGAGGATCCTCCTGGTTGTTGAGTAAAGTTATCTTAAAGAAAGATCAAGCAACTTGTTTAATGTTGCATTTTTTAATTTTGTTTTATTAAAAGCCTTACTACAAATTAGTCAGTTTGTTTTATCTACACTCTGTAGTCAAATGTCTTCAACATCAAGACTTTCAGATTTTCTATTATGCCTAATGAGCATGTGTTGCATTGCATGCTAGAGACCTTAATTGTTTGCAAATTTCCCTTTTTTGGATAATTTGCCATAGTTAGACTCATGTAATAATGGTGTGGGGTTGATCATGTTTGCATGTGAGTTGAGTTGGTAATCAAATGTGGGCTTGATCGTGTTTGCATGTGAGTTGGCAATAATGTATCGGTGGGTTCTGTGCTATTTTGTGCTACCAACTACTAAGCATGGCATATCTTGTGTGTGGGTGTTTTGTGGTTGGCCGTTTGTTTGGCAACTGATGTTCCATGATCCTACTTTGCTTGCTTGCCCTCACCCTTTCGACAATCTGCCATTTAAAGGCCAATCCCAAATCACTATGAGAAGGAATAAGATAATGATGATGCCGATGGCAGCGGCAATGATCAAGAATAACAAAGCACAGATAAAGACTGGGTTAGAAAGTCCCAACGAACCAAAACTAGGAGATTTTCCATCCAAGCTACCTTTTATTTTATTTTATTTTATCTATGCATACACTTGTGCCACTATATTCATGAAAGTCTGGGAAAACCGTAGAAGAGTCTAAAATCATGTTTTAATTCCCCATGTTTTTCACTCCCCGCCTAGAAGTTGGGGCAAGATTTATGACCAAAAGGAATTCATAGGAAATGTAAAAACCAACCAAGAACTGATTTATTTTTTATTTTGCCCATAAACTAAGGAATTACTAAGCTAAGAAATGTAAAACTCAACAACCAAAAATTATCCTCACATAATGAATGTATTTTATTCAAGCCCACCATTCATCTTTTCAACTCATTTTCAAGCTTGAATCCGAAAATGAGGCAGATCCAAATCTAAGGTGGGCCACACCATAGTAAATTACGTGATCTAAGGTGGACCCCTGACTCTCCTCTTTTATGTAGTAATACTTGGTGGCCTTATCCTGTGTCGATTTTCTTTTGGACTGTTGGAAGCTGGCATTCTGAATCAGGTCAAGATGATCTCTTACTTTTTTCATACACCTTCTAATATTTGGTCATCTATGACATTGATGCAACAGCTCATTGGAAGGATGATAATCATCTACATGAAATTAAGGATAGCATTCGTTCCTTGTAAGTACTGAAAGTATTGAACGATGACAGACTATGGTAAGTTTTCGTAGATGCAACATGCTAGTGTCTTTATGTGTGCACATGCATGTATAAGTGCTTTTGTGGTGTGCATATGTAGCACTTACACGAAATTCATGTTTATCTTGGGGCCGTTTGGTTAGCCTTAAAGTTGTATTCAAATAGAACTTTTTGAATGCATTTGTCTACCTACGCTTGTTCGAAGTTTCTTGTATGGATAAGCAAATCTTCAGTTTTTAAAGATGCTGGAGAACGAGATGGAGGAGAGCAGGAGTGGCACCATTAAGACAAGTGATGTATACTATGACGTTCTTCCCTCCTCTGTACACTACTTGTACACTAACACCATTTTGTTGTTAGTGAGTCCATACATATTTATGTTGAAAGCACTAAAAAATGAGAGTACCAAGCTTCTTTAAGCTACCTCAATAGTATGTAGAAAACGGGGACATAAAACATGCATATGAAAAAGATTTTGGTCAGTTAAGGTTCTCCCCAAGTTGATGAAAGAAAGAAAATTGATGGATTCTTGCTTCTTCCAAGCTGCATTTGCAGTTCTACAGACAGTTCTTGGCCTTAGCACCATGATCTGATGAACATTTGCATTGCATGGAGTCTGCAATACTTATTCATTTATGTCGTCAAAGCTGTACTTTTTTCTTTTAAGTTGTTTCTTTATTTCTTAGCATATACTTTGAAGGACAAAAATCCTACATATCAGTGACCTTGCTTTGATTTTGTATTATGATTCAATAACAGTCACTTGAATGGGTTGCTTTCGAGTTTCAACATTTGATGTAAAAGTGCATTTGGATTTCATAGTTCCCATGGTTGTCATAATTCATTGCAGAACATACTGAGATAGGATGGTCTTGGTGGTGTGGGCTGTTTTTCGCCTATTTTGCATCTTCTATTTCTCTTGATTTGGTTATGTTAGGTCACTCTTTTCTAATCTTGCTGGCTAGAAGATAATCTCTTCTTTGTTTGGTTGAGCTATCAGTGCTAGCAACAAAGAGGTTCATTTTTTTTTTAATTGGATTTCATGATTTTGTTCATCATCCACATGATTTAGTGATTATGTTGTTGTGGTACAATGCAGTTAATAGAGAGGGTGAAACTCTCATGGCATAAAGCATCAACAAGTCTATTTTTACGCAAACAAGCATATGGTTTTAGTGGAGGTTAAACACATTGAACCAGATTTCCTAAACCTAAACCTTAACGTATTCTCAATTCCCTAAACCTATAACCTAAACATATAACCTAAAACCTAAACCTAAATCTAAAACCTAAATGTATTCTTAAATCCCTAAACGTAAACCTACACCTAATCCTAATCTGAACTCCCTAACCTAAACCTAAACCTAAACTTGAAAACCCAAACCTAAACCCGATCCCGAACCCGAACTTGATTGATGTAATAATGTAGCCCAATCACATGGCAACAAACAAGAAAATCTTGCTTTGTTGGCAAGCATACTCGAACTCAAGCATCACAATGCATCAATTTCTATCTCCACTATCTCTTATAGCATAGATTATTTGAGATTTGGGATTTATCTCATTTTTAGAGTCATGTCCTAACACAATATAATAATATTAATAGGCAAGGTGGATTTGTCCCCAACATTATTCCAAGACCCATATAACTTCTCCTTATAAGAAGTTGGGTAGGGCACATGCAGCTTGAACCATCAAAGGAGATAAGGATCACCTCTCATATGTTCTCTCTCTTTTCATTTATTTTTTCCATAGGATTGTATGTATATGTGTGTGTGTGTGTGTGTGTGTGTGTGTATATATATATAAACTAGATTAGGCTCAACCTAGACTCAAGTTGATTGAACCCAACCAATTTTAACTAGATCCAAGGTGATGGACTCATCTAGCCTCAATTTCGAGTTTGGCCCCGTTCAATTTTGAGTTTCGGGTCAAATTGGAAATTGAGCGGGATAAACTGAAAATTGAGCAGGCCAAACTGAAAATTGAGTGGGATAAACTGGAAATTGAGCGGGCGTCACTACATAATTAACAAAGAAGTGGTCACGGATTTATTGATGAACCAATACAGTTGGTTCATAATGGAGTATCCCAATATTATTCTGTTTTTTCATCCAAAAGGATTTGAATTAGAAAAGATTGGATGTTTAGTCCCTCCAAGACATCCAGCACCAAATTGAGAGACCATTTAGAACTGGTTTCTTAGCAATCAGGTGATATTCTTGGCATTCTAGAGGCATGCAGCCTCAAGAGGATAAGCTAGGATGTTCGCTTGAGGAACATTTTCATAAAAATTGAGTAATTTGGTAGATATACCCTGGGTTGTTGGAAACTTATATTAGGTGCATCCCCTATAACTGATGAAGAATCTTGGATATACCCTAGCCCTATAAATGTGGGATCCACCTTAGGTGGTCTAAATAGTTCAAATTTTGGTTTCATTGTGTATAGAACATCCCCACAATGTTCTATGTCTTCTACTACAAGTTTTATGGGTTTATATCGAAGAGCCATTGTTTTATATTATGTTTGCAACTTTTCAGCTTTTCATTATTGTATGTTCAATTGCTAGCAGTTACGCTATCCAGGCATTGCAATGCCTGGTAATTGAAATATCCAATGCATCTAGATGCCCCAAATTCAAATGATCCTGAAGTAATCTCACATAGTATTGTTTCTTAAAATTCTAAAGACTTACCTTTATAATTGGTAAAATTGGAGAAGCTATATTGCTGGGTATTTTGAAAGTGACTTATTTCCCAGGGTATTCATTATGTCAAAGCACAGATCTAACGTACCTAAAAAAATGCTATGATCAGTCTAATATTTGTCATGTTTCAGGACTTGCATATTTGTGTAGGGACAATGGATTTTCAATCTTTTAGAGTTTATTAACTACTCCCAAGAGCAGTTGAAGTTGGCAAAGCTAGCCCTTCTCTCCTTGTTCAGGTCTGTTCATGGCTCTAGAGGTGGATGGCCCGCTCATTTTCCAGTTTGTCCCACTCAATTTCCAGTTTGGCCCACTCAATTTCCAGTTTGTCCCGCTCAATTTTCAGTTTGTCCCGCTCATTTCCATGTTTGCCCGCTCAATTTCCAGTTTGGCCCGCTGAAATTCTAGTTTTTCCCGCTCATTTCCATGTTTGCCCGCTCAATTTCCAGTTTGGCCCGCTGAAATTCTAGTTCGTCCCGCTCATTTCCATGTTTGCCCGCTCAATTTCCAATTTGTCCCACTGAAATTCTAATTTGTCCCACTCATTTCCATGTTTGCTCGCTCAATTTCCTATTTGTCCCGCTCAATTTCCAGTTTATCCTGCTCAATTTCCAGTTTGGCCCGCTCAATTTTCAGTTTGTCTCGCTCATTTTCCAGTTTGGCCCGCTCAATTTCTAGTTTGTCTCGCTCAATTTCCAGTTTGGCCTGCTCAATTTCCAGTTTATCCTGCTCAATTTCCAATTTGGCCCGCTCAAATTTCCAGTTCGGCCCACTCAAATTCTAGTTTATCTCGCTCATTTTTCGGTTTGGCCTGCTCAATTTCCAGTTTATGTTTATCAATAGCCCTTCACCTTGAGTCAAAAATTAAAATACGAAAAGATTTCACATACACCAAAGTTGGTTTTTGCCTTATTTTAAAAACTTGTTTCTCCTTGTTTCAATTATTAGAGGAACAAAAAACGATACCAAATGTTTGGGGTGTAAATGCCATTTGCGGGGTCGACCGGGTTTCCTCGCTCATTTCCTAAGTTGTCTCGTTTAATTTGTACGTTGCTTCGCTCAATTTCTAGCTTCCCTCGTTCACGATCAATTCGCTTCACTTCACGGTCATTTCCATGCATTTCACGGTCAATCCCGGCGATTTCGTTTTAATTACAGTCATTTCCGTGCATTTCACGGTCAATTCCCTTCACTTCACGGTCATTTCCATGCATTTCATGGGCAATCCCGGCGATTCCGTTTCATTTCACGGTCATTTCCATGCATTTCACCGTCATTTCCTTTCACTTCACGTTCATTTCCATGCATTTCATGGTCAATCCCAGTGATTCCATTTCATTTCATGGTCATTTTCATGCATTTCACGGTCAATTCCCTTCACTTCACGGTCATTTTCATGCATTTCACGAGCAATCCCAACGATTCCGTTTCATTTCACGGTCATTTCCATGCATTTCACGATCAATCCCGGCGATTCCGTTTCATTTCACGGTCATTTCCTTTCACTTCACGGTCATTTCCATGCATTTCATGGTCATTTCATGGTCACTTCCATACATTTCATGGTCATTTCCATGCATTTCACGGTCATTTTCCTTCATTTCACGGTCATTTCCATGCATTTCCTAGCAATTCCCGAGACCTTAACCCAAGCCCAACTCAAGTTTTATCGAGTCGCTGTTTGTATGGCCCAACCTCAAGACCAAACCCGATACATCCTAACCAAGCCCAACCCAATGTCGGGTCGGTCACAGGTTGGTCGGGTTAAGCCCGCCCAACTTTCAACCCTAAAATTATATATGGTACATCAAGTAACTAATTTTGGTTTAGAAAATATTTTTTTTATATGAATAAAGAAAGAAATGAAAAAAAAAAGAGAAATTTTTTTTATATGCTTATATTTACATATTTATATGAATATGTGTTAGAAAAAAATGTAGGTGGAATAAAATTCTCCATGTAAAAAAAAAAAGAAAGAAAAGGAAGTGCATAGGGATACGGTTTTAGCTACGGTTATAATCCGTAGCCATAGATCGAGGGGTCGAATCCTGGATTCCACAATAAATCGCCGGCAGGAACAGCACTTGCGGTGGAATCACGGGATCCAATCGCCGATCTACTGTAATGGCTACGGATTATAACCGTAGCTATATCCGTATTCCTCTCCAGACGCCATTACCATTCTGCTTGAACGTCTACCGTTGAAATCCTTTTAGGGGCCACACAAGTTTTGGATCATTATGAAATTTGTTTTACCTCTTCATCCAGGTCTTTGTGACCTTATGAATAGATTGGATGGAAAATAAATGTTATGGTGGGCCCTACAAAAGTTTCAACGATGAAAATCAATTTTCCGCTGCTATGTGTGGTGTGGCCCAGTTGATCTTTGGATATGATTTTATTTTGGTTGATAATGCTCCGAAATGATCTCGAAATATGGATGAACGTTGTGGATATAATAAATACATAGCTGTGGGCCATTTAACTTTGATCTCTTTTAAGCCGTTCGTAGAACTCTCAGTTGGCGCTCGTCTTCGCAGTGAAAAGGAGGGGTAGTTTCGTCTTCAAAGTTGCTGTCCGCACGTGCTAGTCTAAGTTGGTCACTTAAGTTTGTATTCCTTCATAAAAACCGCTGGGTAAAAGGTTTTGCCTACAGTGGTCATTTTCTCCTTTCCTCACTGATAACTTTTACGGAGAAAAGGACATTCACGAGATCTTTCCTGGATGAATTACCCGACCGTCGGGCTTGGATATGTACATTATCCCATAGCCATGAGTTTGTAAGTGGGGCCCATTGATTAATGATCCAGACAGTCAATCTTAAGCTATCCGATGTAGATGATGGGTATTCCGTGAAAGTATCCCAAATGAAGCAATCTTACCGGTCAATCAATGGGTTCTAAATAGAAGGTCAAGAATGAAATAAATCATTGGTTTTCATTCAGAGAAAATAAAAAACCAACATAATATCCAAACCTACCAATCCACGCTGTGGCCCATCATATCAACGGTCTGGATTAGAGAATCACGGCCTCCGCTATTACAACTGATGCTGGAGGGGCACATGATCCCTCCTTGCTGGAGGGAGAGTTAGCATTTGAAATGCTGAACCATACATAAGCATGCACAAAGCAACTGTATGTGCATAACCAAATCAGAACCGTTCAAATCGTGGGATTATTGACAGTTGGAAAAAATAAAAAGACATAGGTTGCAATATCAGCCGCTGCTATTTTTTTATGGACAGATCTTGACCAATGACTGTATTTTAAATGATCCGTCCATTTAATGGAAAGATCCAAAGCTTGTTGAGGCATCCGTTCGATAGAATCTCCTTCTTGTCACTCATTTGAATGGTCCTCACAGATTGGATAGATTGGATTGTTGCACGTGGATTATATGGTGCCCGTTGCTGGATGCAGGCGTGTGGAGCTTTGTACTCTGTCATCGTAAGATGTTTTTTTCTCTGGGCCCACTTGCCAACCGGTGTTAACCGGTAATGCATGAAAACGGACACGGCTTACCAGCAACATCCGGTGAAACGACAAACCTATAAATTCCCGGCTCTCGTGCTTTTCTCGTTGTTCTTTCGTCCAGCTTTCCTTCCCCTTTCCCCACTACTCGATCAAATCCTTTCATCTCTACCTTCGAGCGAAAGATTTTCCTAGAGATTCTGTTTTATTCTCTGATATTGCACGATTTTGGAGAGATTTGAGATCTCTTTTGCCGAAAACTGCGAAAGATCGGAGGTTTCTCTTCGTTTGGCGAAGAATTGCAAAGATCGGAGGCTTATTCTGTCTATTTTGAACGAATTTGGAGGGGCTGAGATCTATTTTTCTGAAAACCGCAAAAGATCGGAGGTTTTGACTCTTTCTACGAAGAATTGCGAAGATCAGAGGTTTTTTCTCTTCATTTTGCACGAATTTGGAGAGATTTGAGATCTGTTTTCTAAAGATTGGAAGTTTTTTTCGTTTTCTGGCGAAGGTTTCTGCATTATCGGAGTTTTTCCCAAATTTTATTGAATTTCGAGAGATTTGAGTTATCTTTTTCTTGAAATCGCAAGAGATACGAGGTTTTCCTTCTTTCTGGCAAAGACTTTGGAAATCTGAGGTTCCGTTTCTCTATTTAAGACGAAGTTGGGTAGATTTGTAGTATCTTTTGTGGAAAACTGTGAAAGATCGTATGTTTATCGTCTTTTGAAGATGAAGAATTGCGAAGAACAGAAAATTTTGGTCGAATTTGGAGATATTTGATATATCATTTTGTGGAAAATCGCAAAACATGGAAGTTTTGAAAGATCAGATGCTTTTTCTGTCGGTCTAATTTGTAGGCATTTGAGGTATCTTTTCCTGAAAATTGGAAAGGTTTGGGGGCTTTTTTTTCCCCTCTCGGCCAAGCATTTATAAGATTGGAGGTTTCCTCTCTCGATTGTGCTCAAATCTGCAGATCTTTTGCAGATGTTCACATGATTTGTGAAGCATTTGGTATTTTTCTGAAGCAGCACTGCAATCTGGCCATCAATGAGTGCTTTTCTATGTAAAAAGTAGAAACATTTTGGGTTTTGATGGGTGAGATTTCATGGATTACTCTTTCAATCAAGCGAATTTTGCTGCCTCAGTCCATATCAACCACGTATTCTCTATACAGAGATCGCTGCAATAGAAGGTCATAAATCTGATATTTTTCTTCTTTCTGCAAATAATCTCCTGAAATAGAAGTTTTTCTAGTTCTGGTATTGAGATCAAGATGGGAGTCGATTACTACAACATCTTGGAAGTGAGCAGGAATGCGACAGATGAGGATCTCAAGAAATCGTACCGGAAATTGGCCATGAAATGGCATCCAGATAAGAATCCGAACAAGAAAGAAGCAGAGGCCAAATTCAAGGAGATCTCCGAAGCCTATGAGGTAAGTTATTAGACAAGTAACTATTATATAGCATTTTCTTCTGCTATTTTGTTTCAGGACTTTTCTGCTTAAGCCTATTTGGGTCTATTTTCATCTATGCTTATCTGCAATTTCGTTCCACTTCCAAGCTGGAATCATTTGAAATTTGAGATCTTCAGGGTCTTTCTTTCACAATCAATTTCAGATTTTTTCTTATTTGATTCTAGTGGAGTATCTTGTAACAGAAATAGCATTGTTGACAAAGATAGCTTCTGTTAGATGCTGAGATTTCCTTATGCTTCCATTTTTATTTTTATTTTTATTTATTTATTATTATTATTATTATTATTATTTTGTGGTAATCTTAGGTAAATTAGGGCAGCTTGTTCGTTTTAAACTTTTAGTGATTGATATTGCCAAGAATATTTTTCAAATTGCCCAGAAAACAAGCCATGTAGAAAAGAGGGTGTAGCAAATGGAGGCGATTTTTAATATGTGATTGTCTTTGCTGGATCTGAGGGAAAGGAATAATAGGACGTTTAACAACAAATGAAAATCATTGGCAGAAGTTTTTCAAAGGTTCTAAGAGAGGTCATTGCACGGGTAGTTAGCTTAAGGGCTTTAACCGATTTTGAAAAAGAGCATTTCGAGAGGGTTTGGGTCAATGTATTTTGAGTTTTGGCTAGGTTAGTTTTCATCAACCCTCACCCCCTTGTTCTCATAGGTTTTTCTTCTTCTTCTTCTTAATAAATTTTCATTACCAATAATTTATTTATTTTTTAAAAAAAATGAAGAAATTGCCCATGGTATCTCCTGATCTTTTGAAAATTTGGATTCCTCTGGAGAATAACAAGAGGAGGAAAAATCAAGTAACAGAAGAACTTCCCTGAAATTTTGAAGATGTGGAAGAAATTAGCTGTCAGAAATTTCTGGAAATTATTTGACCAAAGGTTTCCCAACCATTTTCTTTTCAGGTCTTGAGTGATGTGCAGAAAAGGCAAGTCTATGATCAATACGGTGAAGAAGGGTTGAAGGGGATGCCTCCTGGAGGCAATTACTCAAATGGCAGTTCAGGTGGCACAAATAATTTCCATTTCAATCCTCGTAATGCAGAGGATATCTTCGCGGAATTCTTTGGGAGCAGCCCCTTTGGGTTTAGTTCGATGGGCCGTGCAAGGTCTGTGAGGTACCAGCAAGACGGTGGGGCCTTTGGGGGATTCGGTGGGACAGAGAATGTTTTCCGATCTTACACTGAAGGTGTTGGGGCTGGTGGAGGTACTCCACGGAAACCACCGCCTGTTGAGACCAAGCTGCCGTGCAGCCTTGAAGAACTTTATAGTGGGTCGACGAGGAAGATGAAGATCTCAAGAAACGTCCTGGACGCTAATGGGTAAGCAATTTCCTTTGCCTGTCTATTCTTTTATGAGATTGGTCTGCTTTTTTCAAAATTATATCACAGGAGCTTTTATTGTCTTAATAACTTGATGAAAAATGCCATGCATGAACCTTGAGATGACCAAAACATGTTTGAGCCATGCCATCATAGTTCGAAAACCCAAAAACTTGACTTGACTATGTTCAGCCAGGTCGGATTGACTCAAAGACTTGATTTGACTCGACAAAAATACTTGAACTTACTTGAAATTGGAATATTTGCATCAAACCACTGGTTGACATACTGTTAAGTATGTCTTCTGTATGTCTGAGGTTGTGGGTTCGATTTCCGCTTTACACTTAACTTTCTTATTTAATAGTACAGCCGATTCAGCCAGTGGCTTGATTTGAGTCACCACGGGTCACATCGAATTGGCCCAGTGGTTGAGTCGAGTAATTCTTCCCTAGACGGGATCGAGTCAGACCAGAACCGAGTTTCAGGAGACTCGGCTCAAAATCTTGCCAAGTCAAGTCGACTGATTGTATTGAATTTTGAGTCGAGTCAGTGAGTTTTGGAACTGTGTTCTGTATATGAGCTACATTTCCCCCCTGCATTGATCGTGTTCATGTGACTTCTCTCAAAAGGAATTTTAGGATCTTGATAAATCAGTTCATATGCAGTAAACTTCTGTTCCGTAAGCTCGTACTAGTTGGACCAGTGGTTCTGTGATTCAACCCATTGATTTCAACATGTCTTTGGCCTTATTTTTGGACCATTGCTACATTTTTTTTATCAGTCATCATGGAGATGTTTAGTTATTTTTGTACTTAGGTGCCTGTTTTGGATCAATGAAAGAACCTTGTAACTCAGAGTGTTCATCCTTACTCTGCTTCCACGGCTTCTTTGTGTGCTTTTACACCAAGTGTAACCATGATCCCTCTACCTCCATCTTTGACTCAGCTGATTATTTTCTATTTGTAGTTTATCTCATTTACAGATATTGATAGTCTTAGATTGAGAAACATGATCACGTACAGCCACCATGTATATGGATTTCCACATACAGCCCTATCTTTCCTGTCAACCTGTTACATGTGTAGAGCATGTGTAGGATACTGAATCTGAACAAAAGGTGGGCCACACCATGAAGATATCTGGTGCAGAAGGCTGGTCCACTCAACAGGTGTGTCATACTGTCAGAATCAATGGAAGGTTGAGTGTGCCGGTATGGGCACAGCCTCCTACCTAATGACTAACGAGCGAATAAGCCAAACCATCAAAACAACTGGTGCTTTTTGTGGTGGGGCCCACATTTCCAGATATTTTGATTTCCTACAACTGTGACACTTTGGCACAAAAGATGGGTTTGTATGTTGAAATTTACAATACACTGACTGTAAGTAATCAGTTCTTGCTAAAATATGCAGTAAAAAAATTATGAAGTTCTTACCCACCGAAAAAAGAAAAAAACATTTTAAAGTTTTCTAATGCCATTATATGGATGCTTCCCATTCCCTCGCTTTTTTTGAACTCCAATGATTCCCTCCGCAAGGTAGAGAGAGCACACTTCATCACTGCCTGCTCAAGGTAGGGAGATGTTCTGGAGGGCCCCACAGCTCCTTAGGAGGGGTGAGGCCCCATTCGCGACCTCTGTTGGTCGTGCATGCATCCGCTGGGGATGTGAACTGGTAGTTTAGATTCCTCATGACCCATAAAAGGTCTGATCATCTAAAATGAAACCAAATGCTTTCCTTGATCACTCTAACCTGCGCACTGATGGTGCGAGTGCCCACCAATTGCCTTTCAAATGGTCATTTGAATTTAAACAGGAATTGAATTTGATCTTTTACTAATCCCATCTTCTTTGTTTATCATTTCAAATGGAAAACCCAAATAACAGACGGTTAGCGCCAGAGACCGAGATCCTAACCATTGATGTGAAGCCCGGGTGGAAGAAAGGGACAAAGATCACGTTCCCGGACAAGGGGAACGAGCAAGTGAACCAGCTGCCAGCAGACCTCGTCTTCGTTGTCGATGAGAAGCCCCACGATGTCTTCAAGAGAGATGGCAATGACCTTATCATCAGCCACAAGGTATCACTGGCAGAGGCGCTTGCTGGGACCACTGTGAACCTGATGACACTTGACGGGCGCAGCCTGACAATCCCGGTGACGGACATCGTCAGCCCCGGGTATGAGCTCGTGGTTGCAAAGGAAGGGATGCCGATCGTAAAGGAGCCGGGGAAGAAAGGGAATCTGCTGATCAAGTTCGACGTGAAGTTCCCGACAAGATTAACAGCGGAGCAGCGATCCGGGATCAAGCGTGCCTTGGGAGGTTAGTGGTGCACCACATATTATATATAATGGCTGGTTTTACCAATCAACCACCACCTTACACTGTAATTGTTTTCGCTTTTGCTTTTGTTTTCTTTTCTCTTATTTTTCACGGTCTCGATTTCTCATCTGTTAATTGATTACACAATGTAAAATGAATCTTAAATTCATAGATCTAATTTATTAACTGAATTTTCTTTTTTTTTTTAGTTGTCACATGAAGAGATTTGAAAAGTCACAATAAAGAGAGATGCTCCAGTGCCCACAGAGCACTATGAGTTATAGTGCTCCTAGTTGCGTGGACAAGCCATTTTCGATCAATCCCAACTGTCCATTATGTCCTGAAGACATTTTATGGACGATCATGATAAAATCACATTGATCAGATGCAATCTATCCTTGATTTGGCCTTATTTTCTATAGCCATAATTTTCCAACCATGGATGGGTCCTAGTAAATAGATGGATCAAATTGTTAGTTGGACCTCTCTTGTGCAAATGATCTTGACCATCCATATTAAAGGGCTTTGATCAAATGGTTATATTTTTCAGATTGGTGGATTTTTATTCTTATTTTGGCGTGGTGGCCCTGGAAATGTTAGATAGGCGTAATGAATGGTCTGGATCAATGGATTGGATTGCTTGCCCAGGTGTTCGAAAGCAACTAAGGAGCAGTATAATAACCTGTAGTACTTTTAGAGCAGTCGAGCGTTTATGCACTATAAACATCCAATTATGATAGTTTTGGATGAGACTTGTGGGTGAAGTTGGGTTAGCCAGTCTGTCCTGGGCCCAGCGCATCTCTAGCCTACCTTGGGCTGGATTATGGCTTGAGGCTAGAGGTCCATATGCTGAGCTTGGTCAGGAGTTTAGAGGCCCAATAACTAAATGGGTGGTTCCTATGTTTGTAGACGCGTACAGGTCCCGTCCTTTTTAACTTAAATGGCTGCAGTGCATCCATGACACACAATACATGTATGTCGACCGAGACCTTCGAGACAGTGGGTCCCCATTTTGGAACTTGGAAGTAGCATGTTGTGAATAGCACATTAACAGGACAATTTCTAGCCATTTGATATTTGGCCGCTGAGGTGATTTTTGAACCATGGTCCATCCACCACGATGGAACCATTGGATCAACAGTCTTGATCAATGAATCATGTACTCAACTCATACTAAAAATTAACATATCCTGTTTGAGGATCAAATGAAGTATCGACATTACTAGGAGTGTACCGGCCTACATTATTTCAGTCATATGCAAACCGCTCATCTAGTGGGCCATCGCTTGAAAATCGTGCAATGGATAATAATAATGTAAATTGGATAAATCCTACCATTTGATGATGGCAGGACTTTCATTGCTCACCACCGCGTCCATCATTGTCCATTTACAGGTCAGCAATTAGACTAAGATAGTATTTGATCAGTCTCTGGAGCATTGAAGATCTCAAGGTGGAGTTGCTGTCTGGAGTAGCTCTACCAAGTCCGTCTTGAATACCATCCGTAAACCTGAGATTCAAAGCAGCTGCGTCAATTCCATTCTCCTCTTAAGTTTGTAAATTCTTTCATTAAAGAGGAGAAATGTTCTGGCTATGTGTAAGAGAGATTTAGGCCATTCATCATGCCAATTCATCTATATATACTCCATGATCAACAGATTATCCCAGTCAAGACCTGGTAAGAATGAGTTGATCAATGGTCCACATTCATCATAGATGAGTGGCCCACTTGATGCCTGCAATCTGATTTTTGGGCCATGATACACAGTAGGGCATGCCTGATGAACAACCTAGATCTCCTATGAGTCACTTCGGAATGTGCCAAAGGAGTTTTGAATCTTACTACAGTTTCAGCATTTTTTGCTAGGTTTATTTAGCTTGATGAGTGATACAATCAAGTATGATATTTACAGGGTCCTTACTCCTGCTCGGGTGGTAGATTCTCAGGAGTTTCAATACCCGTTCAAGGGTTTGAGTACCCATAGGTGGTGAAATTCCACTAGCGTGAGTGTGTGGGGTGTGTGTGCGTGTGTTAAATTTTTTTTTTTTTAAATGATATTTATAAACATATAGCATTCCGGATAAGTACAGATCATCAATCCATTGTGTCCCACTGTATCCATTATACATTATATAGATGCCTATATATGCTCAATACTATAATTAATTTGTAAAATTACTGCTAATTTATAATTGTAATCAGTACTCTTTTAATTAACAAAACTATATAGTAAAAGACCAGTTGCCCTGATATTGCCTATCCATGAAAATGGAATTCCCAGATTACAATCCAACTATCATACGAGCCACTTGATGACAAGCCAAAACAAAACAGGGTTGAGCTTGACCTGTGATGATTATAAACAGCTCGGGCCTGAGTCTGTCGCAAGCCCTAGCCCTACTGCTCACTTTTGCACAAGACCTGAATCATTCATTAAGCCAGCCGCATCTTGTATCACATATGATAAAATGTACCTTAAAATCCAAAATACGCCTGGACGGCTTATGGGCACTTAAATGAAGCCTGATCCAGTACCTCTTATTAAACCAAAACATGTTGAAATTTTAGGCCCTAGCCCAACCCTCCAGCTAAGAATTCCAGCCTAAGCCAGGGCTGAAGCGGGTCTGCCTTAAAACCCAGCAGCCCAGCCCATGGACAGCCATAGACATGAGCATGGGTGTGATATGGGTGCAATCTCAATAGGGGTGAGGCTGGAAATGGGCCCGACCTAGACTTAGTCACCGAGTTCTGTGGACCCCACCGTGCTGTATGCATTGTATCCACATTGTCCATCCCATTTTTTGATATTATTTTAGGTCATGGGTGTAAAAATGAAGCAGATCCAAAGCTCAAGTGGACCCAATGCCCACCATTGAAAACTTTTTGGCAGCCACAAAAGTTTTGGATGAAGCTGATATTGGTGCCTTCCGTTCATCCAGGTTGGTGTGACCTTATGAACGGGTTGGAAGGTTTCAAGGTGGGCATCATTGTCCCCACTGCTTTCTTTGGTATGGTCCACCTGAGCTTTGGATTTGCCTATTTATGGCCCTAAAATGATCTTGAAAAATGGATTCACGTTCCGGATATAACACATGCATCACGGTGGGGCTGGCAACGTCAACACAAGTGCTCCTTTGGTGGATCCCCAACTGTGGAGCACACGGTGATGTATGTACCTTACATCCACACCGTCCATCCATTTTGAAATCGTATTTTATAGTTTGATATAGAAAAAATGAAGCAGATTCAAATCTCAGGTGGGCCACACCACTGGAAACAATGGTAATTGACTATCAACCATTAAGAAATCTCGGGGTCTACCGAAAATTTTATTTACCATCCAACTTTTTGATAAGGTCAAAAATATCTGGATGCAGGGACCATACAAATATCAGCTTGATCCAAAACTTTGTGGCCTACAAGAAGTTTTTAATGGTCAGACATATTGTTTCTTGTGGTGCGGTCCACATGAGATTTGGATCTGCTTCATTTTCTATACATGCCATAAAATGATCTGTAATAATGGATGGACAGCTTGGATGCAAGGCAAATACATCACGGTGGGCCGTGCAGTCAGGAATCTACGCACCTCGGTGGATCCGGGGATCCACAGAAGCCGCGCCCCAATGCCAGCAGGCCTAAACGGGGAGGCGGGTATGGTACGGTACCCGACCCGAACCCGGTCGATTGCACCCCACGTTTGGTATAATTCCCCCTTCCTAAAATTTCCTCGTGACAAAATCGCTACTTGGCTTCACAGCAGTCTCCGGCGACAGCTTCGTGGCGCATGTGAATAGAGGTAATTTTCTTCATTTGATTTTTCTTTTCTTCCTTCCTTTTTTTTTTTTTTAATCTCTTTTTTAACTAGAGAGAAGGCTAAGGTGATCGATGGGTGCGTCGTTTAATAACCGGCGCCTTGCAACTGTAATTCGACAATTAGAGGTCTTCCCCCCCACCACGGCGCATGTTAGTGAAACCCTTGTGTCATCAGTGCCTGTTTGGATACGCCGGAATGTAAATTGAGGAAACGCAATTTCCGCGGAAATGATGTTTCAGTTTTTTTTTTGTTTTTTTATTTTTTTATTTTTTTTTAATTTTTATTTTATAATAATTCCTGGAAATGCCATTTCCTGTAGAAATGCTATTTTTCTTTTTCTTTTTATTTTCAAGAGTTTGAGGAGAACGAGAGGAAACAGTCTATGCTAGCCACACATACTACCGACGGTCTTCGAGTGCCCCATACATGCCACCTCCATCTTCAAAGTCCCGCATGTGGCCAAGGTGCCATGTATGCGACCTGTGTCACTGTCCATCTTAAAGCACTACGAATGTGCTACCAGCCTACCACCATCTTCAAGTGCGCCATGTGTCAATGTGTCACATTGCAACATGTACCACTGTGTGTCAATGTGCCAAATGTGCCAATGTCATCTTCAAGCACCACACATGAGCCATTGTGCTAGTTTGCACATTTGCCGTTGTGCGAGTGCACAACAGGTGCCATGTGTCACTGTCCATCTTCAAGTGATCCACATGTGCTAATGTGCCACATGTGCTACTGACCATCTTCGGGCCATGGTACCCAATGCACCACATGTGCCATCGTCTATCTTCAAGCCCATCAAATGTGCCAATGTCCCACATGTGATGTGCCATTTTCCATCTTCAAGTAAATTTTCTGTGCAATATCTGTTTTGCCAAATAACAGATTTGGAAATGAGAGAAAAATTTTCAAGTGATCTTGTTTTTTTTTTTTCCTGGAAAAGTCACGATTTATATATAAAAAATAAAAGGGATACAAAAAAGAGAGCGAGAAGAGATCGCCGAGAAAGCAATCTCAACTAGACTCCAAGAAACAGAAAATCACAATCGTTTTGGCCCACAACATGCACCCCCCATTCAATCAGAAGTCTCTTCGCCTTACTAGCAATGGCCAAATCAGAAAATGAGGTATCCCTGAAGCATCTGCTGTTTCTTTCTTCCCACATAGCCCACCAAATGGCGACTAAAGCCATTCTCCACAAGCGCGTCTTGTGCTTGCCCAATCTGACCGCATGCCAAGCCTTGATGAGGAGAGACACCGAATTTGGGAAGCACCACTGAATATTGAAACGGAGGAGAAATTCTAACCCCATGCCAAGCCTTGATGAGGTGAGACACCGAATTTGGGAAGCACGTCTTGTGCTTGCCCAATCTGGTCCCATGCCAAGTGATCTTGTTGAAAGACAATCATATAAATAAATTTTTATTTCCCACAGTTTCCTAAAAATAGCGTTTCCAGGAAAACATGGTTTCCACCTTTTTTCTTTTTCCATAAATCCAAACAAGCCCTTGTGAAATAATTTCCATTAATCAGATGTTAGGATGGTCCAATCAGCATGATAGTGGGGCTCCCATGATCTGGATGATTTAGTTTGAGTCTCATGCGTACCATTTTATGTATGTGCACGAACCATCACACTGCCAAAGTATCAAATAACTTTCCGTCTCTCATAGGATACCTGAACATGTTGCGACGTCTTTAATTAGGGGTGTGACTAGGTTGTGTTTGGGTGAGCCTCGGGTAGGCCCAAGCAAAGTCTCTTTATTCTTTTGGGCCCTAGCCCATGGGCCTAAATTCAGGCCCAAGACCCAGTCCATGGC
The DNA here is from genome assembly GCF_029962835.1 of Magnolia sinica. NCBI lineage: Eukaryota > Viridiplantae > Streptophyta > Magnoliopsida > Magnoliales > Magnoliaceae > Magnolia > Magnolia sinica. Next base: position 26,642,603 of record NC_080585.1, on the reverse strand, counting down.
ATTCCTAAAGAGATCTGGGTCAGGATTGTCCCAGTGGCACCTTGTCATTGCCTCAACACCACTTGAGTCAGTCTTCACCCATACATGCAACCAAATGTGATGCTCAAGAACTTGGCTAGGATGCTAGCAAATACGAGAGTGAAATAACTTGCATTGCACAAGGAGGAGAATGTTATAATTTTGAAGAGCTGAGAGCTTACCTTTATGTAGGGGTGCACACGAGTCGGTTCGGTCTGGTTCTGGGGTGAAACCAGAACCAAACCGGTCCTAACGGTTCCAGGAAATTTGGAACCGGAACTGGACCGTTTGCACCCTAGAACTGAACCGGACCGTAAAAACTAGTTTGGTTCTACAGTTCAGAGAGAGAGAGAGCAGGGGCGGCGTGAAGAGAATCAAGAGATTGGGTTTTTTTTATATATATTTTTATTTTAAATATTTATTGCTTGGGATGGTCCGGTTCCACGGTTCGGTTCAGTTCGGTTCTACATAACCCCAAACCGAGAACCGAATTGAACTAATCGGTTCTTTGATTTTCGGAACCGGAACCAGTGTACTTCAAAACTGGACCAAATCGTGCGGTTTGGTCAGTTCCGGTCCTGTTTATCGGTTCTACCGGTTCCATGTGCACCCCTACCTTTATGCAGACCCGAGAACATTGTAGACATCTTGGATCAATGACTTAGATTCTGCCATTTCGTTCATCAATGTATCATGAACCTCATCGACCTTTTAGACTATTCTATATATGCAAGAGATCTAGAATTTCACACAGATCTTTACACACTACTTAACTCGTCTGCAATGTACAAGCCTTCTACTATGTTCATGTATGTTCATGCAGATCCAAAATGACCAAGGCCATGGTGCTAGCCTCTTCGTTTGTGACATTGAGGTCCTTTATCTATTGGGACTTGAATTCAAGTGTGGGCTTGGTGAATGTGCCGCACACTGTGTGACAATCACCTATTCACCATGGTTAAACTGCCTTTTATGCCATGACTATGTGAGAGGAGATGTTCCTCGATTTCCAACACTATGTATGGCCTTTATATTGCATTCCTATAGAGTTTCCCTGTGTCTTAGATTTTGATGTACTGGCCTTTCATTGTGTGCTTCAGTTGTCTGAATTGCCACTTGAGCAAAAGGGCCCCAGTCAAAGATATTTCGGGGGTAAGTACCTGACTTTTGCCCGAACTCAGTAGCAAGATCGATTCCAAGTTTATGTTGGCCTTCAGCATGACTTGGCTGATGCCGGGTTCGATTGAAGGTGACTTCCTTGCTTGGCATGGGGGTGGGAAGCTTAGGAGAGAGATTCCTTTGGAGATTAGCCCTCTTGGCCAGCATTTGAGCCTTGTGGGCTGAAAGGAACAATAGATGTTTTCACAATTGCAGCATTTTGGAAGTTTTTGGGAGGGGTAAACTGATGTAATAGCTTGGTCCTTGAATATAAAGACCCTTAGGGATTGTGATTTGCTGTCTTATTGTGTGGCTTTGTAGTTTTTGAGGCTTTAGGCCCTTCCAAAGTTTTAAAACAGTTCAAAAAAGAAGAAAAAAGATCGATTCTTCAGCACTAACCCGGGGGTGAATGGGGATTTCTTCAACACTCATCCAATGCCCATTCTTTCCCATTGATTAAAAAGATGCTCATCATTTCTAAACCGTTGTTTTACATAATTTGAATGTTACAATGTAAAGGCTGGTATTTTTTTATAGCATTTGAGAAGGATGTGTTGAGCTTTTAATCTTGGTACTAATGATTGCAATATCGATATCATCCGATATTGCACAGTACTGATATGATACTAGCTTTAGCTGGGCAACTTCCTAGTATTGGTAGATATATCGCTATGTATCGGAATGTATCAACTATACCTTAAAGTGCATCAGTCCCCTTTGTGAAAAATATTGAAAAATCACCAAAAAAAAAAAAAAAACTGTTTTTTCTGTAATTTTTTGTTTTTATTACACGGAAATTTTGACCGTTTGGAGAGGAAAGGGGATTTGGTGGCGGAAATCGAAATCAAAATCAAAATCAGAGAGCATGCGGTACTGGAATCTAAATTGGTGACTTTTTGCAAAATTGAACAATTATTATTTTTTATTGAAATTCCTTGGAATCTATGGAATGAAGTTCATAATTCATGATTTTGCATGTTTTACATGCTCAATTAAGGGTTTTGGCCTTTGAATTTTGAATTTCTCAATGTTTCCCAAAAGCCGCAATACATTACGCGATACACCAGATATTTCCTATGTGATACCTGATATGTTTCCGTATCCCAAGGGCGTGATACATCCATCAATACTGATATTGAAAACATTGCTTGGTACTAATCTTCCTCTGAGGACTAAATTGTCTCTTGACTTCTTGACTCACTAGGCAGTGAGACGACACCTAAATCCATTTGACATAAGCACTTATTTCATTGACATATCCATTGAAGCAGGCCACTAATCCACTCCATGTATTATGCCACTGTTATGATGGGATCCATTTTGGTGTCCTCTCTGCTCCCATGTTTCATTCTCCAAGGGGTCTTCTACTAAGTCACTCATTTTAGAAACCCATGTTTTGTTTCATTTGCGTTTTCTTAATAATCTATTTAGCACTTGTTAATACAAGCCTCTATAGTTCTATCCTTGTGAACAACAAGAAACAATTTATAATGCTCAAGGTGCATTATCTTGGCTTCATGTCTTTTTATATTACTAATTTTCCTAGAAATAAATATCAGATAGCTACTTGGACCAGAACACTTCGATTTGTTCTATTTATGGATTTTATGTGGGTGTTCATTTTGCAGGACAAAATAAATCTTGAAGACTGGTGGCAAGTTTTTCTTATGTTTTGCTCGTGGCATCACTCGCTTATCATCTAAAATTGGATAGATCTTTTGTTTGCTATGTAAGCTGAAAACTTCTACAAAGCCTTGTGTACCATGTCTGATACTGAACTAGGCAGTGGTGATGATAAGAGTGGAAAGCAGAATCTTCCTTCCTCGATGAGCTCAAAAGAGAAAGGGAACAGCTCTCGGGGAAAAAAGCATGTCGACGCTGGTATGTCCAAAGAAGCTACAAACCGTGCTAAAGCACAGAGTGGGGATACCCATTCATAACAAAAGAGGAAAAATTATGAGGTCTTAGTTATCAGGAGATTTGGGACATGAATAGTGTCCTGATATGTCTAGTCTGTGTTGGTGCGGCCCATGTTATAGTGATCCAGACCATAAAATGAATCAGTGATGCCTCAAAAACCTCACAGACTGGAAGTTCCTACCTAGTCATTTAGTGGTCCACAAATCATCATCATCATCATCATCATCATCTTAGCCTTACCCCAGTTAATTGGGGTCGGCTACATGAATCATGTTCCATCATTCCGCTCTATCAAGGGCCATACCTTTAGTTAGACCGTAGGTCATCAAGTCTTTTCTTGTTATCTCCATCCATGTTCTTTTGGGCCTTCCCCTTGCCTTTTTAGAGCCTTCAACTTATACCAATTCACCTCCTAACCGGCGCGGTTCTCGGTCTCTATTGCACTTGACCAAAATATCTAAGTCTAATTTCCCTCATCTTGTTATCTCCATCCACTCATGAATTATCAACCCAAGATATCGAAAGTGGTCATTTGGGAAATTTCTTGGTCAGCAATCTTAGCTAATTCTGCGCTTTCACTCCTATTGTTACTAAAATTGCACTATGTATACTTTGTTTGATTTTGACTAATTTTAAATCCTTCATATTCTAAAGCACCCATCCCTTGTCTTGTTAATCAAAACTATGTCATCTGCAAACAACATACACCATGGGATCTCTTCTTGCAAATGCCTCCTTCACTTGTCCATAACCAATGCAAAAAGGTATGGGGCTCAATGTCGATCACTGGTGCAAGCCTATGGTAATTGGGAACTCACTTGTCTCTCCGCTGGTGGTCCTCGCATTTGTTACCAGTTACCACTTCCTCGTACATATCCTTAATCATGTCAATATATCCTCTTGAAACTCCTTTCTTTCCCAACACCCACCAGATTAATACTGTTGAAATTCCTTCCTTCAGTGGTCCACAAATATCCTGTTAAGAAGTGAACAAAGACAATTGGAAAAAGGCCATAGATGGCACAGCTAGGATCTTCTAATCTGCAAGATTTTCTGAGCATCTCATTTCCACTGTGGGGGTCCACTTCCATTCAGTGGCTCATCAAGGAAAGATTCATTGTTCTGATGCTTTGGGACCCGGGACCTGCTCATTCCTCTCAGAAAAGAAATTGTTAAAACTGGAATACCAAGTAACTTGCTTTCAAGGGTAGGCCATATTTCTTACAGAACTTCTAATTGAGGTGAAATTACTGCAGATAGGGGTGAAATTGCATCAGATACGGGTGGTTTGGATTTCTTAAAGCTTTTGGTAATGACGAACTTTCAGCTTTTGGAAATAGTTTTTGACACTCTTGTCTGTGCCTTTTTCTTCCCTATCCATCTTTTCTGTCTTTCAAATTATTAACTGCGACTTCTATTGCAATTCTGATTTGGGCAGGAAGGGGTTGTCGTTGTGTTGTCAGGGTTTGTGAATCCCGAGCGTGGCATGCTGCGCTCACAAGTGCTCGAAATGGGCGGTGAATATCGACCTGACTGGACCTCAGACTGCACTCTGCTTGTTTGCGCATTTCCAAATACTCCAAAGTTTAGACAAGTTGAGGCAGATTGTGGAACTATTGTTTCAAAGGTTGCTACTGTCTTGCCTTATGGTGTGTTATTATCTCAATGTTTTATCTGAATGTTTTATCTGTCCATGTTCAAGTAGTCTTGCTAGATGCATTTCCTTTTTTGGGATGACCTTTTTCTTTCTTTCTTTCTTTCTTTTTTTCCTGTAACAATCCTATGATTTTATTATTTTTTTTGACAATTAACTGACCGATTTCATTAAAGAAAAGGAAAAGAACAAAGGAGGAGGGAGACCGCTGAGATTGCGGCTACCAAAGCTCCAAACTAAAACAGATTACAATTCTTTAAATTAATTGAAAAGGAAGCCCACTCGATCAGGAAGTGAAAAACTCTGCAACAATGAAATCCACAGACCGAGCAGTATCCCTGAAGCAACGCCCATTCCTTTCATCCCAAACTGCCCACCAAACTGCCAAAAGGGCCAACCTCCAAGCAGCGGTCCTGTCCTTGTCTAGGGAAACCCCGTACCAGGCTGATAACAGATGATCCGTAGACTGAGGGGAGGACCAATAGACTTGAAAGGAGGAAAAAATTGTTGACCATACCTGACCGAAGAAAGGACAATGAATAAAGAGATGGTCTACTGATTCTTCCTGGGCCATGCAGCATAGACAGATGTTTGGAATTACCATTCCACGTTTTCTCAGGTTATCAACTGTTAGGACTCTCCTTTTACCCACTAGCCAGCCGAACACCGCGATCTTTGGGGGAGCTTTAAACTTCCAAACTTTGTCTACCATAACCTCTGCTCGATTGTCACCTTTTCTGCTGATACACTGAAACAAGGAACTCACCGAAAACCTACCCTTTTTATCAGGACGCCAAACTATACTATCTGGACGAGACTGATCTGGAATGATTTTGGAGATGCGGAGCAGCAGTGCCGTCAGTTCTTCTATTTCCCAGTCTTGGAGATAGCGGCGACAAGGAGGGCACCAGACTGTATCATTCCCAATACCGGAGTAGCATTCAGCAACCGAAACGGATTTCATCGGGGCCAGACAGTATATATTTGGGAACTGGACTTTCAATGCAGTATCATCCATCCAAATATCTTCTCAGAACTGAATCCTGTCTCCTTTACCTAAGGAGAATTGGATATGCCCACAGACCTCTGACTGAGTGGATAGAATATCCCTCCATAGGGGAGAAGCTCTATACCTGGAGGAGGCCTTTGTCCACCGGCCACCCACTAATCAACCGTACTTGCATTTGATCAAGATATTCCACAGGGCCAGGTCTTCAGATCCAAACCTCCATAGCCATTTTCCAAGCAGGGCCCTGTTCATACTCTTGAGGTTCCTAATTCCAGCACCCCCCTCACGAATGTGCTGACACACTTCCTTCCAATCAACCAAATGAAATTTCTTTTCCTCCATTCCATGCCAGAGAAAATCTCTTCGTAATCTTTCCAAAGTCACAAGAATTGAAGCTGGACATTTGAAGACAGACAAAGAATAAGGGGAGATTAGAGAGCGCAGCTTTTATGAGAGTTAACTGAACCCCCAGGGACAGATTGATTTGTTGATGCTGCTGTTTGGGGTTTTACATCTTCTTTTAACTGGTTAGACTGCTTAGATGTGAAATTAGGCCGTGGTTTTGATCATGCAGAATATTGTATGATGAAGGGAGATGATTTAATTTAATAGTTTGTCCTGTGACTAACAACTAGGCATGCTTTCTGGAAATTAATGTTGGGGCAAGCTCGAGTGGTACTGGTACCACCATAAGTTGGTGGTGCTGTGCAAATGTGGGGTTCACGTGATGTGTGAAGGTCATCCAATCCGTCCATCAGATGCCTCACCTCACAGTGCACCCACATGTCAAACGTCAGCCTGATCCGACATTCAAGGGGGCCACAAACAGGGAAAATGTGAGAGGGAACGAACACTTCTGGTTTACAAAGGGGCCTGCCTGAATATCAAAACAGCCTGATTTTTGGCACATCCTTCGTCCAGAACAGATGAAGCTTCAGAATGGCCTGGATTTCATATATACGACACGGTGGGCCCTCCATGCAAATCAAGGGTGGACCGCCCACCCCAAAAAAAAATAAAAAAAAAAAAATAAATAAAATTGTTCCCTGTGGCTTGGCCCACCTGATTCACGGATCAGCATGATTTTAGGTACCTTAGGGTAACCTGTGCTGAGGCATATGATGGACGAATTGGATTTTATGCATGCATCATATGGGCCTCACATCTGCCTGTTACCACAGTAGCTTATGTGGTACCGGTGCCATTGGAGCGCGCCCTATTAATGTAATATTATGCATGTTGTGACAACAAGATTTTTTGTTTCCTTGAATCATACTGATGAAACAAATATTTGTTTAAATTTGGCATATTTATAAACATAGTTTTGCTTTGTGCATTTCTAGACTATGTTTATTTATTTTATAATGACATTTGAATTATGTGCTTGAACTTGATGATTGGTGTTTCCTTGCACATACAATTTTCATCCGTAATGCATTTGATGCATTATACGAAGAAACAAAATCAAACTGTGAGAAACAAAGTGAATGGTAAATGTTACACTATTTACTGCTGGAATCATTTCTTGTCTTATTCATTATATTATATGGCCTACTTGATTTTCATATCATTGTTTTTCTATAATCTATGGTTAGGCATACGGTGAGGTCATCAAGCATACCATTTTGCATAATGTAGCATATTCTTTTCCGTGTTTATTTATTCATAATTCTCATATTACATTTTCATTTGCGCCTAGGATAATTATAATGCTTCATGAGTGATATTTGATAGATTTATCAAAGGGAAAGGGTTTCTTTAAATGGATGGAGGATGCTTTGAAGATGTAATATGTGAGATGATGTTCTTCTAAGCCATGCCACAGCACCTCATAGTGTCATGTACTTAGTGTTGGTGGATACATAAGCTCTTTAAAAACAGCCCAACCATTTATTGCTTGCTTTGGTCAGTTCCTTTGCTACTGGATGTATTCTCTAGTTTGGTTTGATTGCTTAAGCAGGAGAGGAAGTAACCCTCTGAAACAAGTGCTCTTTCGGGTGCAAATGAGTTAGGTTGACTGTTGACCTGATGGATCATTAACCTGTTAAATGGCTTGGATTTGAAGTTGGACCAGTTGATACAAAACACTGTTTGGATATTAAACGGGTTGGGCTCGATTCCTCTAAAATGACCCAACTTGGCCTGATTTTTAAATTTCTTGGGTTTGGACCATATCAAAATGGATTCAACCTAGATCCAACCTATTAAATACAAGGAATTAAAAAATGGTTATGTAACAGCCGTGATGGTCGTTACGTAACGGTAATGGTGGGAACCATTATGCGTTACTTATGGGGCCATTACAGAAAAAATGGCCCGTAATGGTCATGGTGGTGGCCATTATGGCCACCGTTACTGTTATTGAATACCTTGGCTAAATCACCATTCGGTGGCACCTTTAGTACATACATATGTACTCTTGTGAGCATTGTCGCAGGAGACCATCCATGCGAGAAAATGAAGGACCGGCTTGTGTGGGCCCCAATGTGATGTGTTTGTAAAATCCAATCTGACCATCATGTGTGTCACCCCATGTTTCAGACAAGGCCCAAAATTTAGGCAGATTCATGATTTAGGTGGACCACACCAATGGAACCAGTTGAGATGGAGATACCCACCCTTGATTTTGTATAGGGTCCATCGTGTTGCGTATGTGAATCCACTTCATCCACTAGGTTTGTGACCCAATATCATGCCTAGGGCCCAAAAAACATGTCACTGCAATTGAGGTGGGCCTCAATGGAGGAGTGGGCGTTTGCTCCCAATTGTTTCACATAGTGTGGCCCCACTTGAATCATAGATTGGCCTGGTTTTTTTGCCCTTCCCCTAAAGCGATGCGACACACTTAATGATCAAAGTGGATTTTAACAACACATCATAGTTGGCCCATGCTGTTAGGCCCAATTGATGTGCACAGATGGCCTCTTGTGAGCAATCTCTTGCAACATTGCTTGTAGGAGACTCTCCATGCACACACATGCATATGTATGTATTGTCATCATTATCTAAGCCTTATCCCAGCTAATTGGGTTCGGCAACATGAATCCTTTTCCGCCATACCACTTTATTGATGACTTTAACTTCAATTAGACCATAGGTCATCAAGTCTTTTCTTACTATCTCCACCCAGATCCCTTTAGTCCTTACCCTTTAGAGCCTTCAACTTGTACCAGCTCACTTCTTCTAACCATCACAGTTCTTGGTCCCTGTTGCATATGACCAAACCATCTAGGTCTAGTTTTCCTTGTCTGCTTGATCTCCGTTGCTACTCTAAAGTTCCCTTGAATGCATTCATTTCTAATTCTATTCTCCCTCATCTTTGCACTCATCCGTCTCAACATCCTCATTTCAGCTACACATTTGATGAACATTTGCTCAACATTTTGTCCCATGAAGCATGTTTGGTCTTATAGCTATCCTATAATTTTCCCTGTAGTTTAATTTGTTCACAACGATCACATAAAACTCTAGAAGCACATCTCCATTTCTTCCACCCAACTTGATTTTTATGGGCAACATTCTTTAGAATTATCAACCCAAGATATCGAAAGTTGTCATTCTTGGGAAACTTCTTGGTCAACAATCTTAACTAATTCTTTATTGTTACTAAAATTGCATACCATATATTCTATTCTACTTTGACTAATTTTAAATCCTTTAGATTCTAAAGCACTCCTTTGTAATTCTAGCTTTGTTTTTACTCCCTCTCCTTTTCAATCAAAACCATCTCATCTAGAAACAGCACACACCATGTGATCTCCTATTGTAAATGCCTCATTACCAAGTCCATAACTAATGTGAAAAGTTACGTGCTCCATGCGGACCCTTGGTGCAAACCTACAAAAATTGGGACCGTCTCTCCACTAGTGGTCCTCACATTTGTTGTCATCCCCTCACACACATCCTTAATCATATTAATATATCCTCTTGGAACTATCTACACCCAGATCCCTTTAGTCCTCACCCTTTAGAGCCTTCAACTTGTACCGACTCACTTCTTCTAGCCATCATAGTTCTTGGTCCCTATTGCACATGACCAAACCATCTAGGTCTACTTTTCCTTGTCTCCTTGATCTCCGTTGCTACTCTAAAGTTCCCTTGAATGCATTCATTTCTAATTCTATTCTCCCTCATCTTTGCACTCATCCATCTCAACATCCTCATTTCAGCTACACATTTGATGAACATTTGCTCAACATTTTGTCCCATGAAGCATAGTTGGTCTTATAGCTATCCTATAATTTTCCCTGTAGTTTAATTTGTTCACAACGATCACATAAAACTCTAGAAGCACATCTCCATTTCTTCCACCCAACTTGATTTTTATGGGCAACATCCTCTAGAATTATCAACCCAAGATATTGAAAGTCGTCATTCTTGGGAAACTTCTTGGTCAACAATCTTAACTAATTCTTTATTGTTACTAAAATTGCATACCATATACTCTGTTCTACTTTGACCAATTTTAAATCCTTTAGATTCTAAAGCACTCCTTTGTAATTCTAGCTTTGTTTTTACTCCCTCTCCTTTTCAATCAAAACCATCTCATCTAGAAACAGCACACACCATGCGATCTCCTATTGTAAATGCCTCATTACCAAGTCCATAACTAATGTGAAAAGTTATGTGCTCCATGCGGACCCTTGGTGCAAGCCTACAATAATTGGGACCGTCTCTCCGCCAGTGGTCCTCACATTTGTTGTCATCCCCTCACACATATCCTTAATCATATTAATATATCCTCTTGGAACTCCCTCCTTTCCCAACACCCACCAAATCAACTCTCTAAGGACCCTATTATATGCTTGCACTAAGTCAGTAAAGACCATGTGGATTGTGGAGATCCTCTCTCTATATTTCTCCATCAATTGTCTAAGTAGGAAAATAGCTTCAGTGGTAGACCTCCCTAGCATGAAACAAAGCTAATTTTCCAATATATTCGTCTCACGATTAGTGTTTGCTCGCTCAATCATTCTCTTCCAAAATCCCGTTATATGGCTCTTGAGTTTTATCCCACTATAGTTAGGGATCATTTGGCACCATGGATTTGGGGGGTTTGAGGGGATTTCAAATCCCCTGGCATGTTTGGCACCATAAAGTAATTGAGGGTTTCAAATCCCCTCAAAGAGGGGGTTTGAAATCCAAGGTGAAAGCTTGGATTACATCTAAAATCCTTCCAAGAGTTGCATGTGTAACACGGGTGTCACTAGACTATTAATCTATTGGGCACATGGCCCACTGATGATATCCCAAAACATTTTGATTATCAATTGCACCACTATAATTACTTTCATATGATGATTTGTGCCGTCCTAAAATTGTCCATGTAAATCAACAGTTAAAAATCATTGGTTAGTCACTCAAATGTGATCTTGTGCTTGTGGCCCATCCAAGACTTGGAATTTCATCATTTTCGGGCAAAGTATATATTTCAACGGGCTTATTACAACCATTGTGTCAAACATTACATACTTACACTAATTAGAGATATTAAAGTTGATTTAGTAATTAAATTCAAACCCCTGTAAATATACTATGCATAGCTACTTTTGGATTACAGGGGATTCTGAATCCACGGTGCCAAACACAACAGGAGGATTTCAAATCCAGGGGGTTCCAAATCCAGGGAGTTCCAAATCCACACTCCCAAACAGACCCTTGGTACCACTCTATATATATGTATGTATGTGCGTGCACACACGCAATTACAAATGATACATATATACGTGCACATGTTTGTATGTGTACATACATACATCTTTGTGTATGTAGGGATGTATGTGTATATCTATACACATACTATATATGTATTGTATGTGTGTTTGTACATATATATGTATATGTATGTACAATGACTTGTACATAAAGCTGACCCCAAATAGTTGGGACAAGGCTATATTGATGACATTGATGTAATGACTAATACGATTTCATGGCATCTATAATTTACAGTTTCATACATTTTCTTTCTTTCTCTTTTTTTTTTTTTTTATTTGAAAGATCAGTTTCGTACATTATTTTATAATGTAATAACAATTATAATGGGCAAAGTTGGTCTTTAATTTAAGAGAACAACTTCAATGTGCATGGTATGTAGAATCAGTTGCCCACAGTTCCCCACCATTGAAGATGGTTGCAGAATCTAGGAAGCATTTCAAATTACGAATTTTTTTAAAGCCCATTTTGAAATACATGTTATGATTAGTCTTTGATTCAAAATTTAAGGTTGCTCAGCTCTCTGAAAACTGAACCCAAGTAACTTACCAGAAGAGAGCGTGTTAAGATGCCAACCTACCATTATTGGATGGTGGTAGATGTGAGAACACACAAGCTTTTCCCTTATATAAAATATAACTTAGGTTCTCTTGTATAGATATCTCATTCTGGCGATTTCGTTTCTTTTCATCACACCCATTTAATTTGGCGTGAGGGGGACATGTCCTGAGTTCTCCCCAATGCATGTTCAGGTGGTTGCCCATATGAATGTTTCATTCTAGTCCTTGGACATTATCCATTAGATAATCATGTCAGATTTGGATCCTCTTAGAGTGGACCCGATCCATTCAATGAAGGGTTGGCTTATTTTTTGAATTAGATCTGACCGAAAACCGACATAGTTGTTTATGGTCAGGTCTGAATTCACTTAAACTGATCTCACATGAAAAAGAGAGGGTAATTGGAGAAATGTGCAATCCCTCATGCTCCAAAGGAAGAGACTATGCGTACTAAATAAACAGCGCATTATAAAAGAGAGTTAAAACCCTAGCATCCTAAGCTTATCTAGCTACACTTTTTTTTTCATGCCAACTGCCAATGTCTCACGTGTTTAGACATCCAAGCCCATGAGAAAGATGGGCCCTGTTACGAAAATCACTGGGTTCGATAATCATGCTGTTCCACTGATGGGACACCATCAAACTAATCAGACAGCTGATGGTCTGCCCTAATGTACAGGTGTGGCCCACTTAATAAGTGGGTTGGCCTAGTTTTTGTGTGTGAGAACTTCATGATGACTCCCACCTTTTGCACCACTCATATGTCCTACACAAGTGACAAAATGTGGCCAGAATATCACTGTAGCATGGTAAGCTTAGCATGTTTATGGTTGTATTTGTCATTCATAGATTTAATATATGCACTTTATGGTGGCTTAAGTTTCTGCACTTAATATTGTAGTGCGTGTAAATAGTAACCTTGAACTGGTTAAATAGACACTTAAATGCTTTGGGCATACTATCCAAAGAAAAATACTAAACAGAACCTGAATGGAACTGACTATTCGACAATCTTCCTGAGTGAATGGAGCTGCATGCTTGAATCTGTTGTCAACGTTTATTGCATTACGCATGCTATTCAATTTTACTAATTTGAGAATGACTAGTTTTATTTTAGGAATGGATATCAGAGTGTTATAACCAGAAGAAGCTTGTCGCGATCGAAAGCTATCTTATGCACGCTGGAAAACCATGGCGGAAAGATAAAAGCTCCAATGCGGGTATAAGAGGTGATGTAAATGTTATTGGCAAGTGTTGTTGCGATTAGCGCAAGGAGAGACTGAAGAGGCGATTTGTGGCACATATGCTGACAAGCAACATGTGTGCGAGGTCAGATCCATTCATATGTGAGTACCACTGTAAATGTCCTGGCTTCAGAATTAGGCTAATCCACTCATCAGGTGGGCCTTACATGTATGTTGAATAGTCCTTGGTCATTTGTCCCTTTTTTCCCCCTTGAGTGTCTGTTTTTTCTCATACATGTGTGGCCCAACAAATGGGTGGACTGACCTGAGTTTTGGGCCAGGACATGTTCATAGTATGTTTGATCTGCAACTGACCCAGATTTGGCAACATGTTGCATGTCTGGTATGTGGGTTGCAAATTTCCTTGTCAATCTCTCCTGGAATGAATTGCTATAGCACTTCTCTGTCTTGTTTCCAACACTTTGCAGATCTTCTATTTTTGAACCAAATTCCATTATAGCCAAAACCAAAGTTCTATATATTTAGTTGATTTATTGTTATCTATCCATCTTGTCATCTTCTTCATTGCTTATGAATAAGTGGGCAATTTGACCAACAGTTCAAAGTCAGCATAAAATTGTGGTCCATCAGATGATCAGGTTAGACTGATTTCTTAGAGAAAGAATCTATTATTAGAAATTATGAGTGGCCTGGATCTTGCACACACCTTAACATGCAGGATTCAAGTACAAGAGAATTTCACTATCTTACCTAGCATTCCTCCCTCTGTAGTGATCATCCAAACAGCCATCCCTATACACAATTGAATTGCTATCTATTTCAATCATGTGTCCAAATTTGCCCTTAGCTTTCTTTTAGGATGAATAATGCCAACAAATATTTGGTGGTGGTCATTTTTGTTTCATTTAAAATGTTTGTTCTTTTGCAATTGGGATGATGTTTCTCGTTCATGGATTTATGTGCTAGTGTGTGTTTTAAATTCGACATTAGCAAAAAAGGTGTTGGGGATATACTCAAATCTATAAATTATACAGTTTATATTTCTTTCACTGTTTTTTTTATTGGCACATGGAATTTATTGAAGTAAATCCTATACTGAATATGTACAGAAAAGGGAAAAGCAAAATGCCAGGATCCCTCAAACTCAGTCTATCCACACCCTGATTTGCCAATGAGTTAGTAGCATCCATGTTTCCCTCCCATTAAGTATGTGACAGCCTGTCCACCTCCACATTTGTCTAGTAGGCAAATATCATGTTGAAGTCATTTGATGAGCACTAAGTATGGAGATATACATGCAAACAGGATTCTTGTACTGCTAGTTAATGGAACTTCACAAGGGCATGAAGCCGTTTTGAGGACAGGACTTGGAGCTGAGTTTGGCATGTAACTTCAATCGAGGGTGGGGATTAGCTTGTACCTGGTATCATTTTATGCAATGGAGAGAGGTTTTGTTAGTCATCTTGTCAAGCGTCATGCATGAATTCATTAGAACATACTGGAAGTGCTCAACTTACTATAGCTGCTGTGCATTCAAAGATCATATGAATGAAAAGGATGTTTTATTTGAGGGTTATGACCAAAGCTAAGTAGTGTTGATGATATTTTTCTATGAGGCATGAGGTCTATTGAAATTCATGCAACAGAAGGGTTTAAATGAAGCCCTCGAATGGTTATAGTTCTAGGAAAATGTATCCCAGATGCCACTGTGGGGATTTTAATCGAAACATTAGGCAGTTTTTCTTGAGATATGAAAGAAAGATACACAAGCTGACATAATGCTCTTTTTAGGGTCAAATAAGCAATAATACCCTTTGATGGGTCTGCTTCCCATATGTACAACTTATGGGAACAAGATAAAAGGTACTACTGATGGAGGCCAGTGGCAAGGGCAAAGGGCAGAGTGTTACATGACTAGATGGTCTCTGATTTCGAGGGATGTCAATTGGTTAGGCTCGGGCTGAGAAAAATCAAAGTTTTGCATAGATCTGTCCCTACCAGTTCAGGATCCAGATGCCAAAACCAACCCAGAGCCAGCGAGTTGATAGCGCCACTGATTGCCTGCCCTACTGATGTCATGGTTCCTAGAGTGGCATGACCACTACAAGAAGTGCACTTCATGATCTCCATAAGGTCCCAAACAGAACTAATTCCTGTGAGTGTGATATCATGATAATTCGGGGGCATTTTTGTTTTTCCCAACAATGAGACAGGCATAACTTCAAGAAATGTATCCAATCGAATTCAATAACTATGTCAGTATACCATTGAAAAAAAAAACTGTCAATTCTCTGAAAGTATTAAGAAATGGCTATGTGACCATTAAATACATCATAATCTTAACAGTCCAGCATATGAGATTGCTAATTATTGTCACATGGTTGTGTGACATTGTTCTCACAGGGTTCTCCTTCGGCACGGATCAGTACGTTTTGCCTTATGTGTATTTATTTCAGCCTTTGCATGCCATATTGCATCAGTCTGATTTGTGTGAAAGGAAAACTTACCAAGGAGGAGTTCCTGCTTTGCTTGTTTTTTGTGATACTACCATTAAACTGAATACCACTCTCCATCTTCTTCTTCTTTTTTAATCTTCTAGGCTGGAATATATTGCTTCCAGTGTTATCTGGATTGCAAAGTGCTGACTCCACTAGTCAATCTATTTTCTTAATTTTTGTGTACTTGCAGATCAAGAAAATTCACGACCTCAGAAACCTCACAAGCAGGTTGAAAAAAGGCCACATCAAAAACTGATTGCCTCTGCTAAACCGGAAGTGAGTCTTAACATCTTTTGCCTTTCTTACGAATATGGGCGATTCATCCAAGTACTGAATTTTTTTTTTGAAGCAACGGGAATATATTAAAAAAGGAGAAAGAAACAACAGGGGCTGCCGAGATGGCAGAAAACGAACAAAAAAGACTAAAAACGACTAGAAGCCTACAAACAGAAAATTGAAATCCTTTAGAGACGGAACATTAGCTGCCCATTCAATAAGTAACTTCTTAGCTGCCCATTCAATAAGTAACTTCTTAGCCACGGAGCCCACAGCTTGAACAGAAGAATGGGAGTTGTTGAAGCATCTGTCATTCCTTTCCTTCCAGACCGCCCACCAAATAGCGATAATAGCCATTCTCCAAATCCTGGCATGCATCCAATTTGAACCCATGCCAATAGGCCAATAAATGAGAAGCAGTACCCGGCATGCATCCAATTTGAACCCGTGCCAATAGGCCAATAAATGACAAGCAGTACCCGGCATGCATCCGCTGAGTTGAAATCTGACAAAGAAATCCGCCCAGATCGAGGAGATAAAGGGGTAGTGAAGCAGCAAGTGATCGACAGACTCCTCACTGCCCATACAGCAAAGATAGATGTTTGGGAGCTGCATACCTTTTTTAAAAATAAAAAATAAAAAAAATTGTCTATCATGAGGATCCAATTCTTAGAAGCAAGCCAAGCGAAACAGATAAACTTCCGGGGGGCTGAGTTTTTCCAGATAAACGAAGAAGCTGAAGAAGCAGGGGACGAAATGGAGTCCAGGATCGAATACAAAGATCTAACCGAAAAGCGAGAAGATTTGTCCTGAGGCCAGACAATTTTATCGGGCTCTGTCTGATTCGGGGACGCAAAGAATAAGCGATGAAGAAGTTCAGTGTATTCGCCTATCTCCTAATCATGAAGGTTTCAGCCGAAAGGGATATTCCAGACGATACCAGAATCGGATATGGAATAAAAATTAACCACGGGATTCTCCTTGTTGACTACAATGCGATAGATAGAAGGAAAACTGTCTTTAAGGCTTGACTCCCCCAACCAATGATCTTCCTAAAATCGGATCCCTGTACCCCTTCCCAATTGGAATATGCACTTTTGGACGACAATTTTTTTGGACCTAAGAATACCTTTCCAGATGGGGGAAGCTCTATAGGCAGATGAATCCTTCGTCCACCACGCCCTCGGGGAGGACCCATATTTACCTTTAACAACTAAGCACCAAAGTGCGTTCGGTTCCGAACCCAACCTCTAGGACCATTTACCAAGAAGGGCACTGTTCATTGTCTTCAACTTCTTGATGCTCGCTCCCCCTTCCTGGAAGTGGGTACAAACATGTTGCCAGTCGAGAAGATGAAATTTCTTCTGATTGTCTTTGCCACACCACAGGAAGTCTCTACGCAGTTTGTCGATCCGGAGGATCACTGGATTCGGGCAGTGTAATAGGGACATGAAATAAATCGGAATGTTGGATAAGGCAGCTTTAATGAGGGTAATCCTTCCCCCCATCGATAAATATTTGCATTTCCATATCGCCAACATCTTTTGGAATTTGACCACCACTTTGTCCCACATCGATATTGGAGGGGGACCAATGGCGAGCGGTAAACCCACGAACGAAGTCGGGAATTGAGCAGAGGAACATCCCAGTGATTCTGCATAAGAACGGAGCTCAAGGTCAGAAATATGGATCCCAAAAATCTTGGATTTCGTCATGTTAATTCTCAATCCAGAGACTGCTACAAAACACCTGAGAGTCGTGTGAAGATTATTGATTGCTTTTGACTCCGCTTCCACCATGATGAGAGTATCATCTGCGAACTGAACATGAGAGATAGGAGTTGAGACTCCCAGCATTGAAATCCCGCTGAAGAGACCAGCGCATTGGCCCTTGAGGAGCATCTGGGATAGGGCTTCACCAATAATTTTAAAAAAAAAGGAGGGGGGAAAGTGGATCCCCTTGGCGGAGACCTCTGGAACTAGGGAAGAAGCCTTTTGGCGTACCGTTGAGAAGGATCGAATAGTGGACTGATTCAATGCAAGCCTTAATCCATTGCCTCCATTTTGCACCAAACCCCATGCGAAGCAACATATATTGTAAAAAACCCCAGTCGACATGGTCGTAGGCCTTCTTGATGTCGAGCTTGCAGAAAATGGATTTCTTCCTTGACTTGTGGCAGGAATGTAGCACCTCGTTAGCAATCAAAGCGTCGTCGATATTCTGTCTGCCTCTAACGAATGCATGCTGATACTCAGAGATCAGCTTTCCCATAACAACCGATAGCCTGGTAGACAGAATTTTTGCTAGAATTTTGTATGGGCTGCTAATCAAACTGATAGGTCTGAATTCGGAGAAGGAATTAGTGCCGACAATTTTGGGAATGAGAGCTATGAAGGAGGTGCCGATACCCTTAGATATCTTACCCCTTGAATGGAATTCGTTGAGGAAGGACATGACGTCTGGGCGAACAGTGTCCCAAAAAGCTTGAAAGAAAGAGATGGGAAACCTGTTAGGACCAGGGGCTTTGTCACCTTCCATCGCAACAACAGCCACTTGAGCTTCCTCTTTCGAGAAAGGAGCCTCCAAAAGGTCCACATCCGACCTCAGAAGGACAGGAAAGAGGATCCCATCAAGGCGAGGCCAAATCCATCCCTCGGAAGAAAGAACAGCCCTGAAATGAGCCACAGTGAGATCAAAGATCTCAGCAGGATCGTCCACCTGACGACCTTCAACGGTGATGCTCTGAATTGCTTTCGCTCTAGCCCTCATGTTGGCAATGTTGTGGAAATATTTGGTGTCCTATCACCTTTCGATATCCACTTGGTCCTAGATTTCAGCCTCCATGAGTGCTTGTCTTCAAGAGCTCTGGTCGATAAGGCTTGAATGATCGAAATGCGTCTTGATAGGGTAGCCATAGGGAGATCACGACTTTCCGCCGAAGAGTCAATGAGCTGTAATTCCGCAAAGAGAGCTTCGGTCTCCAGATTTCTCTTGCGATATACTTCTTCCTTCCATATTTTCAGCTTACCTTTGATGAATCTAGGTCTGCAAATCAGTTTGTGACCAACGAAGCCGTCCACCTGGGCTTCTTGCCACCACTGCACAATATTCTGCTTAATACCATCAAAGCCAAGCCAAGCAGGGTCGAATTTGAAGGGTTTTGGACCCCAGTTATCCCGAAGCACCGAAAGAAGGATGGCGCAGTGGTCAGAGGTTTTGGACCCCAAGTACTGAAAATTTTATCACAAACAGAATGCCAAACCTCCATTTGGTTGCTTCAATTAAAATTTGGAAACTATGATACCGTATGCAATTTAAATTGGCTCAAGAACCTTCTTGCTCAAACCCATGACCTTTGATGCAGGACAATTAACCACTTGCTCTAAAAGCTCGAACTGTTAGAGTATGGCAAATTAATCCATTTATCTCATAGCCTAGGCCCCACATCTCATGGATTAGGACCTTGGCCGAACCCCCTTCGTGGGCTCTTGGCCCCCAAATCACATGGGCCGCCCACCCCGAGTGTGTCCCCGCATCCCACGGGCTACCCCACTCGAGCCCGGTGTGAAATGCTCCTACATTAATCATCCCTGGTGAAGAGTCTCGAACACGAGACCTCCCCTGTGGACCCCAAATCACATGGGTCACCCACCCCAAGTGTGTCCCCGCATCCCACGGGCTACCCCACTCGAGCTTGGTGTGAAATGCCTCTGCATTAACCTTTTCTTGTCTGGAGGTGGTCGTACCAGTAAAAGAAAAACTACCATGAAACAATGGTTTAATATGTACCATAGGTTTGTTTGATTTGGTTTGGTTTTCGTTTTCTTTTTTTGCTTCCAGTATAGGAAATTCACTAACATTTTATGGAAAATGCAAATCTTGAACTTTGGAGTACCAGAAATAAGGTACATGAATAATATTAAACCGGACGTGAATAATCTTGGTCTAACAAAGATTATTATAACTTGAATGTGGTTCCTTTCTTTCAGTTTGGTGACTTTGTTCACTTTCTATTATGTTCTACTGTAAATGTTCAATGCTTTTATTGCTTTTTTGTTTATCTGATTCTGATGGTATCTATCATCTTCTCATGCAGAGTGGAGCTTCAAATGCCATTAAAATGCATCTTTCTCCTTCCAAAGTGAAGGTGTGGGCAATCGATGATTTGAGTAAAACCATTTCATGGCTGGAGAGTCAAGAAGAGAAAGTGAGCATAGTGATAGTGGTTTCAAGCCATGCATAGTGTTTTTCTGTCCCTATTTACTTAGCTCTTGTAAGTTATTTATGCTGCCACTTATCTGGTCTATAATAAATAGACATTCTATGGATTTGGAAAAAAAGGGTTTATTCGAAGCTCACAACTTCTAAGTCGTCTTGTTTTGTAGTGTCATTTGTTACTTTTGAACTTTTTTATATCAAATTCTTCATATTCTTCCATCACATTTTGTTTTTTGTTCACTATTCATGCTTATATTTCCATATTCATTATGAAACAATATTTATGGTACGGAATGTAAATTAGTGGAAAGAGAGATGGAATTGAGAAGAAGAAAAAGAGAGGAGAGAAGAGAATGAATGGAGGCAAGAAAGGGTTTAAGTCAAGGCTCATGCCCCCCTCTCCTTTTATATTATAGAGTTTCACAATTACAAAATGCCATTAATAACAAAAGCAAAAATTCTCTCTATGTCTTTGACCAAAATAACCCATCTAATAGGCCCATATAGAATTCATTAATATGCTCTCTCAAGCCTAGAGCATGGATATTATCTATGCCAAGCTTGGAATATACATATCTGTAGCCTGAGTGGAACAAAGAGCCTTGGTGAACACATCAACATGTTGGTTCTGAGATTGAACATATGGAGTAGAGATTTCGCAACTAGAAACCTTCTCACGTATGAGGTGATAGTCGACTTTGATGTGTCTAGTTTTTTCGTAATAGACCGGATTGTTTGCTATGTGTGAAGCAGCTTGATTATCACAAAATAACCGTATAGGTAGGTGCACTATAAATTCAATTTTTTGCAACAATTTCTTGATCCACGTCAGCTCACAGGAGGTATGAGCCATTGTTTTGTACTTTGCTTCGACACTCAATCGGGCCACCACACTTTGTTTCTTGCTCTTTCATGTAACTAAATTTTCTCCCACAAATGTACAATATCTATTAGTGGATCATTTATTTGCTAGGGAACCTGCATAGTATGCATCTGAATATCCTATGACCTGAAGATGGTCATTCCTTTTATATAAAATTCCTTGACCTGATGCTCCTTTGAGGTTAACACAAAATTCAAATAATTGCTTCAATGTGAGATACTATCGGAGAACTCATGAATTTGCTTACTACATTCACTGCATAGGATATTTTTGGTTAAGTAATAGTTTAGTAAATAAGTTTTTCAACCAATTTTTTGTACCTCCCAGGATCCTCTTGATCACTTACAAGCTTGTGATTATCTATTAGAGTGTCAACTACTTGGTCTCAAGAAGACCCATCTCTTTGAGTAAGTCTAGAATATATTTCCGTTGACTTAGATCAACTCCTTTGGATCCAACTACTTCTATGCCAAGGAAGTGTCAAAGATGACCCATTGTTTTGTGAGAAAATGTTGTTAAAGATACTTCTTTAATTCTTCAATCCCCTTGTTGTTGCTTCTAGTAATAATAATATCATCCACATATACTACAAGCACGATGAGACCTAAGATACCTTTCTATACAAAAACAAAATTATCAAAATAGCTTTAAACAAAACTATAGTTTAATACAACCTTATTGAACTTGTTTAAACCATGCACGTGAAGACTATTTAACCCATAAATTGCCTTTCGCTGTTTATACACTTTTTCAATCTCCCCCCGAGCAACAATTCCAGGAGGTTGCTCCATATGAACTTCCTTTGTAAGATCACCACAAAGGAAGGTATTTTTCATGTCAAGTTGGAAGACGGGCCAACCATGATTAATAGCTATAGACAGTGTAACTCGAATGGATTTAACTTGGCCACAGGAGAGAAAGTTTCATTGTAATCATCACTAAGTGTTTTAATATACTCCTTAGCGACTAGGCGAGCCTTCAACCATTCATCCATACCATCAAGATGAAACTTGATTTTGTAGACCCATTTGCAACCCACAACGCATTTACCAGTTGGAAGAGTATTAAGTTTCCAAATGTCATTCCAATGAAGGGTGTCCATCTCTTCCTTCATAGCTTGCTTCCACCCCTTATGTAACAGAGCTTTCTCATACGAGTTGGGAATAAAGTCAGTAGACAAGGAGAGAGCAAAGTTGTGGAAATTCGGAGGTAACCAATGAAAAGAACATATTCAGAGATAGGATTATCAGTACACATACACGTACACTTTTTATCTCGATAACAAATGCAAGAAAAGAACCTCACAAGCACAAATGTGGGTTGACCTAGCGCTATTGATGAGCACCACGTTTGAACACTTCACTCGATGCACACGTTGGCTCAAATAAAAGAATCATCCCACACATGCACTATTTCTAAATGGATACGAAGAAATATAGTTACGAACACGGCATCCAACATGGGAAACAACACATACGTTTGCAGTGATCACACATGGGTTGATATTATTCAAGAAGCCAATGTCTTCATTCCTCACGCACACATGAACCATTACATAAGGCTCAACACACAAAACAGAAGAAGAAGAAGAAGAAAACCTAGGTTTCTTTAGAAAATTTGAGCACAAGCAAGTTAAGGGACATCGAGGGACAAAAGCAAAGAAGACATGGAGAAGAAGGATCAGAAATGACGTAGCTCAAATACCATGGAAATTAGTAGAAAGAGAATTGGAATTGAGAAGAAGAAAGAGAGAGGAGAAGAAAATGAACAAAAAGATGATAATAACCTATCAGGCCCCCATTCATCAAATTACCTAGCATCAGTGAGCGTGTTTGTTAAACTCGTGCTGTGAAGAAGCCATAGGGCCTCTTTCAACGTACTCCAGAATGTGTATCAGCCCATCCATATTTTGGTTAGTTTGCTAAATACAGCAAAATTTGGATGGTCAGATGTGCTAAACACTCCACAAAAGATGCTTATTGATGAGAATGGAGTGAAAAGGGTCCTGTTATCCTCCCATTCTCATTCTTAGTGGTGGACATGCTCTCATGTCTGCATTTTTGGGTATTATGCCCAAATAGAGGTGTGGTGCAAAGCCATAACACCCATGATGAGTTCATCATCATCATCATCATCTAAGTATTTTGATGCAGGACATAAAAATTAACTATGATATACAAGATCTCAGGCCTTAGATCAAACTAATTCAAAAACATTTACATAAAATTTCCACATCCCACACAAAAGTTCAAACATTCATGCAAGGGGAATTTGTGCGGGTCCAGGCCTACACATGTTGGGGCTGGATCAATAGAAATTATAAGCTGAACGATACTCAAAGGGAGGTAAAACTCATCCACACATGCACAGTAATCAATCCTTAATTCAAGAGATTCACCAATTTCAATTCAGAGAACCCTAGGATTAGAAAAGGGGCAAACAAATTGAAAACAATGCAATCTAGGGTTAGGGTTATGGAAAATAGGTATGAGAGATAAAATAAGCAGAAATTTTGAACCTAGCGACAGTCCACGTGCGCGGATAGCAGGTCAGGCCTGACACACATGTGAAGGGGCCCCGAATGCGCAAAGTGCCTCCTTAGCTCTGGTTGGCTAGGGGAGGGCTTCAAAACTCTCGAGTTTCGTGTCGATCAGATGCGCAGTCTGTGCGTGGTGCTTCGCCGAAGTTTCAACCCTCCTGCAGGGCCAGGTTCTGGAAATCGGTTGTAGAGAGAAGAACTGCTGCAAAAGCTGACGGATTCGAAGCGAGGATGGTTGTAGAAGGTGAGAAGAATGGATGATAGAAGATAGGGGCGGATCGGGATAGATGTGGCTTCGCACCCAATTGGATTTCCACAACTCAAGAACTCAGGGGAGTAGAAAAAACGCAAGAATTTTTATTAATCTTCAATGAGAAAAAGAACTAAAATGGGTACCTATTTATAAGAAAACCCCATATCTCAAAACTCGCGCCATGTGCGCAACCTATTACTTGGCGATGAAGTAATAAAAAATAATAACTAATCAAAATAATCTAAACCGTCCATAATATTCTAAATAACAATAATAAGCAAAACCTAAAATATGAGATTAAATGGACTAGTGGGCCACGATCATGAGAACCCATGATGGCTTTACTTGACTATCGGGCCCACTCTAATGAATCAAAACTCAGTTTTCTAACTAGGAGACCCTCCCTAGACGTCATCATCGAGCCAGATCAACGATGAGACCCTCCTCCTTGCGTACGTGCGTAGGGGGGTAGCGTACGTGTGCGTGTGCACATGATGTCCCCATCATATTTTCTTAATTAATTGGTGTCGACTACATAGGATCTTGTTTTACAATTCCACTCCTTCAAGGGCCAGACTTTCAGCTGGACCACAAGTCATCAAGTCTTTTCTTACTACCTCCACTCATGTCCTTTTGGGCCTTCCTCTTGCCCTTTTAGAGCCTTCAACTTATACCCACTCACTCCTAACCTGCGCAGTTCCTGGACTTCATTGCACATGGCCAAACCATCTAAGTCTACATTCCCTCATTTTTTTGCCTATTTCCTAAGTTCCCTTGAGTAAATTGATTTCCAATTCTATCCTTACATGTCTTGCCACTCATCCATCTCAACATCCTCATTTCAACTACACTCATCCTGTGAGCATGTTGTTCCTTAATTGCCCAACATTTTGTACTGTAAAGCATGGCTGGTCTTATAGCTATCTTATAAAATTTCCCTTTCAGTTTGCCTGGTACAAGACGATCACATAAAACTCTAGAGGCACATCTCCATTTCTTCCACCCTGCTTGAATTCCATAGGCACTCCACTCTTGTAAATTATCAACTCAAGATATTAGAAGTGGTTGTTTTAGGAAACTTCTTGGTGAGCAATCTTAACTAATTCCTTGTTTCTGCTCCTATTGTTACTAAAATTGCAGTCCATATATTTTGTTTTAGTCTGACATATTTAAATCCTTCAGATTTTAAAGCACCATTCCATAAATCTAGCTTTGTGTTTACACCCTCCCTCATCTTGTCAATCGAAGCTATGTCATCTGCACACAAAATACACCAGGCGATCTCTTCCTATGAATGCCCCGTTAACTTGTCCATAACCAATGTGAAAAGTTACAGGCTCGATGGCCACCCCTAGTGCAAGTCTACAGAAATTGGGAACACCCATGATGAGTTAGTTGTCTTGAGTAAAGTTATAATTGACATCCACGTTTTTCACCCTTTCATGAAACACTGGGTTCAAAGTAGGGCTGTCGACTGTCCATGCCCATTTTGCAAAGTAAGACCCAGGCCTGAGTCCAGTGCTGACCTGTGACAGGCCAAAATAAACAGGCCCAAGCTTGATCTGTGATGATTAGGTATGGCTCAGGTCCGTGTCCGGCCCTAGCCTTGTGTGCAAGATCTAGGCTGTTCATTTGGCATGCCTAATCATGCATGTTTTGACAAAAATGCCCTTGAAAAACCTCAAACAGTCCATGTCGGGCCGACAGGCTCTTGAACTCAGCCTGAGCCTGGCTTGGTATTTTGGCCCAATCCGAACCAAAGCAAGCGAAGCCCAAAAGCCTGATGGGCCAGCCCAACCCATTGGCAGCCCTAGTTAAAAGTGACCTTAACCGCCGCGTTTTCATGAATCGTGGTCTGTTTCTACGACAATTCTGTTGGATATTTGCTTGCAATAAGCTATGATTCTGTTGAATCATAGCCTGACTATCATGGACCATAACTTCTAAATTTCTTTTCTTTCAACTCTTGCTCTGCATACAGGTCGACTTGTATTTAATGAGTTATGCTTGCCATGTCTGGAATTTGGTTTTAATTCTCGGTCTCTGCTTTTCATTTTACATCGACAGCCAGAGCCAAGTGAGTTGAAGAAAATAGCTGCAGAAGGGATTATAATTTGTTTGGAAGATGCCATAGCCGCTCTCAAGGAAAACCAGGTATGATGTTCTCACTAACGGGGATTTTTTATTTCTTGAACTACGTAAAGTGCTGTCTTTTCACCAAATGTGGGTTTGGGCAAACGGCCAGCGTTGTGGGTGTGCTCCCAACAAACGTGGTTTCGATTTCCCTCTCGCGCACTTACCGAATGCACATGGTTTGTGGGTGATTGTGTGCATCCGCAGGGACTAGTCTCGCCTTCAAAAGGGGCAGGGACACCCTGTTGTCATTTTAAAAAAGGGCTGTCTTTTCAAATATTTGTTTATCATTTCAGGTCGTTGGTGCACACCCATAAGCATGTGATCAATGCTTTCTCATGCAATATCGTGCTTTATTGAACTATTGGATTTACATTCTACCATATGACATTTCCAGCATGAATTTTAACACATCAGCAAAAAGCCTGGTTTCTAGCATGGGCATTTCTCTTGGTGTTCAGAAGATGGATGACCCAAGATTCCTGGACTTGTTTTTCCTAAAACTAGCTAAAGCCTAAAACATTAACCACGTCTTTCTCAGATTTTCAGATGGTAGTGCTGTTTTTGGAGTGACAAAATACACCTTGTTTCAAAATGAAGCTCAATCTAAGATGAACTATATGGATGAGAATTGCCTGTGCCCCAACTGACAGGAAGTTCTTGTAGGCGGAAGCTATGTGTCCACTCCGTCCAGTTTCTCCAGCTCATGTTATGACATGAGGCCAAAAATGAGGCAGATCCAAAACTCAAGTGAGCCACACGATGGGAAATAGTGGTAATAGGAACTCTCACCATTGAAACCTTTCCAGGGCCGACCGTGATGTTTATATGTATCCAAACTGTTCATAAGTTTATTTGCACTGGGATGAACTGAAAACACAGGTATTAGCCTGATCCAAAACTTCTGTGGCCCCATGAAGGTTTCAATGGTGGACGTTCAATCCCCACTTTTCTGTGGCATATCCCTGTTGAGTTTTGGATCTGACTTGTTAACTCATGCCCTAACTTGAGCTGGTGAAACTGATGGACAGAGTGGATGTCACACAAACATCGCAGTGAGCACCATATAGCTTCCACCTACAGGAACTTCCTGTTGGTGAGGGGCACAGGCAATATGCTTCTGAATTATCTGATCCTCAACCTGAGGATATGCAAAGTATCGTCCGGATTTCAGTTTGTACAGGTATGGTTCAGTCATCAGTGATCGAAACCACTAATCTGATGGGTCATGGGGCTCATTGTGGATGGACCATTCCCCAGAAATAGCCTCAGTGGACAATACTGACCCTTCAATTGGTGGCCTGCAACTGGTCAGTTAAGAAGAGAAATATGACGGGAGTCCACATTCTACTTAAAGAAGGCCAGATGTTGGATGGCCAGGATCCTTGTATCCAAGAGATCTTTTTCGAAAGGCTTCATCAACAGTGGGGACTGGGGACACCTTCTGAGGGTTCAGATTTTTTTCCATCTGGAGATTTTTGGTTCATCCACGGTTGGGAGCCGTTGGGAGCCATAATACAGGCAGTTAGGATCACTGAAGTACAGGCCCCTCTTGTACAAATTGAAAACCTCAGGGTTTCTATGCATATCCTCAAGTTGAGGATCATATAATTCCTCCCAAATGATTGATTTATGTCTTACATCATAAATCACAATTCTATCAGAAATTAAAGCACCTCATCTTTCTTTTTTTTTTTCTTTTTTTCTTTTCTTTTTTTCCTGAAATCTATACTTTTTTTCTGCAGTGAGTGTCCATAATGCCATTAATTTTTGGTAGGCTGTAGACCATTTTAGATTTATTAGATTGCTACAATTCTGTTTCTAAGAGCTTTGCTAAGCAAACACCAGTGTGCAATAAAGCTTGTGTAAATGCCACCCGTGTGTCCGCATGGCACATACATGTGAGATCTATTCTATGCATCCGGTTGGTCCAACCTTGTACATGGTTTCTGAAAATAAAATCTGGTCCAATCATGTGGATGGGTTATAGAACTAAGCCAAGTTTTTCAGATCTGCACTTTTTTTTTTGAGAACTGTGGCCCCCTGATCAGTGTATCAACCTGATTCTTGACTAAGGCATCAATATAGTGTTGCCATTCTGATGGATGGATTGGACCTCAGACCTATTGTGCCATGCTGTGGCGTGTACATGAGCTTTATTGCATGCTTGTGTGGGCTTAGCAAAGCTCCTATTTCTAAATGCCTTTCTACTCAAGAAACTTCTAACCGAATTTATCTTTAGGATATTCACCGTGTGACAGAGCAGTGGAGATTTGTCCCTCGTGTTGTCGAAGAGTTGGCAAGACTTGAGGATGCAAGAAGTAGCAGTGGGTCGCTCTCAAAAGAAGAGCTTTCTGAGCAGGCTATCACCTGTAAACGGGTCTACCAGATGGAGTATGATAATATAGATGCTAGTCCTGTAAAAAAGAAGCCAGAAACAGATGAGGACAATGACAAGAAAAAAGGAATCATGTCTGATGATGCAGGGTTTGATAGTGATGAGACAATTGTAATGACAGAGGAAGAGATAGATGTTGCCTGCAAAGATCTGGCTTCTAAGCACAGGGAATGGTATGGAAATGTTTGAATTCTTCACGTACCCTAACCGCAGTTTACTTGAATAGACACTTCATCGTACTAGTGAGCACATCCATTCAATGGGTTGTAGATGAGAAAATCATGCAATTATTAAGGTGTGGGGGCCACCATGGTGTGTGTAGGGCTGTCAATGGACCGGGCCTGGGGTAGGTCTTCAAATTTCTATTTTTTCAGGCCTGAGCCTGGCCCATTGACACCCCTATGTGTGTGTGTGTGTGTGTGTGGCATCCTAGCCATCCAGCAGTGTTGCCCCACCATGATGATGGGATGCCCCAAAAATCAGGTGGGGTAACAGGTTGGACCCCATGCACTACAGTGAGCCCTATACCCAACTAGTTGCATGATTTTCTCATCGACAACTAGTTGAGTGTGAGATTTGGGAAGTCCTAGAAACATAGGCTGAACCATGATTCCATTTCAAATGAGAATAATATTATAATGGCCCCAACCCATTAGTATTACAATCCACGTTTTGTGGGATGTGCCAAATGGCCCTTGCCTCTACAACTATGCACCATTCTGGCATCATTCTATCCAATTAGCTTATGAAACAATTCGAGGTTTCTACAAGATACTCATTGCTTCATGTACTCTTGGTAGGGTACTCCTTGCTTCATTTACTCTTGGGTAGGGCTTGATTCTTATGTTCGTCTTTCTTCATGGATGCAGATTGAGGTTATCTATAATTGGTGCTACAAGGTCGGATTACATGAACCAGGTTTGTTTGATCCATTACCAAACCACCAAAGGAAGTTATGTGTGTGTTTTCTTTCCCTATCTCACATTCCCGCCATGAAATTTAAGAGCCTCAATTGGATGAAATGGAAGACCATCGATGCTTCAGCTTAACAAAAGTGAGAGGTGTTCTTTTCTGTACATGGTGCATGAATAGATTTCAGTATTGTATGTCATGCTCATCTGTCTTTACTCTCAAAGAATGGACACGCCCTTTGTTCATCATGGTCATGGACCCATATGTGCTTGATGGCAGTCATGTCGGAATGTTTGATGCTTTAGGCCTGTTATGGATGCAGAAGAGATAATTGAACTACAAACAATTTAATTTAATCAAGTGAAATAACGAAATTAATGTTTTCCTGTAGCTTATAATGAGGTTGTATCTGGCGAATCGTAGTTCTGCTTCTTTCAGTTTGAATGGTTGGGAAATTATAGTGCAGTTATTTCCTTGAGGTCTCATCAAGGGGCTGTTTGGTTACTAAAAACATGGTATGTGGTGGTCTTGTCTGAACAGAGCAGTTCATTCATCGGAGCCTGTTCAGACACCCTTGGTTGGACAGATGTTTCCAAACACAACTTCAATGGTATAACCAAACAGGCCCTAAATGTCATCATGTCAAGCTTGTACGATATCCATCCTGCCCAAAAGATTGGCCTCGTACCTAGGGAAAAAAGATCAGACCAGTTCACTCATCAGGTGGGCCACACCAAAGTACATTCAGCACACCTGATGAGTCGATTGAGCTGATTTTTGTGCTATGTATTCTTCATGCGGTGGCTAACCTTTTGGATCGATGCCTGTTTCTCACCAATTTGCAAGCTCATTTTAGAGAAGGAGCCCGAAAATGAGGCAGATACAAAGCTCAAGTGGACCACACCGCAGGAAACAGTGGGGAGATTGACTTCCACCGTAGAAAACTTTCTAGGGCCCACACTGATGTTTTTTTGCTTCCAACCTGTTCATAAGGTCAGATAGACCTGGATGAAGGGAAAACGCAAATATCTGCTTGATCCAGAAATTTTGTGGCTCCCAAGAAGTTTTCAACGGTAAGCATTCAATCCCCAACTTTATGATCCACTTGATATTTGGATCTGCCTCGTGAATAAAACACATGCATCATGGTAGGGCCCACAGCTTTGACACCAGCTAGCTGGCCGTTATTGGGGTCACCAGCCAAAGGGCGTCCGTGGAGCACACCTCCGCACGCACCTCTACACAGACACAGGGCCATTGAATTTGTAAACATGGGTGCACTTGAAAATTGAGCATTGTGACCAGATAAAATCCCACCTGATAGACGGCTAGATTAGCTACAGCCGTTTCTCACCGCAGAGGTGTGCCTGGGGTTTGCAAACCTCTGGGAAACTAGCTGGTTTAAAATTTGTTAGATGTTCACATTCGATGTGCCTGTGTGCCCCACCTAATGAGTGGTTGGTCTGTTTTTGGGCCATAGTGAAATGGGCTGAATGTGCAGCTCTCATGTACCATGCGTAGAGGTAGAGGTGTGTGTGGATTCTGGTGAGGTGCGTAGAAAATCTTTCCACCTTTGTGTATGAATTCGGGGTGTTTGCAAATGTTGAATACCTTGGATGATAATTATTTGGGTCCATTTGTGAAAAATGACCGTGCAGTATATTTTTCTTTTCCAAAGGCTTTAAATCGGTTCTAAAAGTAACGAACGAAATTGGCTACTCGTTACGGTTCTTGTAAGGGTTTTTTTTATTGGTAATTAATTGTTCTCCAAAATAGATTGTTGAATTTATCCGTACAACTTCTATTAAATGGGCCCCATGTGATCAATATTTAGATCATTTGATCGTTGGATATCCATATTGAGCATAATAGTGGGCTCTACAGTAGTTGTAATTGGTTTAAATATATAAGGAATGGTGTGCTTGAACTAATTTGCTAGGTATCTAGAGTACTTTGGATACACAATTATTCTAGACTATATCAGTGAAACAGTCTCTTAGAGTGACATGAACTCACCTTTGGATGCCTTTAAATCCCTAAGTTGGAAAGATTTTATAGGTAATCAATCTGTAGGGGTTGTTTAGATGCGACACATTGCAACGTAAAAAGTCACGTTTCATATTACTAGTTTTTACGGTTAAAAAAATATTATACATAATGGTTAATGTACACTTGTGATGTGTGGGGCTATATATCCAATATATTCATCATGTGCTTCCCTTGATGCTTGCTTATGACCTAAAAAAAATTAAAAAAAAAATAAAATTTAAAGAAGAAGAAGAAGCTTAATTGACGATCAAATGGACCACATAAGAGAGAAGGATGGGACGTCCAACATAAAAAACTTCTAAATTACATTTGGGGTCTACTATAATGGGTGGAGGACATTTAATCCATTCAGCGTGTACGTGCTTTAATGTTCTCCTATGACAAAAAATAAATAAATAAATAAACGTATTTATGTGATTTGTCACCCCGAGCTTTATATGATGTGAATACCTACGTTATACATTATAAACATTTTACAAGTTAGTCAAGCACAATTGTTTGCCTATAAGCATGTTGCTACTTAAAAGTAAGCAAAATATCATATAAATAGTTACACTTGAAACTTTCTTTCAAATATAAAGTGTATACAACTTAAAACTTTACGGGTATCTAAACAACCCCTTATAATATGGAGACTCTGATAGGAGTTATGATGGGTTGAACTATTCTAATTCTCTCTTTTGTAAATATAAGTTTTGATTGTTTCACCTATATGCACAAAACTCAATTTCCATTGCAAGTTTTTCAAAAGAGCATATGATCAAGGTTCAAGAAAAGAAGATTCAAATACATCATCATCATCAACACCAGGTGAAGGAATAGTTTCTCATTCTGCTTATTGTTGTTTAATCCGGACGCACGGTCATACATGTTACGAATGGCATGACTTCAGTTAGTTAGGTGTGATTAGGAATAGTGTCGGGCATGCCAGAGTCATACTCGACTTGAATCGATTGAACACTTTATGACCCCAAGTATTGAACTAGTCAGATTATGATCAGACATGTGAAGGTTGATCTGCATGTTGAGCCACCAATGTTACAATGATAAGTCAATTTAGAATGAGAGGATTAGTCCTTTAAAATTCAATAATTTTATCTTGCATTAAGAACTTTTCCTTCAACAATGATAGTAGTTTTCAAGTTTCTCAGTAATATGATAATAGACGAATAAGATTAAAAATAAAGGTTAATCGTCGATTTTTATTAATTTACATGTAAAAATAGTATAATTTGTGAGAGCAAACAAAAACAAGCAGAGAAATAAAAATAATTACCTACGACTGCCTGTGTGGACAAAACAATCGAGGTGTGCAATTTGTAGGACATGATTGGTGTAATCTACTAAGTAAGGACTCGATGATCAATGAGATTCGACAACGGAGGTCGTGGATATTTAATCTACTTATAAGGCATACTGTAGTGATGGCATTGGACAATAATGAATATAAGTTAAATTAGGGATTTCAAACTTGCTACAACGTGGCTAAATAGAAGTGGAATATCTAAATTAAAAATCTAAAATTAAGATAGGCAGCGTTACACTAAGAGATTGATTAATTGTGTGTAGTAAGAGCCTGAAATCTTTGTTAAGTGTTATTTGTATAGGCTTCTGAAAGATAGAGGTTGTGCATAAGTTTTCGTATCGTGAGATATTTGGATAATCAATCATGCAAATCTCCTTAATTCTTCACATAAATGTAACCAATTATATTAGACCGTGTGTATAAAAAAGATCACTTACGCCTTTTGCTAGTTTTGGTCATGCGTATGAAGGTTCATTAGAGTTTCACGTTAGGACTCTTGTTTCTACAAAAGTCGTTTTTAGTGAGACTATCATTTAATGCCTACAACAAGACTTGCTTTGATGGGATTTACTTTACATAAAGTTATTTTTTATATAACTTCAGCATTTAATGCTCCCATGTATGCACGCACCTAACTCATTTTAAAGTTCATCTACACCACATAGCATTTTCTGGATCATTCAATCTGGTCATAATCTGTCAGGTATAAACACAAGTAATGTAGTTCAAATTCAGTTTATATATCTCTATTATTTATGCATAGATCAATCCATTATTTTGCAATTTAAGATTTACATTTGGAATTGGACTGAGGATCTATACATTTAGTTATGACGAAATTTGAGGGTCGCCTAATTAGCATGATAACATATCAATAAAATAAAAAGTATGATAAAATGGATGTCTATTTTTTATATAAAAAACCAAGTTACCAAAGAAAAAATGAACTAAATTTTACGAATCACTTGTAAAAAATAGTAAAAATCTTGCTTAGCTTGCTTTTAATCTAATCCAACTGATGTGTCAATAGATTCCTAGTGGATAAATTATAGTGTTATTATTCATGTAAGCAATTCCATGCTATGTATGTTGTAGAGAATACCCCTATCTGATACAAAAAAATCAATATATATGGGTAATGTCATAAAGGCAAATGTGGAAGCAATTAGAGTATATAAGCTTAGGTTAACATTGTGTCGTATTTTAAATATAGTAAATACTATCTGTGTGCCTTTTATAATATGTAATTTACTTTCAATTGGTTAATTGACTGACATACACATGGGATATACGAAAATAAAAGCCTAATATTCTCTTTTGGACTCTATAGTGTCAAATATATGCTTTTTAAAGCAGCTTTTAGGAAATTCTCTTGGTGATAATTTCTTGGGTTTTCTGTATCTCGAGTTTAGAGGGATCTCTATATATATATATAATGGGAGTGAGATACTGAAGTTTAATAAAAATTCTTCCAAGTTTTTTTCATATGAAAGGTTATATCTTTCATAAGAGGATGAGAAGACTTGTAAGATAAGGAATTCTTCTACCTTTGATCTTTACATACTAAGGGTTATATTGACCACATTAAGGGTAAGTAAATGGAAAACTAAAAAGGTGCTATCAAGAGTATATGATTCGTAGAGGTGATACGCAAGCATCTGTACATTGTCCATATTTGGATGAATACTTTCATTATATGTAATAAATATGTTACCCTGAATGCATTTAAATTTTATACAAGACCTGTAAGACTATGATATTATCGCCCAATATACCATATGTATGACATCAAAATAAAATATTGTAATTGAAAGGTGTATTTGCATCCTATAGGATATTGTGTATAATATTATTTATATTTCAACGTTTGCAAAATCTCAATGAGTAATGTGATTAAAAAATATTCAGTGCATATCATTAATTAAGTCTTAAGTAAGGTTATAATAAAATCTCATTTGAATACAGCGTCTTTGAAGCTCAGACAGTCATTGTAACATTTTGAAAAAATCCGTACAAAGACCCGAGTACCACCTCAAGAAGAAATCACAAAGGATCGAATCCTTTAAAAATTAGACGAAAATTTATTAAGTGTTAAACTAAATAATTAGTGGAATTAGCTAGAACCACTTTCTATATGAACTATAAGACCCAAAACTATTAGGATTGCCAACTTAACATTACCTTAAAACCTAGGATAAATCTCAAAACCCAGTTGCTCTCGGGAGCACATTGAAACTCCGTATCGGACTTGGACTCGTGTTGAAAGTCCGATTACTGCGAAACTAAACGGTTATGACCACCTAACTGGGCTTGACAACCATCTTGGGAATCAACTCCAAATAGTATGAGCCCGGAGTGAAGTGTCTGAGAAACGCGAATATCTTTAGAAAATGAAATCAAACTTAAGTGAATTGGGCCGTTCGCTTGCAGGAAAATATAAGGTTTCAGATCCTCAGATTCTGACCCAACTACACCCTTGGATTAAGAAAATTTCTCAACACATGTCAGTGTACTTGTGGCCCCGATCGAGTGACGATAGCCGTTGAACTGAAACTGGTCCTCCACGGTCGATCCACAAATCTGATCAGATCGAAATCTTAACCTGACATGGAACCATTATCAGGGAACTTTCTTCGAACCGTATGTGGGAAATGGACCTCCAGATAAGATCCGTTAGCCCGAAACAGACGACTTTTGGCTATAACCTAAGTATACCATGGCCCTGAGGCCATTGACATCGATTATGTGCTTATAAATAGCCCTTAAACCTACCCCTCTCTCATTCCATGTGATTTTCTCAAACCCTAGGTGAGAGAAGAGAGAAAAGAGGAGGAAAGAGTGAGGAGAAGAGAGAGAGAGAGATAGGGAGATCATTGTTGGGATTCACTCCCACGACTCCATACGCCGAATCGCCACCCCACCATCGCTACACCGTCGATTCCAACTTCGATTTAAGTAAGAAATCCTAACCCTAATCTTGATTTAGGAATCCAAATAGAGTAATCGACGTAATAGCTAACCTATTTCGTGATTTAGGTACCCGTTGTTCTGTATACGGGAGCGTATGATTCAAACCGAGTTCGAAACGAGTTAACTGACGAAAGGTGCGGACTATAAACGTTTAGGTTATGGTTTTCAAGGCTTTCAATGTCAGCTAATGATTTATGTTTGACTTGATTGCTGTTACATGTGTTTAGATGCGATGTTTTTCGTGTATTACATATATATATGAACTATGTTGAATATAGTGCATTCCATGTGTTTGTTGAAATGTCCGAATGAATATGGAATTATGATTTGTGCTTGCCATGATTATTGATTGAGAATACATGTGTGTGTGGCAACTCTTTTGTAAAAGGATTTGCTATAATATATGTTATAACTAACATGTTATTTAATTATGTGTAGTCTAAGTGTTTGATAAAATGCCTAAATGAGAAAATGTTTGTTGAAATATATGTGATGAGGGTGTTAAGATAGGATTCTCAATTACCTTATCTATAGTTACAGTTTCCTTCATGTAACCTATCTCACTACTACGTGCTTTATGGATGAAATGCCTATGTATGACCATATGTGTACGATGTATTTGTTAAAATGCTCAAATGAGATTTATATTTGAATTATTTGTCACATGCTGTTTGACTATCACATATGAATGCCTATTGTGTTTGAATATGTTTGGGACTACCACCTAGTCCAAGCAATCAATAATGATTCCTAAATTAGTGGCCGAGGTCGTTTTTCCACACAAGATATGTTCGATGAATCCGAGTCATATGTTGTTTGTCGATAGTGGTTAGGCCACGTGGAGTGCTTATGCGCTCCATGTCAACTAAGTCAACGTGCGCTCGTACCAGCCAAGCTTGTTAAGTAACCCGATTGGCCTTGTATGTTCACCATGTATGGACGCTACTACTTGAATCTAAGGTACCAACTTACCAGTGGAAAACCCGTTTAACCTTGGTACCACCATCCGCTAAGACACATGAGCTGGGCATGGTGGTATAGGACATCGTGGTAGAGTTGTTGGCCTATGCTAGGGTGACAAGCCTCCCTGTAGTGACCAGTGAGCAACCTAAACTCGTGAGCTGAATATGGTGGTATGGGACACTGTATTCGAGCTGTCGGCCTATGTTGGTGCAGCCTGGCTGTGGTCCCGAGTCGGGTTGGTGACGAGCCTTCAAAAATAACTGCCGGTTGGTAGGGCGTTGGTGGTGTGACCTCGATTACAAAATAAGCCTACACTGACTGGTGACGAGCCTCTCGTAGCGGCCTATGGTGTAAACTCTCGAACTTGCCTATTGTATGTGATTAACTAGGATTGACAACCCTAAATGGATCATTGTTTGGGTAAATGATATAAAGGAGGTACCTTAACTTCCTAAACTTGTGCTTTATGAATAGGTCTAATTAAGAACTTACCTAACACGCACATGCACCGCATTGCATGTGCCTTTGGCATTGGAGTTGAGTATAGGAGTGTTGCATGTGCGACCATGAGATGATATCGTTGAGGGAGTGCAGTTGAGGGCATGCATCATTATACCATATCATCCCCTGCATTAACAAGAGTACTTAGGACATGCTTGTTGTATATGCTTTATCATTATGCGTGACTGAATTGATAACATGTTAACTTTTACTTTATAGTTCTCCACTAAATTAGATACTCATTCCCACCTGGGCGGTGTTTTAAACACCACCAAGACTTGGTTTAGATGCGGGTGATGGCGAGATCTATCAACGGAGTTGGACTTCGTAGACGAGGAAGATGAGTTCTCCTATGTTCAACTATCGGGCGAATCTATGTAGATCTCACACCGATGCACAGGGACTACTGGGATACTTATTTAGTTGAACACATTTACTTCCAATACATGTATATATATTTAGCCCGTTTTCATACTCATACTCGAAATTTGTGAAACATTTTCATAACTAAATGCATATATTTCAGTCTTCCAATTGCCAAATTGCATTAACTCTAGAGTATGATATACTTTTTAGTATAATCCCACTCATGTTTCATGCATTGCTAATAGACGACATCTAAACATCAT
This sequence comes from Magnolia sinica, assembly GCF_029962835.1. Classification (NCBI taxonomy): domain Eukaryota; kingdom Viridiplantae; phylum Streptophyta; class Magnoliopsida; order Magnoliales; family Magnoliaceae; genus Magnolia; species Magnolia sinica. The sequence continues at coordinate 26,604,836 of NC_080585.1, read as the reverse complement.
TATCCATGTTGCATAATTGATGCGTTGGAACTCGAGAGTTGAGCTTTGCTCGACTCCCGATTTTCAGGACAATTCATAGCACCTTCATGCATGAGGTTCTCCTACAAAATCTTAGCTTAATAACCTATAAGATTTTTAAAAATAACTTAAACTTAAAACAATTAATTCTTAAATTTCCATAAAGGCCAAGGGGTTTTGGATTCTATTATATTTTCTACTTCATTAGGATTATAAAGACTATGAAAAGTATTCGAATTATTAATAACACAAAAATAGTGAGAGTGCTAACTCTCCATATTAATATTATAAATGATTAATTAAAATCCACAAATGACAATAAAGTTTATAATATTGTTGAATCACCTAAAGGAATTAAGCTGATTGATAATAAAATTAAATGAGACTTTAAAGATAATATCGAAATGTATAAAACCATGTTAGTTTCTAATGAATTTTAATAAGCATATGTGTTAATCTTTAGAAAATTTTCTTTTTAGTATCAAATAAATTATTATGCATTCACAAATAGATAAAAGACTTCGCTCACACATATTGTAGATATGATCATTTAGAATCGATTATATCTACAGAAGTTAATCATGTTGACTACCTCAGCAGTAATAACTCTACTTCTAACTATATTTTCATGTTTTATAATTGAATTGTATCATGAAAGGTTGAAAATAATATAACTTTATCTATTGTGAAGGCATAATATGTAACTTATCTTAATGCTACACACAAGATGATATGACTTTAAGTTTTCTTGGAAATAAGTGTCTGCAAAATTCATCTATGCAAAGCAAATGATGGCAGATGTATTTTCTAAATGTTAATTTATCACTCTATTTGTGAAACATGTTTTCTATGGGAATAAACGACCAAAGAAAAGTTTGGAGTTTTATACTGTAATGAGCCCGATTTTGTATTTGCTTCTATTAACCTATCACGATAATCTTTGGGCCTATCGGGCTATTTAACCACTTGAAAATATGGATCCCTTTCTTCTGGCTTGGTGCGTGTCGAACTCCATAGTCGTTAGACCGTTGGATCAACATGTGGGCCACGCGAAGTGTTTATGTCCAACCCTCGAGTAGTACTTATGATGTCATCAGATTACAACATACTTTTGCTCTTTCTTTTTCTCCTTTTAGGAGATCTGATTTACTAGTTGTGTTGTACTTGTTGAGAATTTGAAAATAAGTGATTAGTCGCCTCGATTGGAGTTTGAATCGTGAAGTTATTGAATATTTGCGATCAATTATTTATTGAGTGCGCCTTATCTTATGACTACTAATCAAAATGAAATAAAATTTAGTTTGTGTAATGTTCTCGATATGCTCTTTAAGATTGTCCAATCACATTGGCCATTAGCTGCCCATATCTAACCTGATTGATCATCGTCATTTATGGAATGTTTTGAGTGGACCTAATTTATTTTAGATTGAATTGGGCGGAATTTGCTAGTAGCCAAATTGGTAAATAAAAGTTATTACATTACCGTAAATACTTCAACGTTAGGATAGATGCTTCTAAACCCATAAATTTATAACTTGATTATTAGAAATTGGACTTCGATATTTGTTGAGTTTAAATTTAATACAAAATCATGGATTTGACAAGTTTGAGGATTTACTAAATTGACAATTTTATTTTTTAATCCAAACATGACTTAAATAGAAATCGCATCTTACTAACCATTTTCCTTGATCATCTGTTCTTATAGATGGATAATGTATTTATCTCTTATTTGTTTATTTATCTAGTTTATTTTGATATTCCGTCGATTGTAATGAGTCACATTTAAGCATTACTAAAAATCGGTATTGTTTAGCATTTCTCTTCATTTATTTGTTTATCTTTATTTCTTTTAGAAATAAATTGTAATTGCTCGTGAAAGAAAACTAACAAAGTCGTAAGGCAAAAATAATTCATTAGGAATGACTAACCTTTACCTTTTTACAAATCGCCTGATCATTGATCTCAATCGGTGGTTGATTTGATAGTTGAATTTTCAAATTCAGTCCTGCTCATTCGTTTCGGTATAGGGGCACCAGTGTTTAATTAAATATCAAGTCAAGTATAACTCTAGCACACCCATTATGAGGCTTGTATCTTATTTGTAATCTTCCGTAGGCTTCCGCGGTCCTCCCGATTGAATTTCGATGACCCACGAGCTGTAATCGGCGTTTGCGAGCGATCTTAAGTCGTGTCCCGTATATTAGAGTCGGCTTGACTCAAAACTTGTACCCTAGCGACTGCGTCATCGCCGTGGTGTCGATGCTGTGTCTTGCGCACCGAGGCGATACCCAGGCCAGGAGATGTGGGCCCGCGTTCAGTTCAAGGAAAACGCCGCGCATTTGCAATTTCGAGAGAATCTCTACCCAATGTATCTCATCAATCCCATCACTGGTCAAGTACATACATCACTCAACCTATCACTTAACCCATCACAACCCATACCTCTCTTACACAAGCAACCGCAAAAGTCAACAAATCTCTTACACAACCCATCTCTCTCTCTCTCTCCCATCCATCACTCCATCACTCATCCCTCTCTCTCCTTACAACCCACTCTCTCTCATTTCTTAACACCATCTCCCAAGCAACCCATGCTCCTACATATGAACTTCCCAAGCTCTCATGGAGAAGCTCTAGTGTGGCCCACTTTCTACCCTCCCATCTTCCATCTTAACCCTCCAAACTTCGTCATCCTCCATTAAAGAAGAAGCCAAGAAGCCAAGAAGCCAAGGGAGCAAGAATATTAGCAATCGGTGGGTGATTTTGGACCCACATTCTTACTTTTTGTGATTTAAGGGTCCACTTGTTGTAGGACCCACTTGATGTACGTATTGTTCAAGGGATGGCCTAATAGTGGCGGGCTCCCTCCCCTACACGTTCCTCTCTCTCTCTATCTCTCTCTCTTTGTGTGATGGATTGTGGCCCACCTTGATGCATGATATTATCCACGCCATTCATCATCCGGTTGGTGGAAATCCCACCCTGATGTAGGATCCATACCGTCCAGTGATCAGGCCTGGATGGAGGTAAAAACAAATATCACTTGATCCAACACGTGTAACCCACTGGACATGGGACCACCTTGATGTAAGTGCTTCACCCACCGTCCAATCCCTAGATGGTGGAAAACCACCTACTCGTTGCCCCTGTCCAGGCCGCCCGTCCAGGGCCTGGATGCTGGGCTGCATGTTATATTAATAAATATTATTATAATATATATTATATACATATATATATCTGGTGGGCCACCACGTGGACCCACCCATGATGAATATGTTGTATCCTTACCGTCCATAGTCTGGATGGTTGACACCCACCCGCTGCGTACACCATCTAGATCAGTGGGACCCACATGAGTATGTGTTTTATACACACCGTCCAGCGTCCAGACCCTGGACACTGGACCTCTTACAAAATTAATAAATATTATATTTATATATATATATATATATATATATATATATATATATATATGTTATGTATATATTATAATATTATATTATATTATATTATAATAATGTAATATGATATAATATTATACACACACACACACACACATACATACATATAGCTTTATGCCTGTACGTGTGGGCCCCATGTGGGACCCACCTTTTTGGGACGTGATTGGCTGGTGGTGTATGCTGATCAGCAGCCAGCCATACGGCTGCTGTATGCAGCAGTTGCGGTGGGCCACCACCTGACACCCACCTTGATGATGCATTACATCCACCGTCTAGCTCATGGATGGTGGATTCCAACCATAATGCACGTGTATTATCAATGCTGTCCACCCGTTTTGATGGTGGGACCCACCTGCTGACTGATGTTAGCAAGTTCTGTGGGTCCCACGTGATGTATATGTACATCCCAGCCATCCTGATGGTGGGACCCGCTGCTAGACAATGTTTGGATGGTGCTAATGCACCTGGACAATGCTTGGATGGTGCTGATGCACCTGGACAATGTTTGGATGATGCTGATTTACATAGACAATGTTTGGATGGTGCTGATGCACCTAGACAATGTTTGGATGATGCTGATTTATATGGACAATGTTTGGGCAGTGCTGGTCATCATTAATAAGCCATGTACCCCATGGATTGATAGTGTACAGTGATACATATGTTACACCTACAACTATTGAAATGACTTTGGTGTGGTCCAAGCCCACTTGAGGACCATTGGTGCAGCCCATCCATGAGGCCATCATGATGTATTTTGGCCCATGGGCGGGGCCCACCTATTTGTATTATTAGGCCCATGTTGCATGGCCCATTTGATGTAATCAAGGCCCATATACGTAGCCCATTTGTTGTATATGAGGCCTAAGCAGTGCCGCCCACTTGTTGTATATAAGGCCCACGTATGAGGCCCATGGTGATGCATTTACGGCCCATGGGACGAGGTCCATTGTGATGTATCCGAGGCCCATGGGCGCGGCCCATTGAGATGTATCTAAGGCCCATGGGCGAGACCCAATATGATGTATACAACGCCCATGGGCGAGGCCCATCGTGATGTATTCGAGGTACATAGGCATGGCCCATTGTGATACATTTGAGGCCCTTAAATGAAGCCTAATGCAATGTATGTGAGGCCTACGAGGGAGGCCCAATGTAATGTATGTGTGGCCGTTACGTTGTGTATGAATCCCTTATGTGGGGCTACTCCTTAGGAGCAATGTTGGTTAAATGTCCACATTGATGGGCGATGATGTTGAATGTCTATATTCTGACCTTCCCTTAGGCCTTATTCGGCCGATCACCGAGGTCGATCGTTAAGGCCGATTCCGATCGTCGAGGTCGATTCCGATTGTCGAGGCCGATTTCGTTTGTCGAGGCCGATTCCGATGTCGATTATGAGTATGTGATACCATAGCATTATGATACCTACACATTGGGGCCCACCTAGGTGATGTATCTGCCGCACCATCCAGCATGGGATGGTGGGCCTGCCATGATGTACGTGTCCCTGCTTCCACGTGGGACACAGGTGATGTATGTGCCTTATACCTCGACCGTCTATGGGATGTGGACCCCACATAATGTATGTTTTATCCACACCGTCTGTGGGACGTGTGATCCACCTTGATGTGTGATTTCATCCACGCGTCCAGGGACAGGGGACCATCGCGATGTATTTTTTATCCTTGTTGTCCATCAGTTTTCAGGGCCCACTTGCTTTATGTGCAAGGCCCACCTGTGATGTATATTTGAGGTCCGATGTGATGTATTTTATGGCCTATGTGCTGAGGCTCATTGTGATGTATGTGCGGCCCATGAGTGAGGCCCAATGTGATGTATTTATGGCCCATGTGCTGAAGCCCATAGTGATATGTATTAGGCCCATGTCATGCAGCCCATTGTGATGTGTATTAGGCCCATGTCATGCGGCCCATCGTGATATGTATTAGACCCATGTCATGCGGCCCATTATGATGTGTATTAGACTTAGGTATGTGGCTCGTTGTGATGTATTTGTGGCCCATTTGATAAGGCCCATTGTGATGTATTTGTGGCCCGTATGGCGAGACCTGATGTGGTGTATATGTAGCCCTTAAGTGAGGCCCAATGCGATGAATGTGCGGACCGATGTAATGTGTGATTTCAATATAATGTATGTAATGATATTTATGTGGGCCACTGCTTGGGAGCGATGTTAGTTAAATGTCTACAATAATGGGCAATGATGGTTAGATGTCCACATTGTGACCTTCCCTTAGGCCCGTTGTGAGGCTCATTCTTGTTATGAGTAGGCTATCTAAGCCTTCATGACTTGAGGAGGGAACGGGTGAATCAGGTGTTGGAGGACATGTTACGAGCTTGTGTGCTTGATTGCAATGACAGTTGGGACGACTGTCTTTCTTATGCCGAGTTTGCTTATAGCAATAGTTTTCAGGCGAGTATTGGCATGACTCCCTATGAGGCCTTTTATGGGTGCCCCTATCGAGCACCGTATTGTTGGGCAAAGGTTGGCGAGAAGAGTTTGATTGACCCAGACTTAGTATAGGCGACCTCAGAGAAGATCGACATTATCAGGCGTCGACTTCTGGCAGTACAGAGCAGACAGAAAAGCTATGTCGATATGAGGCGGCGATCGCTAGAGTTCGAGGTTGGGGATCATGTGTTTCTTAAAGTTTTTCCGATGAAGGGAGTCCTTCAGTTTGGAAAGAAGGGGAAGCTCACGCCGAGATTCATTGACTTATTTCAGATACTAGATCGAGTGAGTGTGGTTGCATACCACATTGCTTTGCCCACACCACCCACCGGTATGCACAACGTGTTTCATGTGTCGATGTTGAAGAAATACGTTCCTGACCCTTCCCACATTATAAGATGAGAGCAGGTACAGTTGAGCGAAGATGCTACTTACGTACTGCGACCAATGCGGATTGTAGATAGAAAAGAGCAGGTACTACGCAGTAAAGTTATCCTATTGGTGAAGGTACTACGGACACATCATACTGAGGAAGAGGCTACTTAGGAAACAGAAGCCGAGGTCCACAAGAACTACTCTCAAATTCTTGAGGAATACGAAAATGTACTAATTTCGATGACAAAATTTTTCTTTAAGGGGAGTAGATTGTAACGTCTCGAAAAAATTCGTACAAAGACCCGAGTACCACCTCAGGCAGAAATCACTAAGGACCAAATCCTTTATAAATTAGACGAGAATTAACTAAGTGTTAAACTAGATTATTTATGAAATTAGCTCTAACCACTTTAAATACGAACCGCAGACCTAAAACTAGCAGAATCGCTAACGCTACATTACCTCGAAACCTAGGACCGATCTCTAAACCCAGTTGCTTTCGGGAGCATCTTGAAACTTCGTATCGGACCTGGACCGCGCGTCGAAAGTTCGATAACCGTGAAACTATACGGTTATGACCACCTTACTGGACTTGACAACCATCTCGGAAATCAAGTCCTAATAGCATCCAGAAACGCACAACTTGAGCCCGGAGCGAAGTATGTGAGAAACGTGAATATCTTTAAGGAATGAACTGAAACTTAAGTGAATTGAGTCGTTCGCTTGTAGTCCAAATCTAATGATTCAGACCGTCGGGTTCTGACCCAATTACACCCTCAAATTAGAAAAAAATTTCAACACATGTCAGTGTACTTGTGGCCTTGATCGAGTACCGGTGACCGTTGAACTGAAACAGGTCCTCTGCGATTGATCCACAAATCCGATCGGACCGAAAACTTAACCTAACCTAGATCCAATGTCAGGAAACTTTTCCTAGACCATATGTAGAAAATGGGCCTCTAGATGAGCTCCGCTGGATCGAAACAGCCACTCTCTGGCTATAACCTGAGTATATCATGGCCCTGGGGCCATTGGGATCAGTTCTGGGCCTATATAAGGACCTTTAACCCTCTCTCCCTTACCATACGAGTTTTCTAAACCCTAGAAGAGAGAAGAGAGAAAAGAGAAGGAAAGAAAGAGAAAGTGAGAGATCGTTATTGGCCTTTGATCCCACTGCTCCATGTGTCAAATCATCCTTCCCGTATCGCTATTCCGATGATTTTGATTTCGTGGTTGGGTAAGGAATCCTAACCTTAATCTGTTTTAGGTATCCAAGTTAATGAATCAGCGAAATAGCTAACCTATTTCGTGATTCAGGTAGCCGTTGTGCCGTAGACGAAGGCAAAACGTTCGAATTGAGTTCGACACGAGTTTATCGGCGAAAGGTGTGGACTATAAACGTTTAGGTTATGGTTTTCAAGGCTTTCAATATCAATTAATGATTTATGACTGACTTGATTGCTATCACATATGCTTAGATACGATGTTTCCCGTATATTACACATATATGTAAACTATGTTGATTTTAATGCATTCCAAGTGTTTGTTGAAATGTTTGAATGAATATGGAATTATGATTTGTGCTTGCCATGATTCTTGAATGCAAATACATGATTGTTGTATGTATGGTAACTCCTATGTGGAAGGATTTGCTATAATATGCGTTTTAATTAATTTATTACGTGTATGTGATATGTGTAGTCTAAATGTTTGATAAAATGCCTGAATGAGAAAATGCTTGTTTAAATGTATGTAATGAGGGTGTTGAGATAAGATTCTCAATTCTCTTATCTATGATTACAGTTTCCTCTATGTAACCTATCTTACTACTATGTGATTTATGGATGAAATGCCTAAGTGGGTAACATGTGTAGTGTATGTTTTGTTGAAATGCTTAAATAAGATTTATATTTAGATTTAGTTGTCACATGCTGTTTTTGGATATTACATGTGAATGCTATTGTTTGGAGTGTGCTTGGAGCTACGAGGTAGTCCAAGCAATCGGTAATGGTTTACAATTGGTGGCCAAACCGTTCAGCCACGACGGATATGCCTGATGAATCTGAGTCATACGGTGATTATCGATAGTGGTTAGGCCATGAAGAGTGCGTACGCGCTCCATGTCGACTAATTCAACGTGCGCTCATATCAGTCGAGCTTGTCAAGTAACCCGATTGACCCAATGTATGTTCACCATGTATGAACGCTATTGCCTGAATCTAAGGTACCAAACTTATCAGTGAAACGCCCGTTTAACCTTGGTACCTCGATTCGCTAAGACTCATGAGCCGGGCATGGTGGTATGGGACACCGTGGTCGAGCTGTTAGCCTACGCTAGGGCGATGAGCCTCCCCGTAGTGACCAGTGAGCAACCCAAATTCGTGAGCCGAATACGGTGGTATGAGACACTATATTCGAGCTGTCAGCCTATGTTAAGGTGATGAGTCTTTCCCTTAGTGACCTCGAGTATAAACTAAGGCCTACGTTGAGGCGACGAGCCTCCTCATAGTGACCTGAACTTGCCCATCCACTATTTTTAAATCAGGGGTGACGTTGCCCTATAACTTGCCTATTCTATGTGATTAACCAGGATTGACGACCTTGGATGGATCATTGTTAGGGTCAATGATATAAAGAGAGGTACCTTAGCCTTCCGAATCTGTTGTATGAATAAACTTAATTAAGTATTGGCTAACACGATCATGCACCGCATTGCATGTGCTTTAGCAAGGAAGTGTACGTGTCCGGAGTGGTGCATGCTGCGATCGTGAGATGATATCATTGAGGGAGTGCAGGCGAGGGCATGTATCATTGCAATATATCATCCCTGCATTAATAAGAGTACTTAGGATATGAGTGTTGTACTGCTTTATCATTACTGCTTGATTGAATTGATAACATATTAACCTTTGCCTTATAGTACCACTGAGTTGATCACTCACTCCCACTCTGGGACGGTGTTTTAAAACACCAACCAGACTCTGGTTTAGTTGCAGATGATGGCTATGCTTGCGAGGCGGAGCCTGATTTTTATGATGACGAGGAGGAGTTCTCCTACATGTAGTTATCAGACAGGTCTATGTAGGTCATGTTCTGATCGACGGGGATTACTGGGATGCTGACTAGATGACATTACACATTTTGTATATTTTAAAATTTTACATGTAATTAATTGACCTGGTAACCTGATCATACTCAGGAGACTTACAATCACTTATGTGCTTTATATACCTATCACAGTCTTCCACTTGCGTAATTCAATTGTCTATGGAGTATGATATGCTGTTTTGGTATAATCTCATTCATGTTGAATGCACTAATACGGACAACATTTAATCATCACTATTTATGTTGCATAAGTGATGCGTCGGAACTCGGGAGTTGGGCATCTACACGACTCACCATTTTTAGGGTGTTACAATTTTGGGATATGACCACCGTACGCCCTAGCGACATCAGGGCCGTAGCCTTTACAGGCATATTGTGGATGGCCAAATGGGACACTGAAAATCTATTCTACATGGGGTGTTATAGATATCCCTAGGTGAAATTTTCTAAACCCTCTTAGTTCTAGAGGTTGCTCCAACGCTTAAACCGAGTGGATGCATGAGCGTATGAGGGCAGTATACCGTTAGGCCGCATCTCCTACCGTATCGTGGTCGGTTGGAAGAGGGTGGGACCTTACCTGCCCAAGAGCAGGGGGCAAAACTAGGCTGAGTTTGACCAGCTCGAGGAATGGGTCTGTTATCGATGATCCAGGCCCGATATTAGCAGGCGGATAGTGAGATCTTTTCCACTCACCTTGTTGCGCGCGATGGGGTAACAATCTGGTTCAGAGTGTACTAGACCCCGGTGATTTTCCAGAGAGAAAACGTACTGATATGTGGACTTGTTGAGTAGGAGTTGCATACTCATTCATTTATTTCATTTACTATTCACTCAGGCTGGTGGTGCGCAACTAATTGTTGTGTACCTTCGCATAACTAGAATTTTGGTTGGGCGTACGACTAACCTGAGATCAGGAGTCTACCACATTGAGTCTGACTATCCAAATTTAGGTATGAGACTGGTTTGGATAAAAGTCGTTTGTGATAGACCCCGCAGCTTGCGATACTACGTACTATCATCCCGACTTCACACTCCAGCTTGGTCATTCCATTCGCATTGCATAGTGCATTGCATCCTCAGCATCTGATATTGACTTATTATGTTTTTGCATCGCACAACCTTGATATGGCTATTAACATTCATGCCTTGCATCACATAACCTTGGTACGACTGATGGCACTCATGGACTTACCAGTATATTTCTGTTTACTCTGATATCGTATGATTCATGATCCCGTCAGTATTTTCGCTTACTTTGATATCGTATGATTCATGATCTTATCGGTATTTTCGCTTATTTCTGACATTATATGATTATGACATTGTATTGAATATTTGACACTTATCTTGTGCACACACCTACACCACCTTGTAAGCTTTCTATAAGCTTATGTATGATAGATGCGTGCAGGTGGCGTTAGGTTGCAGCAGAGTTGAGCATGAAGCGTGCAGCGGTCTTCTGGAGCTTTGATTTTGACATATGTATTTTATTTTTAACACTGTACTTATAAGTTTTTGATCATAGTGAAAATGTGATGAAGTTTTTGGTTGTTGCTCTGTGAGTTATTCCTTTGGTTATGCTCATTACAAATCAGACTGATGTTGAAAATCCTCATTGTAGGATCTCAAGATCGAAAATTTGGCGTATGGACACTGGGAGTCGAGAATGGTGTACTACGGAGGCCGTCGGCACTGAATTCGGCGATCGAAAATTTTGTGAGTCTGGTTTCCGAGTTTGGAGCGTGACACCCATGATTATACTCACACACGAAATCTAAACATAAGCCCTTAATCATGTGAGTGGCCTTCTGTTTGATTGGATTACACAAACATGAACAACCCAAAAATGGTTTTATAGAGCAACAAGAGATACTTTGAATCACCTTTCATGAAAAAGACATATACATTCACGATGTTTGTTTTCGTATTTATTTAAAGAAAACCCAAAAAAAATATACTCATTCATGTAAGTTTTTTAAGGATTTAAAAACCCCTTGGGACTTTGGAATAGTTACATTATATATTATTATACCTAACAAAGTATCGCATGTGCAATGCACATGGATATAGACGGAGAGATAGGGAGAAATGAGAGAGCAAGATGAGAAGGGTACGAGCTACATGTAAAGATTAAAAAAAAATGGTATAAGATACATAGAGAGAAAGAGAGAGATGAGAGTAGGTATGACCTACATGTAAAGGGGGAGGAGGGACCCAGATCCATAGCTCAACTGCAAACTGAGTGGAGATACCTCGTTTCAACACTTGAGGTCTTGGTATCGATCCTAGCGGGGGTGGCTAACATGGAGTGTGTGTACTGACATCGGTATGTACTAACAAGCTAACTAAAAAAAAAAAAGTGGGAGGAGGGAAAGGGTGTGTGCTACAATAAATAAATGAAGAAATAAATAAATGAGAGAGAGGTGCAAGTTATATAATGAGGAAAATAAAAACCGCAAGGTACTCGTGTAAACAAAAACCCCTAGAATACCAGAGAGAGAGAGAGAGAGAGAGAGAGAGAGAGAGAGAGAGAGAGAGAGAGAGAGAGAGAGAGAGAGAGAGAGTTTTCAGGGTTGCTAACCTGCCACCCACCCTTGAATTACATGAATACCATAACCAAGGTTTTAAATCTTGCATGTGTCCTCTTAAAACCTAAAGTTCAGGCCTTTAAGAAGACTTAATTGCCTGGGTAAAAATTATACATGGTTAAATGAAATTGTAAGATTAACTTGACTACAGGTCAGGCAAAGCTTCAATGACTTTGAGCTCAATCCCAGCTCTACCCAAAAATTACTTAGGCCTTTTATGCTAGGACCTGTCCAACTCACAGGCTCATTTAACGTTGGCCCATCACTGCCTTATCCATAGATACGGACGATCCAACTCCATTCATGAGGTGGGATCCCTTATGGACCTTCAATCGAAAATGCTAAGGCCGTTCTGTTCTTCAGGTGGCTTAGTAGGCCACTTTGATTTTCAGGCCATGGACGCATACAAGCAGTGAAAGCCCACTTCATGAACGAAATATGCCATTCATGATTTTTTTTTTCTTATTATTCGATTTCCTGAAATATGCCATCCTGCTCCTTGGTTAGATAACCATGCATCTTGAACGTAGATCATTAATTTTGTTTATTTCTCTTTGCAGGAGTGGCCCATTTGATTAATGGATAGATTATCAATAGGGATTTTATCAATCAGGCTGGTTATGGGCCCAAGCCTAACTGGGGCCTTAGATCTTAAGTGCATGGCCCGGTCCATTGCCACCCCTTGACTTTCTCTCATTCCCTGTTGGTCCTGATGAATGGCCGAGATCCCCCAAAACTAGGCCACCTTTCTAAAATCCTTTTTAAAGCTGATTGCTTTCAAAGAAACCCATGGGATTCTGGCCATTCGGCTAATGGATGGTCCACAGCAGCCCATTCGAGCTGCTTCCCAGCAAATCGATGGTTCAAATTGACGATAAAGCTTTTTTCTTCTTAAAATGATCTTGACCATCCATTATGTAAGCCCATTCATCAGATGGGGCTCTAGGCGAAAACGTTCCGCTCCAAAAGCCAGGTTGGTCCACTCATCAGGTGGGCCAAAGTCGCACGTTTTATACCTGCACATGACAATTCTATTTTCAGCCGTCCATTTTCCTCATATAAGTGCTTTGCACTTGAAAAATATATTAGACTAATTAACGTTTCAATACATGATAGAGACTGGATCCACGGAATGAACGGTCCAGATCTCGTACACGTTTTCACACTAATGCTTATCCCGCGGTTCTGCTCTTGAATTTCTTCATTCGCGAGTCGCCATGACTTTTCTCAGCGTATTCCTCCGCGGGTCTGCTACTCGAACTGGAATCCTCTACAATGTTTTTCGAGCCCATAATGTTTTATGCGTAAAATCCACTCCGTCTATCAGGTTCTATACACTAATTCAGATTCTAAGATGAAAAATAAGCTAGATCAGATTCTAGGGTGGGCCATATCACATGGAACAATGGGTATGGGCTGCCAACAATATTATTGTTTCTATGGGTAATATGGTGTTTATAATTAATCATACCCGTTAATCAGGTTTATCTCACCAGAATGAAGATAAATTACAGAAATCAGACTGACATGATACTCAGGCGAGCCACAATGTATGAAATTAGTACTTTTGGTAGTAAATTTATATTTTCCCATTGATTTGGTCCACATAAGATTTTATTCAGGATTTTATTATACACGTATAGTAAAAATAATGATTTTCACATGATGGACGGATTAGATTTTACATATTGTATATGGTGGGCCACCACGGGTCGTGCGTGTCGTACACGCTGCACAAAACACCTGCTGTTGGAGACGATTCCGTTCGCTTCTACTTGTGCACTTGGGGTAGGGTTGCAAACTTGCAGTAGATAAACTCCCACCCTCCTCCCCCTCCTCCTCCTATACCTGCGCACCCAGACCTTAACCTGCGCACCCCCTTCTCTCTCTCTCTCTGCGAAAAGATTCAAACGAACGAACGAAAATGGGGGCATCTCTCCCTCCCAAAGAGGCTAACCTCTTCAAACTCATCGTCGTAAGCTTCCAATCCAAAACCTCACTTCCTATCACTGATCATCTGCATCTCATCTGAACCGTCCGATTGATACGTGATTTCAACCGATTTGCCTGTATCATGCCCATGCCCATTCATGGTTTTTTCTTATTATTCGATTTCAACGGATTTTTTTTTTTCCGATTTATGTTATAACTGTTTGTCAGAAATCCGATCAATTGCATATTTAGCTGAATTCAATACGTCGGAGCGTATTTTTAGTGAAAGGATTGTGCGCGCGTGGCGTGCGCCGAGAGTCGGTGTGCATTACCGACTCTCGGCGCAATTATCTGAATGAGCATTTGAGGATTTGGGGTTTGAAATGCTTGCTGGTTTGCTGGTCACGGCCTTTTAGTGGTGGGGGGTGATGTGCGCACCAGCTATTGGTGCTCACTGTGCATATTGAGGTTGTGCTCTAGATTTTAATAATTGTTTTGGAATTTGGCAGCAGTTTGACTTCTCAGTTGATGAATTTCTTATAATTCCTATCGTAGTGTGATAATTTCATGTGGACGTGTCGGAACATGTGGTGCATGATTAACTTGAGTGGGCCTTTATTATATACTTCATAATATTGAGCTGGGAAATATTTGTGTGTTACTTTTTCGTTCTTTTTTCCTTTTATTTAGTCATTTTGTTAGTGTAATTAAAGTACATTTCATTTTGTTTTTTATTGATGGCTAACATCAAAATCTATCAAAAGAGAAGGGGCCACTGCTCACTGCTCGGTAAAGCTTTAGACAGAAGATAAACCTCAACACCCACCTCTTTGGCTCCTACCATAAGTAAAGATAACCCCTTCAATACATTTAGTTATTCTAGAGAAATTACTTGATACTTTGGGACTGCATTCCATGTATTGATGGTATTGGTTGATAACGATGAAAGGTTAGTTGTGCGAACCTTTTGATTAGGTGGCATCCCACTTCAAATGGTGTTTGGGTTTCACACTCCTGCTTACTGTTTACACTTGCTAACATTTTGAAAAGTGTAATCAAAGACGTTCTGGGCACACTCATAGGCATTTTGGGCCACTTGTTGTGCTTTACCTATACTCCAGGTAAGGCGCTATCCCCCAGTGCGCATGCCTAGCACCTGATGCTTAGGTGTGCCTGGGTGCCAGTGCATAATGTTGTGATATATCCTTTTGGGCACATCAAAGAATGGTATTTTTGGTATGCTGATGCCCATTAAGGGTGGAAAGATGTCTTATAAACGCCCTTTGAGCACATTTTCTCTATTTCTTTTTATATTTTTTAAACGGCCCCATTTCTTTTAGATCAAAGCTTTGATTTATGAAAAATACCTCCCCAAATTTCTTAAATTTTTATTAAATCATGGTGTTGTATTGATTCCTTTCTTCAATTGGTGCCTAGGCAGTACATTGGACTTTTTTAAAAGCCATTTGAGTTACCATTTGTGCCATGTAAGAGATAGAAGATGAAATGGGGATTTTTTGGGAAAGGGAATATTTAGGTTACATGTTTTGATGATATTGAAAATTTGGATTTTTAGGGCTTGAACATTTACGTATTTTAGCAAAATTATGATTTTGGGTTGGGGAATTAGGGGGAGTTGGGGAAATTGGAACATTATAGTTTAGAGTTGGGGGAAGGGATACAAGGTTTTGAGCTAAAGAGCAATTAGGGATTTCATTAAATTAGGGTTTCTAGGTTTGGAAAATTAGGGAAATTTGAAATTCTAGGGTTATGTGGATTCATTGGGATCTTCGAGTAGATGTAAGTGTTTGGATGTGGTGTCTAACTATTACTTTATTTAAACTACGTAATTGAATTTTACAATTAGTTTTATTTAATTATGTTAAAATTAGTTTCAGAGCTAAAGCTTCAAAAAAAAAGTATAGCTCAAGTGGTAGACTGAGCTAAAGATACCTCGTTTCAACACTGAGGTCTTGGTATCGATCCCTAGTGGGGGTGGCTAACAGTGAAGTGTCAACTGACAGTGGGGTGTACTAACAAGCTAACTGAAAATAAAATAAAATTAAAATATCAAAAAAATTGCTCTTGGAAGCTCCAGGCGTGTGCCAATGTGTTTCGGGCATTCTAGGGGCAGTCGTATAGTGCCTTTAACCATAGTGATTTTGAAAGACACAATTCCTCTGTCACACACCTGAATTTGCTGTTGCTTCCCTTCATGCTTCACGCAACTATGTTTAAAAGCATTTTGATCATAGTAGATTGATTGGTTGAAGGGGTCCGTACCTCCTGCTCATGATCAGTTGCTCTCTTGGATCCGATTACGATGGAAATGGAACTAGATCAAGATTATCACATCGCTTGGGGGTAATCTCAACCTTGTTACATTACAAACCATCATGTGCCGCCCTTCTCTTGACCAAGGAACATTAGAGTTCAGACTTGTTTGAGGCTAAATGGTTTTTCTACAACAAGGGACTTCCTAGTTCCCGTACACACATCTCTTCTCTGCAAACATTAAAAATACAATTTATGCCACATATGTTTCATACATCAAGTCTGGGAACCAGGCTTTTGGCATTTGACTTTGAAGTCATTATCTTCATGTACCTTTTATTTTAAGGCATGCCATTCCAAATATGGTGACCGAAATGCATGGACATTAGATGATAAAATTCTTTGCCTTTTCTTTTTTTGAGTTTTAAACTAAGAAGGTGCATTATGATTTATGATGCCTCTTTGGGATTCTGCCAATTACCATTTGTTATTTATTAATTTTTCTGCTCTTCCAAGTCTTGAGTAGTACAAAATTTGAAGCATTTTTTCAATGAAAAATATATATTATTTTTCCTCTGAAGTACTAATTTGAGTAACACAGTTCTTTATGTTGAGCATCGCCCATGACAACTTTTTGGTAGAATTACCATTGACTTTGGGTGTTAAGAAATTTCCGTATTATTAGTATCTTTGAGTAAATCAAAGCTTCTGTTGTAATGGCATACTTACATGCTCTTCTTGGTGCAGAAATCATACGAAACTAAACAATACAAGAAGGGGTTAAAGGCTGCAGATGCTATATTAAAGAAGTTTCCAGATCATGGAGGTATGTGCTGCTTGAGCAAGGGTTTGAAACTTTGAATTTAAATGACACCCTTAACCAAAAGTACCTGTGAGATCGTTTGATTGTTTCTAAAGATATACATTTAGTTTATATTTCAGTTATCTTTAGTTACATTTTTAGACTATTGCATATTTTCTCCAATGCTTTTCGATGCCACTGAGTTATTCTTGTCATATTTCCTAGTAATTTATACCTTACAGCATTGAGATTTTATTTGTTGCACTATTTTAGTTTTTATGGTTGTGGTGAGAACTTGAGTTTTTTTGGACACTTGGAAATTCTTCCATGATGTAAAGCTCTTTTCAGTTTCACTTTTTTTTTTTTTTTTTTTTTTTTTTTTTTTATAAAAAAAAATATTTGAAATGCAACATGATTTTCTAATGCTGGTAGTATGCCTGTGAAATAGGTTGCATGGATGCAATGAAAGGGTTGGTATTTTTTTTTTTTAAGGATAACAAATATTTTTTATTGAAAAGCCGCCATAGAAAGTGTAAAAGAAGGCCCAAAATGAAATATTACAATCCAAGCAAGGACTCCACTACTTACAACATTTACCTTTTTAACCCCAGAAACACAATAATACGTCTCTTTCGGATTTCCACGCTACCTCCTCCCAAGATCCTTGCTTGCTCAGGAAGCAAAGCCTATTCCGATCACACCATATGTTCCATTAGACTGCCATTATGACCAAGTGCCAATCTGCTGACTCCTCCTTTGAGAGATTCATACCATGCCAAGCCCTTAATAGCTCTTCAATTGTTTGCGGCATTACCCATTCCACAACAAAACGTGCTAAAAAGGTGGACCATACTTGCCCGCTGAAGAAACAATGTTTTCTTATTAGATTATTTGAAAAACAGATCTGTATTCATAAACAAGAATCACACTCAAGATTATACCCTAAAGTAGGGTGTGGGTATTTTTTGCTAACAGCAAGGTAGTCCAAAATGGTTATGTAACAGCCGTAGTGGAAAAATTGACCTGTAACTGCTCCATAGTGGCCGTAATGGCCCTGTAACAGTCCGTTATGGGGCCGAAATAGTTTTTTTCCGTCTGTGGTGAATGGAGAATGTTCATGAAATTTTCTGGCAGCAGCATTTCTCATTAAGTGAATTCAAACACATCAATCTTGAAGTCTGTGGGTGGTGATGTTTTTCATTGTAATTACAGATTGAGTCCAATCTTGAAGGAGATCTTCAATCATCATCATTCTTCTTGAGGCATTTATTGACATTTGTTAAATTGTTCTTTCTATGAGATCCTTGATCTAAGGATGTTCTGCAGAATCAGTGGTTTTTAAGAGGTCATTCAGCAAGATAGATATAAACAATTCAGTAATTTTGTATTTGCGTAGTTGATAATAATTGGTCCTAGAGTTCTCTCCCAGCAATATATCCATCTCTGCCTTTGTGTAAATTAATGTTTGATGTGTTATATATTACCCATTCCATATCAACATAATCCTTTTTACATATGCTTCAGTGATTTGACTAAACCAGTCACAGTTTTCATGGAAGCTGAGAATGCATAGTAAATATCTGAGATGAATTGACATATATTGGTTTTGGAGATAATGGTTATGTGCTGTGATAATGACATTTGAGGTCCTGTTCTGTGTCCTCTCATGTCAATTCCCAAGCCTTTTATTTCCCTGGTATGGTTTTGGTCTAAGAAACTGAAGTGGTCAAATTTTCAGATGGTCTGCATAGATTTTAGACATCCACTTCCATCATTTAATAGGGTGGCTAGCATTTGGGTCCTAGAGGATGCAGGTGATGTGCTCTGTGATTTCCTCTGATTGATGGGTATCAGTAGCATGAACCCAGTTCCGATGGTGGTGGTCTAGAGTCAATAGAAAGTAGGGGAAAGATGACTTCCATGAGGAATTCTAACTTGTCAGTGACCAGGTGAGGGGTGGGAGAGATTGGTGTGGGGCCTCTAAAGCATTCATTACAGAAATGGAAAATTCTTGTCCGAGATGATTGTGTTTGCCATGGTTCAGACGTGAATGAAGAGTGCTGATCTGATAATGATGTGTTTTCCATTGTTCGGGCACTGATTAATGCATACCTTCTTTAAATGACTTCTCTTACCAAGTAAAATGCTTATGGATGGATGCAACTGTAAGCTAGAGGTTCTGTTAATATTTTTATCACTTTGATATATCTTGCGCTTATTTGTGCTGCATTTCAGTATGAAGTAAACCGTGCTTGAAATTATGGCTCGTGAACCATTGATAAAAGAAGATACTATGGTGGCACACACAGTCACTCCCTGACACACTAAGAAAAATTGGTAGTAACTTTAGAGGTTACGGAGTTGATTATATCCCCATGATTACTATATATCAATATTCATATTTCAGCAAGCTCCATTCTTTTGAACTCACATGTAACATGAACTCACATGTAAAAGAACTCCATTATTTTAAATTCACATGTAATAAGAAGTTATAAGCTATCAAACATGAGGCTTTTATTCTCTTAACCTCAGATTGGGATGTGGATAATCAACTACGACAAAAGCCCTGTGCACGGTAGATCTTTGTTCAGTGCAATAATAATGATATGCATATTTTGATGCATTTTCTTACATTTGATCAGTTGCTTGTAGTATTCAGAGTGGTGGTATCATTACATGTATCAATGACTAGGGATATGGAAACATATATCGACATTGCTGATATTATCGCTGGCACTTGGAAAAATATCGCTGTCCAAGGGAAACATTGGGAAGGTGGAATTTTTCAGTGAAATGTTAAGAAATGTTAAAAGACACATGTTTACTCACCAGAATCAAAATATTGTCAAAAAAAAAACCCACATGTAATAAGTTTTCATTTTATAGGGGCCTAACCATTTGTTGTCGAAAAAATTAGTATAAAATAAATATATAAAAATTGTAGCCAATCAATAGATCGGCCAACACTCATTCATCTATAAAATTTCCACATTAATTAATATTGAAAAACACATTTTTCAATATATAAATGGAAAATTGGGATTTCACCAATCTCCCATTTTTCACTTAAATGTTTTTTTTTTTTTTTTTTCTTCTGCCACAAATCCATGTTAATGCTTGAGAATCATACATAGAAATGGATTTCCATGACAATCCATGCTAACACTAGAAATTTTTTATGGATTTGTCGTCACCTGTGAGTTCAGTCAACATTTCTCCCCAAATCCAAACTTTGATTCAATAAAAACCAAGAGATTGAAATCACCTGAGGAACAAAATTCACCCCTCCCCCCCCCACCAAAAAAAAAAAAAAAAAACCCAAAAAATGGATATTTTTGAGTTTTTGGAAATTTTCCAATTTTCGCCTATTTACAGATGTTTCCGTGGGTATCGGCAATATTGTTGCTAGTATCGGTGGATCTATTGATGGTTGCTGATACCAGGGAACTTTCGTAAGGGATTGTTCTCAAAATATTATTAATATTGCCAAATAATGCCAATGTTCTTGAAAATATCTGCGATACTTGGGAACTTTTAAACTTCTTGTAGTTTCGGTATCGTTGACCTGGCGATACGAATAATTTCGACGACATTATCGAACACCAGTTGCTTATATCTTTTGTTGTTTTTCATGATTTACTTCTCTAGCTTTGCTAACGTCTTTTTCCCCACTTTTGTTTCTAGAAACTTTGTCAATGAAGGGATTAACATTAAATTGCATGGACCGCAAAGCGGAAGCATATGAGCTTGTCCGGCGTGGACTAAAGGTTCGGATGCTCATTTTTCATGGCTTGGAATGAAAACTTGCTGCTTTCTGGTGACATTGGCAGTTTAACTTCCTTGTGCATAGTTTGACATTGCATTTCATCTAACGTTTTGCAGAATGACCTTAAAAGCCATGTTTGCTGGCATGTTTATGGTCTTCTATATCGATCAGACAGGGAATACAGGGAGGCTATCAAATGCTACCGAAATGCTTTGAAGATTGACCCAGACAATATTGAAATTCTGCGGGACCTTTCTCTCTTACAGGTGGATATACATTGTGTCAGTGTATTCAGATGTCTTTAAAAAAGAAAAAAAAACTGCTCTGTTCTAATTTGTCTACAATGCACTTAATAGTTTAGAAACTGGAACTGACTATTAGTCTATCACTGCATTAACCTGTTTTCTTTATGTGCATTCTGAATTTTTTGAAGCTTTGTTTTGATAGGTATTTTTTTTTTCCAAAGCCTTTTGTGTTGCTATGTTCAATATATGATGGCAAGAAAGGCTCTGCTGTCACTATTCACTCTTTGGCTTGTGAATTGTGACTCGCTTTGTAGGTGTCAGGGCTTTGACACTTCATTTTTGCTTGTCTGTGGCTTACTTTGTGGCAGTTAGTTATGATAGCATCTTTTATGGTCTGTTTGCATGGAAGGTATACAAACATATTTGGATTTATTTGTTAACTGACGTTTCCTGGCAGTGTGCTGCCTGGAGTTCACTCCCTTTGTGTTTTTCCTGGTGTCGTATTGTGTAAAGAAGTCCATCAACTCCCTTTCCTTTGGGTTCCAACTCGAAACGAAATACACTGGAATAAGTTGCTTTATTCCACAAAATGTCAAGGGACTGATGTGGACTCTTGGGCAGTAAACTGTCAATGTTGGCACCCAAATGGATGCAACTCTGTTTGGATACTTGCAAGCAGGCCTTTAACAATGAAGTCTGAGGAAAACCTACTTTGGAAGTTTCTTAAATGGTTCCAGTTGCAATTTTGATTTCTTATTTTTTTTTTTGTTAAAAGTTTTTGCTATAAGCTGGATGGCAATATTTCATGCTTTTGGATTAGTTGGCATGTTGGTTTCTTGGAGAATTTGGATGTTGGGAAGAACACATGGTCTTCCTGAAGAGAATTCTCATGCAGTGTTTGCATGGAGTAATTCGCAGCACTTCATCTGCAGTTGGAAGGTTCGTCTACGATATTTCTTGTTGGCAGCGTTATTCATTTTAACTATAGTTTACTCAAACAAATATATGCCTTGAAGTTACATAACTAAAGTTTCTGTACCTTTCGCATAGAGTTTTGAGTTGGATTTGTCTGTCTTCAGACCATTACATTTTCGAATGTCAAGATTAATTTCTCTTATATTATGATGCTTAAGCTCTGCATTTTTGCATTTGCTTCAGTACCATGCATCAAATTTTAATATCTTTTAATGACATATTACATATTTGATACAAATTTAATCATACCTATTTAGTATAGATTATGTTTGCTTTTGTTCCATTACAAATATCTTTGAATTCCATATGACAGGCACAAATGCGGGACTTGGCAGGATTCGTTGAAACGAGGCAACAACTTCTGACTCTGAAACCAAATCATCGAATGAATTGGATTGGGTTTGCTGTTGCTCATCATTTGAACTCCAGGTATGTTTTACTTTATTTGCTGAACAAGGTTTTACTTCTTAATGTTGAGAAAACATGATCATAGATTGTTCACTAAATTATGAATATGGTTAGATCAATTATAGTGAGAGAGAAGAATTCATAAAAAGGTAAGAGAAGACCAAGGAAGTCAATAATGGGAACAGTGGCTGTAACGGCCACCGCAATTACCATTATGATACGAGCTGTAACGGTCGTTACATCCATTTTTTGAACTGTATCAGCCCCGTAACGGCTATTTCAGGCCATTTTTTCTGTAACGGCCGTTACAGCTCCATAACGTTCCCACCATTACTGTTATTATGCAACTGTTTTTGATATCCTTGGAGAGGACACTAAAATAAATAGATAGAATCTTTTCTTCACTGTATTTCCATGATCCGGACACTTGCTTTTTACTGAAGAAAAAGATGTAAATCTGTGATGGACTTCTTCCATAACTGTTATCGCCTATTTACTCTTTCAAAAAATTGTGCATCTTGGCAGTAAGGATGGTTCCTCTTTCTATGCTGCATAATTATTTAGCTTGTATATTAGTGATTTGATTGGAATTACTTTTATGATTGATAATAACAAGACCTGTCATTGAAAACTGAGAGAAAATATAATGTGATACAAAAATTCAACAAAGGGAACTGGTGCCCAAATGCTGCCATCTTTAGACAACTATTCTTTGCAAGAGGATCCACCTCTGTTCACTTCCTGAGAATTATCACTGAACAACGTCTCTAAATTTGCACATCTTCTATGTCATTTGCATCCTCCATGATAGCAGTTACCTTTACACACCCATCTAACAACATTTATGAATCTCCGTCTGCTTCTCTAAAGAGATCTTTATTCCTGTTACATAGAATCTCTTGCGTCCATAAAAAAACGCATACAATCTTTGCTTCATTTGGATTATTTGTATGTTGTTATACCAAGTATGCTAGACATGTCCACTTCCACAATCTTCAAGGATACCCCCTGCCACGCCTAGTTTAGGATTTTACCCAAAGATCCTAAAACTAAGTTTAAGCAAGTTCTGCCAAGTGCCAAGGAGTAAAAAATTGTTTTTTTTTTCCCCCTCTATAAACTTGACCACACCTCACTGTTTGTCTCATATCGGCTGCTTTAACCTTCCTAAACTCCTGGAGTTCACACAGCAACAAATAACGAAATACTTATAATTTACTTATGCCCCCAATGCATCATCTCCTTTGCGCCTAAAAGATCATGTTATTGTGTTCTTTACAAATTCATGACAACACTGCAGGCATGGTACTAATGGACGTTCACCCTATTATCTGGGAACTCTAGTTTTGACATTCCGGATTGTGAACAACCTGCGATCTGGATCTTTTGTATCATAACCCTGGGTATTATATAGGGCATCTTTGATTAGCGTAATCCAATCCGGCCACCCAAAAAAGAGATACTTTCTTTTCCTAGCCGATAACTTCTTTTTATTCCTTTCAATCACCTTATCCTAAAGGCTCTACACTGGTTTTCCAATACACAATGGTAAACAGAGATACGAAGAGGGAAGTCCTGGGCTTGCAACTGAAAAGAGAAGCCATCTCCTGCTCCCGTTTCTCCCTTGTCCAAATCTGATGCAGGGACATGTGATGACTTAATCTTAGATGCATGTATAATCAAGTTAAAGAATGTTCAAATAAATACATAGATCAACTAGCTGTTTCTAATTAAAGGATTAGGTAAATTTCAACACAAAGATGAGGTCATTCCGTCAGGATCATGCCCTATAGCATAAAATCGCGTAAACAGTAAAAAGGGAGGACCTAGGGATATGAGAATATTCCAGATCTAGCATAAATCATCCCATGGTCAAGTTTGGATCTGATTTTACTGACTAACCATCCCTCTTTTCTATTCAAACTAGAAAGGGGATATCCAGAGAGGAACGAAAGGGGTGAAGAATGAAGGGTTCGAGATGAAGAAAGTACATGTCCTTTTGTTGTCAAAAGAAAAGGAGGATGGTTCTTACCTTTTCCCGCACCTCGGAGATCTAGAAAGAAGGAAACCTGAAATCGAGGTGGAATCCTCAACACCCAAGGGCCAATCTTGAAACCCTAATCTCTTGAATAATGAGGAAGAAAAGATACGAATTCCTATTTATTCAAAATAATGAAAAATAGGGTTTCTCATGACGTATATATAAGCTATGGAAAAAGTAAAAGTGCACTAAAGGCCCTAAAAACAAAAAAAATAACAAAAAGATAAAAAAATAAAGAAAGTGCAATAAAGCTCCTGAAAAAAGAATAAAAACGCCTAAAACTAAAACACCCGTGTGGTAGAGTGTGAAATCCAACTCATGAATCTATGGTCAGGGTGCAGTCATGCCGCTCCTGCACTCGTAGCGTGTCAGAAAATGGGTTTGATGGACCCAACATCCATCTACATCAACTCCTCCGCTTCGGTACTCTGTAGGCGATGCCTCCTCCTCTGGTATACTCTAAAGGGTGCACCACTGATGTGCACATCAAAATCCTCAATAATTCTTTTTTTTTTTTTTGCATATTGCACTTTTGATTGACACGGCCTCAAAACATTCCAAGGCTCTCTTCAAGTTAGAAACCTTCTCACCGCTCCTGTTATAGAACAAAGGAGTGTCATCCGAAATTGGATCATAGATGTTTGTTGTGGAAAATTTTGGTTTACATCATAAATTTTTAGGTCCCTAATAGCAGGATTCTTCTACCAAGGCAAATGCAGGATTCCCTTATTTTAGGTCGACTTCATGCTTTGTACAACTAATGTTATGCCTATCCAAGAATGTTTATGTTTCCGTCTTACAAGTTTCAAATTTCACATTTTTCTTAATTTGAATGAGTGTCACAGAACAAAGGAGTGTCATTCAAAATTGGATCATAGATGTTTGTTGTGTAAAATTTTGGTTTACAGCATAAATTTTTAGGTCCCTAATAGCAGGATTCCTCTACCAAGGTAATTTGAGGATTCCCTTATTTTTGGTCGACTTCATGCTTTGTACAACTAATATTATGCCCATCCAAGAATGTTTGTGTTTCCGTTTTACAAGCTTCAAATTTCACATTTTTCTTAATTTGAATGAATTATTGGATGCGCTAGCATTTTCCTTTAATCCGTTCTTACTGTGGAAGTTTCTTTTTTCCTTGAACTAGTTCGGTATTCCTTTGCCCAAAATTCTGAACTACTTTGGTCCCTCTATTTTTCCTGATGTTTTAACTCTCCTGTCAATATGAAGGTTCTAGCATGCAGTGATGTTTGCTATGGTATTGATTGTGATCATGTGATGTACAGATCTCCTTATTTCTTCCTATAGAAATGCTGAATAAAACATTCCATCCACTGTTGCACTCATTTAGACATACGGATAATTCACTTTATTATTATTATTTTATGTACTGTTGCATTGTATAAATTTACAATTGTATTGTTTGTTAGTGGCTCAAAGGCAATTGAAATTCTGGAAGCGTATGAAGGGACACTGGAAGATGATTATCCTCCGGACAATGAACGCTGTGAGCATGGAGAAATGCTCTTATACAAGGTATAAATTATTTGTGGAATTTTGGTCCTTTTTCTGTGTTAGGATATTTAGGGCTTTTTTAGTTGTGGCCTTCATCTATTTGGCTGATAGTTCCACTTTCTTCCATGTATACACTGTTTTGATTGAATCTTTTGACTCTAGGGTTGCATTTTGGTTGATTTTCTCATGTTTCTAGCCAGATGTAGTAAGACATGATGTGGTTTCCCTTCTGTTATGGTGACTATTTGCTACTTGACATTGACATGTACAGGCATTGATTTCATTTGAAAAATAGCCCATAAGCAGAATTGACGCTAGGGACAGCGAGCCTATTTACAGTTCACTGAAATTGTAAACCAATATAATATCAACTCGTTGTCAGTTCTTTCTTTTAGCTCAAGCTACCTTTGGAATCAAGATCGATCATTAAAGTTTGTGGAAACAATCTTGGGGCTAGGATTGCCAACAGTTGCATGAGATGGAACTTCCAGAGTAACTGATTGACAATTCTACGATAGAGAATTAATCATATCCACTGGGTGAAATTGGAGAATCAAACCGTATGAGATGATATTGGTGAAATTCATTAAAAAAAGTATAATTAGGGTGCCAGTAAATATGAAAGTATTTTCACATAGTTCTGTTTTTATATGTTGTCAAACAACCAATTTCTCTAAAAGCTCAAGCTGTTAGAGGATGGTCTATCAATGTATATCAAGGGACTTTAACACTCCCTTGCACGTGCGGGGTGGAACTCCGCATGGGAACATACTAGGCAAGGGTGGAGGGACAGTCACAACTCACATCATAAAAGGGCCCCTGTGGAAGAATATATAAGGGAGGCATATTTTGCTGCTCCCAGGATTCGAACACAAGACCTTCCGCATTGATACCATGTCAAACAATCAATTTCTCTAAAAGCTCGAACCGTTAGAGGATGGTGTATCAATGTATATTAAGGGGCTTTAACATATGTAAAGAAACAAATTGCTTTTGATGGCTTATGGACCCTATAGTCCAATCGATTAACTCTATTAACCATCCGATTGTACTAGCAGGCCACAATCCAATCGGATGATGAGTCTTTCCCCCCTCTTATTATCATCTTTCATCGGCCATCAGTGGGTCCACTTTCGACCTTGACAGATGATCCAACGGTCCTTCATCAACCCCTCTTCTAAGCCATGAGGTCCTAAAATTTTAAGTTGATTGTGGAAATAGAAACCCTGTTCAAAGCGATGAGGTTGCGGAAGAGAGCCCATTCATTTTGGTTATAGAAGTACATAATAAGTAATAAACCACCCTTCATAAAAGAAAGAAGAAGAAATCAACCAATCTTGTCAAGGGCTTCTGTGTGGCGGATGATGTAACCACGCTTACTCATTTGCAGTACGTTGATGATACATTGATTTTTTGTGATGCGGTGACTCTTGTCGACAACGTTCTAAAAGTCATAATTTGCTATGAAGCGGTGTCTGGTTTAAAAGTTAGTGTCGACAAAACGGAGATTCTTGGGATTCATGTTACACAGGACGAGCTTTCTATCTTGGTTACAGTTTTCTGTTGCAAGACGAGATTGTTTCCTTCCACTTATTTAGGCCTTCCTTTTTGTATTGGAAAGCCGCCGATTCATCATTGGGATAAAGTTATAGAGAGCATCGAGAGAAAGCTCTCCACATGGTAGCTCAAATATATCTCTTACGGGGGAAGATTAACTCTTATTAATGCTGCCTTCTCGAACATGTCGACATACTTCATGTTGCTTTTCAAATGCCCGACTAGGGTGCTTGAAAGACTTGATAAGCTGAGACTAGTGTTCAAAATATCGATACTATCGGTCGATATTATCGGTATCGTAGTCCAGTGATACGAAACCCTCAGAAAGAAACGAAAAAATTGAAAAAATTTACAGAATATTTTGTATCGATCGATATATTGATAAATATAGCATAATATCACCAAATATCGTTCGATAGCATGCGATATCAACAATACTACAACTCGGGGACGTTGGGACAACATCATTATCCCAAAAAAAAAAATGAAGAAAAGAAAAAGAAAAACTTTCAACAGGTAGATTTTGGTACCTGTAGAGGAGATTGCTTTGATCGGAAGCTGTATTTGAAGGGCCATTTGAATCGAAGCAACAAAATCTCCGATTTGGGCGAAATCCGTCGAAATTTAGAGAAATTGCGAAATCCGGAGAAATCCTTGGCGAAATCTGAAGAAATCCTCGGCGAAATCTGAAGAAATCCTCGGCCAAATGATAGATTTGAGAGAGATTTTAGGGTTCCGGAATGTCGGAACCCTCTCTCCTTCGAAAAAAAGGGCCCCGAGCCCTTATTACGGGAAGCGGATGGGCTGGTGTACCACACACCACTGACCTGGATGGTGTGTTGACGTCACCAAGTTCTGTGGGTCCCATCATGAGGTACATGTTATATCCAGATCGTTCGTCCATTTGGCGAGCTCGTCGTATAGCTTGAGCCAAAACATAAGACAGATCCAAAGATCTAGTGGACCGCATTGAAATAGGCAGTGGGAGATTGAACGTCTACCATTGAAACCCTTTTGAGGGTCATAGAAGTTTTGGAACAATACGGTATTTGTTTTTCCTCTTCATCCAGGTCTGTGTGACCTCATGAACAGATTGGATGGAAAATAAACATTATGATGGACCCTACGAATGGTTTTATAGTGAGAATCATTATCCCACTTCTATTTATGGTGTGGTCCACTTGAGCTTGGATATGACTCGTTTTTGGGCTCATGATCTAAAATGATCTCTCCAAATGGATGAACGGTGTGGATATAATAAATACATTATTTTGGAGCCTATGTAACTTTGATATCTTTTGAACTGTTTGTACAACTTGAGCTCAACCAGCGTCAGCGCTCATCTTCGCACGACATGTACCCACACCAGCCAAGTTACTGGTGTGTGGTACACCAGCCAATCCATACTGTCCATTCATTTTCATGGGTAATTTCGGGGCATGAGCCCAAAAAAGGAGACATGTAAGGCTCAAGTGTACCACACCACAGAAACCGTGGTGGCAATGATGTCCATCATTAAAGCTTTTTAGGCCCACCGTGATGTTTATTTGCCATCCAATCCATTCATAAGGTTTGACAAACCTGGATGGGAAAACAATATTAGCTTGATCCAAAAAAAATTATAGCTCCCAAAAAATTTAATGGTGGTCATTCAATGACCACTATTTTGTGTGGTGTGGTCCACCTCAGATTTGGATCTGTCTTATTTTTTGGCCCATGCCCTAACATGATATGTTAAAATGAATTGACGGTGTTGATACATCATCTTATGTCGAGGTAGCCCCATGGTCACAGTCCCATACAAGTTGTTGGTTGCTTGGATTTGAGTAAACAAATTGCATATGTGAGCAAACTTTTAGGGCCCACCTCGACGTATGTATTGCATGTCAACGTCGTCCATCTGTTTGGACTGCTTATTTTATGGCATGGTCCCAAAAATGAAACAGATACAAGTTTCAAGTGAATCATACCATAAGAAACAGTGGCCATTGATCCCCCCACCATTGAAAACTTTCTAAGGTCCACTGTTACCATCCAACCTGTTAATAAGTTCACATCGGATTGTAGCATTAATTGATTAGTGCCTTTTGCAGCTCCAAGAAGTTTTCGACGGTAGCATCAATTCCAACTATTTTCACTTACGTAGTCCACATAAGTTTGAATGAAGGGAAAAAACAATTATCAGCTTGATCCAAAACTTTTGTGGCCCACTAATGGTTGATCACCATTGTTTCTTATGGTATGGTCCCCTTGATTATTGGATCTGCTTCATTTTTTGTATAATGTCCTAAAATGATATGGAAAAATGGATGGACGGAGTAGATATTGAATATACACATCATTGATAGGTATGTTTTCTAATTTCTACTATATCTTTTGCTTTTGAATGCATTGATTATATTTTCATACATATCTTTATACATTTATAAATGTTATGCATCATATTTGAATATAGTTACCTTAGTTCAATCAGATAACGCATAACTTAGAACCCTATACAAAAGAAATTTATTATGTGCACTTCTTTTTTGGGATTTTTTGATTTAAAAGTGTGTATTAAGGTCTTTTTAAATAATCTCTGAAGTTTCATAAAAATTTTCAACCATTTTGCTGTTGTTTCCCCATGTTTCCCAAAAAGCGTGATAAATTACGTGATACAAATGATATATCCCATGTGATAACCGATACATATCGGTATCCCAAGGTTGCGATATATTGCGCGATACCGATATTTCAAACACTGGCTGAGACGGGATTTTTTTTTGGAAAGGGTATAATGGGGTAACAACTTCCATCTTCTCAAATGGGGAAAGGTTTGCAAACCTGCAAAGGAGGGAGGTGCGACGATTAAAAGATTGAGCGATATGAATCTCTCTCTTAGCTAAATGGCATTGGAGACTCGGCACGGAGATGGGAAGGTTGTGGAGCGAGGTCGTGGATGGCAAATACGGAGCGGTTGACGGCGGTCGGTTCGTCAAGCGATCCTCCTTGTATCGAGCTTTGAGCATTTGGAAAGGGATTGCGACAACGAAACATCTGGTTCGAAGTATAGTAGCTTTTGTTCTTGGGAACGGTTCTCGTTTCGGATTCTAGATGGATATTTGGTGTGGATGGGAGGCTCTTCAGGAAGTCTTTCCTAGGTTGGCTCTTCTCGCCTCGGACCGACATATTTTAGTTGACAGGTGTTTCTCCGTCATGGGGGATGCGGTTGTCTGGAGTCCCCCCTGCCCTAGGAATGGACGAGGTGGGGATTTTGGATTTTGCAGCCTTGCTGGATCGTTTGAAGTTGCTGGTGGTGGTCCCTTCATCGGAGAATGATCATCTCTTTTGGAGGCCTCACCCTTTTGGGATTTTCTCAGTCCGCTTGATGTTCGATGCGGTCCACTTCGCTTACCCCACATTAGGCCTGAATCATCCTTTCCACCAATGGTTTTACGGCTCCCCTCCCCCCAGAGGGCTGTTTTTGTGTGGTTAGTTGGGATAAAAAGGGTCTTGACGATTGATAATTTGCAGTGTCGATCCCTGATTTTGCCCAATGTCTCCTTGATGTGCATGAAGGATGCGGAGTCAATTGATCACTTGTTCATTCACTCTCTCGTCGCTCAGTCAGTTTGGGACATCTGTTTCTCAGCCATGCAAGTGGTGCGGGTGATGCCGAAGTCGGTGGGTGCTACTTTGGACATAACAAGGCGCCGGAGGGTCGAAAGTGGGGAAGAAAGCTTAGCGGATGCTCATTATGGCAGTCTTTTGGACACTTTGGAAGGAGTGGAATGAGCGTTGCTTTCTGGATAAACACTCCTCCGTAGAAGAGCTGACTTAGAAGATTATCTATTATTTGTTGGGTTGGGTTCCTTATGTGTAGGCAACTTTTGCTGCTCTTTTCTCTCTTCTTGTTTGGGCATTGTATTCTTTTTTTCTTTTGCGGTTGCTTTGAATAAAATTATTCTCTCTTCTCAAGGAAAAAAATCCATTTCGAAGCCATGATGTTATGGAAGAGAGAGAGAGAACCTTACTCCAATTTTGAGTTTGAGGTTTTTCAGAGGGAGGGTATACAAATTGTAATTACGACGCATTTTCATGGGAGGGAGAGGTGTTTTTTCATGGGAGGGAGGGAAATTGTAATCGAGGGGTGATGTCATGGTGACATCCAGCTGATATTGGAGGGAGGGTAACTTGAATGGGAACTGAGGGGTGGTTTCATTGTGAAATCATTGGGAAACCTTTATGGAGAGATGGTAATTGGTATGGTGACTCCTTTTTGAATCATAGGGGAAAACCTCCTTGGTAGAATATCCTATGTCACCTTTCTCAAGATATGACCAAATAATCGAGGTTTTCATTCCCTTCCATAGAAATTTGGACCAAAGTCATGATTTTGTGTTCATTTGAATTCGGCCCAGAAAGCCCTATTGGTTGTCGATGGAATGTATTCTGGAGGTTGAGTTGTTCACATTTGTGAAGCGATCGAGGAGTTTGAAAGAAAGCAGTGCCTTTCTTGGTCCATTACCTAGAGATGGGTATAGTCGAGTGCCAAGTGAGCAAAAGTTGTGTATGTTAAAGGAATGAAGCCATGAAGGGGGCTGAAGGTATATAAGAAGATGGGTTTGTTACAATTTATGATGTGATTGTTATCCATCAAAGTTGAGAGTCGCAGAACAACTTGCGGAGCTATGCATGCCTGAAACATCCATTGGAAAGATTAGGCAAAAGATCTGCTGTTGTTCATATCCATCGAGATTCATCATAGTAGTTAGCAGGATCTCTTTTTCTTTTTGTGATCCTTTATCTCCAATGAAGATGCAAAAGTGTTCTTAAAAAATTCAACGTTTGGAAGCTGTTCTCTTTAATTGAGTTGCACTTGTGCTCCCCTTAAACTCTGGTGATGAATGGGGGGACATGGATATGCGTCTTTGGTATCCCAAGTCACACTTGGACATATTCAATGCTTATGGAAGTAGGTTTTAGATTTGGTCAAGTATTGAAACTGGATGAATATACTTTGGCGAACAACAGAAGGGGATTCTCCTTCCTCTTCTTCTTCTTCTTCTTCTTCTTCTTCTTCTCTCTCTCTGTACACTTAGAAGAAAAAGTCAAATTTCATTTCAAATTCTTAGAAAAAAGCTTCTTAGCATTATCTAAAATAGAGTATTTATAGAACAATCTTAACTAACCTCTAACTAATCTTGGTGATTAGAGTGCTAATCACAACTATCAACTAATCAAAACTTACTCTAAAAACCTTTGTAACTCTCTCATCATCTAAGCCTTATACCAACTAATTGGGGTCGGCTACATGAATCCTGTTCTCATTCCACTCTAAAGGGCCATAACTTCATTATAGGTTATCAAGCCTTTTCTTACTATATACACCCACGTCCTTTTGGGCCTTTGCTTTGTCCGTTTAGAGCCTTCAACTTGTACCAACTCCTAACCGGTGTTAGTAACACCCTATCAACTAATATCCAATAGAAAAATGATCAAAACAGCCTTACAAAACAGGAGTTTACAGAAATCTCAAAATCTCGTGAAAACAAGGGACGATTGTGTGTGTAGCATGGAGTCTCCTGCAGGCTGCACCAGACATTCATTTGCCTATTGGAGTTTTCTGCAGTATATTCTGGCAAGAGTGGATTCTGGTAGCCAGTGCAGAAAGTGGATCGAAGCCCCCTTGGAGACAATGTGGTTCTGTTTTCACCAATGACACCTTAAATGGCCATTTTCATAATGTTAGTGCCATTTGTCTACGTGATCCCCAATCGCTGTTCCTTATAGCCATGGTGGCCTCTCTCAGTCTTATGCTTTCCAAGGCCAAGGCTCTAGGATTAATCTTTGGAATGCAAATCAGTGAGGCAGCTAGAGGCATGACACATGTGCGATATATTGACGGCATCATTCTTGGGAATGGTTCTGTTCAGGAAGCTATGGTTCTAAAGAAAATCCTCTAGTGCTATGAAATTGTCCCAGTCTAATTGGTTAATATGTCAGAAAGTAGTACTGTTAGTGGGTTGAATGTAGATAGAGGATCTCTAGAGGGTATGACTCAGATCATAGGTCGTGGGATAGCTGACTTTCCATTAAAGCATCTGGGCTTTTCATTGCTATGGCAAGCTCCCTTGGAATGCCTAGGACGAGCATATCCAAAAGTTCAAGAGGAAGCTAGCCTTATGGAAGAGCAAGTTGCTGTTGCTTGGAGGTAGAATCACATTGCTTGAAGCCGTCTTTGCCAACTTGGCAGTGTATATTTTTTTCGGTTTCAAATGTCTGCAAAAATCATAGAGAAAATTGGATCCCTCAAAAAGAGGTTTCTTTGGAATGATAAAGAGGACAAAACATAGATTTCACTTTGTAGTGTGGAAACTTGCAAGACGAAGAATTCGAGGGGCTGGATCTTTGTTATACGATCGTTCTGCTTAGGTGCCTCCTGCTTTGCACTCTTGCTCCACTCATGCTTCAAACTCTCACTCCCACGCTTGTTTCCTGGCTATTTATACTTGCCAACATTTAGAGACCGATGTTTCCCTCCTCGTTCACCTGAATTGGTTGCTACTTTGCTTCACGCTTCGTGGAACTATAGGTTAGGTTTGAGAGGGATTAGGCCAATGAATGCAGTGTTGCTGTGCAAAATGTTAGTGGGCCTGGTGATGTATGGAGGATGTTCAGCTGCCAATTTGGAAAGATGTTCTGGCAGCTAAGTATGGCAGCTAAGACCATGGGTGGGGTGTCAAGACAGCATCTAGAAGATCTGGCTCGGCTATGTGGCACGCAACATCATCAACTCAGGAATTATTTGCCAGTGGCATTCTATTCTAGGTTAGATAAGGTGACAGTGTTAGTTTCTGGGTCGTTAAATGGTGTGGTAGGTCTTCTTTTGCCATCTTCTAGCCACTAAATACTTGCATTTTATGTTGTAGCTGTCGTGTTCTGTTTCTTGATGTCAATGCATCCTTACCCTTCATCTATATTTTTATCATTTTTGGCATCAACACTTCATTGTTTTTTCTCACCTCTTTTTACCAATGCGGCTTGTATTATTTGTGTGCATACAGAGGCTCAATTATGATTTAAGTGTTGATTGCTTAATTTCACATGCCATGACCCTTTTAAGGGGACTTTTTAATGTACTTATTATTGTCATTCAGATTTCTTTATTAGAAGAATGCGGATTTGCTGAGAGAGCACTTGAGGAATTATACAAGAAAGAGTCTAAAATAGTGAGTGTATTTTATTTGATGGTAGCTGTGCTGTAGGATAGGAGTCCCGTCCTTGAATTTATGGGTTTGAGATATTATCCAGTTTGATTTGAATGCCTTTTCTAGGTGGATAAATTAGCATATAAGGAGCAACAGGTTTCTTTACTGGTCAAGCTTGGTCGCCTAGAAGAAGGGGAGAAGATATACAGGACTTTGCTAGCTATGATCCCTGACAATTACAGGTAATTTGATTTCTGAGTCATCAGTTCAAGATATTCCACTCATCTTAATAAGATAATGGGGGTGCAATAGAGCTTATTCACACTCCTATTCAAGTATGATGTGTTGGTTTAAAAAGAAAAAAGAAAAAAAAAACATGCATCACAAGGGTGAGAATTTCAGGTGAAATTATTGGATGACTCAGACAAGTGACCAGTTATCTATCAAGATAGTTATGCATGTCTATTACATTCTTAGATCTACAAAGAAATTTCCAGCTGCAGCGAATATACTTGGAAATACAAGATAAACCTTCATTTTTTTTTAAATATTTAAATGTGATTGGTTACTGCAAGATTACCCTTCATTACATCCAAACTAGAAAGTCCAGTTCTTTCTAGTTCTGCCTACTGTAGCTATTCATGGGTAGTCTAGAAGCTTACCTGATATGGCTTTCCAGAACTAGGATGCAAGGAAATACAAACATTGATTAATCTCGTAAGTTTGAAGTATGTCTGGTGGGGGTTTGGTGATCTTCGAATTGCTTTCATCCATCAGCCAGAAAATGTGATAGATATGTTGCTTATACTTCAAATACTTTGAAGGTCACTAATTTTATTTTATTTTATTCTGGGATGCTTTTGTTCTTTCCAGGTATTATGATGGTCTACAGAAATGTCTAGGGCTCCATTCAGAAAATGGCCAGCACTCATCTGATGAAGTCAGTCAGTTAGATGACTTGTACAAATCGCTTAGGAAGCAATATAATTGGTCATCTGCTGTGAAGGTACAATTATTCTGACAAACTTGATGCTCTGTCCAGGATACAGGCTAGCGCACATGACAATAGCTTTTTATAATCTTTTTAGTTCTAATTACGGCTTCTTTGAAACTTGATAATGTCGACCAAAGTATTCCATAATGGTAAGGGTCGCTATAATGGCCACTGCTGTTACCATTACGATATGGACTGTAATGGCTCTGTAAAAAAAACTTATTTCAGCCCATAATGGACCGTTATAGAGCCATTATGGCCATTATGGGCCATTTTTTCCATAACGGCCATTACGGCCCCGTAACACATAATGGTTACCGCGCCTCTACTGTTACGTAACAACCGTTCCATAACCGTTTTAGCATACCTTCATGTTGACTAGACATCTGCATGATTGTTTCTACAACAATTTCTCCTTTTCCGTTAATTTTCCAGGATTTGTTCATTACATGATTTGTATTGTGAAATTGTTTTTCATAATTTCAAAATATATTGTCCCTCTAGGTCTTTAACCGTATAAAAAATAAATTGAAACCCAAAAGTTACTATAGTCACTTCAAAATATATCTTAAGATGAGTAATTGTTTGGGCCTTCTGACTAGAGGTGTACATGAGTTGAACCGAGTCAAGCTTGGCACAGCTCGGCTCGGCTCAGCTCGGTCCTCGAGCCTGACTGGCTAGCTCGGCTCAGTTCGGTCAGTAGCTCGGGCCAGTTCAAGCCGAGTTCGAGCCAAGATCGAGCCGAGTTCACCTCTGCGGCATTTTCACAAACACATGAACTGCATCTCAAATTCTCACTATTTGTAAAACAGCGGCAGTGGTTTTTATAGGTATTTCATCAAACACCTTGTAGGCAGCATGACAATCAAGAAAAAAGGGGTATTTGTTTCACATACATACCTTCCTTGCCACCAGCCGACAATTGGTTGGGTCATTTCATCAAACAGTTGGTGAGCAACATCAATATCAAAGTAACCGAGCCACCGAACTGGTTCGATCCGAGTCGAGTCGAGTTCGGCCAAGCTCGAACTCGGTTCAAAAATTTTTCAAGCTCAAAAAATCTGCTCGACTCTGCTCGAACTCAATTTCGAACCGAGTCGAATCGAGCTTTTTCGAGTCGAGTCGAGCGAGCTAACTGAGCTAACTCTGCTTGTGTACAGCCCTACTTCTGACAATTAATGGCTTGTATAGGTTCAAACTGGATTTCAGAATGATAGAAGCTAGAGCTATTGCACGGGGGATGTTTATAGAAGAAGGCTACTATGACTGTGTTGCTTGAATGTTGAAGCCTTAAAGAGATGGTGTTATAATATTGATTGAGTTTAAATGGGAGATTATTTTTTGTCTGAATAGCATACGTGTAAATCAAGTTTATAGGAATAACTAACATGTTGTACATCAGTGGCCAATTAAGTTGGCTTAGGTAGGTTTTTGTCCATAAAAACCATGAAACCTATAAATTCATACGAGGAATGGACCAAAGCAGACGACAGACACTTATCAGTGAAGGTAGCAGGAGATAGTTTGCGAGGAAATATTGTTTGATTTCTGGATCTATTGTGTAGTAATTTTCTTGTAGCAGGTGTCAACATAGAAAGTTACTGAGGCCAAGTTACGAGAAATTACCTACTGGGTCTCATACTGGTCCCTCGGGAACTTTAAAAGTCCATAGTCATAGAGGTAGAAGAGGAACTCGGATATTAGTATGTGTGATGCAGTGTGATCCTTGATACTTCCATGTAGGTAAAATAACCATATCGACATCATCTTAGCCTTTTTCCCAACAATTTGGGGTCGGCTTCAAAATGGTAGATTAGCAAAAGTTTTACTATTGGCTCCAAACCAAACACCAACTTTTCTCCTTCACGACTTTGGAAAAGGCTCTGCACTTTGCATGCCCCCACATTATCACCCAACACTAACTCCTAACCCCTAGACCAACTATTTTCCCTGCACACACCCAAAGGACAACTACGCAAAAGAGGGTCAATATCAGTGTGAAAGCTCTCTTTCTGTAATTTGCTGTGTTGATGCCAACTGAGGCACTAGACAACAAGAGCTTGGAGGAAGGATGGCGGATGTTGCTACTTGTGCTTTAGCCATTGTCCATATTGTTGATATGAGGATGGTGGAAGGGCCTTGATGAGAAACAGAAAAAATTACATTTTTAATGATGTTGGTTTTCTAGTAGGAACTATGTCGTGCTTTAATAAAGATAACTTTCACTGGTCATGATATAACAAAAGTTACAATTGCTAATAATGGAGGATAGTTTCTAAAGGCACCCAATGTCTGGGAAAGGTGCATGGGCATTCATGAGTTGGAAGTTCTGACAACTTATGATCATCATGTTTATCCATCAAGACTTTATTTTTTATTTTTTATTTTTTATAAATTTAAAATTTTAAAATGAGGTCGCTTGGTCTCCAAAATGCTCAATTGAGATCAAAGGGGTTTATATCCATGGGTGAAGTTCCAAATGAACAATTACATTGTGTATGCCATAACTATCTCTTAATGTTGGACAACGATTTTTATTCCACTTACTAGGCAATTATGTGGATGTGTTTGAAATGAATAGAAGAAAGTACGACCATGGTCCCCCCCCCCCCCCATAATTTCTAAAGCTGGGTTACTTGGATCATGGTTTACTCCAATATGCAGTAGTTGTATGCTTCTTCATATGGTTGAAAAGATATAAATACCCTTTGTAATAAAAGAAAAAAAATTCCACCTACCATCCTAGATAGGAATTCTAATTGAACACAAATAATGAATCAATCTAAAACCCTAATTTGACTATAATAAGTACAGAGATAAAAGAAGGGCCTCATATCCACCATCTAGGTGGGTCGTATAGCTGTAAGGGCCACTTCCACACATCCCTAGATGGGCCATACAGTACGGCCCATATTTCGTATATTAACACTCTCCCTCAAGTTGGAGCATATATATTGTTGATGCTAAGCTTGCAATATATATTAAGCTTGCAATATATATGCGTCGACTGCCTTT
Organism: Magnolia sinica; assembly: GCF_029962835.1. Classification (NCBI taxonomy): domain Eukaryota; kingdom Viridiplantae; phylum Streptophyta; class Magnoliopsida; order Magnoliales; family Magnoliaceae; genus Magnolia; species Magnolia sinica. The sequence continues at coordinate 26,566,093 of NC_080585.1, read as the reverse complement.
GTATATACTTCTTCAGCTCCTTATTCCCTTATCATCACTTCCTAGTCTGACTGCCTTGAGCAATGAATTCGGGCTGTTGCTTCATATATACCTCTTCCTTGAGATCACTATGAAGAAATGCATTTTTAACATAGAGTTGAAAGAGGGGCCAACCATGATTAATAACCATAGAAAGAATAACATGAATTGAATTCAACTTGGTAACCAGAGAGAATGTTTCAATATAATTAACACCAAGTGTCTGAGTATATCCTTTAGCAACTAAGCAGGCCTTTAGCCATTTAATCATACAGTCAGGCTGGAATTTAATGGTGTGCACTCATTTTTCGCCAGCAACACGTTTCCTTGTAGGTAGACTGGTGAGCGCAATGTAATTTGGATAAAGGGTAGCCATTTCCTCTTCCATTGCCTGCTTCCACCCCTCATTTAATGATACTTTTTGATATGAAGTGGGAGTAGAATAAGATGGTAAGGATAGAACAGATTTACGAAAATTAGGAGATAAGCTTTGGACAGACACATATTTGGAAATAGAATGACCAGTACACGTATACTTACCTTTTCTATTGTGTCTGGAGATTCTGTTGGATGACAAGCTCAAAAGAAGATAAGGTAGATCGCATATCATGAGTGGCCGCGGTCTGGCTGTTTTCAACGTGAGTAGAGTTTCAACTATTGTGGTAGACGATGGGACCATGTCTTCGTCAATTGCAACAGGTATAGAGACAATTCCTATGTTATGATATTTATTGTCATTTGAGAAGAAAGGAGTGGACACAAAGAAAGTGACATTTGCGCATCTATACTATCTTCGAAGTAAAGGGCTATAACAATGATAACCTCTTTGTGTTTGAGAGTATCCGAGAAAGACACATTTGATGGATTTAGGATCTAATTTATCATAGTCTGACTCTAATTGGTGAGCAAAATATACACATCCAAAGACTCGGGAGGCAAGGAGAATGGTGGAGCATCTGGAAATAAGATGTCATGAGGTGATTTACCCATAAAGATCATTGAGGGCATTCGATTTATTCGGAAGCACACTGTTAGAAACACATCACTTTGGAAACTTTTGGGAACATTCATTTGAAGCAATAAGGGATGAGTTATGTCTACAAGTGATAATTTTTTCATTTTTCTACATCGTTGTGTTGCAGGCTATGTGCGCACGATGATTGATGTAAGATACCTATTTAAGAGAAATACAAATGAAGGGAATCTGACATATATTCCTTGGTATTATTGGAACGAAACACAGACACCTTTGGATTAAATTGATTTTGTACCTCCATGTTAAAGGTCTTAAAAATGGAGAGTAATTCAGATCGTTCTTTCATTAAATAAATCCAAGTCATATGTGAAAAATCATCAATGAATGTAACAAAGTACTTATGCCCTGTCCTACTAGGAATTTGAATTGGTCCCAAACATCCGAATATATTAGGGAAAAAGGAAGTAAAGTACGTTTTTCCTCATGTGGTGGAAAGGTAGCACGATGATGTTTACTTAGCTTACTTCGTATTCTAAAACTGACACAAATTATAAGTAATAACACTTTTAAGAACTTTCAAGGACGAATGACTAAGACCGTAGCACCATTGATAGGGAGAGATGTCCTTTTGTGATGTAGCATCGATAACTTCATGGTCTAGATAGTACAACCCGTCTTGCTCATCCCCTCTACCAATTTTCTTATGTCTTAAGATCCTGGAAAACACAATGTGAATGATAGAAAGTCACAGATTAGTTAAAATATTTGGCGAGCTTGCCAGTTGACAAAAGATTGAGAGAGTTTATGGACAGAGGGTAGATGATAATGAGAGAGGAGCTCGGATGAACAATACCCATTCCATGCACTTTGGACTGAGTACCATCTATCAAGGTAACGGGTGAACTGGCTAATGCGTTACTAATGGAAGAAAAGGAACTGGATTCATGTGTCATATGGTTTGATGCTTTAGAGTTAATGACCCAGGAAGAACCCTTGGATGCTAAACAAGCCTTATCTGGTCACGAACGTGGCTGCAGGGGCAAAAGTCATAGTAGAAGCCGCATGAGTGGATTGTTTTTTTTTTTTTTGAAAGATTACTTTATAGATTAGAAAGAGAACGGAACAGAAACAAAGAGGAGAAAAAAACAAAAGGGAGAAAGGAGATTGCCAAGCAGGCAATCAGGCCTTTAAAAACCAAGAAAACAGAAATCAAAATCCTTGAAGCCTACTACATAGACCAGCCACTCAATTAGCAGGCGTTTGGCTTTGTTGGTAATCACTGACGCAGGGACATCAGTGTCCCTGAAGCATCTGTTGTTTCTCTCTTCCCAGACTGCCCACCATATGGCTATGAGAGCCATGTGCCAGATCTTCGTCCGTTTTTTGCCAAGGTTGACACCGTGTCAGGCTTTGAGGAGAAGCGGGACTGAGGCTAGCAAGCACCAAGACACCTTGAAACGAGAGAGAAATTCTGTCCATATAAGAGAGATAAATGCACAGAATAGGAGAAGGTGATCGACTATTTCTTCGTTCTTCATGCAGCATAGGCAAACGTTTACAATTTGCGGACCTCTTTTCCGAAGATTATTCACCGTGAGGATCCTTTTGTTTCCCACTAACTAGGCCCTGATTTGCTGGGGAAAGGGAGCTCGAGTGAATGAGCTGGAGAAGGCCCGCATACTCGTCAATCTCCCAATCCTGGAGCTTTCTCCGGCACCCCACATTCCACTGGATGGCATTGTCTGTGTAGGAGTAACTGTTAGCTACAAAGGCGGCGGGGTTTGAGGGGATGCGGAAAATGTTGGGGAAGTTGATTTTCAGCGGAGTGTCACCCACCCAAATGTCTTCCCAGAACTGAGTTTTTGCCCCACTACCTATCGAAAAGTTGACGTTCGGGAGGACCACCTTCTCAGTGAGAGAATACCTTTCCACAGAAACGAGGCCCTGCGATGGGAAGTGTCTTTGGTCCACTAGCCACCAATCGATTGCCCATACTTTCCTTTAATATTTTTATTCCATAGCCAGTCATCTTCCGTGCCCAACCTCCAAATCCATTTTCCCATTAGAGCTAAGTTCATTTTTTTGAGATCTCTGATGCCTGTCCCACCACGACTGGGCCTCTGACAGACCTGGACCCATTTGGTGAGGGGGAATTTCTTGGTGCCATTGCAGCCATTCCAGAGGAAGTCCCTCCTAATTTTTTCGAGTTTAGAAACCACTGTTGTTGGACATTTGAGGAGGGACATATAATAAATCGGCAAGTTAGACAAAGTAGCCTTAATCAAGGTAATTCGACCACCTAAAGACAGATATCTGAATTTCCATCTGGCCAAGAATTTTTCGAATTTGTTGATGACCCTGTCCCAAATAGAGGTAGGAGGTTGGCCTACGCAGAGCGGAAGACCGACGAAGGTGAGAGGGAGCGAGGCAGGAGAGCATCCGAAAGAAAGAGCAAAGGCCTTTACCTCCTCGTCTTCTAGGTTGACACCGAACATCTTTGATTTGGATAAATTGATTCTTAGGCCTGAGACTGCCTCAAAGCACCTGATCGTGGTGCGGATATTTTCGACCTTTATCGGATCGATGTCGCTGAAAATGAGAGAATCGTCTGCGAATTGGATGTGGGAAATCGGGGAGGGAATCCCTCTAATTCTGATGCCGTAGAAAATACCAGCTTCTTGTCCTGCCTGGAGCATTTTTGATAGCGCTTCTCCAACTAAGAGAAAGAGGAAAGGGGATAAGGGATCTCCTTGGCGGATGTTGCGGGAACTCGAGAAGAAGCCCTTCGGAGAGCCATTTAACAGAATGGAGAAGTGCGCAGAACGTAGACATTCTCCTATCCATCTGCGCCATTTGTCAGGAAAACCCATTCGCCGCATCATGTATTGGAGGAATTTCCAGTCAACATGGTCATAGGCTTTTTCTAAATCTAGCTTGCAGCTGTCTTTTGAGCTGGAGTGGAGGCATTCATTGGTGATCCATGCACAGTCGACGATTTGCCTTCCTGGGATGAAGGCGCATTGGTTGGGGGAGATGATCGAGCTGATGGAGAGCTTCAGACGATCGGCGAGCACTTTTGACAGTATTTTGTAGGGACCTCCGATCAGGCTGATGGGTCTGAAGTTAGAGAGGAGGCACCCGGGAATTTGGGGGTTAGGGCTATGAAGGTGGCACCCAGGCCTTTGGAGAGGATACCTCTATTGTGGAACTCTTGAAGGAAAAGCATCAAGTCAGTCTTTATCACTTCCCAGAAAGAGATGAAGAAACAGTTGGGAAAACCATCAGGTCCCGGAGCCTTGTCACTACTGAGGGATGACAGAGCAGATCTAACTTCAGCTTCAGAGAAACTGAGGAGAATGAGCTGGATTCGGGGGGGACAATCAATATGAAGGAGATCTAAGCCCGGACGGATGTAGGATTCTGCTCTGAGCAGAGAGCTGAAGTGGTCGATTGCTTCCTTGGCGATCTCGTGCTTATCTTCAATGCGACGCCCATTAATTGAAATGCTGCTGATTCTGTTGGTGTTAGCATGCATGCTGGCGACAGAGTGGAAAAACTCGGAGTTTTTATCCCCTTCCTTCAGCCATTTTGCCTGGGAGTGTTGTTTCCAGGCTATTTCATTATCCAGGACCCTGGCTGATAGAGACTGAATGAGCTGGATTCGCGTTGAAAGAATTTCTGCTGACATAGATCCATCTTCAGCACCCGCATCAATAAGCTGGATTTCTGCCTTGATAGAATCCAGATCGGCATCCTTTTTCAAGAAGACTTCTTTGTTCCAATTTCTGAGTTTCTCTTTCAACATCTTGAGTTTGGTAGAGAGTTTGAAGCTTGCGCATCCCTCCACCTGAAGGCTACCCCACCAATCTGCAACCATCTGAAAAAAGCCATCAGCTCTTTTTGTGTAAGAGTAACCATCTCTCTAGAAGTACATTGTGGTGATAGGGTGTGAGTAGAAGCAAGAGCCAGCTAACGATTTTGTTATATTTCCTTCTCATTATGCTACAAATAGTATTAAAGTCAGCAAAGGCCATAGTTACGGATAGACCATCCCTTAAACCTATGGTGAATAAAACTGCAAGAAAACGCTAATAAAAAGATGCTATAAGAAACAGCTGATCTAAGGTTAACACCTTAGTAAAGGAAAACTTGCTTTTCTTCACTGAATAATCATTCTCTTATTCTATCCCCTAGTAAAGGAACAAGAACTAGTTTGAACTGCATAGTTTTACTGAGTTAACTGATTATTCTTTTAAAATGTCACTTTCCCTAATGATTAGACACCATGTACTAATTCGTGAGTCAGTTCAATTTGAAGGCTTTGAAAGGGCAAGGGGAAGGCCCTAAAGGATGTGGGTGGAGGTAGCAAGAAAAGACTCGAGGACCCATGATTTAACTGAGGATATGGTCCATGATAGAATGCGATGGTGTAACAGGGTTGGTTTAGCTGACCCCAATTAGTTGGGATAAGGCTTTGATGATGATTAGATACCATGTACTGCTAATCTTTTATTGATCGATATCCATCAACTGTTTTTTTTCTTCTCCAAATTGTGATAATTTTAAAATTTGTTTTTGTCCCTTGTAAACATGTTAGACTGTTCAGTGTTTCTTTCTAGGACTGTCAATCCATTTGATATAAAGGCTTTTATTTTATTGTTTTGTTATCTGTTTGTCCTATATACAGTGAATATTAGTGTTGAACACCTGATAATGAGCCTTTACATTATCTGAATTTGTAAATAACTGGTACTGGACTTTGTTTCGTTTTCTGCTCAGCGAATACCACTTGATTTTCTACACGGTGAAAAATTCCGGGAGGCAGCAGACAGCTACATTAGGCCTCTCTTAATAAAGGTGATGACTGATTATTTTATTATTCATAGGTCAAGATGTATATTTTTACAGAATACTTATTTCCTTCTCTGACTTTTGTCCACTCCTGGTTTTGTCCATTTAGGGAGTTCCTTCATTGTTCTCTGATCTTTCCCCTCTTTATGACCTCCCTGGCAAGGTTAGTCTTATTGTTTGTGGTGATTGCAAGTTTTTAGATTCATACTTTGAAGGAGTCTTGTTTATAAATGTTTGCTTGGATGATTAGCTTGTTTTAACTTTTCTTTTATCACCCAAACAGGCGGATATTCTTGAGAAAATGATTCTTGAACTTGAAGAATCAATTAGAACCACTGGAGGATTTCCTGGGAGGTAATTCAGGAATTAGAAGCCTTTAGATCTTCCATGATATAGTTAGGAAGCAGGAAGCATTGATTTGTGCAGTAATTTGTCATAATTATTTTTTTCCAATTTCAAATTTGCAATATTAGTATGAGGCTGTTTTTTCCTCTTTCTTTTCTATTTATAATTTGTTGATGCAGTGTTTGGTTATGTTTTACATTATCTAGATCAAACCATTTCATTTAAGCTTGTATGTTGGTTATAATTGTTAACAGATAAACTTGATCTTGTACTTGTTTAAGATATTTTTGGAATGGTAAAATCTTGTGGGATGAAAATCAGGGTGCCCTTCGATAGTAATGTGCTCACAAACTTTTGCAAATGCCATTTTGCACGTGTACAGGAACAGATTTGTATAATGGTTTCTAGTTAAACATAGAGATTCATAAGCATTGTAAATTATACTTGTCTAGTTGCAAGCTGGTGGAAATGGTGGGCATGTATTGGAGGGGAATGGTGGTGGAGGCGTTGCGAAGAAGAACAAAGGTGCACAATTTGGGTGGTCTAGAGGACCACCGAAATGGCCCCTGGACACGTTTGGGGAGCTGGTTGCAGTGCAGAGGGTAGGTGTGACTGTGAGTGATTGGGTGGTGTGTGCCATGTGTACGTCCACCTGTCTGAGGCAGAGGAGAGGCAATGGAGAAAGAGGACGTGTCTAGAAAAGGGGGTAGGTGGTGGTGAGGTTTATGTGAGCATGACACGTCTCCCATCTCTTGATAGTTATTTTGATGGGGGTGGCAGAGAGGGAGGCCATGTGTCTCACTCTTGGGGCTGGTAGAGTGGCTAGGAAGACGGGAGTGCCACATGCCCCACCGGTTGCATGCGAAGGTGGTGTGTCTGTAGCCTGGGCGACCAGTTCCATCTGTGTGGAGCTAAACCAAGGTGGAACTCGTGTGGGCGAGGATGTAAGTTTGGCCATATGTGAGGCTAACTCCGTTCATAAAGGGTGAAAGACTCTCTCCCTCGTGCTAGTAGTCTTCGTTAGTTGAGTCTTAAGAGGAGGGAGGAGTGACCGGGAGCAGTTCTTAGTGCACATGCTCCCCATCCTTCTCTGGTCGTGCTCGGGGGTGGGGAGGTTCAAGAGAATAAGTCCCCTTCAACGAGCATCTCTTCTTTAGAAGGGGTTGTGGTATCGATGGTGATGTTCGATAAAGATAGGGAAAGCAGTTGTCGAAAGTGGAAGGCCAAAGAAGTGAGATTACTCAAACAGAATAAAGGCCTGTGGCCTTGGAAGTGCAAGAGATGCTTCTCAATGATGATCTTCTGACTGACGCTCTGGATATCCAACCATCGCAAGCATCCAATGGTGGTAGTGTGAAGGTTATGTGTACTAAGTACTAACTATGGTGACTGAGATAGTCTCTTATTCAGGGGATAGTGGTCCCATATCTATGGCTAAGGCCATAGGCTAGATTAAGGAGGTAGTAGGGCATGCCGGCAGAATGGTCAGAGTTTCGTTCAGGGACTATGAAGAAGATTTTATAGCTTCATTTCAATTTGCGGAAGAGAGGGGCAGCCAAAATGCTTAGGTAAACGGACAACGAAAGGGGGGAGAGAGTTGAAAAAGTCTTGTGTCCTCAGTTAATTATGAAGTTGGAGCTTCTTCAAAGGTGGGGAAAAGGGCAGGGGGGTAGAGTGGATGTCAGATGAAGATAGCTGGAATATAAGGATGCCCTTAGAAAAGGCTCCAAATTATGGATTTGTAAAAGGAGATACAAAGCTCAAATTGCATCATTGCAGGAAACTAAAATGCAATCATTGGATGAGAAGGCTATCGATGCTATTTGGGGAGAACGACTAAAGGACTGGATGACTTTAGACACAACTAGCACAATGGGAGGCGTAGTAGTGATTTGGGACACCAACGTGGGTTAGAGAAGATTGGTGGTGCTGTCAATTCAATGTTTTAGTGCTTTTTGGTGATTCAACGTCCGATTTTAGATGTGTTTTCACTACGGTATATGGTCCCAACTCTTCGGCTCAACATACACAGCTATGGGAAGATTTAGATTTGTCTCATAGAAAATGGGGGCTGGCATGGTGTATGGGGGGTGACTTAACGTCTTTAGATTGTCCCACGAGAAGTCAACCGGTGGTCAAATTATTCGGTGTATGAGGGAGTTCAGTATATATGAATATCTGTATCATATTGGTATCTACTCGATACGATACACAATACAGGGTTGTAGTGGCTTGATACGAAAAAGCCACCTTGTATTGGTTCATATTGGCAGATATGCCCCGTATTGGTTCTTGTATCGGTACGGGTGTAAAAAGCTCCAAACCGACCCCCTTTATGATCTCTCTCCCTCCTCTCTTCCCTTTTGCTTGAAATAACTTCAACAGACGATGTTAAGTTATTTTCAACAATATTTCCATCAATATGGAGGATCAAAGCTGTTGGAGTTGATTTTGAAAAAATCGAAAAGAAGGTAAAAAATCAATTTTTTGATTATTCCTATTGAAATCTATTGAAATCATCATATTTTTTTCAAATATGTTGAAATGTAATGCATGGGGGGTATTTCCAATCGGATCTACGCCAAATCTGATTGGAGATATTTATTTATTTATTTATTTTTTTGGTAATTTTGCTTGAATCAAGTCCAATATTTGATCGATAATCATATTAGGCTATTAACAAATATATGATATCAATTTCTAACATATATTAACAATTTATAGAAAAAAAAAGGACGGCACCACAACTTACAGTAAGGTCAATCTATCAAGACAACATTCTTACCAAAGAATGGTCCGATACACCATTGAATAAATGCTGAGCGATATCGACATTTAGAACAATGGAGTTCACGGAATGGGTCTAGAAGAATGAGTTAGCGAATATTCCTATGGGGGATGTTAAGTTTACATGGTTTAACGTGCTAGAAAAGAATTTTATGTCTAAGTTGGATTGGTTTGTGGTCTTCTCTAAGTGGGTAGAGAAGTTTCCTCTTGTGCAACAGAGAGGCCTTTCGATGTCTATTTTCGATCACCGGCCGATTCTCTTGGAAGTGGAGGATGATTGGGGTACACAACCGTTTTAGTTTGAGTTATTGCGGTTAAAGTGGAAGGTTTATTGATTTGGTGAAGGGATGGTGATTTTCGTTCTTGATGAACAGTCGAGCTTGTTTTATGCTCTTGTCGAAACTTAAACTCCTCAAGGTCAAGATCACACATGTGGAGAATGGAGGTTGTCGGGAATCGTGTAGTAAATCATGTAGAAAATGGAGAAAAAGAGAAGATATGAGAGAAACAAAGTGCCCACACACACACACACATTTTATTAATGAGGGCTTCAATAAAAGATGTGCAATGACAAGTATGCCCCTCTCACTTAAAAGTTATCAGAATACAATAGCCCATGGACCTAAACCCAAACATAGGTTTAGGCCTAGGAACAAAACCCAAGCATATGAGAACCAAGAATGGTCCACACAAGTGACACGTGTGGACCCCAAAAAGGCCATCAACACCGCCTCAAGCTGGAGCATATCTATCATGTAGGGCCATCTTGACAAAGAATCGATCTAGATGCGCACGACTCAAGTCTTTGTAAACATGTCTGCCACTTGATCTTGTGACTCGACGAACGACGTGCATATTTACTTGCTAGTGACATCCTCTCTGATGAAGTGACAATCTACTTCAATATGCTTCGTTCTTTCATGGTAGACTGGATTGTTTGTGATGTGAGTGGCAACTCGATTATCACTACACAATCTTATAGGAGTATCAACCATGAACTTGAGCTCGCACATTGATGTCTTTAGCCAAATTAGTTCACATGTTGTATGGGCTATTACTATGTATTTCCCATGAGTTTTTTACTGCGAATCTGGATCGTCAACTGCATATTTCCATGCAAAAACTCTCCGTCTGTTTCCTTCAGACATCTCCAAGTGTGACTTTTTATTTTTATAAATTTATTAAAACATCACAAATTCACAATATGGACCACAATTTGGATGGCCCGGATTGATTTAAGTGCTCTATCCATAATATGGAGCACAATTTAGATGGTCCAAATTGATCTAATGTCGTGTCACATTTGATGAGGATGAGTCGCCACCATTTAAAAATAGGTGTTGAACTTAGCATAGAAGAAAAAAAGGAGATTTCAGGTAGCACACACTACCTGCGCTACACTGAATGCTATGCTACATGCTCTGTAGCTTACGCTACATGCCTCATAGCATATGCTACTTGCATATGCTACGTATCGTTTTAGCTACGCTATGCTACGTAGTGTACGCTACATTGCAAGCACTACCGTAAACACTGCTTGTCAGTAACTTTGTCCTTTAGACACATGATGCACCTGTTATTGAGAACCGTGCTCCTCTTCCTCAAATTGTGAATAGTTAAAACTTGTTCTTTCCCACCAACCATGCCGAATGTGATTTTTGGCTTGTGATGCTGATGATTTTATAAGAACTTAGTAAAAGGATTTAACTGAGAAACACCCTGAGTTGTTAAGATTTCACACCCGTCTATCCCCTCCTGTCATTGGTGTGCGCTTGATGTGCAACCTTTCGATTGACCAAATGAATTCAATTATATTCTCAATTATATTCAATCCACCTGCCCTCCATTGAGACACACTAGGATATGAAGACATCTTTTTTCCTTCGTCATCCTACAGAGTAATAAAAGGAATTCTTCACACAATGGTTTCTCCCCATTCCAGCAATCCTCCCAGAATTGGATGCATACCCCGTTACTAGTGGCAACAGAAATATGCTCTCTAAATGAATTAGCCAACCTGGGAATCGACTTCCATAGACTTGAAGCCCTGTATCCCTTTATCTTCCCTATAGTTGCATGGTATAACCTTGTATCATTAACCTTCCTTTTCCTCCCCAAATCTCCACAGCCATTTAGAAGTAGGGCCAGGTTTAGGAACTTTAATGACCTTATGCCAAGATCTCCACTTACATCCACTAATTTGGCTTGTAGCCCAATTCCTATAGTTCACCCAAAATTCTGAATAACTAGTAGGTTTAACTCACTGGTAAATTGTTCTATGGTTTGGTTGACAGCTGTATTCTGTTCTGCTTTGTGTTTTTAAACATTCGTTTGATTAGTCAAACATTAACTGGTTAAGATAGAAAATGTGGAATTTGAGGCCATGCTGGATTAGTTAGAGCATATGTAACAAAATGGCATTTTATATTGGATTATTTTGAGTTACATAATGGATTAATTGGTAATGAAAATACCAGCTTGTCTCAAATTCTACCAAGTCCAGTTGATTGTGTCTGGCATATATTGAGAAAAGGCTAAAATGTATCAATTACCATAATATGCCACATAAATTTGCATAGAGGATAGGTACCATTGTGTCCTTAAAGCTAGGAAAAGTGACCGAGTCATACCAAGAATATATTGAGCTCACCGACTTCCCAGGCAGACGTTGGATAGTTTAGTATTGAGACTGTCCTAGACTTGATTCTTTAGTGAGTGTAGCATAATTTACATTAGATAATTAGAGCCACTTGTTATAGTTAATTAGATTACTTTTGTCTTTTTGTTGGTTGATTGGATTATTTTTATTTGTCATTAATTGTGATAAAATGTCTCTTTTATCACTAAAATGTGCATGGATTTCATGTGATTGCAGTGCACCGAAAGAACCTCCTTCAACTCTTATGTGGACCTTGTTTTTACTGGCCCAGGTATTGTCTTTTCTATGTCATGGTTTAATTTACCTTCATATTTATTGTTCCTGTATCCATTTCTTCAGAAGACATGCTCATTGAATTTGTTCTGATGCAGCACTATGACAGACGTGGTCAACATGATCTTGCCCTGACAAAAATTGATGAGGCCATTGAACATACTCCTACTGTGATTGATCTTTACACTGTGAAGGTTTGTTTCCCACCTTTCTTTCCTTCTTGCTTTTTTACGTAACTTGTGGTATATCTTCTAGAAATTTATATCGATGATTTGATTACAATCAATGAGTTTCTAAATATTTATATATTTGTTTATAAAACATTGTTGATGAGTGCATTACTTGACGTGTTGTTGATATACTTGTCAAGATACATTATGGCTTTGAGAGAGGGAGTGTATTACCTAACAATCTTTACATCCTTTTCAATGCACATTGTGGCTTTGATAGGGTGAGGGAGGAGAGATTGATTGACTTGAGTATACCTTTGTTTCCATCCAATGCTCTTCCATGTCTATAATTTATAATAGCTTATAAAATATACGTTTTTGTGGTTGATAGTTTTGTTTTGTTTCTTCTAATGATTAATATATGGCTCTTTTATTGTTTAGTTGTGTGCCTTACTTGAACTTCAAAGAAATAGGAAAATATTCATGTTATGTTTGGTTGTTATTATTGAAAAGTTTGCTGCTTAGGTCTATTTGGTAAAGGTTCAAAATATTGGTACTGTGGCACATATCTTTTGGCTCCAAACTGAGTCATAGAGGCATATTGGTGTGAAATTTGACTAATTTTATCCTGTTGGCAATGCATACAAAAATAAAAAAATAAAAAAATTGTATGTTTCAGTTTTTCAAAATACCAATACTTATCGCAGGATATGGTAGGCATTGACTGATTCTTTCAACCATGCATTTAACATCTGTTTAGAATATTAATGTGGCCCATGTTTGATATATTCCATGGGTGCGCAATTCTTGTATTTGTTCTTCTCTATATTTTGCAACTCCAGGGGATTTTTTTGAAGGGCAGCTCTTGAGGATTTTTTGGTCTAATTTAAAAATCATGACATATACTAGTAAAGACCTACAACCATGTCCCAAACTGTCACTGAGTTATCATGCCATGCCTTAGTGCTGGACATCTTCACCAAATTTGATGTCATATTGGATTCTCTATTTCATTTGGGAAATTTGAACTATAATGCAGCTTCAGTCTTATTCAATAGAAGGAAGATGCCCAACAAGGATATGGAGTACCTCCTTGTCATTTGATTAGACGCATGAGAGGCCCACGCAGTGCTTGAAAATCAGGCATGGACTAGTAAATAGTTGCCATAAGCAAGCCTGATTCTGGATTCAGGCTGAGCCTCCATAGAAGATGGTGTAAAACTTGGGCACATGCCTGGGCCATTAATTTGGGCCTGAAATCAGTCTCATGCTAGCCGATGGGACTAAAAGTGAGGGCCTAATCAGACCCATGCCTGTCTAGGCTTGTCAGCGGTGATTTTTTTGTTAAAAGTGGTGGCCGATATGATAAGGGATGTAATGGTGAATTTTTTCTATCAAAGGAAGAGAATGTATTGCCCCATATTGGACTGCTATGGCCCTATGTTGGCCTGTACAAGCATGTGTTGGTTGTTATGTCCGTTACAGGGCCTTTTTTTTTTTTGAAGGATAACAAGAAGAATTTTATTGATGAAAAAGAAAAGCAGAAAAGAGAGAGAGTTGGACCGTGGTGATAGCCGACCAACTACTCTCCTAAAAAGAGTAAATTACAATCCTTAAACTTTTCGACAGAGGAGGCCCATTCGACTATTAGGTGAATCACCCTTAGAATTGTAGCATCCACCGATTTTGAAGTATCATTAAAACTTCTCCCGTTCCTTTCTTCCCAAACTGCCCACCAAACAGCCAATAGAGACATTCTCCAAAGCTTTGACCTTTGCTTTCCACACCTCATACCATGCCAAGCTTGAAGTAGGCGATAGGCTGAATCTGGAAAAATCCAGGAAACCTGAAAACGGGATAGGATTGCTATTCAAATCTGATATGTAAACATACAGTGAATAAAAAGATGATCCACCGTTTCTTCACTGGCCATGCAGCATAAACAAACATTAGTAATGATCATGCTCCTCTTTCTCAAATTTTCAACTGTGAGGACCTTATCCTTGCCACCCAACCACCCAAATACTGCTATCTTGGGAGGAACTTGGTATTTCCAAACATGATAAGATGATGCCTCTACGATTAGAGGGGGGCTGCTGGCTATATGGCTGTAAAAAGACTTAACTGAAAATTTTCCCGTTTTGTCAAGGCGCCATACAAGTCTGTCAGCAGTCAACTGATTCGGATTAGTGCTGTAAATGCGATTAAGAAGAGCTGCGTATTCTTCAACCTCCTTGTCTCGAAGATTTCTTCTACACTCTATATTCCACGGCACTGCTCCCCCAATAATCGAGTAACAAGCTTCCATTGTGATAAGCTGATTTTGGGCGATATGGAAAATGCGCAGAAAAGCGACACAGAGGGCTTCTTTGCCCACCCAAATGTCAATCCAAAAGCAAGTGCGTTTGCCATTCCCAGGAACGATGCATGTACCTTTGATAATCTCTGCCTTATTGGATAAAACTCCTGAAGCTTTGTAGTTGGAAGAGTTCTTAGTCCACCATCCCCCTTCTGAACGCCCATACTTACTCTTGATCAAATCATTCCAAAGAGTACTATCTTCGGTCCCTAATCTCCAAACCCATTTGCGAAGAAGAGCTCGATTCATTTGTTTAAGATCTTTAACACCTGCCCCTCCTTGAACTTTCTTGCAAACTTCCTTCTAGCTAACCAAGTAGAATTTTTTCTTGTCTTCCTTCCCATGCCATAGGAAGTCCTGTCTTAGTCTTTTGAGAATTGCCAGGATCGACGCCAGACATTTAAATAAAGACATGAAATAGAGAGGAAGGTTCGCTAAAGTTGCCTTGATGAGGGTTGGCCGACCGCCCAAAGAAAGATAACTGCATTTCCATCTGGCAAGATAAGATCCAACATAGGTGATATTGAGACCACAATCTTTCGTTTCCTTTCCAATTGTCGATGATTTCTTGGCAAAATCTCGTGTCTTGTCGATATTTTAAAATATCGATGGATGTTTGGATGGATCAATGGGATGGCTGGATGGATGGATGGATGGGATGGTTGGACTGACATCTTACGATAACACTTACTTTTAGGCCCCCATTAAATGAAAACTTATTATGTATGCATTCTTTTTACAATTTGCTGATTCTTAAATAAGCAAATATGTGTATTTTAGCATCTCTTGAAGTTTCACTGAAAAGTTCTACCATTTCCTCATGTTTCCCAAATGTTTCTCCGCATTTCTGGTTAGCAGTGACATCGGTATTGTTTCTGTATCCCCAGCCAATGAAACTTGTAGCAAGCCTAACACTTCAAACATTGCAATCGAGAAAATCCGATGAGATTGAAGCCCCCTCAATTACATTCAACTTGGCCCCCCTAAAGACTTCCCTACTTAGATCGCGGAAGCATTGGTTGTCTCTCCTCCCAATTCCCATAAAGCCCAACAACCAGCCAACAAAGCCATTCATCATAATCTCCTTCCTCTCTTACCTCCCCCTTCCCCGCCCCCATGCCATGACCGGAAAAGCCTTTCAATGGAGAGAGGCATCACCCAAGCCATCCCAAAAATGCCAAAATATCTTTCTCACACTTCTTTTGCAAAGACGCAATGTATGAAGGGATGATCAATCGTATCCTCTCTCTGCATGCAAAGCAAGCTAATGTTGGTTAATGCCATACCCCTCTTCTCAAGATTGTCTATTGTGATAACCTTGTTCCATCCCACCAACCTAGTCAAAGCCGCGACTTTGGAGGGGCCCCATATGACCATGGAGAATCAGTGTGCACCGCTTCCATTTTTTGGAACCAGACCCTAGAAGAAGGCTATAAAAGGATCAAACTGTGAATTGCCCAAAATTGTCTTTGAGCCATACTAATGCATCCGAATCAGATGAGGAGGTAGATATTCCCGAAAGCCGATTAGACAAGCTCATGAACTCTTCCATCTCTTCTTCCATTAAGTTTCTTTGACACAGCGGGGGCCACACCACACCAACGACTGAGATAGAGCAACATAGATCCATGGTGGCATCCCTATTTGTGGGTAAGCTGGCCAGCCTAGGATAATCTTCTTGAAGACTTTGGTCACCCAGCCATACATCCCTCCAAAATCTGATCCTTCTTCCATCGCCCAATGAGAATCCTGCTCCCTCCTTGAACTTGCCCCCCATATCACTCTCCACAACCCCCATACCCTTGTACAAGGAGGACTTTTTCGTCTACCAACCCCCTGCTTTCATTCCAGCTATTTTTTTTTTATTGGCTTTCAAAAGAAAATGATCAATTTTGCAAAAATTGCATCCCATGTTCTTTAGTTTTTGTTTATTCAGAAATCATTGTTTTTTATTTGCATTTTGGCTATTTTTCTTTTTCTTTTTTTTTTTTTTTTTTTTCTGTTGCAATGACATATTGATCATTTATCTTTTATATATATATATATATATATATATATATATATATATATATAAACTTTTGCTTGTTGTAATGCTATGGCATATTTATATCAGCTGAGACTTTAGGACAGTTTTCATCATTAAGCCACTCATCTTTTGTGCTGCCATTTGGGCATGCTGTTGACATATGTTTTCATTTCACAGGGCAGAATACTAAAACATGCAGGTGACTTGAGAGCTGCTGCTGCATTGGCTGATGAAGCTAGGTCCATGGATCTTGCTGATCGCTATATAAATAGTGAATGTGTTAAGCGCATGCTTCAGGCTGATCAGGTATATATATGTGTTTTTTTCCCCACACGTTATCCTGTTATGTTTTTCTATTTTGATTTTTATTTCTTAAATTAATCCGATATACAATATTATTTTCTCTTTTGCAAGGCCATTTAATAAATTGAAAGATACTTTTGATCTCAATCTGAATTTCTTGCAAGTTATTTGCTTTTGAAGGTGGGGTTGGCAGAGAAAACAGCTGTGTTGTTCACAAAGGATGGGGACCAGCATAATAATCTGCATGACATGCAGTGCATGTGGTGTGCCCTCGTCACTTTCTTGGTTTCTGAATACATGTATAAGAGGCTGTTCTGATTCTCCTTGCTAATTCTTTTGATTTATGGATCCTGAGAAGGTATGAACTTGCATCTGGTGAAAGTTACTTTCGACAAGGTGATCTTGGACGGGCTTTAAAAAAATTCCTGGCTGTTGAGAAACACTATGCTGATATGACAGAGGATCAATTTGACTTCCATTCCTACTGTTTACGGAAAATGACGCTGCGTGCCTATGTGGAAATGCTCAAATTTCAAGACCGGTTACATTCACATCCATATTTCCATAAAGCTGCTGCTGGAGCTATCAGGTGAATGTTTCTATCTGGACTACTAATGAGGTTTCCATTGATTGAGTTCTTATCAGACTTGTCTTGCTACATCTTGTGCAAGTAACTGCACAAATTATCTCTAGGAATATTGTTTTCTAAATCATACTTTCCTCATGATCATGTTGTTCAGTTGTTGAACTTTTTCTGCTGGAAATTCTAAATGTAATTCAGCTTAAGCTTTATGCTTGTGGGTAGATCTTGGATTGATGGTTATCTTCAAAACTGGATACAACTTGCCGTGTTCGTTTGATGATGCAATTGGAGGTGTCAAGCTTTTATAGCACGTCAGATTTGAACTCAATTCTTTCATTGGACAAATCACTTATGTGTTTACTTTTGGCGAATAAGGCTGTAATTGTATGCCTGGAGTCAATGTTGAGAGCTACTTTATTCTTTTGTTGGAAAACTCACATCCGTTTGTGGGTATGCTTATGGAAAACAAAACCATAATTGTACGCCTGGCCTCAATGTTGAGATTTACTTGTCCTAGTAATTAGGGCCTCGGCTTTACTCATCATCTTACCACCACAGAAACACGCAAAAGAAGTCCATTTGAATAGAATAATCAGGTAGTATGAACTTGTTTTGAATGCCATAACTGGTCTCACTAATCATTTTAACTTGAACTAGAGCCATATAAGAGTTTTTGTTAACCATTTTAACTAATCGTCTACATAAATAATTGTGGAAGACTTTGATTTCCAGAAGCATCATCGGAACGTCTTTTAAATGGCCTTGCTTCTGGGAATATCAGTAACTAAAGAAGTTTGTCACAGATCTCGCGATCCCTACTTATCTAGATTTAAAACATAAATAAATAAATGGAGAGCGTGTTGTACATCAAAGCGGGCATGTAGAATGACAATTCTTGAGTACTAGGCACAAATAAATAGCTGGATTAGAGTCCATGGGCACTTAGTCTTAGAAACCTGTTGCAGTTGTATTTCTAATTTTCAAGTTTGGCAGCAGAGAATGGTTCAGATTTTGAGTTTAGGCTGTGTGTTTACCTCATCACTAAGGTTTTTGTGAAGAAAGGAACCCTATGATTGATTGAAACAATGGCTGTCTGCTACTCTGCTGCGATACTTTTATCCTTTAGATCCAAGTTGGACCCTTGGATAAGGGTAAGGGATATGCCTTCAATGGGACATGAACTCCAAATCTTATGGAGATTTCAAGCATGAAAACAATGGCTGTCTGCTACTCTGCTGCGATACTTTTGTCCTTTAGATCCAAGTTGGACCCTTGGATAAGAGTAAGGGATATGCCTTCAATGGGACATGAACTCCAAATCTTATGGAGATTTCAAGCATGAAAACAATGGCTGTCTGCTACTCTGCTGCGATACTTTTGTCCTTTAGATCCAAGTTGGACCCTTGGATAAGAGTAAGGGATATGCCTTCAATGGAACATGAACTCGAAATCTTATGAAGATTTCAAGCATGAAACATATCAATTATTTACAAGTATTAACTAATAACTAACTGTACCATTTGGCTATAAACCAAAAGCTTTTGATGTTGTAGAGAATTATGTTAAATCTTTGACATGTTTATACTTATGTGACTTATGAGTTGTAATCAATCCTTGCTGTACATCCCTCATACCTGATCCTTGCCATACTTGGTCTGGAACCTACACTGAAGTAACGTAGGCTATTTGAAAACTCACAATCAGAAGGCTAGCACCCTTATCATATTATACTACAAGAGAAAAAAGGCTTTACAAATGCCACATTTTGATGAAGATTTTTCTGCAGTTGCTTTATGTGCTTGACTGGGACCATTAGTTACAGATAGAGAGGCATCTCTGAGTTCTTCCCACAAAAAATCTGTCTGCACATTCAAAATCTTGCAATACTTCTGCCTGCTATGGTGGAAGTTTTGAAAGATATCATGTACTATCTTTTCTCCTTGCGGCAGTGGCTACAAACTGGATGCTATTGCATCTCTTGTGCGATATGTTTTTATCTTTTCTGAAGTATGGTCAAGTTGGTCTTCTGTTGGTTGGTAACGAGTGCATTCAATGGTTCATTTATACCACTTTCCCATGTTCTCCTTGCTACATATCTCACCTTTGTGAGATTTTGGGTTAAATGTGGGATTGATCTGTTTATAGTTGCTTCCCCAGCTATTTTTTTAGTGGGTCTTACTGTAACGTTTTTAAGGACCATTTCTGTTGTTTAACTTGTAGCTTGTCTACAGACTTCTATTAAATATGTTCATATACAATTTTTTATTTTTTATTTTTATTTTTTTATTTGGGTGTTTTGACTTCAACTTGTCTTTGCTTATATATGAGTTTTGTTTTTTTTTTATTTTTTTGTTTTTATTTTTTTTTATTTTTTTTAATTTTTTTTTAAAATATGCAGATGCTATATAAAGTTATATGATTCTCCTTCAAAATCTGCAACCTCAGATGATGGTGAATTGTCAGGACTGCTTCCTTCTCAGAAAAAGAAACTGAGACAAAAACAGAGAAAGGCTGAAGCTCGTGCGAAGAAAGTATATTTAACTATTGTTCCATAAATGACATTGCAATGCAAATGATTTGTTCTATGACTCATAACATCTTGCATTTTCTTTAGGAGGCTGAAGAGAAGAATGAAGAGGAATCGGGTGCTGCTGGTGTATCCAAAACTGGCAAACGGCAGCATGCCAAACCGGTTGATTTAGATCCTCATGGGGAGAAGTTGTTGCAGGTGTATATTAGATCCCTGAAATGCTTCTTTCACCTATTGTAGGTTTTGAGATATGGTATTGTAGATGATGCTGTGGAGATCATATTCAGTAAGATGTGAAAGCCATTGGAATAGGTCCTTTGTGTAATGACGGTATGCATTGGTGCAGATTGAAGATCCACTAGTGGAAGGTACAAAGTACTTGAAGCTGCTTCTGAATAACTCATCGAAATTGCTGGAAACACATTTACTTTCTTTTGAGTTAAATATGAGAAAGCAGAGGACTCTACTCGCCTTTCAGGTAATTTATAGTTACAAGCTTGAAACATAGGGGTGCAACAGGGTGGACTTGGACCAGATTAGGGTCAGCTTGAGCTTGATGTAAGATACAAGGCTCACACCTGAATGTGAAGTGGTTCAAGTTTCCAAGGTTCAAGCTGAAGCCCAGTCTTTTACACAAGTTTTACTGTTAATGATATGTAATGCACACACAGATACATATATCCACTTCTATGCATCTGTCCCCAGTCATGGATCCACCATACCTCAAAATTCCTCCCAAATCGGAAGATCTTAGCTGTGCAATCTTTGGCTTTTTCCCATCGAATATGGATTTTTGGTGTGTTTCTTTGTAACTTCGGATTTGCATGAGTTTATGAAGCTCTAAACTAGGAATCAGTACAAAAGGTTTGAAAATGAAGCCTAAAAGTGAGAATATTGCTGTAGCATATTGAATATACTACAAGGTTATGAACTCCATTGTCCTCGATGTTGCTTACTACAAAGAAATAAAAGGAGCCGCAACTTTATTCTTAACAAGCTCAAAAAATAATGTAATCATTCCAAAACCGATATCATGGGAAGAACTGAAATTGTTTGGTCTAATGGAATATAGAAGATGCGCAACCAGCACAGCCACTAGTAAATGATGAGGTCAATTCAATAATAGTACATAAAGATGGAAGAGTAGAAATTAATTTTGTTAGGCAAAGCACTTTTTTTTTTTTTTGAAATGTAACACTACCAGGGATTGAACCCTGGATCACTCATACACACTACATTTGTTTCTACCAGCTCATCTAACGAGCGGGAGACGGGCAAAGCACTTGCACCCTACCTTTCTTAGTCGCCCTTCAACCTCATCCAGGCATTCTATCTTCATCCGTGATGGAAGCCACTATCTCAATGCTCTAGATCACCAATCCTTAGGCCCCACGTGCTAACTCTGGGGACAAATAGGGAAGCTCCCAAGTTGCATGATCCATCTAGAGGTTTTAGGCATGGTCTTGCATTTTTCCCTGTGGTGTGGATTACCTAAGTTTTTGATCAGCCTGATTTTGGTTTTGATGGTGAGCATAAGGGGGAAAACACGATTGACGGGGTGGATCTGAAGCAAACATCACGTGGGCCCTGCAACAGCCTGGTACCACCATAGGTTGTGGTGGTACCGGTACCATGTGGGTGTACCTCATATATTTATTGAAATGATTCTATGGTATGGTTTCCACCATAAGTTTGATGGTAATGCTTGAAAATGGGGCCCATGCGATGTTCATGAAATCCGACCTATTCGTTGTGAAGGCCTCCCAGGTTTGGCCATGGGCCAAAAATAAGGCCAAATCCATGACTCATGCAGGCCTCACCACAGGTTTCATTTGCGAGCAGATAACCTTGATTTTCATGGAGGGTCCACCGTGTTATGTATATGCAATCCAATCCATTCATCTGACACATCCACCTTTGATAGTGCGGCACCTCAAAAATTGGGCGATTATGAAACTCATGTGGCAAGGTGTTCCAAAATGGTAATGGTGGCTGTAACGGCCACCACCGTTATGATATGGACTGTAATGGCCGTTACAGCCCCCGTATCGGCTGTTACGGCCATGTTTTAGTTTTTGAAAAAACAGTTACAGGACTGTTACGGGGCCTTTACGGCTTGTTTTTTCTGTAATGGCCGTTTTAACCCCGTAACGTGTAACGCTTATGACTGTTACCACCGATTTTGAATACCTTATCAGGTGGGGCCCACACAAATTTCTGGTGGGTGTTCCCTTCTCAACTATTCCTAGTGGTGTGGCTCACCTGAGTTTTGTATTGCCCTGCATTTTGGGCCCTTGGCCAATAACAAGGAGATGCATGTGATGAATGGGTTAAAATTTGATGAACACATCACGTGGGGCCATTTTCAAGCCCTACCACCATACTTATGATGGTAATGTTACCATGTAGATACATACATATACGTACACGTGCATATATAAAAGAAATGTTCGCATACACTTGATTCCACCTGTACATGAGTTTGTGTGGGTCCTGCCATGATGTGCATGTGGGATCTGAACCATGCATCTGGTGTGTCCCCTATAGAAAATGGGACCACCCAAGAATCAGCCGGATCTGATCCGGATACATCTGATGTGGCAAATCATGCCTAAAACCCATAAACTTGCTTGGTGGGGCTTACAATGGTTCTGGAATATTCTGAAATTTGGTCAGTCTGTACATCTAGGTGGGGCATAGACAATGGGCAGGTTGGATGACATATAACCATCATGGTGGGCTCCACAGAAGAGACAAGAGTTGGTGTTCAATGGCCAATGTTTCCTGTGTGGTGGCCCACCTGGGTCATGGATCAGGCTGTTTTTTTTTTTTTTTTTCCTTTGGCCCTAAATGGGGGATGCAGCTGATGGATGGGGTGGATGCTTGACACGCATCACAATGGGGCCAACACAGCTCGACACTACCACAAACTGTGGTAGTGTCGACTGCATGTGATTTTTCTCCTATATATCATCATCATCCAAGCCTCATCCCAACTAATTGGGATATATAAAATGACTAGTTTTCGTTGGTATTATATGTAAAACTACTTTCACTCCACCAATGCATCCAACATATCTTGTCCTAAGAGAAGTGATAGGCCACCATTTTGTTATTTAAGAACATCATTTTTTTTTTTTGAAGGCTATTGGATTTGAATTTTGCATGTTGCTTTTTTTTTTTTCCCCCCCAGGCTGTAAAGCAGCTGCTTAAACTGGATCCAGAATGCCCTGATTCTCACCGCTGCTTGGTATTTCTTCTCAAGCAACAATAATTCTACAGTGGCAATTATTTTTGTTTTGAAATTTTTTCTTCACATTTATTTCTATTCCTGAATACACAGTATGCAATGAACCGTGAAAAGACCCTCCTTGTTGCTTGTAGTGTTAATTGCATATGGTATAATTTGCCTGTAAAACATATGTGAATTTACCTTTGTACAGTTTATTATTACAAGAAGTTCGTCACAATGTTTGTAACCAGAAATCCACTTCTAGCTCAACTTGAAAAGAGCACTGGATCTTGCAGAATATACTTGTCTTCCAATGGTCCTTTATGAGGCTGAAGTAGGTCCATTTTAGAAACGTATCTTGGCTTCAAATTTGTGTCAAATCTCTAAACATTTTTGTTCGACATTCTAAGCTTCAAAGTTTCATTTAGTTGGCATGGAATGGGATGGGTTCCAGTTGTCTAGTGTTTCCATGTTTGTTACTCATTTCTTCCGGGGCCAAAAGACTGATTGAATGGATGTTTAATTGGAATCCTAAGACCGTCAGGCACAACAAGGAGAAAAAAAAAGAAGCATGTGTCAAGGCTTGGAAAGAGATCGTGTTTCATTGACAAGTGCATTCAGCTTCCGGGAATAGGGTCAAGAACTGCCCTCATCTTAATGCATATTCATGACCTGAGTCACCTGACTGACTTGAAATACTTCATATGAGGAAAGTAGGTATGACTTGTGGAACAGTCTCAGTAACTTACTTGAAATACTATATATGAGGAGAATATGTATGTCTTTCGACTGGGGAGAAGTCTCACAAAATCCACATGGGTAGCTCTAGTGAAGGTTCATTGATCTCCCTTTAGGTAGAGTTGAGGTATTTGGGATTCCTTTTGTTTAATTTGCAAGTTCTCTCCTCCTTTTACTTTTTTATTTTATGATGGTATCCATTGCGCATCAGGGTTTCTGTACTATCAGACATGATATATAATAATTTGCTTGCAGGATTTATAATAGCATTCATCATTTCATATGTACAAATACAGTATCACTTGTGGGTAAGTAACTATATGATGTATATTTTGTAGCACGTACTGGAGCAAACCACATTATCCTATCCCTATTGTACCACATACTGGATGAAGTAGTGCACTGCATACCTGTTCTTGTACTACTGGAGTGACCTAAAGTCTGGGTGACCTTGTTCAGTTGTGTCCAAAGCATTGCTGACAGTAGGTTATGCTTATGAGTTTGATAACCTTGGGTAAAATTTGTTTCCAATCATTGTTGCTGATATTTCTCCCGGTGTCCACAGATCATGTTGATCTTGTTGCTCCAATAGCCAAGAAATGAGTCTGTACCTATATTGCATTTGTACAGGTTAAATATTTTGCGCTCAAAGAGTACAGTTTCTCGTACAAGTCCCTTCATGGGATATTGGGAATGGCTTTAAAATGCCTTCCTGGACTCAAATTTTTTTGACTCATAATATTTGAAGGGAATTTCTAGCCTAAACAAGATCCCTGGAAAATTTTCAGCAGTTGTTTTTTGGAGCAGTGCAGTCAAAGGCATTCTAGGCATGCACCTAGGTGTTTTGGGCTGCTTGCACACTCTGAGGTGCCATCTCCAGGCATGTGCCTAGTGCTTAATGCCCATGTGCGCCTAGTGCTTAACGCCTGTGGCGGCGTAGGTGCACCCAGCTGCCATTTGCAAAATATTGCGATGTACACTTTTTTGTACCTTAAAGAATGGTATTTTCTGAATGTTGACACCCACTAAGGGTGGAAAGATGTCGTGTAAACCCCATGGATACATTTTCCCAATTCTTTTATATCAAAGCTTTGATTTATGAAAATGGCTCTTCCAAATTTCGTAGAATTTGTATAAATACATGAGATGTCTTCTTGATTTTTTTTCTTCTTCCATTGGTATTTCAAGCACTACATTGGGCTTCTTAAAAGCAATTTGAGTTTCCATTTGTGCCATACAAGAAATAGACAAAGAATTGGGGATTTTAGGGGGATTGAAAATTTCAGGTTACTAGATTTGGGGATGAAAATTTGGATTTTTAAGGTTTGGAAAATTTAGGGGTTTCAGCAAAATTATGATTTTGGGTTGGGGAATTTGGGGGGTAAAGGAAATTAGAAAATTTAGGGAAATTGGAACATTATTTTTTAGAATTGGGGGAATTTACGAAAAATTGGGTATGCGGGCGTTTGAACTAAAGAGGAATTGATAATTTTATGAAATTAAGGTTTCTAGGTTTGGGAAATTGGGGAATTTGAAAATTGAGTTTTGTGGATTTGTTGGAATTTTTGAGTAGATGTTAGTTTTTGGAAGCAGTGTCTATGTTCTATTTCAATACATAGTAACTTTATAATTAGTTTTATTCCATTATAGAGCTTAAAATATTATGTTCTATTTCAATACATAGTAACTTTATAATTAGTTTTATTCCATTATAGAGCTTAAAATATTAAAAACAATATTCATCCGATGTATAAAATATATTATTTAGAAATAAATTTGTAAAAAAAAAAAAAAGGCTGCAGTGGACCTAGTGCCATTAACTACAGTGTTTCAGAGTCTCTCAGCTTCCTCACGACTTTTCCATCAGTCCCCTATTAACATTGACTTGTTGTTTTTCTATTCCACATGTAGAATAACCAGGAACAAAATGCCGACATTAGCAAGTGTTCAAGCATATGTTGTACACATGGACATGAGTGTCAAAACCCGACGTTGGTATGAGTTTGTGAATTCTGAGAATTCACAAAATATATCTTCTCAAATAGAAAATAAGCAAAATATGAAAAGAATTTCCGTTATTCCTCAATGAAAAGATGTGGAGTGGTACAATACTTAGGTCATTCTCCATCTACAATTTGGTGGGCCTCAATATTGGGTATATGTGCCATGTTCCCATAGTTAGTGCATGAATAGGATCCCTTATTTTTTTAATTTTCGAGGCAGGCATGACAACATGTAGGACACAAGGGAAAAAATGAGAGAAGATAGAAAACATGCTATTTTTTTTTGTTCTTTGAATGGGTCAATGTCAATGGAAACAATCCTCTAAGAAACCACTAGGGACTCCCCGTTACAGCCTTGAAAAAGCTTAAGACTCAAGGCCCAGTTGATAGCCCCACTCGTAGGCTATGAAAAACTTGTTGAAACATTTTGGGTTTGTGACAAAACTTAAAGATTATTTTGCACTTACCATACCAACCCCATTCTTGCAAGAATTCAGATACACCATTAGACTTTTCTTTCTTTCTTTTATTTTTTGTTGGCCCAATTGAATCCCTTGCTAGCTTGAAAGAGATTATGGATTCACTCGGGAATAATTTATTCCATCTCAAATAGACTGGTGGCTTTGTCAAATCTCTGCTGTGTTCCAGCAATATGTGAACAAAGATCCGCCATTTTCTCAACATGAAAACAGAGTATAGACATTGCGAATGATAAGTTTCTGCCTGTCAGATGATTAATTGCTAAGATTTTCCTGCCTACAATCCAACTAAACACAACCATGCCATGGGGTGTGCGGATTCCTCCATGCATATGCTGTGGGAGCATTCGTATGACTATTTAAATCCCCCATTAGCATTGGGTTAAAGGATTGAACATAAAGCTTTCCATTCTTTTCGAGATTCCAATTCCACTCATCCCTCTCCTCTTGGAATGTGCTTATCTAGGCATCCCATGAGACGAATAAAATCCTTGATCTCCTCATCTGATATAGCCCTCGTAAAACCTGTATACCAGATTACTTGGCCTGTTATTTTGCTGAAACTTGAGACACAAATATTCCTTTCTCATCTGCCACTGGATGCAAACTAGGCAGTGAATGACATAATGCTACAGTGCCACACCAAACATTTGTCAGAAGCGAATAGTAATAATACATATTCCATCGCCAATTTCCTACAATCATCTGATAGAAATCCTCTTGTAAACAAGGCATAGATTTCCATGACTAAGCTTTGTAGAGAGGAATCCCCAATACATGCCTATGGGAAGAGCATGACAAAGTGCTACTTCTTTTCAGAAATGAATAGTAGTACACATTCCATCCCCGTTTTCCTACCATTGCCTTATAGAAATCCTCTTGTAAGCAAGGCATAGATTTCCATGACTAAGAAACTCTGTGGAGTACATATGTCCATAGGAAGAGCATGACATAATGCTACACCGTCACACCAAACATCTTTTTCAGAAATGAATAGTACACATTCCATCTCCAATTTCCTACAATTGCCTTACAGAAATTCTTATGTAAGCAAGGCATATATTTCCATGACCAAGAAACTCTGTAGAGAGAAGAATCCCTGATACATATGTCCATAGTCTGTAAATTTTTTCTTTTGCCTTTTGTATTCTTTCTGGTTATGTGATTTCATTAATAATTTGTCATCTTTCATATATAAAAAATGAAATTCATACCCTTGTCTGTATCTATGGGCGCACTCTCAACCATAGCGATAGTTGAATGATTGCGATGGGTGTTATAGCAGTTGGAGTCACTCTTATATAGCCATATGAGCCATATGCAGAAGGTGGCATGGAAGTGGAGCTCCCCTACCCCATGACTAATGTTTATAGACCCAATGCTCTATGCAATACCTCATCACATGCCAGCTGTTTCTTACGATGTGAGAAACACTAACTTGGTTTTCCTGTCCAATGAACTGTGGGAGGAGCACCATGGTTTGGGTCATTAATCGTGTGGTCAAATTACTTCTCCACAATGAATGGACTAAGAGCCCTCCGACTTAGACTTCTTATGAACATCATTGCTATTTTTGTTGATGTCGTTGCCTCCACCGTCTCCATTATAGTTGTGGGCATATATGGTTGAAGTCTGATCGTTGGTCTTTAAATTATCTACCACATGCTACCCAACCCCCTACATATGACCTTGATGCCTCACCCTTTAGATGTCGGGACCATCAACATGTGAAAAGAGTTGTGCTGATAACCTACTTTTTTCAGCCATAATTCTGTTAACGTCAATGCTATGCTAGTTGTCTTGCTGGTTATCTTCGTATCAGGTTGTCGACTTGCCTCGTCTAGGTTTGCGACTTAACCCATTCATAAAGTGGGTCCTCCTGGTCCTCAGTAAAAAAATGCATCCGTCAGTGGCCATCAAGTTAAAGGGTCACACACAAGGTCTTTCCCACTAGCTGCCTGCAGGTGCCTCGATGGCAGTTTCATGTTGTAGTGGTAGAAGACGAACTTTTGGTGTGTTGCATATGCCTATCTGTTCCTTATATTTGTGTGGCTGAGGGCAAACATGCCCTAGTTTTGCTCTCTTGGTGATGGCGATACTCTTTGCTAGTGCTTGGACCTCTAATAGCTAGAGGATAGGGCTGTAAGTCCCCGTACATTGACCACCACTTGCTTGCCAATTTATTATGTATACTTGATTGTTCACTAACATTGATTCTTAGTAAGAAATTAATAAATAAACTTTTAAGCGTATGCAATATACTCACATGACATCATCGTCCTTGATGCAATTGTGACTTCAATACAGAATGAGGCTTGCACGTCTCTAATCCTCTCACTCACATTTTCCTATTCCAACATCTTT
The DNA here is from genome assembly GCF_029962835.1 of Magnolia sinica. Lineage (NCBI taxonomy): Eukaryota > Viridiplantae > Streptophyta > Magnoliopsida > Magnoliales > Magnoliaceae > Magnolia > Magnolia sinica. Next base: position 26,537,397 of record NC_080585.1, on the reverse strand, counting down.
CAGTCACTTCTGCTTGCACCCTCATTGCTATACAATGATGAATCCATGGGCGGATCAAGCACCCAAGTGCTCTAGGTGCAATGTATGCTATGTTATGCCACTGTCCTAGCTCTTGAGGTTCCACACTCTTACTACCATAACCAGTCTCTTGTCTGGATTCCTTAAACTGAGGCTCCAACTTAGATTGTTGCATTTGTTCCCTGCCCCATGTTTTTTTTTTTTTGAAAGATAAGAAACTTTATTGAAAAGATGCAGCAGAGGCCATCGAACAAACTAAACAGAGACCAAAAAAAAGGCCCAACACTCAGCCAACCCAAAAGCTTACAGCGCCCAATCCCGAAACAGAATCAGAACCTTGGAAAGTACATCAGCAGACGAGACACTATGGTTTCTAAACACAGTTCTCTCTGCCCACATCACCCAAAGGACAACAAGAAGAATTGAACGCCACTTTTTCTTGCCTAACACACCACCCGGGTCCGGGCGCCAAGTGCAGAACAACTGATCAAGAGAGGAAGGCATAACCCAAGAAACACCTGCAAGACGGAGGACACTCCACCAAAGATATGTAGTGAAAGAGCAATGAATGAGGAGATGGTCCACAGATTCTTCCTCCTTGAGGCATAGGAGAGAAACATTTGGCAGGATCATCCATCTCTTTTTTAGATTATCGATTGTAAGTATTCTATTCCTGCCTGCAAGCCATCCGAAAGCAGCCACCTTAGGAGGGAGGCCATAGGACCACACCGCACCAGCGTGACAACAGGAGGGCTGATTCACTGAGGACGAGTGATGGTTGTAGCAAGACTTGACTGTAAAGACTCCCGATTTGGACAACTTTCAAGAGATGGAGTCCTCAGAAAGGTGATTGGGATAAACATCTTGCAAAAGGGAAATAAGCAAACTCCTGAATCTCTTCATTAGAAAAGTTTATTCTGAAAAGAGGGATCCAAAATCTTCCATGGCCATTATGATAGAAACAATCTTTCACGGGAATGTTAAGGTTAGATTAGATAGAAAACAGAGCAGGAAAAGCTACAACCAGTGTGGTTGGGCTGCATCATTGGTCCAACCAAAATCTGATGCTGTTCCCATCACCCAGAGAAAAGAAACATTCTCACGGATGCATGGGGTCAGCTTAGTTATATTTTTCCAAAGGGAGTAAGTTCTGTACTTAGTGGAATCCTTCATCCACCATCCAGAGGGAGAGGTACCATACTTTGTGGCGATAACTTGCCTCCATAGGCTGTTAGACTCAACCCCAAACCTCCAGATCCCCTTAGCAAGAAGGGCCTTATTCATAATTTTTATTTTTATATATATATATATATATAATTAATTAATTAATTTATTTAAATGTTTCCACTCCCATCGCTGAAAGGGGTGCAAACTTGCTTCCAATTGAGCAAAGGAAACTTGAAAGATCCAGAGCTCCCTTGCCACAAGAATTTCCAGGCATATCCTATCGATTTTAGAAATAACAGATTTAGGGTAGTGAAACAAAGATAAGAAAAAGATTGGCATACTCGAGCGAGAGGCCTTTATCAAGTTAATTCTGCCCCCTTGGGATAAGACATTAAACTTCTAGGACGATAGTTTTCTCACCATTCTTTCCAAGATGTTGTCCCATAAGAATAGGGGAGGCTTACCTATGCATAGTGGAAGGCCAAGAAAGAGAGTAGGGAGGGAGCCTACCTTACACCCAAAGGAATCCGCAAAGGAATTACACACCTCTGAAGAGAGATTAATGGCAAAGAGTCTGTTTTTGACAAGTTTACCTTCAGCCTAGAGACTACTTGGAACCAACATATAGACATGCTAAGGAAGGTGACCATGCTCTCGTCTGGTTCACAAAACAGTAAGGTATCGTCAACAAACTGAAGATGATTAATGCAAAAAGGGAGTTTTGGAATAGAGAAACCTCTATACAACCCCAGCTCCTGACCCTAGGAAAGCATACCACCAAGGGCTTCAGTGGTTAGGACAAAAAGAAAAGGGGAGAAGGGGTCCTCTTGTTGAAGGCCTCTAGAAGTTCAGAAGTAACCAAAATGGGATCCATTAATTAGGATAGAATATTTAGGAGAGGAAATACAAATTCTTATCCAAGCTTTCCAGGTAAAACCAAAGCCCAATCTTTGAAGCATATAATCCAAAAAAGACCAATCAACATGATCATAAGCTTTCTGGAGGTTGAGTTTACAAAGGATACCCGACCTTTTCTCCCTAGCACACGAATCTAAACATTCGTTAGCAATAACAACTGAATCTAGAATTTGTCTACCCTCTACAAAAGCAAATTGAAAGGGGGGATACAACCTTTGCAATCACCTGTCTTATTCTCTAAGCCAAAATTTTGGATATAATTTTATAGGGACCACCTAAAAGGCTTATGGGATGAAAGTCTTTGATGTTTTGGGCTCCTTCCATTTTAGGGATCAAGGCCAGGAACATACTTCCCTGTTCAGAAGATAGTCTCTTGTGTTCGAACGGCTCCAACACAGATGCTAAGAGATCCTCCTTGACCGTTTCCCAAAAAGATTTAAAAAACACTATGGGGAAACCATCGGGCCCTGTACCTTTATAACTACCAAAATCCCAAACCGTAGCTTTAATCTCTTCGAGATCCACAGGTCTCTCTGGATACAAAGCTTCTTCTTCCAAGATAGATTGGAATGGGATGATCCACATCATCAACACTTGGTAAAAGAGAACAGAACTGAACAATGGAATTACAGATAACCTATTTGTCAGACACAAGAACATTATCATTCTCAAGAGAGGCAATAGAATTAACGTGGGATTGGGCACTAGCGTAATTATGGAAGAATTTAGTATTACGATCCCCATCTTTAAGCCACAAAGCCCTGGGTCGTTGTCTCCATTTGATCTCTTCCTTTTTCAGCCTGGCACAGTAATCAGAGGAAAGTTGGAATCTAAAGGATCTTTCTTCTTTAGAAAGGAGGCTCACCTCTTCCTTAATGTCTAACTCTTGAATGGCTGAAAGTAAGGAAGAAATCTCAGCCTTTCTCAATCCGAAAATCTCAGCCTCCCTGCCCCATGTTGTCTGCACAGTGGCACGAATAGCCTATCTATGCACCAATTTGTTCTGCTATCACTGGGTAGCTAATATCATCATTCTCTTAATCTAGGTCCTCATCTATAGTGCCATGTCCCCATATAGCATGCGGCATTCTTCCTTGATTTCCTTGTTGCATGCTGAATCCATAAGTGGATCCAGCACTAAAGTGCTCTGGGTACATCATATACTAGGTTCCACCATGTCTCAACCCCTAAGGTCTCGCACCCTACCTACTACTGTGGCTGCCACACCCTACTACTGCCACCACCCACCAGTATTGTCTAGACTCATACTTAGGCCCAAACTTAACCAGCTGCATGTACTCATTACTGTCCCATGTTGTTTGCATACAGGCGTGAACAACCTATGTGTCAATCTGTCCCTCTTTCAGGGTAGTTAATACTTAATATCATTGTATTCTTAATCTAGGTCCTGATCTATAGTGCCACGTTGCTGTATGGGACTCGACAATTCTTCGCTGATTTCCTTGATGCATGGCACCTGCTCCTCTCTGTGCAACGCTAGAACACAACACTCTCATCTGTGCTTTAACCTCCTTCAGAATATTAGGACAACTTTTTACATTCTGGTAACCCTTGCCAAGTGCTCATTAAACAGGGACATTACACTACTACGTGAGATATGACCACAGTAATATTAAATGGACCTATGTCTATTCTCCTCAATCAGTTTTCCATGTTGCCAGCCAATGGCAAGCTACCTTCCTAACATTTTAGACTACTTGTAAAATGAGAGAAGATGAACATTAGAAATAGCAATCAATATAGTTTTTGATTTTGATTTTTTCCAATTTTTAGTTTTTAATTTTTATATTTTTAAATTATTTTAATTAATTAAATAATTTCAAATAATGAAAGACTAGCTAATAACACAAATATGTATTGGTATCCCCATTACCATTGTATAGTTATTACATAGTACTGAATAATAAATATTCTTTTCTATAATTAAAAAAATATTATCTTTTGAAAATATTAATGTTTATCTATTTCATAAAAAATGCAAGGGGTTACCACTGCATGTCTCTACTAAATTTCATAAAATATATTTTTAATTATTTTTTTCCAAGAAAATGAAAGAGGTCAATCTGTAGATTGGCCAACTGTCAGTTGTCAACATAAATTTTTTTTTTCTACACATTGTAGATTGGCCAACTGTCAGTTGTCAACAGCTTAAATCAGGGTTTCTCCAATTCCTTCCACCTTCAAAATCAAAATTTCTTGCTTGAAATCCACGCCAATGCAAGAAACTCATGTATAGATGCAAATTTGTACTTGTTTTATTGCTAATCTGTTGAAAAAATAAAAATAAAAATGGATGTAGACACTTATATCACCTTTGGGGTTCTGGCCTGAATATGCTTTCAGATAGTGATTGCTCCAAATTCGTGTTTGTTGGGAAACAACTTGAGTGGCATTGTTAAAACAAACTGAGAAACACAATCCCTAAAAATTTGTCCACAATGATAATATTGTTGAGGCATGTATCAATGATAATATTGTATGTATCAATGATAATATTGTTGATACGACTTATGTTTTTATGTGATATTCACACACACACAATGATAATATTGTTGAGATGAACACTTCTTTCCATTTGTTTGTGTGAGCATTCTGCTGCTATATAAATTGCCTCATCACTATTGTATCCATTAGTATCTTAATGAGAAAACCAGATGCCTAATCTTCAAGTGCCTGCTGTGACCAAAGCACAAACACTCCTCATATGCCATCATGGTACGTGTGTGGAATCTGGGATGTTTATCAGATGGTCCCTCTGATGCCTGTATCCTACCCTAAAATTGAGGCAGGCTTATTCATTAGGTGAGCGGAACATCTGCAGTGGATGTAGACTGTCTTGTTATCATTTTTCTAATGGTGCATTTGGTCACCTGCTAAATGGATTGGCCAGGTTTCTGGGCTAAGGAATATTCACCATGGAGGCCATCCAATGAACATCTCAGATCTGCCACATGTGATGTTGCACATGGGGGGCTCTTTCTCTTTGGTGCTGGGAATGTGGTGTCTGGAGTTCACACTAATAATTTAATGGAGAGGCAAGATGATGTGCCTTGCTTGTCAAGGACCATTTAGTTATACTTGCTTAGAGGTGCTGATCCCTCCTCTCTCTCATCCTCCATATTTTATTTTCCACAGATAAGATTTTTTCATAGAGTGAACCATCTGGCAGCTCCAACCACCGATTCGGAGAAACTCATTTGGAGTGTCTTGGAAGCAGAGCGGCCTTCCCTGAGGTTTATTTGGTTCACCTATTTTTGGCTTATTTTATTTTATTTTTTTGAATAATTATTTCGGTCTTTTCTCATTTTATTTTTTATTTTTTTCCCCAACTATTCTATCTTTTCAGTCAATTGCATGAAAAGTCTTTGATTGAAGCAAACAGAAGTTTCCTTGAGAAACATAAAGGTTTGTATTTTCCCAGACAACCTGTGTTTGAATGCATTAGCGAACTGAATGTCTGAACTGTAATTACCCTGTTATTCATAACGATGAAGTAATCCTCCAATTGCTGTTATATGAGTTCAACTTGAAGGTTACATATATAATTGCGAACTGGGGGCCCTAGTCCCTTGATTTGAGTATGAGGAAGGCCATTGCAATTTGGCCATTCACTTCATTGAACTGTTACTGCAATTTGATTCAGTATTGATTCAAACACAGCCTAAATGTATTTCACATTATTATTTGGTATTGTAATGTTACTGACATTGATTTTATGGAATCTGAAGATTCTTTGATGCATAGAGCGGCAGCTGCGGAAATGCTATTTGTCCTGGAACCTGAGAAGAAGCTTGAGGCAGTCAATCTAATTGAAGAATCAACAAACAACCTAGTGTCAACGTAATATTTCCTCAGTGTTGTATTATTTTTCTCCATTGTTTGATGTTCATTGTTGCAAGAATAAGCGTCTTTTCATGCTTCTGGAATCCAGAAATGGAGCATTGGGGCCAGTGAAGGAATGGAAACTCAAGGATTGTATTGCGGTTCATAAACTACTTGAAACTGTCCTGGCTGATCTGGATGCAGCTTCCAGTAAGTACCAACACAAATCATTTGTAAGCTTCCATAAATAACTAAATTTCTGTTTTTGTTATGAGCATCTAGCTTATGTTTTTGTTATGTAGGGTATAGTTAATTGCCTCATTATTCTTATTATTTTTTATGTAGCAAATTCCTATGATCAATGTGACGTAAGGCTGAATCTCATCTAATACCCTTAATTAAAGAAACCTACTCAAAACAAAATCTGTTATTTTTAGAATGTGAGTTAACGACAGTGATAAGAAATATTAAAAGATTATAAAGCCTAAAATATATTATGAGTTTAAAGGAAAATTACAATCAAACACCTATATTTATGGTATAATTACAATTACCCACCTATTAATCATCTAATTACACTGTTTTATATCACTTTCTTTATACACTTGGTCAAAGGTCAACAAATAAACTTCATTTAAACAACAAAAATACCTTTTTTCTTTTTAAAACCCATGTTGTGAAAACATTTGTGTTATTCGGATAGTTGTAGGGGGTGGAATGATTCGTTGATGTGGATGGAGGACTTTATGTGGGTGAGATCCAACCTTCCATTAGGTTGGCCACCCTTGTTAGGCCTTGATCCTGGATATCACACTGATTCAAGACTTAAGCGGGCCTTAAAATACGAGACTGTAAAATCTGCCTAAAACCTTGAAAATTCACTTGGCGTGGTCCACCTATGTTTCACGGTAGCATGATTTCTGGAGTAGTTTCATCTTGGTGAGAAGAGTTGTATGAATGGATTGGATGGTATATATAAACCACGGTGGGCGCCATACAGAACTAACAGTGAACTTCCTGCCCCAACACTAATGGTGTGGCCTTCTTGAGTTTTGGTTCGACCCAATTTTTGGTTTCCAAGGTGAAAATGAGACAACAAACATGATAGAGGCGTGGATCTCATGCATCTTCCCCCTACGCGGTGCTCAGTTATTTATAGGCACGAGATCTATAACAATCCTGTAGTCAGGTTAGTGACAATTCATTGTTTTTTCAAGGGGAGTCCAAAATCATCTACAATACCTGTTTGAAGCTGTGCATAGAACACCCAAGCTCTTTGGGGCCAAAATGTTGTATGTGTGAAATCCACTTTGTCCATCAGGTGATGACCCTTACGTTCACCGTACAAACAAAAGATCAACACGATAAGAAGCTAAGATGGGTGACACCCAGGGGAACAATGTAAAACTTTGACTAAAACACAAGCTTACGTGTTGTGCCCTCCTTGATTTTCGGACGAGGCTGGTATTTGAATATTCCTTGGCGAGTCACACCTGACAAACAGGTTTAGTGAGATATAGAAACCATGGTTGCGTCACAAACAAGCCTATGGTTGGTATCCCATTCCCATTGTTCCCTGTGGTATGACCCGCCCGAGTCATGGATCTAACTAATTTCTTGCCCTGGTGCTTAGCATTGGGGAGGGTACCTCTAATGGACGAAGTGGATTTCACATATACAGCATGGTAGGTCCCAAAGGGTTTAGGTGTTTTAGTCACTGAAAAAAGTGATGTGGATGATTTGGGCCTCTTTTTTTGTTTTTGTTTTTTTTGGAGAGAATTAAAATTTTATTAAAGAGCAAAGCAAAAACAGAGCACCAAAAAAGGAAAAAAAAAGAACAGAAACAAAAACAAAAGATGAGGATCCAGAGTCCTCTACAACAACGGTTTTATGCAGGCGTACAGCACCCAAGCTGTATGGGGGCCACCATGTTGTCTGTAGGACATCCACTCAGTTGACAACGTGTGCCTCTTAAAGCTCGGCCGCATGGCAAACCAACTGAAACCATAACTAAGGTGGGCAACACCACAGGGAACAATATGTATAGGATGCCAACCATGGGTTTCTCTGTGGGGCCGCCATGGTGTCTAGATTTCATCAAAACCATTCATTAAGTGTGACTCACCAGGATGTAGGGAAATAAAAAAAAGAAAAAGAAAAAAAAAGAAAAAGAAAAAGAAAAAAAGCCTGAGCTAAACCTCAAATGGGCCACACCTCATGAACTTTAGAGATTTTAGGCATAATTTTACATTATTGCCAGTGGTGTTACCCATCCAAGTTTCCTATCGGGCTTATCTTTTGGATAAATGGTGAACAAATGGGTTATTAGATGATGAAAATATTGGATGTCAAACATATAGCATGGTGGCCCCACGAAGATAGAGGAGGTTTTCTACATAGGGCAACTTGGTGAGGTAATTTAGGTTTTAATTAATAGGATATTTTGGTCATTTAAATGAAGTCTTTTATTGACTATTTATCCATTTGTATAAAAGGAAGTGTTACAAAATTCGTAGGATATATGTGTAATTAGATAACATAATAGGTGAGTGAATGTAGTTTTTTTTTTGAAAGGTAGGTGGGTAAATGTAGTTATACCATAAAAACAAGTGTTTGACTGTTATTTTCGCTAAATTTAATTGGTTGGGTCAAGGTCAGGATCATTTTTGGGCGGTCCAAATCCAATTGAGAATCAGGGTCAACAATGGGTTGGGCCTTGTCTACTTTGAAAGGTTCTGGTTCTGATCGATTTGATAATGAAGGTGGTGTTTTAGATCCATACCTGACCAAACTGGTTCAAATTTAGATTTGGATCCGTTTATTATTGGTACAGCTGTACAGGCCCAATGCACCTTCCAAGTTGTCTGGACCTATTTTCGCTAGTTGTACTCATGGTTGTAAGTCTTGGATATAAGGTTGTTTTTTGCCTTGTGCATGAAATGACACAAAAAGGGATTTGGTTCCCAAACTATAGGATGATTCCTTGTGGAGGTATTCTCAGCCCCTCATGTGCCAACTTGTCATGTGGGTGGAACATCTGACCATGCACTAGGGGGCCCCTGGAGTTTTAATGCAAGCTAGAATGATTTAGGAAGCATGCGGTGAAGATGTGGGTCCCAAAGACCAATTTTTGGGTTCTCTGTCTCCGTGGTGGGCCTACTTGTGATTTGTGCTTAAACATTTTTAAGAGTGAATGATCCTTTGTATGGTTGTAGTTTGATTCCTTGGAGTCTTTATTTAGTAAGATATCAATTGATTTTATGAGTTCAAAGTCCCTTTGGTTGTCTTTTGTAATGGTTTCCAAGTATGAGGAAGTCTTCTTTCTCATCTAGTCATTAGTAGTTTTCCATTTTAGGAGATTTTGCATCTTGAGGGATCTTTAATGGAAGCTGGAGATGTAGGTCCATAGATGGGTGAGATTTTAGGAATCTTTTCTTAATTTATAATTACTGAGTTTTCTTATAAGCTGCCTGGCAATGAGAGTGAAATAATAAGGTGTGACTATTGGAGAATCTATTCTCTGGAAAAGGGAGAAAATTGTTAAGAAATCAACCGTGTATGCAAAAATCTGATCTCCTCTTGTTCTCGTCTCTCATCCACCCCACATCGAGTATAGAAGACCTGACCCTAATACAGCCTCGTCGACTCATTAGCTGGGCTACATGTGCATTTGAATGTGAATCATTTGCAGTTATTCTAAAACATCCCATGTTTCCACAAACGAAGGGACCATCTGATGAGTTGGCCTGACTGACTTTTGGGTCTGCTCATATATGGATCAACCGATGCATGGTTTGGATGCCCTGCCCCACATACCACAGGAGCTGCATGTGGGCTTTAGCAAAAGTTGCAAATCTTTCTGGTATGTATTCTTGCATGAATGTACGCCTGTGGAATCCATGGGTCATGCAAGTGAACTTGGGTGCATGTCAGTTACCCATTCCATATTTTACATAGATATGTGGGCGCAGAGGATTTATATGGTCCTGATGATTCAGAATGTGAACGGTGTCCTGCTGCAGTGCTGTACAAGTGCAGCCCAAAAAAAGAGTATTCAAGATTAGAGATTCCTAACCCTTTGATCAGCGGCCTACAAATTGACAGTTACGTGAAAAATGCATCAATGGTCCCAAAAAAAAAGCCCAACAGTTTGGATCTTTGCATTTGGAAGATTTTTTGGCCATCTCCCATCTGCTGTGGGCCTCATAAGATGAACTCTCTGGATAGACGTGCCATGGGCCTCCTTGTTTGGACCGTCTGCGACACACAGTTCCTGTTCTGATGCATCGGAATTTGTATAGTGCCCGGGGTTGAATGATCATGTATGGTATGCTTTCTGATTGTCCATCTCTCCCTTGTTTCTTTTCCTGCAGGGTGGAAAACACGATGTGCAGAGTATTTTCCTTTCTCGACATACTTCAGTGGCCACCGCAGCTCAGTTTTCCCCCAAACCACTGATCAGGAATCACGTGATGCACCAGAAAATGGTGTGAACGATCAAGAAGCTAATTCAGGCGATTCTCATCCCCCAAATGGAAAGTTAGAAGCATTTAAGGATCTCCACATCTAATCATATCCCCACGATTTCTTCGTATAGTTCCTCTTTGCAGGAAAACAATGAGATCCAAGAACACAGAAGTTTCCATATGTCTAATTGTGCTGGATTCAGGCAAAGCGAAAATCTGCTAAAAAGGAGGCTTGGAAAGGAGCAGCTTCCTGCTGAAGGATAAGTTTTTTGTCAGCACAATGCAAGTTCGCCATTGCTTTGGGATTCTGATTTCTCAAAAGGCTGTTTCATTCTATGTTTTATGGAACGGATTCTGTTCCGAATGTGTATAATTAACTTAATGTTGTGGAGGTTGTCAAAGAAGAGATCCCGGTCGCCCTTGTTTTGGTCTTCAATCCACTGTCAGATTGATTTCTTGGAAAGAGTTGACTGGTGTCATCAGTGGTCGACGAAGCTTTTTAGCAGTAGGCCTTTTTATTTTGACGGGCTACATTCGTTGGTCCGTGTACAATACCAAAAATGGAAAATTTTGGCTTGAAATTCACTTTTGTATCCTTTTGATTATTATGCAAGTGATCATCAATCTGGCTGTGTTTCCTAAGATTGAGAAATTTGAGGGAAATAAAAAGGTTTTTTTTTTCTGTTCTTTCTTTTACCATGTTCTGTTATTGATTATTCTGGAGCCATGTGCTTCTCCCAAATGAGGTTCATGTGTGGTGTCTATGCAGCTCATCGGGCAGGCTGATTGTTAGTTGACATGGCCAAAAGACTACGATCAGGACAATCATCTGGTGGGACCTATCTGTGTTGAATATGGATGTCTGACTCTTGATGAATTATTTTTAACCATCTAGCCCAAAGTGGGTTAACCTCTATCCATTGGCCGGGAATGGACATGTTGATGGACCCCAACGGCACGTTTGATAGGTTGGTACGTGTGTCAATGATTACCCTCATTTCTTCTTCTTTTGGTATAAAGCTTTATCCTCTCGGGGAAAGTCGTAATTTATGTTTATTCAGTATGATAATGGTGGACCCCTTTTTAAGTGACCCCCTGTTCTCCTCCCACTGATCAGACAGGAGGGTTCTCATCTAGTGGGCTCCAATCTTTAACAGGTGGAGTGGGAACGTTCCATGTGAAGAATTCTGCTGTTTGGTGGACTGGAAATGCACACCATCCAAATTCAACAGGGAAAAAAAAAATGCTTATTTAGAATCAATGGTCCATGGCCCGAATCTCCTGGATAAGGGAATGTGACACGGATTGTGTAGTAGTACACTGGTAATGTGTGCCTCGAGATGGTGTATGTTCATTTTGCCAGTTCATTTTAGGGCATGCGTCCAAAAGAAAAAGAAAAAGAGGCAGACCAAATCTCAGGTGGACTATACTACAGGAAACAGGGTATTTTTGGGCTCATGCGCTAAAATGTGCCCGTGAGCGAGCCATGGGCCCCAGCTATGGTCTTGAATGTTTTTTTTTTTTTTTTTTTTTAATTTTTTTATTTTCTTTCTGAGAAGGCCGCCATATATTTCATCTTGAAAGATTTGAGATTGTTAAGAGCGGCCACTGTTATTAGCTCACACTTCAGTGTTAGATTTGAGATTGTTAAGAGCAGCCACTGAGATTGTTAAGAGCAGCCACTGTTATTAGCTCACACTTCAGTGTTAGCCACCCCCGCTAGGGAATCGATACCAAGATCTCATTGTTGAAACGAGGTATCTTTCACTCAGTCTACCACTTGAGCTATGGATCAGGGTGTGTTAAGAGCCTGTTTGCATAATATGAAAATTACATTTTAACTAAGTTTCTAAAATTTATATTTTTTATCATTTGGTTTTAAAGGTGTGTTTGGTTGTAATGGAAAATTATGTATCATTGTAAACTCCTCCCAAATTTTAGAAGGAAATTTTAGACAAAGCTTAAAATTACACATGGTTTTACAAAATCTTAATTGTGCTTTGCCTCTCCATCCAATGGAAGTGATCCTTCATAAGGGACGTGCAATTATATGGACAACCAACCTAAATCATCACACCTCTATTATAGTCAATACGGACAGTCCATTTTCCTACTATCTATCTACCAATCATCCGCACTAATTGACTTTTATGAGAGATGGGATCAAAGGTTAGCCCCACATGTGGCTCTATTATTTTCAATACAAACGGTCCATTTTATCAGCCATTCATGAAAGTGTATCATCCAATCAAAGTAACATTTTGGAAAGGACAATCAATTCAAGATGGGTCTCACATGATAGATCATTCATGTCAATGATGGGACCTCTATTATAATCAATATAGACCAGTCCTTCATCCTAGACATTAATTAGATAGCTAGGATCATCCAACTACTTTTACAGGGACCAAGCAATCAGAGGTGGACACCCCAACTACATTAATGGACCTATGCTATAATTAATATGGACCATCTATTTTTTTGACCATTGATCAAATATAAGGTGTCATGCCCAAAATTTGGGTATATAGTGTGCAGAGTTTCGGTTTGTAATTCGTATATAACATTTTCTAACTTCATCTGTTGATAAGTTTAATCAAGGGTAAGAATTACGTTCATTTTAAGTTCCACTCAAGTTTGTCGAATTCGAATAGCGTATGCATAAAACTTAACACCAATCAACTGAGTATATATAAATCTCCAGCTTCACAATGTATCAATTAAATAAATTTAAACAATTGCTTAAAATTTCATAATTAATGCCAATGTGCATTGTACGCCAATCAAACTATCCTAACAAATAAATTAGATATTTAGGAATGGTCTAATGTCGCCAATTCATTTTTAGACAAGTATGGCCATGTTTCACATGGGTCGTAATTAAGTTCAGTGACCCCTTACGGTTCCTGCACAACATCATCTGCTAACGGCATGTCTGTATGATTTTTCCATCAATAAAAAGGTAAGTTGGATAGGCTTAGTGAAATAACCTAGCGTGGTTCATAAACATAGCAATTAAAATAGTACAAAGCACTGAATGTAAAAATGCATGATGTATGAATGCATCAGATGGGGTGATCGTTCATCTGCTTAGGTTGGAGATCGTCAACCCACATCCATCCATTGTTTAGGCTTCCACCTTTCAGTAGACATGGGCATAGCCCACAGATAGTAATAGTTTATCAGGATTGACATTTCTTCTAGGGAGGGTTATCTGGATCAATCAAGCAATATGTGGATTCAATGGATGATGTGTGATTTCATCATTTGATAAACACTTGTTTTAATTCAGAACGTAAGTATGTGATTCCATTATTTTTTCAGAAATTAAATGTGAGAATATAAATTAGAATGTGACACACTTTCATGAATCAACATCAATTAGATCAAAACATCAATCATCCAATTATACAAACAATTTCATTTTAATTTTCATGAACATGAGACATGATGGGTTACTCACTTGAGTCTAGTAGTGAAGAATTCACAAGATGATCCAATGGATTTGAGTTTGGAAATCCTAACAATCACACAACCATGTTATTGTTTGATCCAAGTACATCACATAGTGGGTCCCACCTTTGATTCAATGCCCTAAGTGGTCAACCATCATGCAACAATCTTCAATGATCACTTAATTGGAGTTTACATGCGTGATATATTAATTTGATTCGATTATCAAAGCTCAGATTCCGTCTAGACACCTGTCAATGAATATGGTTGATCGATCGACATCGATCAATGATGGAACTTTGAATCGACAAAATTCTGTTTAAGGCATATAAGTGGTTGGACAAAATTTGGCACCTTCGATAAATCGATCAATCATACGCAAATAAGCCCAAAAATTTAGGGATTTATTTTAATTAAGGGTCTACGGTTTATTTAACTACAATAGACAAATCTACCCTTATTATTGAACCTTCATTGGTTAACAATCAGTGATGCTCATAGATTGTTAATCTGAACCATTCGTATGATTATTTATTTTTAGATTCCAAATTGAACGGCAAATGATTAATTGAGATGGCCCACTGGATGATTGGAACATCTAGATTCTTGAGGTCTTGGTATATTTTGTCTCTACACATTGGATGAATGGTGTGTATCTAGCTACATACACAGTGATGGCCTATCTCGACCTTCTACGCCAAGTGATACCAACATTTGCACGGAAAATCTGAGCTTTCCTTATTAAACACTTATAGATCTGATAAAACAATAATCGTATAGCCGAATTGCCTCATTCATAGCCTTGTCCAAACAGTTAAATCACAAATTTACAAAAATTCCTGATAACTAATTTATCTTACAAATATAAATCTACCATCATTTGTAGAGAGCAATTTCTTGTACTGAAATAAAACTATTTGCATAGAGAATTAATCATCTTCATTCAAGCGTGTACGATGGTTAGAGGACTAATCCAAACCGTTCATCGCACCTGTTTGGACACATATTAAATTAAGATTATTAAAATTATAATGGTGCCAATTTGAAATTACTTTCCCACCAACCTTCTCTCTCTTTTTCACTTATACATAGGGTGTCTTTTGGTTAATATTTAAGTTGAAGTAGAATTCCTCATAGGGGTCGTTTGGCACCATGGATTGGAGGGGATTGGAAGGGATTGGAGGGGGTTTCCAATCCTCTGGTTGTTTGATAGCATAAAGCAACTGGGGGTTGCAAATCCAGGGGGTTTCCAATCCCCTCATTGAGGGGGTTTGCAATCCACGGTGAGAGCTTGGATTACACCTAAAATCATTTCAATAGTCGCAGGTGTAACATGTGTGTCACTATACACTATCATTCTATTGGGCACATGGCCCACTAATGATGATCAGGACCGTCCAAACATTGTCAATGTAAATTAACACCGTTCAAACATTAATTGTCTAGCACCGTCCAAACATTGTCCATGTAAATCAACGATTAAAAATCGTTGGTTAGTCACTCAAACATGATCTTGTGCTTGTGGCCCCAACCGAGACTTGAAATTTCACCATTTTCGGGCAAAGCATATATTTCAATGGGCTTATCACAACCATTATATCAAAAATTACATATCTCACTAATTAGAGATATTAAAGTTGAATCAGTAATTAAATTTAAATCTTTATAAATATACTAGGGATAGGTACTTTTGGATTAAAGTTGATTCACACTCCAGGGTGCCAAACACACTGGGAGGATTGCAAATCCAGGGGGTTTCGAATCCAGGGGGTTACAAATCCACGCTCCCAAACAGGCCCTTATGACACCTTCCTTAAAAGGAAATGCTCGTTGGGAGGTTGAGAGATACAGGGAGAGAGTTGAGAAAACGAAGAGGAATTAGACATAGAGATAAGATAGGAAATAAGAGATTATGGATTAGGTTTGGATAAGAAAGAGATGAGATACAAAATATATATCTCCAATTCATTTTTTTTTTTTCCAGAGGCGTTACATAAGAATCATCTTATTAAAATGACTTTTTAGTGGATATGTAATCAAAGGTGGGCCCAACATAAAGGATGATCGCTTGGAATATTTGCAGGGTATGAAGCTATTGGAATTGCAGAAGCTTAACATATTTATTTTACAGAGCTCGAATAAAAGATGCTATGTATACTACATGCCTAATGCAATTTGTAATCATTGTTTTAAGGATTTTTATAAATAAGGATTAAAATCGCTAGTACAAGATGTCATGAGCTAGTTGGCACAACTTTAGTTACATCCTAATGGCCCATAAAGGCGCATTTGGATGCATCCGAACCATGAAAAAAAATAATTAAAAGAGTCAAATTTGAAAGGAGTAGAGTATGGCCCATAAAGACGCATTTGGATGCATCCGAACCATGAAAGAAAATTAAAAGAGTCAAATTTGAAAGGAGTAGAGTAAAATGTCACCAATGTTTATGACATGAGTGTTGTTATGATAAAAAAAGGAGCTTTGGAACCATCTAAGAATGTGTATCATGATTGGACTTTCTCTTAACTGTCCCTTTTGATCGAATAGTGAGGATCATCCAATCAAAGTAATCTTTCGAAAATGAAAATGAATGAAAGGTGGACCGCATGTGATGAATGGTCCAAATCAATTATTAATTTTTTATTATAATCAACATGAACCATCCATTGTCCTAGCAATTGATTGGATGGCTATGATCATCTAATATCAGAGTGAATTTCAACAGGAATAAGAAATTAAAGGTGTGCCCCACATGATGAACGATGTAAATCAATGAAAAGACCTTATCTATATTTTGACTAATTTGTATCATCCAACTTCCTAGCCAATGGTTGATAGTAGAAATATTTACTCAAAGTGATCTATGATGGACATGCAATCAAAGTTGGATTAAAAGAAAAAAAAAGACAATAAAATTTAAGCACAATTTTCAAAAATCCAATTTAATAAAACTAGAGTCTCCATCTTAGATAACATTGTATTTCTACATGTCTACAACTTTTAAGAACGGTCCAAAACATATATACCTTTGCACGATGGAAATCATTAAGTAGTTTTTCTCAATTTTGTTGATGTTAACTCTTTTAATTTAAGAGCTAATCTATCTCATATGAAGGAGATCAGAGAGCCACCATTAAATTCTCTGTAGTTGAGGAAGATGTATGCTATTCATAAGGTGAAACCATACTCACACGTGCTTCAAGAGAAGAAAGAAGGAGATGAGATGAACTCTCTCTCTCTCTCTCTCTCTCTCTCTCTCTCTCTCTCTCTCTCTCTCTCTCTCTCTCTCCAGGGCTTTCTAGATGACTCATCTCTAAGATTAATACTATATTTATGGTGAGGGCTTAGGGTTTTAGGTGTAAAGGAAATCCATTGATATGCCTTATTCGTGCATATATTCAAGATTAATGTTACAATGATCAGACCATTGAATTTGGGCCATCACATTAGCATCAAGTGCGATCAAAACAATTTTAATGATTAGAAAAACTTCAACGGTTTAAAACCTTTAAAAGGTTATTTAAAACTTTTTGAGTACTAGTTCCAATGATAAAACTATTTGATAAGACCTTAATTTAATTATCAGATGTAAAGTAAACTAGTGGATCCCTCATTGACTCTTGCAAGGATTAACAAACCCTGATGGAGGTGCTTGATTACATCAACTTTTAATGGCCTCTAGGTAGTCTTGTAAAGAGAGTGAAAACCATCTAATCAAGATATGCCCCTAAACATCCTCAAGTCTAATGATTAATAATTTTTCACACAACTTCAAGTCCTAATTACATTGATCATAGTCCAATCTATTGGACCCCTAAATTAATGACCTAAATATAATCCTCCAATGCATCCGCTCAAAGATCCAAACTAAGATATTGTATTTATGGCATACTCACACTCCCATTTGTGGTTAGGACGAAGGCACACTAACATCAACTCAGCCATGATGGAGACTGTTCAACCTGACCTCAAATAGGACCACCGTACATTTCATCATAAGATGTGTGTGTTTCAAGTACCTGTGATAGACATGACTCGGAGTACTGAGATCCATGGATCACATCTCTCTTGGTCAATGACTATCATGCCCAATCTCAAGTTTCCAAGGATAATAATGAGTTGCTCCTCACACAACTTCTATCTATGAATGTTTTAGGTGACACCACGCATTATCTAAGATGTATCATTTTGTTCACTAGGAAACACATGTCATCATGCTATATGGTTGAGATTGTTCCTATCACATCCACATGATCAGTGGATTATGACTCACCTGAGTTTTTTTATGAGGACACAACTCTATCTCCCACTTGCCCTAAAAATAATTTAAGCTCAAATCAAATACACATGTTGAATAAAACTTTTTAATTAAAAGAATTAAGGAGTCGTATTGATAATCTTACAATCTAATTAGTCTCTCTAATAGTAGCTCCCATTATCTAACACACGTAATTGCGTGTATCATTAACTTTATAGTTGTATAATGCATGCATTTTTATACTGTGATCATGCCTAATCAACTGAAAACTCCTATTCACTTAAGAATCCCATGATCCATAAGAGAGTAAACATATGTACACTGCACACTTGAATCATTACAGAACTATCCAATATATCATATGCTAAACTAATAGTGTTACCATATAAGTTATATAGCCCAATTTGATCTGAGACACATTAAGCCCGTTTAAGACAAGCTTGAATGTTTATGATATAATCTTGAATGTCTATGATTAAATCCAATGAGATATGGACAATCACTATCTGATCAAACTAGACCATCTTAAATAGTATATCGATAAACCCACTGAGCTCAAATTTCATAGTGTAGACACCCCACCTAAAATGAGAACAAACTACTCTTCAAACCTCAGTTTGACTTCATTAAAATCATTTCTATGCAAACTCAAAAATCTTTGAAATGCCAAATAGGTTGATTAGGAAGGGCCCTTGGCATGTTTCGGGAATAACCAAGAGACCCAATTGATGAATTTAGAACTCAACGGTGCGTGGTCACCGTCGATTGATCAAACTATCTAAAAACCCAAGCTGCACTCAATTTTGATTATCTGTGGCCCACTGACTCAGAGAAGCCTTGAAAATCCGAATGGGTTGAGGAGGAACTGATTGAAAAATCTGAAACCTGATAAAGCATGATTGCAGTTGATTACTTGAGCTATTCGAAACCTAAGCCGTGGCCAATTTCAATAATCCGTCCCCTATCAACTCCAAGAAACATTAAAGATCTGAATGGGATGGGTAGGAACATCTACCGAAGACAATTATTAACCCGATCAATAGCCTCCAAGAACAGAGAAGAACAAAAGCTAGCTACTTATCTATGCCCTCTGCAAGCCCAAAGATCCTCTGTACATAACAACAAGTGTATGGAGGACACCAAATTAAAATACTTCTCATGCAAGGGAGGGTGATTAAAATGCTATTTTCTGATTGGTGGCATCACCTGGAAACCAAAACCAATTATAATCCCAAAAATAGTTTTGAGAACATGATAAAAAAACCCAACACCGACCATGTAAGGGAGGCCTTTGTGGTATATATAAAGGGCTCAACACAGAGCCTTGGGAGATATTCCAAACAATCCTGAGAGTGTCGAGAAATGGGCGGGGAGAGTTTGAGAGAGCCAGGGGTTTAGTAGTGTTGGTCTGAGGTTTTAAGTATCATCGAAATTTCTATAATATCCAGGTGCTACCCAACCTAGGAGGGAAAAAACTTATTTAAGAAACTACTAAAGGCAACAATAAGGTCAGAATCGGAAATATTTGACCAACCCTTTTATAGAAAAATGGTGTCGGGTCTCATATTTTTCTTTTTTCTTCTTACATCTCAACTCATATTGCATTCCACTCATCGCATTTCGTATATTCTAGTAATAATCACTCTATTTTATTCTTTCTTGTTTTTTTTTTTTAAATTTTTAAAAAATTTTTTTTTTAAAACTTTATTTACCTACCTAGGGCCTTTGGTTCTATGAAATAAGGTTAAGACTAGATTTTTATTTTATTTTAGCCTTACTTAGAGTCTCTAGCTTCATGAAGTAAGGCTAGAATTGCATTCATCCTTACTCCTATATTTTATTTTTTATTTTGCCTACCCGGAGCCACTTAGCTCTACGAAATAAGGCTAGATAGTTTCTTATTCTTTTTCTTGTTTACCTACTTGACCACTGTGTTATATGAAGTAAGATTAAATATAGTAATATTGGAATTTTGCTAAATCTTTAAAAAAACTAAAAAATCTAATATATTATGCGGGTGAAAAATAGTACTTAACCCTAGAGCCACTTAGCTCTGTGAAATAAGCTAGATAGGTTTTTATTCTTTTTTATATTTTCTTGCTCAACCGTTGTGGATAATTATATGAAGCATGAGTAGATGTAGTAATGCTGAAATTTTGCTAAATCCCTCAAAAAAGTAAAAAATCCTGTAAAATAAAGACAATATATCGTGCGGGCAAAAAATGGTGCCTAACTCCTTTTTCAATGCTGATGTCCTTAGAATCTATTATTGCAAACCAAAACACAAGGGTTACTCAAGTCGGGGAATCTTGCGATTCCCCAAACCCAAAAGTGATTCTACAAGTTGGGGATGCCATTCCCCAAACCTAAAAGTGATTCTACGATTTTTAGCCGATCATAGATTTTGAGCTTAATTTGGCTATGGGTATTAGATATATGATCATATCTAAGCCAATACCACACTCTATTAATGCTGAACCAAAAAAAAAAAAAAAAAAAACCCAAAGAAGTGGTCTCATGCGTGCTAATGTCATGGGAGCATTCACACACAACAAATTAAGAAACATTTTTAAAGATAATATGA
The DNA here is from genome assembly GCF_029962835.1 of Magnolia sinica. Lineage (NCBI taxonomy): Eukaryota > Viridiplantae > Streptophyta > Magnoliopsida > Magnoliales > Magnoliaceae > Magnolia > Magnolia sinica. Next base: position 26,516,689 of record NC_080585.1, on the reverse strand, counting down.
CCAACTTAAAGAGTGGCTGATTAGAACCATCCATTTTTTGTCACTATCCATGCCCTGATTTAATTGAATGACCATATTATTTTATAGTATTCGATGCACTAAAAAACCTTGATGATTTAAATGATCATCAAATGATGCCAAAAAGTGGGCCACAAGTTGTTGATGCAACAACGTGCATCCATGGGGCAAAAAAAACATATGCGTTTTATGGGAGGAGTGAATGCCATCTAGCATTCCTCTCCACACATTCGTATTGACACTGCCACCACTAGGGACCCATATGAGGGCCTCGCTTGATGAATACGCTCTATTCATTAGGTTCACTAAGCTGTAAAACTCTTGTTTATGGCTCTCTTTTCTTTATTCCTCTTTAAGATTTCCACGGATCACCGCCGATGGTGTGAGATGAATTCTCTTGGATCTATCAATTACATCATCATCTTGGCTAATCAGGATAATTCAAAGTGCTATACACATGGGAATAAAAAATAAAGATGAAAATTATAATGAATTATAGAAAAATGATGGTTCTACTAAGTACCATAAAAGCATCCACTTTTCATCATAACCATTCATACATTCATAATCTATTAGATCAAATCCATCACTCATTAAAGCATACAAAAAATTCCCACCATGTGAATTTCACTTTAATCATTGCCTTATAATATATTTGATTAATCATATGATCAAATTTATGTTTAACAACAATCGTCTATGAATCGTCAATTTAAACAGACCATATCTCCAAATCTGGATGTTTGTTTATATTCATATTTTACACGATGGTTCTTCATTGAAGATACTACCACCCATATGGTCAAAACACCAAAGGGACTTCAAAAATCTGTGAGAAAAAACTAGAAATGTTATCACAGGATGGGACTGCTCTAATACCACTTATTGGATTTTTTTAAAACGAAAATACAACATAATTAAAAAAAATCTAATTTAATTAACCTTTGGATGCCCTATCTTAAATAACATTAGATTTCTATATGTTTAAAACTATTAAGAATGGTTTAGAACATACCTTTTGTGCGATGAAAATTTCCATTGTCGAAGGGTTTTTTTTTTTTTTTTTTCGATTTTGCCGATGTTGATCATCTAATTCAAGAGGTCTCTCCTCAATTTATCTCAGATAAAAGGCATTAGATGACAACTTTCAGATCCTTTAGTAGGGTTTGAGAAAGACTTAAATTGTTTACAAGGTGGATCCAGTGGACCCACACTCACACATGTGGCAAGAAGAAGACTAAAGGAGATGAGAGAAGAGATGTTTCTTTCTCCACACATCTGCACACACTCTCTTTTCTCTCTAGAGGGCTCATTTGGTTGCTCGTGTTTAGAATACATTGGAATCTAATGTATTTGGAATCCTCAATTGTGTTTGATATCCTGTAATCAAAATGCACTAGAATCTAAAGTTTTTGTTTGGTATTATAAAACTATTAGAATCCTGTATTATATTCACAAAAGCCTGAATTTGATTAACTAAATCATCTATAATATTCCAAAATGGCATACATGTCTAACATTGTAGATAGTCATTGTAATAAGCCCATCAAAACATACACTTTGGTTAAATTTGAGGTAATTTTAAGCCTTAGGTGGGCCAAAAAAGCGGGTATGGAATCATACTTTTTAATAGGTTAATAAGTTTAGGGTTCAAAGACAATCTATCTAGGAGCCATGGTAATGTGTACATGAAACCCACTCACCATTATATAGGTCATCTAACGTTACACTCAAGGCCAAAGATTTAGGCTAACTTGTGATTCAGGTGGCCATACTAAAAGAAACAGTTAGAAGAGAAAGGTCCACCCTTGATTTTTACAAGGCCCCACCATGATGGTTATATGAAATCTACTCGAACCATTAGATGCCACATGAAGATTTAGGCCAAGGTCTGAAAATTAAATTAGGCCATTCATAATTGAGGTGGGCCACTAAGGAAAACAGTTTGGAGGGCCTAGCTTGCCCATATATTATTTCCAATCGTGTGGTCTACCTAAATCATGAATGAGGCTGATTTTTGGGCCTTGAGCTTAACATGGGGTGAAGAACTCAGTGGTTGGAGTGAATTTCACATAAACATCATGGTGGCGCCCACGTGAATTGTTGTCTGATGTGTATGTGCGATTCTCCACCTCAGTGTTGAAGATTTCCAATGGTTGGAGAGATTGCGATGATTATGGAATCATAATATTTTGCTGTGATTTCAAATCTTTGCCTTTTGGCAATTTAGAGTGCATTGGAATCCATGTCCTTCTCAATTATTTTTCTACCAAACAGAAAAAGGTAAGTTTTAGATTTGGAATACACTCAAATGCTCTCAAATTGAGGCTATGGAATGACTTGCAATGACGCCGATGGGAAGGGGGTTTGCCAATGTACTAATAGTCAGTGTTCCACCACCCCACAAACTTATATGGACTTTACTGTGAAGGAAGTTTGTCAATCTGCCTTATCAATGCATATATTTATAATCCAATCCTTTCATTGCCATGGTCATCCACTAAAGACTATATTTCATAATGATAAAATATTGAACCATTAGATCTAGGCAATTAAATCATCATTGAGTGTGATAAAATAGTTTTAACCGTTAAAATAAGATTTCAATAGTTGAAAACTCTTAAAATCTCATTTAAAACTTTTTCAATGTTAGGCCCAGTGGTAAAACTACTTGATAATTAGACATTAATTTAATCAGATGTAACCATAAATATGACCTTAGGTAAACTTAGTGGATTTCTTATTGACTCATGTAAGAATTAAATGACCCCAAACTAAGATACCCAACTATGCCCATTTTAATTGTCTCTTGTTAGTCTTGTAAAGAGAGCCAAAATTGTGCAATTAAGATAGTGCCCCTTATACATATAGGTTTAAGGATTTATAATCTTTTATTCAATATAAGTCTTGATCACACTGTTCCTAGTTCAAGCTAATGGGCTCTTAGACTAATAACTTGAACTTGATCCTCCAATGTAAGTGCCAAAATATGCAAACCACAATTTTGTATCTATGGTACCCTCATACTCCCGTGTGGGGGTAAGGGCGAAGGTAAACGGATACCAAGTCTGCCATAATAGTGGAGACTGTATATTCTAACTCTTTAGTTCCCTCACATGGAAAAGATGTACATTTCATTATAGGATGTCAATACGTGTGTTCCAAGTACCTGTGATAGTCATGCTTCAACGGGATATTGAGATTCATGGATCATGACTCTCCCTGGTCAACGAATATCATGTTTGATATTAAGTTCCTTAGGACAACCTATGGATTCGCTCCTTATACCACCCATATTCATGAATGTTTAAGGTGAGACCATACATTAGCTAAGGTATATCATTTTGTCTACTAGATAATGCATAGGCATCATGATATATGGTGAGATTGTCCTTATCCCATCCGCATAGCCAATGGATTAACGCTCACAATGGTTTTTCAACATGGTAAAGATCAATGACCTACATTCTTTAATAAATATTGTAGTTTTAAAACTGAGACATATATATGTAAGATGACTCATTTGAGTCGTTGTTGTGCCCTAAAATACTAATGTGTCCCAATTCACTAGCCATGCGGATGTGATAATCTCATTCTCAACCATTGTTCTTGATGATCAAGAGTCCTTTTGGATAATGTGATTATCTTAATTAATAATTAGGTTAATGTTAAACTTATATGATGTAGGTTATGAGAGGAGGACTCCTTTGATAGTCCTTGGAAACTTGAGATTGAACACTTAGATTGTTAAATGGAAAAAGTTATCATCCATGTATTTGAATACCCTGTTAACTAATGACAGTCACGGATATTTAGGATATATCTGTGGATATCATACCATGAGATGTACAATAATATTGTGTGAGGGGACTGACTTATGTTATGATGAAAGGTCTAGGCGTTGGTTATGACTTCGCTCTAATCATACATTAGAGTGTAAGCATGATATGACTATTAGATCTTCATATTAAACCTTTTGACACTTGGACCAAATTTAAGTTAATAGTTTGGGGACCATTGGCTTAGTACTATGATCTATTTGATCAAGACTTGATGTTGCATGAAAGATAACCACTCTTTAAACCTGAGGATATGTAAGGGTCATGATTATGATTAACTTCAACTCATCTTATGAGGCTTACTAGAGGCTATTGAAAGTGGGTGATGCTAGCACGTCCATTAGGATTCATTAGTTCTTACTCAAGCTATTATGGGGATTTACTTGGTTTAACTAGGAACTTGTTTATGGTTAGATCTGACTAGATAATTAGGAACTCATCAATTGATTTTACCACTCGACCTAATATTTAAAAGATTTTAATTGACTTTACAAATATTTTCAATCGTTGAAGTTTTGTTTTAAGTACTGTTAAAATTATTTTGATTGCACTTGATGATGATCTGATAGCTCAGATTTGATGGCCCACTACTTGATCAATACATGATCTAGATCAATGATAGATAGCCTAGATGATGGAGGAATTAAATCATACAAGTATATGTATGTAAGGCTTTTCTTACAGTAAGGTACCAAGAAACTTGTATGGTGGTGGAACACCATACTCATTATGAAATCCTAACTCCTTATTTATAGTTCATGTCACAAAGAGGAGAGTATTCTAAAAGAGCCTCGGATGTTCCCTTACTTTGGACATCACTAGGAGAGAAGAGAGAGTGGTGTTCCCCATTTCCCATCTTCCATCCCTTTTCTTTTTCTCCAGATCTACACTTGTGATTATGTGGAGTCTACTTCATGGATAGTGAGCATCTTCCACGACCCTTACTAGAAGCGTAGATGGCGGCTCTCTCACCTCTTTCACTTGATATATAGGTCGAGAAGAGACCTCTTAACGTAGAGAATTTACATTAGTAAAATTAACATTAGAAAACCACTTGGTGATCTAATCGTGCAAGGTAAGATCCAAATCCTTTATTAATAGTTTTATATCATAGTAGCGTGATATTATTGCAATGGTTTCTCGGGATTAACATATAAGAAGTGAGTTTTTGAAATATATAAAGTTTCCACTGCGTTTAGTGTTGAGGGTCAAATATTGCATATTAGACCCCAGTTATTACCTAATTTTAGGAATATGATACTGTTTAATTTCCTATTTTAATCATGTTTGTATTGCAAGGTGAATTTAGGAGCCTAGACTAAAAAAGGGTACTAAAAGTATGAATTTAACACTAAAAAATCACCAGGGCAAGAGACGGATCGTAAGAGACCGAGATCGAAGAATTTACAATCCAAAGATTCAAGAAAATCAAGTGATCAACGATAAAGAGGTTTGAAAATCATCCTCAATGTAAGATTATATGGTTCCCACCATCCATTTGACTCGAAACTTTACATCTGGCCCGATAACCCTAAATTAACCATACACATCGAATTTCAGCCATTGATACAGTGGGCCGCACCAAACTAGACCAAAACTACCCCTTTTCGACCGAAATTTCGCAAGGAATCCAATGAACGTAGTGGATTTCTCCGAAAACATCACTATGGGGCCCACCGAACACGTCAGTACAGGATGAAACCAAGAACGTGCATCCAGGAAATTTGGGATTTTCGGGCGGTTGTGGCCCACCATCTTTGATCAAATGCAAGATCTAGACTATCTAAATGATGCACAAGCCCCAACCGACCGTACCCATGGAGAAATTCCAAGAGAAAGACGTTCATTGCCCCGAAAATCTAAGCCAAACGCGAGTTGGTGTGTTTTCTCTTGTGCGTTTTGCTGCGAAACGTGTATGTGCTGCGTAAGCATGATCCAGCACCATCTCCAGCCCTTTAAACCTTCCCTGGAGCTTATAAAAGAGAGGGAGAAAGAGAGAGAGATCATCTTTTGGACGTGAAGGCTAGACGTGGGAAAGAGAGAAAGAGAGAGCGACGATGACTTCCTCCTTCCTCCTTCTTTTTTTCTGCTGGTTTTGTTTATTCCCTTCCTTTAAGAGTTTTAGCACGATCATGTCAGGCTAAATCTCTTAGATAGGGCTAAGAGGTGAAGCCTGTAGAGTGATGGGAAGTTTTCTATGCTTTGATTCATGTTTAAACTGAACCAACTTTGATTCTAGTTTGATTATAAGGAATGTTTTCAGTTTTTAATGGTTTGTTGTGACTGAAATTACAATGGATTTGCGATAGCTTTGAACATGTTCCTTTCATTATTAAGATTGTGATATTAGGAAGCCTTGTTGTTAACCATCGTCTCATGTACATGGTTGGATGATGGAATCCTTCCTAGTATTCATAACTCTCTCAGATTGGTTGTGGATTGGTTAAATTCAGTTGTTTGCTTTGTCTCATGGGCATGGTCTTGTGATGGAATCAATTCTAATTCTCATACCTCTCATCTCTTGAAAACTATATCAAAGGAAGTTTAGATTGGTTTTTAATGAAATATCTTCCAACTGGATGAAGATAGGACTCTGATTCTAGTTGTATTCGTGAATCAAGCATAAATCTCCCTAATCTCTACAAGTGGATCCTTGGCACCCTAGTTCCCACCTTTGAATTTTACAAGTTTTAGTTTAAGATTTCACCATTATTTCCTTAAAATTTCTCGATGTAGATTACATCATCTTCTAGTTCTAGTTCTAGTTCTAGTTACTTTCAGATTGCGTACAAGGTTCAGTCCCTGTGGATTCGACCTCGGTCTTACCAAGATTATTACTACATCGCAACCCTATATTTGGGGTGGTGAATAAGTTTTTGGCACCGTTGCCGGGGATTGATAGTTATGTTTTTCTAAGTTAATTAGTTTTAGAATTAGGTTAAGATTATGATTTTCTAACTTTAGGTTTAATTTTTTTTTTAAATTTTTTCTTTTAGAAAGTAACCAATCTTTTCTATTTTTATTTTTAGAAACTTTCTAATTTTAGAATTTCTGTTTTAGAAACTAACTTGTTTTGGTTTGTTCTACAGGATTCTAACATAGATCTCCTCTAATCTAGTAACTTCTTTCTAACTTCTCCTCTATCTAGATCTCTTATTGCTATAAGATTTATCTTTTATTTTCTTTTAGGAGTAGATTTAGAGTTAAGGCTTCACCATGCAAGAGTGGGAATGTCAGTATGCTGCGATAGTTAAGAAATCTTAGGAAATGATGTATAATGATTATGATGGAAAACAGCCTATGCCTCAAATATTTTTTAAAAATTTCTTCAACCAATCAAAATATGATGCTCCACCAATTAAGAAGTCCTTCAGTGATTATCTGTGAGAAAATAATTGCACTCAACGAGTTAAAAAAATAGTACGTGATTATTGGAATGATGACGCGTATCAACTCCCGACCTATGACCCGTATGATTATGATCAGTGGAAACAGAAATATTTCAAAGTTAAGTTAGTAAAACGTTATGGTGAAAACCCTCTTGGATCAGCCGCTTTTGGATATCTGCCAGAAACGATCTAAGATGAGTCACCTTAAAGTTACACAGACTATGTTACTAACATGGGGAAATTATTAGAAGCACTTGAATCACGGCTCGATAGGCTAATGGAAACTAATTCATCCTAACTGCAACCCAAATTACAAATACAGTGCAAGGAAAGTGATTTCAACCCGACACATTGGAGAGATGAATTGCCAATTGATTTTATTGATTACTCCTTTGGATTCCCTACTTATGATGAGATAATGGAGGCTAGTTCGTCCCAGCCACAACTCCATACAAAAACACAATACTAGGAGAGTGATCCTAACTTGCTTATGGAGAACTCTAAATTTTGGAATAAGGAGTTAGAATCCATTAATGAGCATTTAACTCAATTTCCTGATGAGTCGATTTCGATAACAGTCCAAAGGAATAATCAAGAGACATTATTAGTTTTCAATTATAATAATATTGACACGCTTTACTCATATGACACACCTGATTTTAATGATGAGGAAAATGTTAGTTTATTCGAACCTCAACCCAATCTAGGAATAGAATGTGAGGAAAGTGATCCCATGCCAAGTGTGTACTACACTGAATTGAAAGATGATGCGTATTGGGATTCAATCTCAAGTTTGACCCATATCAATGATCAAGAGGTTCATGAACTTGTCGACCATAGTGATTTACTCCACCTATCTGACATGACTAATTTAAATATGGAGGATGAACCACTTTCACCTAAACCTTCCACCTTTTGTGATGCATGTTTATACCACTCCCCTGAATTGACTTATAAGATAGTTAGGGAGATGGATGAATTGCTAGATAAGATTCTGGAATTTGAAACCACCCAATTGAGATCACCATCTGAACTGTCAAATTTTGACAATTCAATGCCTCTTCTGAATAGTATGGATAAATAGAGTCCTCACATCAATACTTCGTTTACTGACCCTCAATCTGTCTGTGTAAGCCTGGAGCAAGAGAGCATACCTTCATCTACTTTTAAAGACGATGGAGTCCTTGAGCATCTCATTACAGATTTAAATATGAAATTTTCCAACTCTTTGGATGATTGCTTGACATACTTTGCAGATTCAAATGATCTTATGATTAAAAAAATAGTGGATGCCTTACAAGACAATACCTCGGTGGTTGTCACGACCAAGAGAACCCTTACTCTGAAATCCTTCCTTCCCCATATCCTAAAAGTTTACCATTAAGGAAGGATAAGCTGACAATTGAATCAAAGTCTGGAACTTCGGAATGTGTTGAGGCTACAACATCTACTGAATTTTTTTTTGAATTCTATCTACCTGTAATCTCTGATTCACAATGGAGTACTAACATTGACACTTTTTCTGTCATAGGTGAATCATATATCCTTTAGATACCTCAAGCGATTCAACGACAATTTTTTGATGAGATCAATTAATTTCTCTAGAAATTTATGCTCTAGGGCATCCAAGCCTATTGCACAAATGGCTTTTGGATGATCTTGTTGAGAAACCTACTGAGAAATTTATCACGATATTGGCCGGAGGAGGAACCTTGCGGCATGACTGAGTAGCTATACTCTACTTTCATAGGACTAGGGTAGTTTGCTTTTTGTCATTTTAGGATAGTCGGATTTATGCCATTAAGATAGTTTACTTTCCAGTGTTTTAGGATAGCTTGCTTTTGTTGATTTAACTCTTGTGCCGAGCCGCTTTCACGCTGAAATCTCTTTAGGAAAAAGCCGCTTAAGTCCGTCATCAGGTACTATTTTTCCATCACTTCTCCTTTACTTTCGTTGTCTCATGTACATTGCATACTTATATCTTTACATTAAGGACAATGTAGATTTTTAGGTTGGGGATGGGAGATTAGGTGACCTAATCAGTATTTTCTTGGTCTTGAGCAAAATTTGTGAAATTTTTTAAAATTTTTTAAAAAAATTCTTCTGAATTCGAAGTGATTTTGAAGGCCAACCTTGATTTATAAGTATAAGATACTTAATGTTGGTGATTTACGACTCATGGATTCAGTTATCTGTTAGATTTCACAGTTAAGTTTAAATTATTAATCCATGATTAGAAGCTTTAAACATTGATTGAGTCATGATTTTACATGTTACACCTAGCTTACACATTATAGCTTTAGTTCGATATTGAATTGTTAACCGGGCAATTATTAGGCATAGAAGGAGCCAACCTGGGAAATTTGTCCATCATGTTCATTGAAAAAAAAAAGAAAAAAGAAAACTTAACTAAAAAATAGTTGTATTTGAAAATTGCTACCTGTTAAAGATCTTTAAAAAGGTTGACACAGTGTGAAGCCATCGATGGAAAAATAAAAAATTGGAAGAATAAAAAGGCTAAACTATAAGGCAAGTCTTGGTTTAGATTCAGTTATCCGGAATATTTCTTTTGGCTATCAATATTATCATGAAAATTGACGATTGGACTTTCAATTGTGATAAGTCAAGGTTGCACTATACACCCATAGAACTCAATGTTTATATTTTTTTTTTCCTAATGGATAGATTAATACTTTGAACTTGACTATGAAATTTACCGTGTGCTTGAGTTTAGTAGAAAGTAGTGCCCAACATTCATGAATCCTAGAATTCTATTGACCGGATTGTTTTTCAAAAATCACTCGGTTTTATATGAATTATCCTGTAATTTTTAAATTATTTTTCCCATACTTTGCTCGGGACTAGTAAAATGCCGGTTGGGAATTGTGTTGAGGGTCAAATATTGCATATTAAACCTCCGTTATTATCTAATTTTACGAATATGATACTTTTTAACGCCCTATTTTAATCATGTTTGTGTTACAACGTGAATTTAGCAGCCTAAACTGAAAAATGGTACTAAAAGCATGGATTTAACATAAAAAAAAATCAATAGGGTAAGGGACGGACGTAGGAGACCGAGATCGAAGAATTTATACGCCAAAGATCCGAGAAAATCAGGTGATTAATGATAAAGAGACTTGAAAATTGTCCTGAATGCAAGATCACAGGGTTCCCACCATCCGTTTGACTCGAAACTTTACATATGTCTTGAGGACCCTAAATTAATCGTACACGTTGAATTTCAGCCATTGAATCTTTGTGAAAATGGCCCAATGGACAGATGAGCCCATAAATCACTGACTTGGGGCCCACCTGATCTTGGGATATGCTTCAAATTTGGTCTCAACCCTTTAAATGGGATGACAAAACACATGGGGTGTGCATGTTTGCAGTGCACCGGACCGGTCAATACACGTTGACTGACCCTCGTCCGACCTAGCTTCTGCGAACAAACAACATCTGCAAGGTGCGGACGCTGCGACACTCATTGGGCCACTGTGATCGCCCCATTGGACAATTTGAACTGTCCAACGTGCTTAGGTGGTGGCCACGACCCTAGCCATGATGGCCTTTTGGTCCCATGCACGTGTATGCATGTGGATCTTCGGAAAACGCAGGATGAACGATAGGAAGATTTGATACAGTGGGCTACACCAAACTCGACTAAAACCACCCCCTTTCGACCGAAATTTCACTAGGAATCTAATGAACGTGGTGGATTTCTCCGAAAACATCACTATAGGGCCCACTGAACACGTCAGCACAGGTTGGAACCAAGAACGCGTGTCCGGGAAATCCGAAATTTATAGGCGGTTGTGGCCCACCATCTTTGATCAGATGCAAGAGCTGGACTGTCCAGATGATGCACAAGCCCCAACCGACTGTACCCATAGATAAATTCCAAGAGAAAGACGTTCATTGCCCCGAAAATCTAAGTCAAACGCGAGTTGGTGCGTTTTCTCCTACGCGTTTCGCTGCGCAATGTGTATGTGCTGCGTAAGCACGATCCAACAGCGTCTCCAACCCTCTAAACCGCCCCTAGAGCTTATAAAAGAGAGAGAGAGAGAGAGAGAGAGAGAGAGAGAGAGAGAGAGAGAGAGAGAGAGAGAGAGAGATATCATCTTTTGGACGTGAAGGCTAGACGTGGGAGAGAGAGAAAGAGAGAGCGGCGACGACTTCATTCTTCTTCCTTCTTTTTTTTTTCTGCTGGTTTTTTTATTCCTTTCCTTTAAGAGTTTTAACATGATCATGAGGTGATACCTGTAGCGTGATGGAAAGTTTTCTATGCTTTGATTCATGTTTAAATTGAACCAACTTTGATTTTAGTTTGATTATAAGGAATGTTTTTAGTTTTTAATGGTTTATTATGACTGAAATTACAATGGATCTACGATAGCTTTAAACATATTCCTTTCATTATTATGATTGTGACGTTAGGAAGCCCTGATGTTCACCATCGTCTCATGGATATGGTTGGATGATGGTATCCTTCCTAATATTCATAACTTTCTCAGATTGGTTGTGGATTGGTTAAATTCTATTGTTTGCTTTGTCTCATGGGCATGGCCTTGTGATGGAATCAATTCTAATTCTTGTACCTCTAGTCTCTTGAAAACTAGATCAAAGGAAGTTCATATTGGTTTTTAATGAAATATCTTTCAACTGAAGATAGGACTCTGATTCCAGTTGTGTTCGTGAATTAAGTATAGATCTCCCTAATCTCTACAAGTGGATCCTTGGCACTCTAGTTCCCACCTTTGAATTTTACAAAATTTAGTTTAAGATTTCACCATTATTCCCTTAAAATTTTCTGATTTAGATTACATTTTCTTCTAGTTCTAGTTTTAGTTACTTTCAGATTGCGTACAAGGTTCAGTCTCTATGGATTCGACCTTGGTCTTATCGAGATTATTACTACATCGCAACCCTATACTTGGGGTGGTGAACATTTAGGCCCAAAAATCCAAGAGTAGCTAAGCCAGATTCGATACTTATCTAGTTTGATACCACAAATTGTCCACTAACTCACGGCTCAAGCAATTGGGACAATACCCCCTCGACTCAAGTGAGTTGCTACTCAACTTGAGACTGAACGACTGGATCTGAGTCGTTGAGTCTAAAAAACCATGATCAATATGGACCACGCAGTTTCCTAGACATCTTTTGGATAGTTTGGATATTCAGATAAAATTGATTTTATGATGGGATATGCAATGAAAGGTGAGGTCAGGTAATAGAAAAAGATCCAGATCAATGATGTAACCTTCTCTACAAAGCATCCATTTTCCTAGCCATGGATAAGATGGATAATATCATATGATAAAACATGTACGAGGGAAAAACAATCAAAGGTGGGCCCCACAGTCATGCATGTGGGCCCACCAAAAAAAGGATGAACTTATTAACAAGATGAAACATTGCAGTATTACACCCTTTCCAAAACACTAGTAGTAGTCCTACAAAAACATGATTTATTATTATTATTAGTATTATTTTGTAGAACATCTCTTACTATTAATTAGAAAGAAAGAAGCATTTGAGATCATTCAGACACAGCCATCATGATAGGATTGAGCTCTGTAGAACTGTCCTCGAGCATGTCGAGGGTGAATGGAGGGAAACGAACACGAGGTGGGCACCAGCATTTTACGTTGAATGGGCATTTTATGATGTTTGTAGCATTCTTATCCACACATACATTGATCTCACTGATCTGACTCCTGCCCCACTTGTTCTTATTGCAGTCGATCGCCACCGTCGCTCCTGTTCCTTTCGCGATCACATTTTGGATGGTCCGCAGATCGTATACGCCTCGATAGGATGGGACAATGCCTGCATAAATCCATGTGTAAAATAAAAGATGAAAATAAAATTACTGATGTGGGCCCATACATATCCAAAAATCATTGGTGATCTCTCACTACTTGATCCAATCATCAACATAGACCATCCATTTATGTGAGCCCACCTTGGATTGCTCATGGTTTGAGCTGTGGATTGAGTGCACACGTGCACGTGTGCACGTGTGAGTTTCTTTAATAATAGCAAAAGCTTACCATTTTTTTTGAGTAATGAAAGTAGGTTGATCTTGTTCCTGAGGTCCAACGCCCTCCTAAAGTAAGTCTTTTCGTCTAGGCCCGAACATACACCGTACGTGGTCCATGTGCTGTTCCAGTCTTTCACACCATTGTTGCTTGGACAATCAATGCTGGGCCAGTACTCGTACAATTCACTTATCATGCTTCCTAGCTGTTACAATGTTTTATTTAACAAATCAAGATAAAAAGGGCTCATTTAGCAATTTACAAGGACCGTAATTTAATTTTGTTAGAAGTTTTTCATCTACAAAACAAGAATAAAATGACCTTCTTAGCATATATATGGGGCCACCCCATGGGCTAATTGGATCGTGTGTTTGAGATCCGAGCCGTCCGTTGGGTGGGCCACAATTTGTAGATGTTCTTATCTAAAAATTAGGACATTCCAACTATCAAACAGCCCACGATGCCGGAAACAAAATAGAGGCTTGAAAAAACTTGTCAAAATGTTTTTGTATCCATCGATCCATTGGATTAATAAGTTGTAGCTCAAGTGATAAGTGGAGAGGCCTGCTATCTAGCCAAGGGAAACTGCATGGTTGTATCCATCTGATGGACGGCTTGGATAGGATATCGATGAATCTCAAATAAAGGCCAATTGCTGGCGCTCAGCACTAGTTTTCAGGCCCATCACATAAGAAAACTGGGCTTGGGTTGAAACGTGCCTGACCCATGTCACCTCTATAGCTTGTGATACAAACGTGTGAGCTCGAGTCTGCCTGCAGATCAAGTAATTACATATTAAGAAAAAGAACGGACCGGATTAACGTAGAACTTGGTCACATTGCACCCTTTGACGGGTTTGTTTTCACAGTACGGATACAGGCCCTTCACAAAGAAGTCTTCTGCGGGGTCCCCTGTGGTGGGCATACAACATCCGTCCCTACAGTCTTCTCTGCAATATGATCCTGGCCACTGAAAAAAATAAAATTAAAAAATTAGATCGTAACCCATTTTCTTTAGTACTCTCCCATGTATTATGTTTCAAATGATCCAGACCATCCATCTCTTGGGCTCTACAATACACTCTCGAAATCCGGTGGTTAGGATTATCCCACTGGTGTAACCTTTGGAGAGTAGCCTTATTAGTGATAGGACCCAGTGGATGGATGGCCTAAGTTATCTTAGTATTTATCTACATGAGTTTCATTACAGATGGGCCATGTTCAGTTTTGGGATGGCCTCATTTTTGGGGTGTCCATTCATCCTGGTGGGGGTGGATATACAAACCATGGTGCACCTACAAACAATCTGGACCTTTTAAAAAGTCGAACCTACAATGGCACACGTGATGGAAGGATTAGATGTCATCCACACATCACGGTGGCCATATTTTTCATCTGTCAAGGTTAATGTGAATGTAGCCATACAGCAAGATCATCCAGCAATGCGTACGGGAGCGGATTAGGTGCGCCCCGGCCTCACCCAACACGGTGCGGCCCACCATGATGCATGTAATGTATATCCACGCCGTCCATCCGTTTTTCCATCTCATTTTAGGGTATGAAAGGAGATCCAAATCTCAGTGGACTACATCATAGGAAACAGTAGTGATTGACCATTAAAAACATTTTGTGGGCCAGAAACGTTTTAGATCAAGCTGATATTTGTTTTTTCCCTTCATCCAAGTCTGTGTGATCTTATCAACAGGTTGGATGGAAAATAAATATTAAAATAAAGCATTATGATGAGCCGTAGGAAGTTTTTAATGATGGGTGTCCAGCCACCACTGTTTCCTATGGAATGGTCAACCTGAGATTTAGATCTGCTTCGTTTCTGGTTCTTAACCCAAATGAGCTGGAAAAATGGATGGACCGTGTGAATGTACAGTACATACATCAAAGTGGGCCCACGGTCAGGGCCGAACGTAATCTGCTGGTGAATGCGGCATGCTTATAACAATATCTACATTCATGCATACATGATCATTGGCTTGAGATAAGTACATTGTACTCATGCCTGAGTCCGTACAAGTGGGTCCAGTTGTACGTTGATCCACACCGCTGATACCATAGGTTCAGTCGTGTGGCCCACGTTGATCTTGTTGTGGATGGAAAATCATGCAACATGCATGTGTTCAAAAAGTTCAGAGAGAGAGAGAGAGAGAGAGAGAGAGAGTACAGTTAGGATGAAACGGAAGTACTGAAAGTCTTTATCAGCGAGAGCGAGGGAGCAAAAGAGGAGAGCCGCTATGAAAACACTTGCACTGATACTACGAACAGCCATACTTACTTCTCTGCCTTTGATTCTCAAAGCAATGTGTGGTAATGAATGGTTTCCCTTTGGGCATTTATAGACCTATTTCTCTCTCTAAATATCACTTGTAACATTTGTTTAAAGATCCAAACTATCACGTGTCACATTTGTTTAATGATCCAAGCTGCCCACATCACCAAACCTATTCTGGATAGAGCATAAACCATAAATTACACGAAAATATCTTATCTAACCATCTGATTTTGCCTTTTCAAATTTGGACCACTCATTTTTTAGTTTTAACCATTCATTTGATAGCAATCAGTTGGATGACAGTTTTGGATGGTATCGATAGTTCTACACGACCGAAGCATGTGGCGATGATGAGTTACCCTCATTTAAAAAATGGTGGTGAACTAGCATTCAATTCTTCAAATCCAAGGTTATCTTGCTGCACTTTCTTTATTGTTTTCATTTTCCTTGATGATGGAGAATCACGTGTTCGATCCACAGCTCAAGGGAATAGAAAACAGAAAAAGCGACAGGACGTCGGTTTTCGTTCACCCTATCACGTGTTCACTGACTCAAGGGAAATACAAAACATATAAATCGTCGGGACGTGAGTTTCCGTTCACCATTATCTTTTACCACCCCCCACCCCTCCCAGCTGGGCTCTGTGGGGCCCGCCGTGATGTATGGTTTTAATTTTATCCATGCCTTTGATCCATTTTTTCAGATCATTTAAGGGTATGAACTGAAAATTGAGGCAGATCCAACCTTCAAGTGTACCACACTGGGGATTGAACTCCCATCACTAAAAACTTCTTGAAGCTGCAAAAGTTTTGGATCAAGCTGTTTTTTTTTTTTTTTTTGATTCACCCAGGTCAATATCACCTTATGAACAGGTTGGATGGAAAATAAACATCACGGTGGCCCCCGGAAGGTTTCAACCGTGGGTGTCATTACCAGAGGCGTGATTTCCCTGCATGGTTAGGTAACAATTACATAACTAAACCAAATATTATATAATTCTTTGTTAATAAGTATATTCAAACTTAAAATTAATTTCAAAAATATACATCATACAACTATTTAAAGTATGGAGTCCACAACTACGGCTCTAATATACAATTTCAAAAAGAATAAAGTGTATAAAGTGTTATAATCTTCGCCTAACAAATATCCATATGACGCAGCTGCAAAACGAGCAGTCCATCGAAAATATGAAAGTATGAAAACTCATCCTCTAGGTTCATATAGGCATCCTCCAAGGTGTCAGCCTTAATGGCGCATACTTGCATTTACAACAACGTCTGGTTAGTGTTTAGATACACCTCCCAGGTGGGAGAGAGTGATCAACTCAGTGGTACTATTTATTTTAAATTATAAAAGTTATCAACATAATTAACCAGGTAATGATAGCATAAGTAAACAATAAATTCCTATGTAGTTATTAAGTGCATGAATGTCATGGTATGCAGATGCATGTTTCATACAATTCTAACACTCCCTCATCAAAGCGACTTTAATGCCTACTTGCAATAATGTCAACACTCCATTATCACGCGACTTTAATGCCTTTTGCAAAAATACATATTCTATTGTAATGTGGTTCATTACCAGTATTACCAACAAATGCTATAATATGCATAATTAACCAATTGTTTATTAGTGCCTATTTAAACATCATAAGTGAAGCTAGAGTATCACCATTTTATCATGAGTTTAATTGGATCATGAGGTTCGTTGCAGCTATACCATATAAATGTCCAAATTATATAATTAAATTAACAGTAATGGTTCATCGCCTAAGGACAAGCACCAAAAGGTAATGGCTTGTGAGCTAACACTAATTCAATGTGGAAAGGGTTTGTTACCCGATCCTATTACACATGGTAGGCTTATTACCTCCATCAGTGCTCACTGGTCACAAGGGCGAGACTTGTCATCCCAGTGTAGGCCGACAGCTTAGTCACAGTGTCCAATACCATTATGCCCAGCTCATGAGTCTTTGTAAGATCATAATACACTAATGGTCATGAATGGACTCATTCTAGTATGAACAATGGTATTCTAGATTCTATCGAGTGTTATCTAATAACAAGAATATAAAGTAATCAACTATGCATTGGACTAATCCAATTGACTTAGGAGAATCTCGGTGTAACCGACATTGGGTGTAAAGCATCCTGTGTATTCTAGTTAATGTTAGTCATCCGTGTTCAACTCTGGTCGATCAAGCAAGCCCGGGGTGGTTGACCCAATGCGGGTCAACCTCTAACTTACAAATTTTACATGGACGACTTCACAATAATAACAATTCTAATCATAAGACGGTATTTAGAAATTTATAAATAGCAAAAAAAAAAAAGTTAAATAGAAATACTTACTAACCAAAGCAATCTAGATAATCATTAGGCAACATGTCAATATAATATACAAACCCAAAAATTAGGAATTTCATTCATTCAAACATTTCATCGATCATGTTGATAATAAAAAAAATAAATGACATCAAGATTTGGAATAACAAAGCAAGTTTATCAATGATAGGATACAAAATCCTAATTATGACATTGATTCATTAACTGAGACCTTCAAGGATTGATAAAAGGAAACCTCGTAGGAATGATCCACACCTTAGAGAAAGATTTCTTAATATCCACACACCCAAGTTTAGGGTTTTTCGGAGAAACACCAATTCCTAAAATAAATTGAAGAACTCGTGTGAGAACTTGAAGAATCCAATATTAAAGGACTCAATCGAAAGGTAAGAAGCACTTCTTACATTCGATTGCAAATGAGAGAAAGATGCAGTGGAGGAAACAGAAGCTAGGGTTTAATTGAAGGGAAAAGGCAAGGGCAAACAATACGAAATCCCTAAATCCCTAAACAATAAGAAAATTTAGATGGAGTGGAGAAGAGCCCAACAATGTAGTATTTATAGTGTTGGATGGGGCACATTTAGCCCTATTAGCTAGGGTGTTGGTTATATAACCTATGAGCGTTGATTTTAGCTTTAGGGGCCCACTTGGGGGTGTATGAGTCGATTTAAGTCGTAGGGTAATTATCCCAAGTGGTGATTTATGCAAGACACCAATCGCCCCAAAATTTAGATGCAACAATTGATGAATATGATTAGAAGTAAATTTGATGGTTATCAATCGGGGTCGGGATTAAACGGATATGTGTAGGATATTAACTTAGATCAGTGTCCTAAATTTGATCATGATCTAACGGTTCAAAAGCCATAACTTTAACAAAGATCGGACATGAATAATTAACTTAAGTTCTTGACAATTTCTAAGGGTATTCGCACATCTCATGCGTTTACCTTGCGAGCTCAAGTTGAACGATTTGAGGTGCAATTTCGGTTTGATGTCCATGAGGGACGTCAATCCCGCTAAGATGAACATCTTTTTTTATAGTTTCGAATTCAGTAGCCTACTAACGAGTGGTCTAGAGCTTGTTTAGTTAATCCGAGTATTTCTAGAATAAGTTACGCAAAGGAATTTCTCGTGCATAATGATTAGGGTTTAGATTAGCTAAATTTACAGTGTGACCTATTTGCACTTTGCGAAAATGGTGGTTTGGCTTAAATTACCCTAAACTATTGATTCATAGGCCAAAAGGGTAATTTAGTCAATTTGATTTTTGTAGATAGGGTAATCATGATCTAATTCCTTGATTACGTATATTTTAGGTGGATCTTTGTTAACTACAATTATTCTGATTAATCGACAATGGATTGCCTAGATCTTAGCCTTTGACTAATAAATCACATGTTTAGGCAAAAGATTTAGGTAACTAGACATATTCGTTAGTATCTTATGGGTAATTAATCGAACTTGTACGGTTAATCGAGTATGAAAAAATATAGGATGTTAAAGATCCGGTGATGTAACCTCCATGAAGTCTTATCTATATACAGAAGTATCCACATTTGTTACTAGCTTATTTAAATCCACGAACATGGGTTCTTTGACTATACTTATATGTTTTATAAATAAATGTAGCTAAACTATGGGGTTCTAGTCAGAAATAATCATATACGCGATGACATTGTTGTCGTCTCTAATAATTTGTGGATGAAGTGATATGGTGCTAAGCGAATCATAAACAACCTTCATTCTAACCTTGTATTCCTTGGGTGTTGTGTTCATAATCTTATATACTTTGGATACGAGCTTTTCGTATCTAATTTCATTACTCACAATGACCATACTAGAATCACCACCCTCATACGACCATCTCCCTCGTTCATATACTAACTCCCCATCATAATGGTAACATATGGGTTGAATATCAATGATGTTCAACTTGATGTATCCAAAAGGAAAAAAACTGGGGCTATTAGACTTAGAATAATGGTATAATGATCTCAAATAGATCTTAATTGTCATTTCTTAGGATATCAGTTGTGCATTTCCAATAGGATCCAAATTAAGGTTAGTCAAAGGCTCTTCGTTATGCATTTCCATCAGGATCATCACTGCGGATCACTGATATATATTCACTGTTAAATGCATATAGGAGATCCATTCATTGTGGATCACCGATATTCAATGTTGATTGCTAATATTTACTTTGAACTATTGATATTCACTGTGGATATCGACGATTCACAATGAATATCGACGGTCCACAGTAAATATTGGCGATCCATGGTGAATATCGATATTTCACAATCAATATTAACGATCTATAGTAAATATCAGAAATCTGCAGTTCATGGATCTCCAATGTGTGTTTTTTTATAAGATCACTATTGAGCTTAGTAAATGGATCTTCGTTGTGCATTTTTGATGAGATCCCCAATGAGTGTAGTCTAAGGATCTTTGATGTGCATTTTGGATTGGATCTCCATTGAGCTTACCCTAGGAATCTTTGTTGTGCATCTCTAACATGATCATCAATGACCTCGGTCCAAGGATCTCCGTTATGCGATAACATGTAAAATAGATGTTACATCCACCTTTCTATAGATATCACCCAAGGAAGGAAATGATGGGGCGAGGCTCATGGAAGAGACTGTTGTCATCGGAGAGTGAACTCCTCATGAAAAAAATTGAACAAGTTACCAAAAACTTGACGGAATCGAGGGAATAGCACTGGATGCTCGTCGAAGTGGGTCCCACAGGGTGGGACAATGATATTAATTGCCTTTTAGGTTGGTGCTCCCCTCTCTCCAAAATAAATGGCTAAAAAATCAACCATTTTGGAGTCCATGTAGCTTTTCAGACCCTTTTCTTGGGACCCACCATGCACCTCCTTTAAAATTCACTCCTACCATTAGTTGAGGAAAAAAAATTCAAGGCATGGCCCCAAGAATGAGGGAAGAAGACATTAGGGGTGGACCACGCCAGATGAAATCAACACCCACCGATCGATGTCCTAAAATGCCCCCAAACAAATGAACGGAATAGGTCGACCAAGGAGTGTGTTTTTTCTTATTTTTGTGAGATCAAAAATCTCCCCTCCAAAACCTGCTTTGTTCCTTCCGAGAGAAGCTAACGCCGGCTATGACAGAGGGATATTTTTGTCTTCAAAATAAAAAATAAAAAAATGCCCTTAAGACTAAAACAAGTTGAGTTTAGAGATGAGAGGCTAAAGCAATACTAAGTCATACCATGTAACTATTGTCCTTAAAAACCCCAACAAGCGGTCGCATGTACTAAGTGGCTCATGTGTATAATACATGTGCCATCAACCAAGTAGGCCCAACGTAGGTGCCTCAACCAAAGGGTCATTGTAGTTCGTTCATTAGTGGATCACACAACGAGGATTAAACACCTATCGTTGAAAATTTCTTGGGGCCTCAGAAGTTTTGGATCAAGCTAATATTTGTGTTTTCCCTTCATCTAGGTTTATTTGACCTTATAAATAGATTGGATGGAAAATAAATGTCTAGGTAGGCCTTAGCTAGGAAAGTTTCGACTGTGTATGTCACTATCCATATTGCTTACCATAGTGTGGTCTGCATGATGGACGACTTGCATATTTCAATTGCATGCTAAGATCTAATGGGTTTGCATGTGCCTTAACTGACTTGTGCACCCGCATGCACTTAATAAAGCTTTAAAAAGTAAGGGCTAGTTTGTTAACACTGAATTTTTTCAATTAACGCGGAATTTGAAAAATGTTCCATGTTTAGTGGTGTTTGTTAACGCGGAAGAAGGAAAGTGCCCCATTTTATGCCAAAATTTTTCCGTGATAGGAGTCTAGCTTAATGGGGAATCAAGAATGTGCTCCGTGATTTTATTTTATTTTTTTAAAAATCCAAAATTGTCATTTGCGACAGATTTTCTCCCTTGCGTTATACACATCCCAACTTTTAACATGGGGCACTTCTCTGAGCCCACCACGATTTATGTATTAGATTCACACTGTTTATCAACTTTTTTATATCATTCTAAAGCATGATTTAAAAAAAGATGCACATCCAAAGCTCAAGTCAACCACATCACATAAAGTAGTGGGACAGGAACGACTACTGTTAAAACCTTCTTGATGTCCACTGTGAAGCTTATTTGCCATCAAATCTCTTTAAGGTCACACAGACCTAGATGAAAGAAAAACATAAAACTCAGCTTGATCAGAGCCTTATGTGGCCCTAAGAAGTTTTCAATGATAGGCACCTAATTCCCATAGTTTCTTGTAGTGTGGCCCACTTAAACCTTATATTTGTCTTATTTTTTGTCTTAATTTCTAAAATAATATGAAAAAAATGAATGGACAGTATGGATAAAACATATATATTATGGTAGGCCTCACAAAGCCCTTAATTTCCCTATTTAAGTAGATCTTGGTAGGGTAGTATGCAATCCCCTCATAGATTTGGGGTGCGAATTATATGTAAATGCCTTTCGCAAGAAGTTCCTACGCTGAAATCTTAGGTGGAGCCCACCGTTATGTTTGTGATAAATCTAATCTATCCATCCGTGTTTTGAGATCATTTTAAGACTCGAGAAAAAAAATGAGGAGGATACAAGACTTAAGTGGGCCGCACTAAAGGAAATGGTGGGTAGGAAAATTCATATCGTTAAAATCTCCCTGGGGTCGATAGTGATGTTTACATGCCATCAATACCATTCATATTATCATTCCTAGTGAGATGAACTCAAACCACAAATATTAGCATGATTGAAAACTTCCGTAGCCTCATGAATATTTTAATAATGAGCGTTCAATCCTCACATTTTTGGCCCATTTGAGTATTGGATATGACTCATTTTTAGCACTATGTCCTAAAATGATCTCACAAAATGGATAGATGGGGTGGATTTCACACAAACATAACGGTGGGCCCCACCTAGATTTCCAGCGGTGGACTTCCTGGGAAAGGCTTTCTCATGAAATCCGGCTCACACCTGGGGCTTACTGTGATATATGTGACTACATCCATACCGTCCATCTATATTGAAAGTTTATTTTAAGGCATGATCTAAAAAATAAATTAGCTCCAAATCTTAGATGGACCTTCGTATAGGAAATAGTAGTGATTGACCATTTAAAAATTCTTTTAGGCCACAAAAGCTTTGGATCATGTTGATATTTGTGTCTTCATCTAGCTATTTGTGACTTTTTCAATAGGTTGGATGACAAATAAATATTTCAGTGAAAGTCATGGAGTTTTTAAAGGTAGGGATTCAATCGCAATTGTTTCATATGGGTAAATGTGTCAAATTAATATATTTCAAACATTTTGGATGTTAGTTAACAAACAAGTTATTATAGATTCCCTGTTAGTTTTCTGACTTCATATTCGGATTTCAGATTCAGACTTTAGATTCAGACTTGGGATTTCAGATTCAACAAACAGGCCCTAAACCTATTAATATCCTTAAAAATTTACATGTCTCGGTTAGCTTATATATTTCCTTAATAAACGTTAGCCACTTGATAGCTCACCACTGCTTAACAAGTGGTGACAGTTCTTCAACTGAGCACGAGGCATTGTTTTATGTCAATCAAGACCGTCTAAATTGCTGATCCATATCTCAATACAACAATTACTAAAAATTACACTGAAATGATTATGAGGATTAAACGCCTACCGTTGAAAACTTATTGGGTCCATAAAAGTTTTGGATGAAGCTGATATCTATGTTTCCTTTCATCCATGTCCATGTGATCTTATGAATAGATTGGATGGCAAATAAACATCATGGTGGGGAGTAAGAAGATTTCAACGTTGTACGTCACTATCCCCAAAACTTCTTGTAGAATCAGGATTAGCTCTTGTTTAAACTTTATATGGAAGAAAAAAAAATAATAATTGACCTAGAGCTTTGCTTGGTGAATATGCATGTGCAATGAAGCTCATGTACATGCCCCACATGTGGGCCCTAGGAACGTTCATCACCACTGTTTCCTATGTTATGGTCCACATGAGAATTGGATTTGGTTCATTTTTAGGCTCATAGCCTAAATTGATCTGAAAAAATGGATGAAGGTTGTGGATATAGAGTACATTTGTCAAGGTGGGACTTAAAACAGGGGTTGTGCCTAATCTGCTTCCCATCAGTTATCCAACTAAATTTAGATCTTTGTGCATGATGAAATTACGTGGAATAAGATATGATGACTATGCATGAAAAAGCATGTAAGAGATGATGAATGTCCTGGGGGCGGGGGGTTGATTAGGACCAAATAAAAATTATGCCTATAAAACATAGTTGCTTGACTTAGACTAATGTGTAAATTAAATCAAGTAAAACAACTTAACACTAAGGTTTCTAAACCATTAGTGGGTCTAATCACATAGACTGCAAATGATGTAGCAATGAAGCAACTAGTCTATAAACACAATAATGTATATGTGTGTATGGGATGTGCTACCTATTTAATCCAAACATTCATCCAATCATGCATACATATGATTCATCAATTCATCATATAAATATAATTAAACAAGTGCTTAAATACAGTCCTAAACTCAAGCTTATATAGTAGTTCAGTTTTCCTACTCCACTCTTGGAGGACACACTTAACCTATGAGTGTAACGGATTTCACTATCGGAGATTTTAAATCAGGTTCACCTCTAGCTTTTATAATCCTACACAAGGATTGACTCCCTCGGAGACTTTTATGGTTTTCTATATGCTCACCACGAGCTTCGATCCTAATCTAAAGACCTATGTTTACTCTTGCCGGAGGCTCCATCGGAGACTAACACGTACACACCCATGTCTGGTTGCCTATACATGGACTTTGATTTAAGTCCTACAAAAGAACGTAGTCGAGTTTGACAATCAAACTCTTACACTCAATCCTACACAAAGAATGAGTGTACATGAACTCACTTAATGACACTTGTTGTGTTTATGAGCCTCGTTGATGTGCCATCTTGAGTTGCTTGATCGATGTTCTCCCGTATTTCAATCAGCTCCCCTTTTCTCCACTAATTATGATGCTGATGCTTTGTCAAGGCTTCATTTTTAAGATTAAACACCTTGCATGTAGATCTCCTTTAAGGTGATCGAGATAATGAGAAGGTTGGTGAATCTCCTACAACTAATGAAATGTTGTAATTCCCAGGTGATTCACCTACATGGGTATTCTAGAGGATTCAGACAAATGTTATGCTAATATGTTGAGTCTAATCTCTAGAAAATAGTAGAGTTCAAGCTCATTTTTAAGGTGGAGGTTAAAATTCTCATTAGAGTATTAATCTCAAGGAAGCGGACTTAGAACTCATTAGTTTAGAGGCTCAAGATGAGAGATATGAACATTGAATCACCTAGGCTTCTATTGCACTAAAAATCTATCTAAATGCCTAAGATCTAAATGCTTCTTTATAAGAAATCGTTTTGCAATGGCCATAAAATGGTTAGTTAACGGCTCTGTTGATATGATCAAAATGGTCTTCAATGGTATTGAAAGTCTTTCGATAGGATCAAACCTTCTTTAGATCCCATCAAGAAATTTTAGACATATCTTTATTGGTTGCCAGACTCATTATTCGATCATATCGAGTGGACATTCAATTGGATTAAGTCCCATCGATATCATCTCAATGGGATCGAAGTCCATTAAAAAACTCCTATTTTAAGCATATGATTTCATAGCAATTTTGCACTTCTTTTAGCTTTACTTATCATGTTCCAATTATGCTTAGAGCTGTATACGAACCGAGTTAGCTCGGTTAACTCATTCGACTCAACTCGAAAAAGCTCGACTCAACTCGGTTCGAAAATGAGGTCGAGCCGAGTCGAGCTGATTTTTGGAGCTCGAAAAAATTTTGAGCCAAGTTCGAGCTTGTCTGAGTTCGAATCGACTTAGATTGAACCTAAACTCGAATCGAACTTGGATCGAATCAGTTTGGTGACTCGATTATTTTGATATTGATGTTACTCACCAAGTGTTTGATGAAATGACTCAACGAAGTGTTGTTTCGGGTGCATACATTCTCCACAGGATCAGTTGATGGCAAGGAAGGTATGTATACGAATCAAATCACCAAAAAAAAAACTTTACAAGACAAAACTACCATCTTATCTTGATTTTAATGCTGTCTATTGAGTGTTTGATGAAATACCTGTACACTGTTGGTGCTGTTTTGCATACTGTAAGAAATTGAAGGTACACTCCATGTGCTTGAGAAAATGTCGCACAGGCTCGAACTGGCCCGAGCTGCTGACCGAACCCAGCCGAGCGGGCTAGTCAGGCTTGAGGACTGAGCTGAGTCGAGTTCGAGTTGGGGGGTCAGCTATTGGTCGAGCTGAATCGAGTTGTGCCAAGCTCGACTCGATTTGACTTATGTCTAGCTCAAATTATGCTCGTAAGGCTAAGAGATGATCAATAATATTTACCTATTAAGTCATGACCATTCAAAGGTTAAAGAAATTATTTTGGATCAAGGGTTAAGGTCACTAAGGTACTTCATTTACGCATTCTTTGCTCCTTGATGTTCAAATTTTCTTGTGTCTTCAATCTTCAACTTCTAATGGATCAACCATTATATATATAACACATGAGAGTCATGTGATTAACAAAATGCATAAATCAATGCACTAATACATGTGGCCGACCAAAGTGACTTTAGGTCCACTAAAACAAAAATTAGTATCCTTATTAAAGAAAAGTATCTGATAAAAATCGGGTCACCTACATCCGTTGGCATGTCAAGCTGCCACGTTTTCCAATCTTTCCAAGCAACATATAGCTTGTGTGAGACATCCGTACCACTCAAAAGGTAGTTCCCTCAATGGTGATCAGATGCCAGCAAAATTGTGCTGATCTAGCCATTGAATAGCCCATAACATTAGAATCGATGATCAACTGACGATCTGACTCGATACACAGGAACGACCCCATCTAACCAGTACATGTTCCTGATTTTCGAGATGAATGATCTTCATGGTAAGGCCTATCGTTTGCATGGTATGGATGCCCTGCACGAGGGAAACGTCAGCGGGAGCTAATGTTCATGTCCACTAATCGTGCATGTCTCTCGAACCTTAGTACGTCTGTGATATTTAAATCTTTCAGCAGTCACGGAGAATCTCAGAAAAAATATGTTTTCTTTGTGATGGCATCCATCACACGTAATCTTTCTATCCTTAATAAATATGGAATTTATATATTGATACCTTTGAAAAACGGTCTTCAAAAATCTACCTCTTTAATTGATGTTATTATCATTTCACTGCCTTATCTTACAGCTGCTGTGAATGGGTTGGGTGAACCCCACTGAGATGTTTACGTAAAATTTAGTCTGACCATCAAGTGTGTCATTCAATGTTAAGTCAACACCTTAAAAATTAACTCCATCGGCGTGATTGAAAACAATGTAAAGGACAACCCTCTCCTACCAAACCATTAATCCATTAGTATTGGCCGTGTAAATCACGAATGGATATGATTTTTATTTTATTTTATTTTATTTTTATTATGCAGTAATTCAATCCTCACTGCCTTTTATACTTGAGTGACGCAGGGGAGGACGTGAGGTCGAGCACCGTCTTCCTCAAGAGGATAACTATTCCGAATCCACGGAACTTCTCTGGACTCCTCACAGAGACTTCTCGAATCCACGAGGAAAGAAAGCAGAAAATAGAAATAAATTCTAATAAATTCGAAATTGATTGATGAATAATTGATAATTCCCTAATGTGTCTCCTTACACCATTAATATAGGAAAAAAATAAACTAAAATTCGTAATTACCAAAAATAGTAAAATTCTAACTCTAATAAAAATCCTAATTCTAATAAAACTCTTCTAAGGCCTAATTTCTAAAAATAAAAATTACAAATAAACTTTCTCTAGAAGAGTCCTAGTATAACTAAAAGTTATTTCTAAAAGGAAAGAAAATCTAAAACTCTAAAAATATTTAAAAAATCAGAATTACTAAAAATAGTAAAATTTTCCTAAAATTCGTTTTTGAGCTGAAAGCACGCGTTTTCTGACGAAACGGACAGATGCGACCCACTTTTGTGGGTCGGTTCACCTCGGATGGCCCATTTCAGTAAAGATTGATAAGTTGTGCGCCCCGTAACGATACCCGGATCAAAAGTTATGGTCAATTTACGGTCCACCTTCTTTTGGCCCAACCATGCTAGGAACGTATCTATGACATGTTCTACATTAGAGCCCTCCACTTGAAAAAAACTCATCCTCGAGTTACGCAAGAGACTTGGCACATGAGTCTGAGATAACTTCTGACGCCGATGTTCATTAGACTTTTTTTGGTACTTGGCATTAAGCTTTTGAGCCGATACGATACATATACTCATGCTTTCCTTGACTTGACTAATTTCGATTAATTCCTTCACATCTGTCTTCAAGATTTCATATTTTTTCTGATAAAGTGGGCAATTAGGCGGACTTGCCCCTGCGATGGGATCAACGTAATTTTGCATATCTCGTATGGGAGGTAATTTATTAGGGAGTTCATCGAGCACAACCCCTTTGAACTCCTGCGATATTGGTTCCAAATCCTTTAGGATATTCATAGGCTCCACATATTTTTTCTCTTCAACTACTGCATATATGTCTCCCGTTTCCTCAGATTGTTTAACAAAGGTCTGTTCAGTCATGAGAGATTGTCCCTCCACTTTAGAAGTCTTAAGTTGGCTCACCATTCCCATAGGGGTCACATGTTTTCCACTGATGAATCTTGTGGTTTGTTGCAACTCCGTTTTGACTTGGTCACCTCTCGCCGACAAATAATAGGATTTCTCTGCATAACCCTTTAATGATTGGTTATCTTGCCAATAATTTTGATTTTGTTGGAATAATACCTGATCGTAATTGGTAGGGAAGAATCGCATGCACAATAACTTCTTCATCCGCGACCGCATGCGAATTGGCGCCTTCATCCATCTCATTCGCTCGAGTTGAAGTTGCTCCCACCAATCTGAAGCTCTGCCCGTCAACTTGTAGGCCACAAGTTTAACTTTCTTTTCTTCCATTATGTTCATGTAGTCGAAGAAACGTTCGACTTTAAGCAACCAATCGAGGAAGTCCTTGAAGTAGAGTTGACCATTAAAACTAGGAAGATCGACTTTCATCTTGAATTCTTGGTCCATCCGATCCATCTGATCAATGGCTCGTCTAGGATGCTGTAAAATCATGTCGCTAGATCCCACTTTATCAGGAGTGATCCTGTGGTTCACTGATAGCGTCACCCTACGATCAATATGATTACGAATTCTAGCAATTGTTGATGGTGGATCACCACCATGAACACGGAGTTGCCCTAGGGCCTCCGCCAAACGATCCGCCATGCGATCGATGGAAGCCTGCAGCCCTTGCATAGCTTGCCGATTCTCTCGCCGTGCTGCTTCGAAAGCTGCCGCTGTTAAAGGTAAATT
Source organism: Magnolia sinica (assembly GCF_029962835.1). Taxonomy (NCBI): domain Eukaryota; kingdom Viridiplantae; phylum Streptophyta; class Magnoliopsida; order Magnoliales; family Magnoliaceae; genus Magnolia; species Magnolia sinica. The sequence goes on along the minus strand of NC_080585.1, from coordinate 26,487,326 downwards.
CCCTGGAGCACCGCTCATGGGATTGTTGCCCGACCCGTCGTTAGAAGCCATCAATCCGAGGAGAAACCTCGCTTTGATACCAAACTGACGCAGGGGAGGACGTGAGGTCGAGCACCGTCTTCCTCAAGAGGATAACTATTCCGAATCCACGGAACTTCTCTGGACTCCTCACAGAGACTTCTCGAATCCACGAGGAAAGAAAGCAGAAAATAGAAATAAATTCTAATAAATTCGAAATTGATTGATGAATAATTGATAATTCCCTAATGTGTCTCCTTACACCATTAATATAGGAAAAAAAATAAACTAAAATTCGTAATTACCAAAAATAGCAAAATTCTAACTCTAATAAAAATCCTAATTCTAATAAAACTCTTCTAAGGCCTAATTTCTAAAAATAAAAATTGCAAATAAACTTTCCCTAGAAGAGTCCTTGTATAACTAAAAGTTATTTCTAAAAGGAAAGAAAGTCTAAAACTTTAAAAATATTTAAAAAATCAAAATTACTAAAAATAGTAAAATTTTCCTAAAAATTCGTTTTTGAGCTGAAAGCGCGCTTTTTCTGACGAAACAGACAGATGCGACCCACTTTGTGGGTTGGTTAACCTCGGATGGCCCATTTCAGTAAATATTGATAGGTTGTGCCCCCTATAACGATACCCGGATCAAAAGTTATGGTCAATTTATGATCCATCTTCTTTTGGCCCAACCATGCTAGGAACGTATCTGTGACACATTCTACATCAGGTAAACCCTTATATAAAAATCCAGGATGTCTCTCTCCCGACTACATTTAGTGTGGCCTGTCATAATCATAAATAACTTGATTTGTTTGTCTCGGCCTAGTATTTTACCCAGTGGTCGAAGTGAATCTTACATAAATATTAATATTATGGTGGGCCCGAAGAAATCAAAAGTGGCGTCCCTATAATTTGGTGTTACTTTAACATTGTTAATACTCTCTCTAAAGCTGTAGAGAAGGAAGGCTGGACTTGGTTTTTGGTGGGACCCACTATGATGTTTATATAAGATCTACTCTGATCATTAGATGGTAATCTCAGTTTAGGCCACGAGCCAAAAAGCTAGGCTAACTTGTGATTCAAGTGGGACACTAAAGAAAATAATTGAAAGAGATGTCAACCCTTGGATTTCATAGAGCACAGTGTCATAAATATATATAAAATCTATTCCAGCCATTTGATGGCACATAAAAATTTAGGTATGGCCCCTAAAATTCATGCCAATTGGTGATTCAGGTGGGCTATATCAGGGAAACAATTTGGAGGGTGAATATTTCTTTTTCCAATCATCTGGTCCAATATATGATAGATAGGAGTGATTTTTGGGCCCTTGACTTAACACGAGGTGATGTACCTGTGGCTAGGATGGATTTTACATAAACATCATAGGGTGGCCCTGCCAAGTAGTCGACCCATTTGCTCACATGCTCGGCCAAGCCAAAGAAGGTATAAGGCGGTAACAGAAATAGTGGAATGACAATAAGATCAATTAATGAGGAGTGTGTTTGAAATTTTTTTTGAAAAAGGTATCCAAATGTAAATTCTACATTAATTAAATAGTTCTTTCTAAAATTTTAAAAATAAAAACAATTTTTGTGATTAATTTTCAGCGTTAAGGAGTCAAAATAAAAATCAAATGGCCTCAAGAGTAATAATAAGGAATGTTTACTGCAAAATTATTCATAAATTTACATTTTACTAATAAAATTCTGAACATATGCTTCTCAAGAGGAGAAGTTACCAAAATGCTGCGCCCCTCCATTTTTCTTTATTTATATTTTGCTACAAAAGGCCATGAAGTCAAGAATTGTAGGGCCCACGTGGTATGTGTGACATCCAGTCCATCTAACATATGACCTCAACATGGCATCCAGATCAGAAATAAAAATTCTGGCTGATTAAATCACCAAATTAGCTAATGATGAAATTGGATAATTTTGAGTGGTGCATGTTAGTTTTTATGGTCTGGCCGTCTTACCATTGTATTCACTAGATTCTTGGTCTGCATGGTAATCATTATGTGGGGGTGTTTGTTGGATAGTTGGATGTCATACATGTACCCCTTGGGCCCCACAGAAATCACCACGCATTGCCTTTCAGTAGTTTACAAACGGTCACTCCATTAAAAATTTCCTAGGGCCACCATAATATTTATCTTCCATCCAACTATTGATAAGGTCGCACAGACATGAATGAAGGGAAAACACAAATATCAGCTTCATCCAAAACTTTTGTGGCCCTCAAGATGCTTTTAATAGTGTGTGTTCAATCACTATTGTTTCATGTGGTGTGGTCCACCTGAGATTTAGATTTAGACCTAGTCCACATTAGGCTGACTAGATGATCCAAACCTTCCAGCTAGTGGTATGCAAAAATAGGATTTACAAAATTAGTGATAGAATACAGGTCCACTCACAAATGTTTAAAGCCATCTTATTGTCGTAATTTTTTCGTATGATAGCAAAGAAGGTACTAGACTAAATGGATGGTTTAGATTGGTGATACGAATGCCAGGAAATCCAAATCCAACTATGTTAATGTGAACGTTGCTGCAGCAGTGGGGACATGATATCTCCTGATAAGAGTCAATTTCTCTTTCTCCATTCTCTCTCTATCTCTTGCGCATGTATCCACCAGCTTTTTATTATGGCAATCTATATAAAGGGAGGGCTATAATTAAAGAGATGTATTCCATTAATTCATCTTTTAAGATATATTTCTTTATTTAAGATTTTTTATATGGGTGGAAGAGAATGTAAATCCTAATGCCTCTTGTCTCTTGTTTTGATTTAACAACTTTCTTTCATATGTTAGCCTCACCAACATTGATCATGCATGTGGGAGTATTTTTTATGCCACAAAAGTTTCGATACTCTTATCCCACTGAGTCATTTAGAGATCTTGATCTTGATATACAATGAAGCTCGTGTTAATAGTAGTTATGTATAATTAGAGATCAACATTTCTAATATATAATTAATGTTAATTAAAATGAGGTAAACTCATTTTTCCACATCTACCAAAAATGGCCGAAGAAAATGTGGAAAAATGAGTTTTGACAACTTAGAACATGATAAATGATTTAATAGCTGCATAAAAAATGAACATAGAAGAGTTATCACTCTCTCTTCATTTGCATTATTATCCAAAATACTAACACAAGAAGGCTACACAGTCCATGCACAACTCTAAAGCCTAGGGGAACACAAAACTAGAACATTACTCTTCTCACTAAATGAAGAAGCACAAACATCACCCACATTCCTAACATAATAAAGAGTCCTACATGGAATATGGAATTGGTCTTCACTCACTACATGAAGAAACAACAACACCCACATTCCTAACATCATAAGGAGTCCTACATGGATTTGGACCCTTATCTAAGCTTTATACGGTCATTCGGAGATGGTCATTTTGATTGGGTTGATGAACATGGGGTCAGAATCTTCAGCACCATTGTAACTAGTCTTAAGCATGTTGGTACTGAAGGGAAGAAAATGAATGCGAGGAGAACATGTGAAACGTGGTATGGTGGGGCAGTCTATGAATGTAGAAGCATCTGTGTCCACACACATATGGACCTCGTAGAGCTGGTACTTGTTTGTATTGTAGATCGTACTGCAACGGATTGTAACTGATGCTCCGACCCAAGTGCTGATGACATCCTCTAGGTGGATCACGCTGTAGGTGGTGGTGGTGCTCGGCACGATACCTGGAAATGAAATTTTGGATGAGTTCTTTAGAAAGTAATGCATCTCTTACGTGACATAGATATAATAATCGCATTTGTAAGTACCCCATATCAACATGTTGTTGAATAAGACAATAAGTGACTCTGCTCTAAGCTTGCAGAGCATTTGGGTGGCTGGAAAATGAATTTACAATTGATCAAATGTGATTTTATGCATTTCCATCATGTAATAACATTTTAAAAAAATAAAAATAAAAACTCAAGTGTCAATTTAAATGAATAAAATACAACTTTGATGTGTTATGTCACAAGAGATTATATAATGAAAATCTTGCAATGTTTTTATTGATGAGAATGATCGAAATATAAGAATAGACGGTGATCTTTAGGATATGTAGTTATCTATTTATAGATACATGAATCCACATCCATATGCCTATTTACAGTATTAGGATTTGCGAAGCTTGGTTATCAAAGATGTACTATTCATCCAACTATTATTGTCGCGATTTGCATTTTTCACACATTTTTTAAATATAAACCCTAATTTATTTAAGGGTAATATATATTATGTTGTGAGAAATTAAGAGAGAGATTATTGTATTAAAAGTCAGTTTTTCATTTTTTTTCTTTTGGGCGTAGTGGAGCGGTGTGAATCCATGGATGTATTGAAGGAAACTAAGTAAAATCTTTATCTTGTATTTTGCATTTTTCTCTATTTTTTTAATTTTGATTTCGATATCGTTGTGTTTGTGATTGAGAAATAATCTTTCTCCCAACATATATTTAGCGTGTATTTGTACATGTACACGTGCATCTTATACTATAATAGTACTCCTTATGCTTGTACATGTAATTGTGTATCTTATATTCTAACACTCCACCTTAAGTTAGAGTATAGATATCAATTATGGCTAACTTGAAATATATAAAAGAAGACAATGAGAATAAGCATGATCATCATTATCTCTCGTATGGACAATATACTCGGATATTAGATCTTTAAATGCTACTTGTCAGTAGATTAGGTAGGCTTTTGTTGTTCATTGACTCATGTCCACAAATAGTAGAAAATTCAATAATTAGTGAGCCACCAATCACTTGTTTACATGAAAAATCCTCTCAAAGACACGTGTGCAATGCTTCACAAGATAATTTGAGTGGGAGACCACACTCATTATGCATGTGAAGACGTGTGCGCAATATTGCGTAACATGTAAGTTAACTAGACTCACAACAAATAACTGTAATATACCTCAAAATTTGGGGGTACAAAATCTTTTTTCAAAAAACGTGATTACCAGGACTGATCATTTGATAGACCATCAGAACCATTTATTCCAAGTCTAAGATGATCATAATTCCTTATTATGGATCATTAATCCATACTATGGATCATCAATCCGAACCATCTAAACTTAAAATCGACTGTCGAATTTTCAAATGAACTGTTAAAAATATTATCTGACAAACATATCTTCTAGATCAGTGGAAATAAACATCAAGTCACTTGATCCATCGGTTAATCATGCTTTTTTTTTTTTTTTTTTTTTTTGAGTTAACTCATGATTGGTGTGTAACGCCAAAGTTAGGGTTGATAGTAGAGATTGCTTGATATTGACCTTGATCTGATTATTTTGCATGATTTGAGCATACAGTTGTGATGGTCATGGGGCCGCTTGGGTGGCCAGATTTAGTGGTGAATGTGTACATACATGTATGCACTTTCAAGACATTGCTCATTTTGCATACATTTTCACAAAAATTACATCATTACACATTACTTTTGTACGTGACGTTTTACTACTAGATGTAGCAATGTCAACTTAGCAAATCCATGACTTTGGATTAGGTGGGCCACAACTAACTAGTGTGTATACACTAGTTTATACCATACCACAATCTATTTTAAAATAAAAATAAAAATAATTAAAAGAGAGAGAGAGAGAGAGAGAGAGAGAGAGAATTCGCTCTTTTACATTCAAAAGGTGAGGGAAATCCCTTGCCTTACCCACCTGCTTAACCCACTGAGTTCCGGGTCGACTCAGAACGGATGACTGACCGAGTCCCAGTGAGCAAACAATGCTTGTAAGTGCAGATTCGCACGTGTAAGTTAAATTTCAAAGAAGTTATAGTTAGAAGAGAAAGTTACCGTTGTTTTTAAGAAAGGTGATGAGATCGACTTTGGCCCTCAGCTCCAAACCCTTATTAAAGTAGTCCACTTGAGTAAGGTTAGAGCAAACCCCATAAGTCTTCCAGTCGCTTCTCCACATCGACAACCCATCAGCACTTGGACACTTGATGGTCGCCCAGTATTTGTACAGGTCACCATTCACCTCAGACATCTGTCATCATATTCAATTTACAAACCTTCAGCTTCTATATATACAAGAATACACGGTCAGATTCCTACCTTAGTTTAACACAACATTCAAATTTTGGTATCCACGGATACAGTACACCTTTTACAACTTTAAATATTTTATTATTATTTTTATTACTTTGAAGGTGGGATTACAGCAACTATATTATTATATGTTGGAGCCACACTAGTCTACCTCTAGGCATCTAACCTCCCTTAGGTACCTACAGCCAACTGAGCACCACGTGTGTCAAACTTTCATGAGATCCATACCGTCCATCAATTATGCTGCCTCATATTCACCGTGGAACCTGAAATTCATGATGACCCAAAACACTGGTAGGCCACACGACTGAAAACAAATGGGATGTGAAATCATCCACCATTAGTTTTGTGTAGGGGCTATGGTGGTTTTTATATGCCATCTAATCCATTCATATGACGTCCCTCATCAGAATGAAAGGATTACCCAAAATCCAAGTACTTAAAACTCAGGTGGGCCATACCATGGGAATTTAGAGGTAGGTATCTCCGCTCAGTCTGCCAGTTGAGCTATGGCTCTGGGTGTGTATTGAATTAGCTTGATTTTTAGATCAAGAAGGAACAAGGGGGTGGTCAGGCTGATGAACGGTGTGGGTTTCACGGGTTACATCATTTACCCACATTAGAGAACGTTACCCCCTTTAGGTGCCTATGCAAAGTATCAGATGACTTATTAAGATTGCCTCTATTGTCATGAGAAACATCATTGGTAGAGTTGTCACTGGGCCAGTCTGGCCCCATTCCAGACTGCTTTGGGTAGGCCAGGGCTGAGCCTAGGGGTGTTAATGGGCTGGGCTCAAGTCTGAAAAATCAAAAATTTAATTAACAGGCCCAAAATAGTTCAATATCTGGGCCAAGACCTACCCCAGGGCTGGCCCGTTGACAGCCGTAGGTAGCTGAGCCTCAAGGTTCAAGAATTAATCAAATTCAGGCCTGTGCTTTAGGCCTGATAATTAGTTGGACATGGGTTTTGATATGCCTAAGTCCAAACAAATTGATGTAGGAAAAAAGTCAATGGCAATCACATGAATGGCTAGGATTAGGCTAGAAAGTTTGATATAAAATATAATATTGATACGCATTATATAACTTCTGAGAGCAGTAACTTTGTGCTTGTTCTCCATTTTGCATACATAATATGCTGTTGAAAAGCTACCAATGAGCTCTATGTGCTAGCAAATGCCAAAGGATATTGGCCCATTTTTATTTTTATTTTTTTCAAAATATAGTTATTTAAAGTGTTAATTTTGAGTTTTAACTTAAAATTATTATTTTTAGTAAATTACAATTGTTTTTTTTTTTTTTTTTTTTGGATATCTTAGGGTTTGAAGAGTCATGTCATGGCATGGCTTAAAAGTTCTTGTTTGAATCATGGATATTAGAGTTTGAGTTAATTCATGAATCACATATTATTTTTAGTTAATTTATTAGTTTAAGAAAGTTTTACTATTTTTATAAGGCCTATACGAGTCATATGTTTTTTAACACACACACACCCCCACACACTCAGGCTATGGTGGGACTCGAACCCTTGACCAGATGTTGAAACTCTTATGAGTCTACAACTAGGGCAAGAGTAAGGATCCACTTATTTAAGTTATATGAAAGGGCGTTGTAAATAGACTTTTCATTATAGAAATTTTGTAGGAAATATTAATTTTCTTCTCTTATTTTTGTGATCTTTCTCCTTGTAGATTCAAGGTTTTTTATTTTTTTTATTTATTATTATTATTATTATTTAAAAGAAAGAGATGATAATCTTTTTTCTTTTCTCCATGTACTTGCTACATTATTTGGCATCATAGTAAGTTCTTCAAGGGGGTGTTTGAATTGTAAGTTACTTAAACTACTTATGACTGAAGTAGCATATCTTGGTTTCTACTCATTAAGCTAAAGTGATTAAGTAACTTTAATTAGAAAAAATGCTATAATTGATTTTAAACTAAACTTATCTCAGATAAGTTACTTATCTACTGTTGTAAATAGAAAAAGTAATTATTTGGTAGTATCTAAACATGCCCTAAGTGAAAGAGATTAATGTAGGACAATTACAAGGACACGTACAAATGAAAGTAATTGGGCTAGGAAGTTCAATCTAAAGCTAGCACACTGTAACTTCCAACAGACATAACTTTGAGACTAGTTATCCATTTCACACATATAATATTGTCGTGTGAAAGCTAGCTCTCCTTTCTAGCCAATGCCTGAGGCTATTAATTACAGAATGTTTTTTTAAATAAAATTATTTTAGGTGTTTATTTTGAAATTTAAATTACAATTTAATTGCTTTTAGTAAGTTATACCTTCTTTACTACTTCAAGATATTTTAAAGTTTAAAGAGTCCTTAATGGCTTAAAGTATTTGTTTAAGTATAGGAAGGAGTTTTAAGTAAGCTTAAAAGTTAACTTATTATTTTTAGTAAATCTACTATATTAGAAAAGTTTACTTTAAAAAAATAAATTATGAATTTAGGATTTTAGGGTTTATATAAATTATGTGAATGGACTTTGTAAACAAACTTTTTATTAATAATATCAATTCTCTTCTTTCACTTTTAGAGATTTCTCTCTCCGTCTAGATTAAAGGCATTTTTTGAGGGAAAAAAAAAATGGTGCTTTTTTTTTTTCTTTTATTATTATTATTATTTTAATCCACGCGCCTCCTATGTTATCAAATAAACCAGTCTGCTCCAACTCATTTAAGTATGCAATATTTGGATGTTGTGCTCTTCTAAACACATCCAATCCACCTTAGGTGATGGGTTGGTTGGGCCTAGACTTACACTCACTCATGGTCTAGATGTGAAACCCTAGCCCATTTGCCATGCGAACTACCTCTACATTGCATCAGCCACCCTGAGGTCTTTGGAAAGGTCCATTTCGGAATCCTGTTTCAAGATATATATAGATAGGAAAAGTCTAGGGAAACATCACTACATAAAAGGTGAGAAGAGAAACTGGACCAGATTCTTGTAGAAGCTAGTGTTTGTGCACTTAGTGACCGGCTCGTCGTCCTTGCTGTATGTCATCAGTCCTGATACAAAGAAGTCTTCCGCCGGTGGGCCTGTCTTTGGAAGGCAGCACCCTTTCTTGCTTTGCGCACAATATGCTCCTGGCCACTGCATCATATACCCAAACTCAATCAGCTTGTAACCCTACTTAAGCGTAATGTGCCATAGGGCCATGCTACGGCCATGTTGGTATTGGTCCTAGCCAAGCCCTAGTCATCTTAGCCTTGGTCATGGCGTAACCTTGGCCTTCAGATAGAGCGGAATGATCTATGGTATGAAATAGTCCAATTTAATATTTTTTTGAGAATGTTGCTTGTTGGATTGTTAGGTCCCTTGATATACATTAATACACCATCCTCTAATAGCTCGAGCTTTTAAATCAAGCAGTGATTTGACATGTTTCATAGTTGTTTGACATTGCCCTCATCTACATCAAATCCCATTTTATAAATTATATTGATCGTTGAAACAAGTCCAAGATCCAGAAGTGTGTTTAAACTACACATCTATGTTGAATGAGAATCACTTACTACTGTCATTAGAACATACACACATGCATACATTATGGTTAACTCTTAACAAGAGCATAATAAAACTCGACTTGGCATGGCTAGACACTATTTACGTATAATTTACATTTTTATATATTAAATGTCAAAAATAAAAAACTTCGAAAACCCGATTAAAATGCTCCAAAAAGTCATCTGGGTCATCGAGTACTCATTGGTGTTTTTAAACTTTTGTTGTAAACGCTGAGCTTATTTGGTTTTACAATTACAGCTATAAATGGCTGTAAATCATGATTATCTACTCTTGTAAATGTGTGATCACATCACGTCTATTTGTCTACAATAACGGTTTTGTTATCTTGTTAGTTTTATCCTAAAATTATTATGAAAATGTAGTTTTATAATAGAAAAATGTAATGATTGTATTTTACTTTACCTCTGTCCTTTATGGGTATACTCGGCTCTTTATTTACAAGCCATAGTTCATATTTAAACAAACACCTCCAAATGACAATGATGGCTCATCTACCTTTTATTTTATAGAAAATTGTAAAAATCAAACGGGCCCTAAACCATAGATTAGAAACCCAAAAACTCAACTTAGATATTCATTCAGTTCAGGTGGACTTGAAGACTCCATTTGACTTGACTCGATAGTCGAAAGATATAAATTTAAACTTCTTGGAATGGTAAGGAATATTTTAAACAAGTACATATCATATTTAAAAAGTAAAAATTCAAAACAAAAAAAGAACAATCCTAATTACACTGTTTGTGGAGAGCAGTGCTAGACATATAGGGGTTAGGGTTAGATCCCCACTCTACAAATATTAGGATTTTTCTTTTTCTTTTCTTTTATAAATATTAAATGGAGTCTTTAAAAGACTCGGCTTGAAATCTCACCTAGCCGAGTTGACTGGGCTGAGTTTGGAGTCGAGTTGTGTTCTAAAACTATTGTACTTGACAAGTTGAGACCATCCAACTAGTGAGACCTAAATTATAAAATGTTAAAAATATACAAAATATAAAAATTTCATACTAGGAAAGGCACAGGAAAAACGAGCCGAGTTGACTGGGCCTAGTTCGGAGTCAAGTTAGGAAGTTCTAAAACTATTGTACTGACAAGTTGAGACCGTCCAACTAGTGAGACCTAAATTATAAAATGTTAAAAATATACAAAATATAATTATTTCATACTTGGAAAGGCATAAGAAAAACGAGCCGAGTTGACTGGGCTGAGTTTGGAGTCGAGTAAGGAAGTTCTCAAACTATTGTACTTGACAAGTTGAGACTGTCCAACTAGTGATACCTAAATTATAAAATGTTAAAAATATACAAAATATAATAATTTCATACTAGGAAAGGCACAGGAAAAACGAGCCGAGTTGACTAGGCTGAGTTTAGAGTCGAGTTAGGAAGTTCTAAAACTATTGTACTTGACAAGTTGAGACCGTCCAACTAGTTAGACCTAAATTATAAAATGTCAAAAATATACAAAATATAATTATTTCATACTAGGAAAGGCACAGGAAAAACGAGCTGAGTTGACTGGGCTGAGTTCGGAGTCGAGCCAGGAAGTTCTATAACTATTGTACTTGACAAGTTGAGACCGTCCAACTATTGAGACCTAAATTATAAATTGTTAAAAGTATACAAAATATAATAATTTCATACTAGGAAAGGCACAGGAAAAACGAGCCGAGTTGACTGGGCTGAGTTTGGAGTCGAGTCAGGAAGTTCTAAAACTATTGTACTTGACAAGTGGAGACCGTCCAACTAGTGAAACCTAAATTATAAAATCTTAAAAATATACAAAATATAATAATTTCATACTAGGAAAGGAACAATAAAAAGGAGCCTCTTTGCTGATTTTCATGTACTTGTATTAAGATCCAGGTATGCTGATGCGGTTTGGCTAGGGACCCCAACACTAGCCAGCTAGCACATGTCAAAGCCGTGGGCCCCACCATGATGTATGTGTTTTATCCATACTGTCCATCCATTTTCCATCTTATTTTAGGGCATGAGCCCAGATATGAGGCAGATCCAAATCACAGGTGGACCACACCACATGAAAACAGTATTGATTTGAACATCCACCGTTAAAAACTTTCCAAGGCTCCTTGTAATGTTTATTTTCTATCCAAACTGTTGATAAGGTTACATAGATATGGGTGACGGAAAACACAAATATCAACTTCATCGGAAACTTTTGTGGCCCTCAAAAAGTATGTAATGGTAAGCATTCAATCCCCATTGTTTCCTGCGGTGTTGTCCACCTAAGATTTGTATCTGCCTCATTTTTGGGCTCACATGGATAAAACAAATACATCATCATGTTGGGGGCCACACAGCTTTGACACCAGAGCTAGCTGGCTGATATTGGGGTCACTAGCCAAACAGCGTGCAAATTTGCCTTATAGCTGAAGGGAGTGGATTAGGTGTGACCCTTAGGGGGGCCCTTGATGATGTATCTTATATCTATGCCGTCCATCATTTTTTACAGATCATTTTAGTGTATGATCCCAGAAATGAAGCGGATCAAATTCTCAGGTGGACTATTCAATAGGAAATAATGGTGATTGACCATTAAAGGGCCACATAAGTTTTGGATCAAGCTAATATTTATTTTTTCTCTTAATAAGTTTGTGTGACCTTATCAACAGGTTGTTGGATGGCTAATAAATATTACGGAACCATTACAAAGGATCTTATGAAGTTTTTCTTGGTAGGGAATTTAATCATCATTGTTTTCCATTCCTATCGTACGGTGCACTTGAGGGGATCTGCTTCGTTATTTTAGCTCATGTCCTAAAATGAACTAAAATAAAAAGATGTATAAAATAGATATAGAATACATACATCAAGTTTATGGCCAGGTCCTTATTCTTGCCCCCGTGGTAGACTCTAAGGAGTTTTGACACGGTTCCAATACCCATAGGTGGTGAAATCCCACTATAGTGTGTGTGCGCGTGTAAATGGATCCCCAACTGTGGGGCCACTTTGATGCATATGTCTTACATCAATACCATCCGCTGTACTACACAATAGGAAATAATTATAATAATTGACCATTAAAATTATTTGTTGGACCACAATTTTTGGATCAAGCTGATATTTATTTGGTCCTTTCATCCTTATCTTTGTGACCTTATCAACTGGTTGGATGGAAAGTAAATATTTTGTGGTCCTAAAGAAGTATTTAATGGGAGTACTTTTTTCCACAGTGTAGTTCATCTCAGATTTGGATTTGCTTCGTAGCTGAAGGCACACAAAGGAAAGCGACAATGATTGGACTATCCACATCATCTTATCAACACATTAAAAATGGAAAAAGACAAAAAATATATGTATACAGTAACTCTACCTTTGGGATATAGGTGCACTTTTAAGTGACAAACTAAAGACATGTTTAATTTTCCAAATCCATCATAAATGCCTTTGATGGGCTTTTTTTTTAACACAAAAATTTGAGGAGGTGCAAAATATATGTGAAGTCCATCATGATGTACGTGGCTTATCCACACCATCCATTCTTTATGCCAATTGAATTTAGGGCATGAACAAAAAACTGAGGCAAATCCAAAACTCAAGTGGACCACACCACAGGAAAAAGGAACTGGATACTTACTGTTAAAAACTTTTTAAAGCCACTGTTTAATTCTTTAGGTGTGGGTCACTTGAATGTTGGATCTACCTCATTTTTCAGCTCATGCCTTAAAATTTTATGGTAAAATGGATGGATGGCACGGATATGTCACACACGCACACACACATATGTGTGTGGGACCACAAATTTAAACCAGCCATTTTAGATCATTTTTTAAATGGAAATACATGATATTTTCAAATATAATAAAAGTTTAATAATTGTTTATTTATCAGGTATTTACCAAGAATTTAATAAATCAAACATGCTTTGAATAAGTTTTTCATCACTTTTTTTTACCCCCGCAGTGTGGTCCCCCTCAGATCTGGATGTGCAAGGTGACAGGGATGTGACGATCCACAGTTTAAAAATGAAAAAATACAAAAAAAAAAAAAAAAGAAAGAAAAAGATAGTGACTCCACTCCAAGGATGGTGCTGCACTTTTCCGATGGTCCAGTCAATGTAAGTTTTAAATTTTTATTTCTACAAATCCACATGATGACCGGTCTGAACTTGTTTAGATCTGCCACGTGTGTTAACTATGGAGGGAGAGGACAAGGTTTTACCCGGGAAACACCTTAATCGGTGTTACCCTTACCGCGTGGGCCACCTTAATGATTTGTCGTATATCCACGCCGTCCATCCGTTCTCCAGCCCAGTTTAGAATTTGTTCCAGAAAATTAAGAAGATCCAAATCTCAGGTGGACCACACCACAAGAAAGAGTGGAGATTAAACGTCCACCATTAAAAACATCTTAGGGCCCACAGTACTGCCCACTGTAACATTTCCATTTCATCCAACCCGTTGATAAGTTCAACCAGACCTGGATGACGGGAAAATATAAAGATCAGCTTGATCTAAAACTTTCGTCGCCCACAAAAAGTTTTTAATGGTCATTCACCACCGTTTCCAGTCGTGTGATCCACCTGATATTTGGATCTTCTTAATCTTTGAGTTCACATTCTAGAATGATATCAGAAAACTGATGGACGGCGTGGATATACAAAAAACATAACAAGTTGGGCCCCACACAGTAAGGGTAATACCCAGTAAGGTGTTACACGAACATCGAAGGTTCCACACGAACTTTAATTGTGAGTACGCACATCAAGATGAGCTGAAAACTACAGCACCACTTTCGCTGATGTGGAGGGAACTGCTTCATTTGGATGGCATCCACTCCGTCCATCAGGTGCACCATCCTGTATTTTATGTGACCCACGAACATGCCCATTCACATCTCCGTTGGGCCACACCCCAGAGAACAGCTGAGATGGAGAGTCCCATCATTAAAATCGTCCAAAATGCGTGTGGGATCCACTGTGCTGCGCCTATCACATCTACTCCACTCATCAAATGGACACCAATAGGATATAGGGATCCCAGAAAATCAGGACATTTCAAGACTCATGTAGGACCCCAATAGGATATAGGATTAGAGGTTTTTAGTGATGATTTTGTTGTTTGATCCACCTAAGTCTTGGATTGGACTGATTTTTAGGATCCAGGATGAAAATGAGGTGGCACACTAGATGAACCAAGTGGATCTCATGCATGTTCCTCCCATGTAGATGTGGTAGTGCACTGTTGACACAGGTCATTTTCTTCATTACCTTGTTATACTAACCTTTTAAAAAATAATGAGTGGGATACGCATACTATAAAAACTTATTTATAGAGTTTGTTTAACACACTGATGGCCCATAGAATCACTTCATAAATTCCAACATATCATGTGATATGATCATGTCCATGTAGCATCCAACATGTCCAATAGGTTGGCCCACTAAAATCATCACATTGTGCAATGGTTGGAGAGAGAGAGGCTAAACCATGAAGAATAAAAACAGATGGAGACAACACTATGAAGAAGAAAAACAGTGACAGAGACTATACTATCAAGAAGAAAAACGCACCATAAGCACATAATGGTAGAAATCAAAATCATAGCTTTCAGCAATGGCCGCTGTACAAAACAGCAGCCCGAACACAAGAAGAGCTGTTGCAATACGAGGCTCCATTTTCTTTCTCAGATACCTATCACTAACTACACTTGAAGAGAAGAGTGCTCATTTCCACTTATTTATAGGCCACTATCTATCTCCTACCAAAGCATGTAAACTAGCAAAACCTCATATTTTCACTTCATCTCTTACAATTATTGTGGCTAGGAGTGGCCCACAAAACCTACCGTACAATAATTGTGCCTGACCATCCACCAGAATGGATCATTAATTTTAGCATCAGGAGGGAGTACATTCTTTTATAGGCGTTCAATCCCCACTCCTTTATCTCGTTTGGCCCACTAGAGTTTTGAATCAGCCTCATTTTGGGGACTGTGTCCTAAAATGAGATGGATAAACAGATGAACGGGCTGGATTTCTCAATAACATGCTGTGTCCTAAAATGAGATAGAGAAATAGATGGACAGGCTAGATTTCTCAATAACAGGATGTGGCCTGAAAGGAGATGTAGAAACAGATGGACGGACTGGATTTCTCAATAAATCCTGTGCCCCACCAATGTTTCAACGGTGGTGTTCAAATCTCACTGTTTCTTGTTCGTTTGGCCTCGGTTGGTCCCACTTTTCATGGGCATTCCTGGCATGCAGGCATGGATTCTTACGAACGCAGATTGCGTCCTACCCCCGCCCATCTCCTGCTGGGAACGGACAGGAGCTTTGAGTGGCCACCGTGATGTATGATTTTTATCCACACCGTCCATCCAATTTTATGATAAAGGACCAAAATTTAGAGAGATCAAAGGATCAAGTCGACCACACCACAGGAAGCAGCAGTGATAATATTCTCACCGTTGAAACTTTTTTAGGGCCCGCCGTGAAGTTTATTTTCCATCCAACCTATTAATAAAGTTACGTAGACATGGATGAAGAGAAAAAACAAATATAATCTCCATTCAAAACTTCTGTTGGCCCCAAGAAGTTTTCAACAGTAAAAGTTTAATCCGCATTGTGTAGTCCACATATATCTTAGATCTGCATGATTTTTAGGACTATATCCTAAAAAGATAAGGATAAAATGGATGGACGGTGTGGATAATAAATATACATCACAGCGGCCACTCAAAGCTCCCACGTATTCCCAGTTGAGACAGACGGGGTAATACGCAATCCGCGTTCGATTGTTACATCTTTGTACTTGTACATGAGGGAATGGGATCCTCATCCGGGAATGATCACCTTATCCTCTGTACAAGCTCGCATCCCAAGGTGACATGGGATTGATTGACATGCAGTCCCAACCTCGACCATACACAGGTCCATCGCATGTTCGTAAGAGATCCACCCCGTTTATCTATTTCAGCATCTATTTATAGGTAATGGCTAGAAAAATGAGGCAAATCCAAATCTAAAAGTTAGCCTCATGATTGTTTGAAGATTTTTCAACGGTGGGCATACATTCAATCACCTTTGTTTCATGTCATTTGACCAATTGGAGTTCTGTAGTAGGCTAATTTTTAGACTCATCTACTAAAATGAGATGAAAAAAGAGATAGACTGTATGGATTTCTCAATAACATCTTATGTAGCGTTTGAATCCCAAAGTTTCCCGTCCGTTTGACGAACATGAGCTCTGGATCAGTCTCATTTTTTGGTCGAACAGGGTGGATTTCTAAATCAGTGGACCTCTGTGGATAAAATGATGGTAGTAATTAGCTTGATCAAGATTTCGTGAGTGAAAGTTCAATATAATCTTTTTCTTGTGGGGTGGTCCACTTTTACAATCGATTTCACTAAATGTTTTGGTATAATGTTCTAAAATGTTCTGGCCAAATAGATGGACGGTGTGGATGTTACTTAACACTAGGATGGCCTCCACTGATAAACGTTCGGGAAATAAGAGACTTGTCCAATTTTCACGCGTAGCTGGATGAGGGGTAAACGGGTAGAAAGGGAGCTGTATTGGGGGGTTAGAAATGTCCTAACGTTGATTAACTTCTCTTTAACTTTTTTGAACCGTCAGTTAAAATCAAAATAGCTGTCCTTTTCATGATCTTATCTCCAGAGGATATGTGGTATAGAAAGAAGCGGCAGAAAGCAGCCGTTTATTGCACGGCGCGGATTGGGTAGACGGACGGTCCTGTGAGGAGATCTGTGGGTCCAAGTGTACATATATTATTTATCCACGCAGTTCATCTATTTTGACGGATCATTTTAAGCCATAAACCCAAAAATACATCAGATTGAAGATTAAAGTGGACCACACCACATGAAGCAGTAGGGATTGAATTCCTACCGTTGACAACTTCCTGTGGTGTGGTCCACTTGACCCTTCATTCTACCTCTTTTGAGAGCTTGTGTCTTAAAAGGATCTGTGAAAATAAATGGACGGTGCGGATAAAACATATACATCACGTTGGCCCACAGATTCCCTCACAGGACCGTCCTACCTAATCTGCCTCCTTTATTGAGACACTATTGGCGGGTTTTGGAAAAATAAAAAATAAAAAATCGCAATGTGCACGAAAAAGGAAGAGTTCGAATGGGTGGTGAGGGTTACCAGTATGAGGTTACAACCGTGTGCTAGTGGTGATCCTGTGTCCACCGGTAACTATGCTTCGTTTGACCAGGTGATCTTCAGTCACAGGATCTTTCCAGTGTTGGATATCTTGCATGGTGGTGCATCCCGGTCGAATAAACGGTTCTGATTGCTGAAGGCCCCTGCGGCTGGACACCATGTGGACTACAATTTCGAGTACTGCTGCAGGTTACGTGTCCCCTCCCTGTCGGTCTTGCATGGATGTCACTTTCAAAAACCAACCCTCATTGTTCACGTGTGAATATATTTACGGTTGTGCTTCGTCCACGAGGCCGTGGCATGTTCCAAAGACGTGGATAAGGCGGTAAAGCAGTCACCGCCCGTGGAGACGTGGTGAGATTTGATTGGCCGTATGCGGCTAAGATTGCCGAGCACATACTCGGTCGCAAAACTTTAAAAAGGACTCGGATCCATCTCTGGGAGGATTCGCTGCATCACGTGGTCAGCTCTGCGCCACGTAATCGGTGTCGTACGTACCAGCCCTCGCACATGTCTCCATTTATGTACAATTGTCAAACGTACGAGTCATCAATGTAGTCGCATCATAAAATGACCTTGGCCCATAAATCAAGATGGTCCACTCATCAGGCGAGTAGGTGAGTGGACCTGATAGATTTTTGGTCCACCACATATTGATAAACGGTCTCAGATGATTGACGGTTTGGATGTTTCACTTGCGTTGCACAGTTACACTTTTGAGGCATCTTCAGCTGGTGTGCTCTGCTACACCGAGAGACTTGGATGAGGACTCACGAGGATGGAATGAATATAAAGAAATCAGCCTAATCCAAAAATCAGGCAGACCATAATCTGTGAGCTTAAAATCTTTTAGGCACAGCACCATTGGTGTAGCCCACATGGGTATTTTAATCAGCTAATCTTTCATTGGGTTGATATTTTTGCATGGACGGTGAGCATAAGAGCTATCACCTGATGGACAAATAGATTTTTTAACGTATATATATCATGTAGATGACTCGAGAATGCTGGAGATGATTCCCGTCTCTTTGCTACTTATCACATGTGTTGTCCGTTGTGTATGATTTCTGTCTGCATGTTTCGTAAGACAGGTAATGTAAATGACTGTCTGTTTGCTACTTATTACAGTGGGCCTGAGTGACAGCTACATATCATGCAGCGCCTCCGCGCGATTGAGTAATACCCACACCGGGAATAGCGCGGATTAGGAGCACCCCTCCTGTACCTGCAGAGGTCTGAATAGGATAGATAAATAGTTCATATATTAGTGGAGAGCGGTTACATCAGAAGGTAACTTTATAGTGCCATGATCCAAACAACATCCAACATAAAACATCTACTTTTTTTTTTTCACACGCACACTCATGCCGTAGTGGGATTTCACCACCTATGTGTACTCAAACCCCTGACTTGGTGTTGAAACTCTTGTGAGTCTACCAAATCTACTCTATTCATATGTTTTGAGATCTCATTTGAGAACAAAAGACCAATAATGAGGTGGATCTAAAACTCAAGTGGGCCACACGAGAGGAAAAATTGGGGAAAGGCATACCTATCATTGAAACCATCCTGGAATCCACCTTGGTGTTTATATGTCATCCAAACCGTTTATAAGGTCATTAACACTAGCATAAAATGGAAATACGAAAAAATTAGCCTGAAACAAATCTTTTATGGCCATAAAAATATTTCAACGGTTCTCACTGAATCCCCACTATTTTCTCTTGTATGGCCCACTTGAGTTTTGAATCCACCTCATTTTTTATATAATGTCGTAAGATAAGATCTCAAAACGGATGAATGGAGTAGAATTCCCACTAACTTGGTGGTGGGGCCCACCCATCATCCTTGCGCAGAAACTTCATGCGAAAGGCTTTCGCAGGAAATCCGCGTGTTTCCCATCAGGTTGATCTTTTGCATGTATGTTATATATATTGCTTCTCAAATGATGGACAAGGTGGATTTTACCTGGACAACATGGTGGGCCCATGAGGTTGGGAGATTTAGGCAATTCTGGTCCTTGACTGGAAACGGATTGGCTACTCCCCTTGCCACCAGCCTGGTGACTGGTGGTCGGTGCTTTGTGGGACCCACCATGATGTATGTGTTTCATCCATTCTGTTCATCCATTTTTAAAGATCATTTTAGGGCTTGATTCCAAAAATGAGAGGGAATCACGCCAACATGCCTCTCCACCGCCTGTATTACCTATAAGAAAGAGAGAATGTGAGAGATGAAATCATCCTATCTTAGGGACATCTGGTGCAAGAGAGAGAGAGAGAGAGAGAGAGAGAGAGAGAGAGTGTTTTCTTCCTTTATTATTTTTAAGAGTTTTTAGTTTGATCATGCCTATGATGGGCTAAGCCTCTTAGCTAGGGCTAAGAGGTGAAGCTTGTAGTGTGATGGGTTGTGCCTATGTCTTGGATTCATGTTTTAATTGAACTCTCTTTTGATTCTAGTTTGATTAATAGGAATGCTTTTAGTTTTTAATGATTTGTTGTGACTTAAATTACAATGGATCTGTAATAGTTTTGAGCATGTTCTTAGCATTATAAGGTTTGTGAATTTGGGAACTCTGTTGTTCACCATCGTCTCCTGGGCATGGTTAGATGACGAAATCCTTCCTAACATTCATATATCCTTTAGATTGGATGTGGATTGGCTAAATTCTGTTGTTTACTTTGTCTCATGGGCATGGTTTTGTGATAGAATCAATTCTAATTCTCATACCTCTCATCTCTTGAAAACTAGGTCAAAGGAAGTTCAGCTTTGATTTTTAATGTGATATCTTCCAATTGGATGAAGATGGGATTCTGATTCTAGTCGTGTTTGTGAATCAAGCATACATCTTCCTGATCTCTACAAGTGGATCCATGGCACCCTAGTTTTCTACCTTTAAATTTATTATTTTTTAATTAATTTATTCACAATTATTCCCTTAATTCTCCCTAATTTAGATTACATCTTATTGTAGTTCTAGTTCGAGTTATTTTCAGATTATGTACAAGGTTCAGTCCCTGTGGATTCGACCTCGGTCTTACCGAGTTTATAACTACATCACAACCTTATACTTGGGGTGTGAACAAAAGTCCATATTCCAACAATTCAGGCTCAAGTGAACCACACCATGGGAAGGATTGGGGATTGAAAATTTACCGTTGAAAACTTCTCAGAAGACAGAAGTTTTGGATTAAGCTGATATTTATGTTTTACCTTTATGGGTCTATGTGATCTTATAAACAGGATGGATGGAAAATAAACATATGAGAATTCAGTCCCAACTGCTTCCTATGCTGGGGTCCATCTAAACCTTCAATTTGCCTCGCTAATGCTCTAAAGGCGTGTTTGGATTGGCAATATTGAAATACACATCAATCACGTCTTCGATGGTATTATGACATATTGATAGGTAAATCTAGTGTCTGCTTGGATGTACTATGAACACCCTTTTTAAATGGTATTCATTCAAAGTATTCAATTTTGGATTATCCAAAGTAACAACTCTTACTTGTAATATTATTCTTATTGTCTTTAATTTAATTAAGTTGGACTGCTTGTATGATCAAAGGTTTAAATTAGATTTTCATGTGTAATAAAATGGACGAGTGTGCAAGAGTCTACTCGACTTAAAGTTTAACTGAACCATTTGTGTTCCCTCATATTGAGTTGAACAAATTGGAAAATGCGATCAAAGATCCAGAGTCTTCTCAACTACTAATATTTACGCTTCTATTTAAGTGATTTGTGAAAGGGTAGGTGTCACGCCCTAAAAATCGGCACTTAATTATAGAGACTCCGATATTGAGTTCCCGGATATGAACTTAATAAAAATGCATGTGTCTCCTTATTCAGATTCACATTTATTCCATACATAAATAATCAAAGTAACGCATTTCAACTTAGTGCATCCAAATCGAGGTAGAGATAACAAAATAAAAATATATATGGCTAATATACAAACATATGATTCCAAACGTGGTGTTCTCCCATATTAGAATTGTGCAAATTATACTAAATACAAAATTTATGAAAAAAAATACAACCACCCAAAGTGATGGAATTATGAGTTTAACTGGAGTGGCCCAACTCACTACCATCTGGTCCTATTTTTGAGTTATCTGGATATGTCAAATAGAATGTGTCAAATGCCAATATAGTGAAGAAATATCTCCAAGATTATACTCGGGACATCTTAGTGATAAGAAGATTCATAACAAATACATATTTATACACGTAATGCTCTTAAGCATGTTACCTCCAACGCATAGATATTAAGCAAATTATATATGTTATCAACACAATCAAGTATAAACAATGATAGCAATATAAAACAGACAATTCTTAAGTTAGTTATTTAATACATATGATGCAATATTATGTGCAATGGTTAACTTGTAGCATAATGCAACAATAATTTCCATAATGATATACACAATGGTTGGCCCACAGCACAACCGAATAATATTCTCCCGATATTATGTGTGATCAGCCAAGTTGTTATTATTTCCGGTTTAAACAGTAGGTTGGCAAATGTAGGATACCTTCATTATATTACGAGTCGTTAATTAGATCACGTATTTTGTTGTGGCACATAGCGGCTCTTCACTAGTGTCAATTTATCCAAATTAAGGATTATCACCCAATGATGGCCACAAATAATGTAAGGGTCGTCATCCAAACACAAATATAGCAAAGTCACGACATCAATTCTATTAATAATACGATAAGCTTATGGCCTTTATTAATGCTCAAAGGACATTACAGGGAGGCTTGTCACCCAATTTTGTACTAATATGGGCTTATCACTCATTTTTTTACCAATATTACAGGCACGTCATCCTAGCATATACCGCTAGATTAGACACAGTGTCTCATACCATCATGCCTGACTTATAAGTCTTTGTAAAATTATAACTCACTAATGGTTATGAGTATACTTAAATCAATGGTAATAGTGGTATTCCAAATTCTATCGAATGTTATACAATCACTAAGTATAAGAATAATCAAGCCCTTCATTAAACTAATGCGATCGACTATGGAGGACCCTAGGCAAATCAGCATTGGGTGCAAGACATCCCATGTACGTTGATGTGTTTGGCGTATAGCCCTGAGCACTTCTTTGATTGCTCGTTTTATAGATTATCAAGGCGTAAAACCCTTATTGGGATTTCCTTGATGATCCTGGATTCTTTCGCTCTTACTTCGTGGGCTTTCCGGATAAGAAAATGTGACATCATGGATTTTCGTTATTTTGAATTTCCAAAAATTTTTATTTTTTTATATATAACTAGCATACGTTGTCACTTACTAACCATTGATACTCGAAGTGAGATTATATGTGGGTGGTACCAGTAACGAAGTGCACACATTCGATTAATCAAACATAGAAAGCCAACAAATCCGCCCTGATCGCTTAAACATCAAGTCTAGTTTCGTGATTTGTTCATTTATGGCCCAAATCAAGACGATCTATCACTGACTAATTGAAACAACCTTAACTAAATAAAGACCTACCTAAAGCTGAGAAAACTAGGGGTCAGATGTTAAGTAGCAAACCAAACAACTTAGTTACTCATTTAACCTACAAACCAATGGTTTAGAGTAATTATAACCAAATCATTTTTTTCGCTAATTGCGAATAGGCCATGTTATGAACTTATCTAATTCAGACCCTATTCATTGCGCACAAGAAATCTACATACCCAATTTATTCCAAAAATGCTCTGATTATCCGAATAAGCTCTAGACTGCTCATTAGTGGGCCACTAAACCCGAAGCTATAGAAAAACGTTCGTCTTAGTGGGCGTGACATCCATCGCGGGTGTCGAATAAATAAAGTGCTTAGAACAGTTTAACTTGGACCAGAGGTTGAGTGTTTGAAATACGTGAATGCTTTAAGTTAAAGCCTAAAACTTAAGTGAAATAAACATTCCACTCTTTTGTGAAGTAGTGTCTTTCTGACCATTAGATCACGACCAAACTCAGTGTGCGAGTTAAAGATATTTCCTCACTCATATTCATATAGTCACAACCCTAATTGATCACCAATGACCGTCAATCGTAAGTAAGGACCCCATAGCTGATCGAAGTGTCTGATCGTCGCCCAGTTGTAACCAAACATAGATCTTGTAGTAAGGCACTTGTTCCATAGTATAGATAGGTCAGTGGGCCCCTGGAAGGCCCCGTAAGTCAAGAACAACCTTCTCCAGTATAGTTTTATTAAGAAAAGGGACACCGGGGCTATTTATGCATATTCCGGCACTATAAATAGCCCCCCATTGCCACCCTCTTAATCCCATATGAATTTTGATCGCTTAGATTTGAAGAGAGAAAAGACAGAAGAAAAAAAAGTGGGAGAGCTTGGAAGTGTGAGTATTTGTACACCTACACCATCTCATCCCCTCTATAACAACATTGTCCTTCATCGGTGTCAGTTCGACGATAATCAAAAGTACGTATTGAGTCATATTTGTAAGTTTAGATCTTATAACTAATTCCTTCCAAATATTACAAGTTTGCATACTTACTTGGGTTCTCGATAATCTTTCATTAACATCCTAACCCTACGAGTATTGTGAGTCGGACATATCATCATAAGGTGCGGACCATTATCTCTAGTTTATCGTTTATCGACCATTGAGGGTCTTAGTTAATGATTAGATGCTTGTAGATGAATTTGTAAATGCTAATATGTTAACATTTTGATTTTTTTATAATATATGATATTGGTTAGATATGGATGTCACATGTTTGATAAAATATCTAGGTGATTGAATGTGTTATTTTGTTGATGCACACATGTTTGATAAAAATACCTAAGTAGATATGTTGTTTCATTGATTCTTACATGTTTGATCAAATGCCTAAGTAGGTGCATTGTTTCTATTGATACTCACATGTTTAATAAAATGCCTAAGTGGTTGTGTAGTAGAACCTATGCTAAAATTATATGATGTGGTGCTTAGTCCATAACAATACTTGTGATTGCTACAATGTTGGGTCAATTAGATAATCGCCGGAACTAAAGGGGTGGTCCGAATTGGGGTGGTCACCCTAGACTTGTTTGATTGACCTGAGTTGAACATGAACGACCAACAGTAGTTGGACTACACGGGATGCTTGCACCCAATGCCAGTTGTGCCAGGGTTCTCCCAGGTTAATCAAATTAGTCCACTAATTGACTGATCATGTATGTTCAAAATTTATGAAATGACTAAATAGAATCTAGGATACCTCGTTCCCAGTGGATGAATCCATTCATAACCGTTAGTGTGATACATTCCCACTAAGATTCATGAGTCGGGCATGGTGGTAGGAGACACCATGTCCGTGCTGTCGGTTAATACTAGGGTGACGAGCCTCCCCATAGTGATTGGTGAGCACTAATGGAGGTGATAGATTATTGTTTAAATGACCCCCATTAAATTACCCGGCCGATGGTCCCATGCTAGAGTACCGTTCGAATGACCTGGGCGTGAATGGAATTGGGTGACAAGCTCTTTTCTTGTAGTGATTTGTTTTTACGTGACAAGTCAACACCTCAATACTGAGTTATCATACTTAGTGTTTGGGTGACGACCCATACTAAGTTGATCCTCATACATTTGCGTATCATGTCGTAACTTTGAAATCGTTGATTTGTGAGATAAACGGGTGAGACCTAAATTTGGACCAAGGGCTACTGGTGAGTAATCACTACGTGTCGCCACGAGCTACATGATCCAGATAAGGACTCATGATATAATGTTGGTATCCTATCTTCAACAATTGGTTGTATGAATTAGAATTAATAATCACTCGGCTAATCATGTATACCCTAGGATAGGTTGTGATTTGGCGTTGAAGTCGCTTGTGAATGAGTGTTGGATTATAAGGCCCATGCATCATTTTATAATTTCATTCGTGCATTTAACAAAAGTATTTAGGAAATATTTAATGTTTTGTTTATCATTAACTGCAACTATTGAGTCGATAATATGTGTAACTTAGAACTAATAGAATCACTGGGTTAGCTACTCATTCTCACCTAAAAGGGTGTTTTAAAACACCAACCAAGAATTGTTGTTGATGCAGGTTCTATCGAGACATCCGGTGGGTAAGTTTAGATTGTCTTGCACTTTCATCATGATGCCTTGGGAGCATCGGCAGAAGTTAGAAGACTTTACTTTTATTCTTATTTTGTGCATGTATATGTTAGAGTTCCCGATCGAGCATGCTTATATGTAAATTTTGTTATATGCTCATTGTGACTTGTATAATCCTCATTTTCGGCGATCACCACTATTGAAATTATATTTTTGACTCTTAGTCCTATATTTATTGATTTTTGTTATTTCTACCTCACTTTAGATCCGCTAATTTTGAATTGCATTACTGTTATTGCTCGTGTGTAAAATGAATGTGAATCTGAACAAGGTCACATATGCATTTTCATTTGGTTAACACTCGAAAATTCAACATTGGAGTCTATGTACTCGGGTGCTGATTTTCGGGGCGTTACAGAAAATCTCCTCAACAGATCCGAAACTTCCAAACCAAGAAGGTCTTCGAAAAGTCTAAAGCCATTGGATCTCATATTTCCACTCTTATATATAAATGCTCCCCTATAAGATCCTTATTGGTCAAGTGAGCACCTGGCCCTTAAATCCATCATAACCATTCACCCGAGTATTTGGATTTAGATCACTCAATTCTTGACTGTATGAGTGGGATTTGACACCTGCTATTGATCTATTATTGGAAATGAGACAGATCTTCCATATTAAGATCTCCAATTCTTTTCATCCCAATGGAGCCATGGCCATCATATTGGAGTACCCAGTATGGCATCTAGGTGATCTAGATCTCTCTGTCTCTTCTCATTTCCTTGATGAGTGGCCCAGATCTGTCTAATACTAGTCTGTTATCAGTAAGATCATATCCTTCTACGGGCCCCCTTCGCGTTCTTCCATTCCTTATCAGGGCAGGCTCCAGACCCAACCAGGCTGAAATGTCCGTTTCTCCTGACTTGAGCTAGGTTCACTTGGACATCGTTCTAATCTTTAGATCTTCGAAATCTTCTTGAATTCTATAGCCTCTCTGAACGTCTCTAGGGAGATATCCCATTTTGGAATAACTGTGAGAGACAACCTCATCGAGAATATCATAGCCGTGTATTTTATAGACCTATTCTCTTGGTGGGTCCCTTATAGTTTTGTTGGGCAAGTTGCCTCATTAATGGGCACGATAAATATAGTTATGTGGCATGCGTTGATTTGCTTTGGTAAAGGCGAGCATAAGGGTTCTCACCTTCGCATTTGTAAAGAATGTGTATCTTTGAAAGAAGTGCAAACGGCAATACTCTCGGATGAGAGTAGGTTTCATGTCAGTTGTGGTATCATGGTGTTGACACATGATGAACTTTGATTGGCCCACGTCAGGGCTCTGAAAATGGGTCATATCGGGAGATATGATGGGACGCATGATGTTTGGGTTTTGGTGGCCGCTTCAACATGTGACATGCGACAACATTGGTTTTGCACCCGACTGTCACGTAGTTTAATGTGGACGCAAACATTTGTTAACGCTCACAATGAGCGGCAACCTAAGCTTGAAAGCTTGACCGCCATTTTATTATATGAGTAAGGACGATAGATCACTATTGGATGGGCCTGGACATTCAATAGACCATTCTCACGGGGGTCAATCTTTGCTTCTTTTGTCAATATTGTTCTATTCCTCACAGAAGCATGCTTGGTTAGGGCCACTTCTTCACTCTATATAGGTTCCCATAGGGTCGGGTAGTACTTTTTCATATATAAGCCATTGATCAGGATTCTTCTTTCTCGGTAAATCATGTCTTCAATAAGGCAGGCTCTTTCGCGTGAGACTTTTTTCTTTTTTTCTTTTTTTTTAAATTCCCATGTTGCCAACCATTGCTTGTATACTCATCCTTCACTCCGATCGGAAGCCTCATTTTCCATGCCACTTCACCCTCAACAAAGCTCTTCTTTTTCAACTTCTTATTGTAGGCCCTGGCTCCTTTGAGCTTGTGGACTCTCAGATTTACAAGGCCTCAATCACACTTTATCGATCGGATTTGCTAGATGATGATGGGTCACTATTTCTAAAATGAGGCAGATTCATGGTTTAGGTAGGCTGCATGATAAGCATAGTGAGGATTGAAGGCATGCCATTGAAAACTTGAATGGGTTGTTGATAGACGGTCCAGATCACGATGGTGGACCCTACATATGCTGGACGTTGATTGAGGATGAGAGGATTTTGTAAGGGAGAGGAGAGTCGGGAGAGCAATGGCCCACATATTGCTTATAGAAGGTTTCCGTAGGACTTCCTGCCGAAAGCTAGGTGAGGTCCATCGTTAGTGGTGAGAAATTCACTCCGTTTCATTAGATACGTCAAGATAAGTTAGGACATGGAAAAATATGACGCATATTTGTAGCTTAGGTGGGCCGTAAGATTAAAAAACAGTGAGAAGGATATTGACCGTTAAAACCTATCCTACTTATCTAATGAGCGGTCTAGATCACCAGGGAACTTCACATTGAGGCCGTTGGTGGTGATTGAATCCTCTCAATTGACTCCTGTTCAAGTGGCCCAGAGAATGAACGGTTTGGATCAGTGAAAAGATGGATCTAATAGATTGATCTTAATTGGATGGCTGAGAAATGTTTAAACTAAAAGGAACGGCTAGATTGCCTCTTAAATTATATGCAAGCGGCCCTCGGGGTTTCTATGGGTATTCACGTGTAGATGAGTGGTCAGTATTTTAGATTAATAGTTAGATTGTGATGGATCATGATAAATGGTTTAGATTCGAGGGGGATCCCATATAAATGGATCAAATTAAAATTGTCAGTTGTATGAAGATTTAATGATCCATATTGAAATCTAATGGTTAGATAATGTAATAAGTTCTTGAAAAGTAATCCTTATGGTTTGGATGGATGATTAATTAGGTGGGTTATGATATGTAAGATTGGGAGTGCAAATATGTATGCACCTGAGAGTGGGTCGTTAAATAGAAATCTTTATGGTTAGATAAGCTATACGTGAATAGTAGATAAGACAAACTTATAGATTTACGGATGAACATGCACATGAGTGGATGTGATAATATCAAAGCTAGTTTTTGATCCTGCGTTCGAATGTGAAATGGGCTATTGGATATCTTAATCTGGTGGTGAGTAGCTATTTCAACTGTTGATTTGATGATTAATAGTAAATTCAAAGTTATATAGGGCCTCGAGAATATTGATATAAGGTATATGTGGGTTTAAGTATTTGTAGATATGCAAAAATCTAAGTGTCGTTCTCTGAAAAGTGTGGGTTCAATTTTGGATGTACACGGGGATTAGTAGTCATCTACGTATAGAAGCGCAATTTTTATAAGAGTATTACAGGGCAATTCTCCCCATTTAGCAAAAATTACACCGGTCAATCATACTTTATTGTCCATGTAGTTCGTACTAAATTCTAGAGACCTATACAGGTATTTATTGCAATTTATGATTGCCATTAGGGCCTATTTTGGAGCCTAAATTTGGAACCCTTTGGATTCGTAACCCTTGGATTTGAAATCCTCTAGTTATGTTTGGCACCTTAGATTCATAGTCCCTTATAATCTAAAAATAGTTATGCATAGTATATTTATAGGGGTTTGAATTTAATTACTAAATCAACTTTAATGTCTAATTAGCATAAGTATGTAATATTTGATACAGTGGTTGTAATAAGCTCATTGAAATATATACTTTGCCCGAAAATGATGAAATTCCAAGTCTTAGATGGGCCACAAGCACACAATCACATTGACAAACCAATGATTTTTAACCATTGATTTACATGGACAATGTTTGGATGGTACATATCATTGTATGAAAGTAATTTTAGTGATGCAGTTAATAATATGATTATTTTGGGATATCATAAGTGGGTCATGTGTCCAATAGATTTATAACCTAGTGACAAACATGTTCCACATGCAACTCTTGAAAGGATTTTAGATGTAATCCAAGCTTTTACCGTGGATTTGAAACACTCCTGAAAGAGGGGATTTGAAACCCCACTTTATGGTGCCAAACAGTCCTCACCTGATGGTTGGAGTGAATTTTACGTGGACAACATGGTGTGCCTCAAAAAGCTTGGGAAAGAACTGTTGTAGCGGATTCGGGCCCAGGATAGATGGGATGAGCCCAAGACATACGCTAAGTTGCACAGTCCTACCTTTGCTGAGAGTAGCAATGGGTTGGCCAGCCGGATAGGTCCAAGGCCTATGCTCCTAAATTTAGCCAAAGGGCCTGGCCCAGGCTCGTGGGTGCGTGAGCCATTTACTGAATAGGGCTGTCAGTGTTCTGGCCTGGCTTTTGGACTTAGCCTACCTTGGGCTAGGCTTGTTCTGGAATATCAGGCCTGAAAGCTAGGCCTGGCTTAAAATTCAAACCCATTTCTCATTCTAGCTGGTTTTGGACCGTGTATTCCTCTCTCATCCAACCGAGCCGAACCTACCCTTCGGCTCAGGCCCAGCATAAACATTTCAAGCCAGCCTCGGTCTGGTTTATTTTGGCTCAACAAGGGCCTGGTCCAGACTGAGGCTTATGTTAAAAACATGCCAATCGGGCTAGGGGAGAGGTCGGTCCGGCCCTAACCTAGCCGGCATGTTAGTTGAATGTGAACGCTTTTTTTCACTTTTAACGTTCAGCAAGTGCAAATATTTAATAAAAACCGCTTAACTAAAGGATAATTATATTGGGGGGCTCATTTTTACAAAACTAAAAAGGGAGGGGGCATTATTGTTTCATTAGTAAGTACTGGGACCAAACTTATACATATGGGGTACTTGGCCATTCTTCCGGACCAAGAAGCATACATACACCCACCTCACTACACTAGCCTACGTACAACTTCAGCAAGGAAATACATGATCACCGACCAGAGGACATTGACACTATACTTAGGTTATTAACTTTGTAAAAATAGGCCCACCTTTTCATGATCCAGACCGTTAATCCAATGGACCCCAATGTGGATGAAACATGCATGAAAATCTCTTTAATTTCATAACCCTAATCTTCATTCCTCGTAAGTAAGATAGAGTAACCAATCACATATACTGCATAAGGCCACAAGATTTGTTGACGGTTTAGCCCCAAGGAGGAGATTTTTAGGGAGTGGTCCATATAAGTTGGGAGAGAATAGACCAATGATCTGGATCATTGAATAGAGGGCCATACTTGTACAAAATGAAAATCCAAGCATACTGAGAAAATCCTCTAGTAGAATATCATGTATCTGAGATCACTAAAAGATAGACATTTTGATGGGGTTAGTGGGCAGTGAAGTATCTTTGAGCATGTCGAAGGTGAAGGTTGGGAAGGCAAGAAGTGAGCCACATTTGAATTTTGGCAAGGTGGGGCATTGAATAATTGTAGTGCCATCCCTAGCCACACACATGTGGATCTCAGTCATCTGAAATTCACCCCACTCGTTCATGGTGCATTTGATCGCCACTGATGCTCCGATGCCATCACGGATGGTGTTCTTGACGAGATCGAAATCATAGCTGTCGATGATGGATTGGACGATTCCTGTATAAACACATATTGAAAATAAAATCAGAACTCTTTTTTTTTTTTTTTTTTTGAGGATGATGATCAATGATAATTATCCTAACCATCCCATTAATGGTTTGGAGAATGGAGAGTTTTTTACTATATTATAAGTGGTGTGATATTGATTAGCACCATCCAATTTGAGGGGCCTACCATTGATGGCCCATCTGTGTTGAAAACTACTTTTTCCAAATGGTCCTAACCATATGCTAAATTGACAGAAGAATGGATGTTTACATTAATTATATTAAAAACGTACGATCACCAATCTAGACCATGCATCATGCGTACGTGGCCTAACTTTGATAGCCCATCATTGTCAAAAATCGCTTGAATATTGGATGGTTTGAACCATCCCTTATCCATTGGCTTGGAGATTGGATTGTCTATGTTGATTGTACTGTAAATGGTTTGATCATTTATCAGAACCACCCAGTTTGTGGCCCATCGACCTTTGATTGCCCATCCCTCTCAAAAATAACTTTGATCAGGTAGTCCTAATCATAAATCAATTAATGGAAGAATGGATCTTCTAGTCATTATACAAGAAAATATTCAATCATCGGTATCGTCTACCCATAATCTGCATTCAGCCTTTGATAGTTCATGACTATCAAAAATTACTTTGATGGGTTGATCCTAACCATTTTAATCAATGCCTAGGAAAAAAGATGGTCCATATTAATTAAATTTTTAAAGAGAGAGAGAGAGAGAGAGAGAGAGAGAGAGAAGAGATGGCGAGAAAAGAGGAAGAAAATGAGGTGAAAAGTTTTCTTGAAAAGTAAAATATTAGGATGGGACGGTGAGTAAAAAAGTCCGGGTGGCTTTGTTAAAATACAATTTTTAAACTTTTCATCAAAAAGTAAAATAAGCCAGAGAGAAGCATCATTTTCTTTAAAAATAGTTTCCATCCAAATACTTCTTCCAGTTACAAACAGGCCCTACTAAGGAAAAAGATCAGTTAAGTAGTAATATCACCTGTCATGAAAATCAGGCGATACAAGATTTACGTTGTACAGGGTCCATCGTCTACACTATTCATTGAGTGGGACGCGCTAAGGATTATCTGTGGATCATCCAAAGTCAAATGATTTCATCAATCGCCTGCAATGGAAAACGACTTCCAATCCTCTGTGGGGCCAACTCACCAACCCTTGTGTCGATGTGATGGCGATGGTTTGTGGAATCCATGTGCATGCACAGAAATGGAATAGTTGGCCTTACATGTCCATGTATGGTGTGTAAGACTCCATTAGGTGGGCCACACATCATCGGTTTAAATTTAACGGTTGAATTATTTAGATTGAGTGATTTAGTAAGCTTCACTACAATTGCGATCATTGCAAATAAGTTTAGGATGGGATACTTTAATCGTAATTCCTATATATGATTATTAAGTCGAATATGAAAACCTATAGTGTGGAAATCTTTAAGGAGAGAAGTGTGATGTGTAAATTTTTTTTGTCTTCTTTCATATAAATACATGTCTTGATCCCCTCACCCATACATATGAGAGAAAATCCTAGGTTTCATTGAAAATTCTCCTAAGAGTATAAGGTATAGAAGACCAAAATTCCTTCTCGATGTTAACACAACAACTAGACTGTCTTTCCAATCAAATATATCTTTAAAATTTGAGTATATTCAATTATCGATGCACAAACGATTTATCAATTCTGCATATATAGAAATAACATGGTGGCCATGCTTTAATGATCGATCTAACCATTGATTTAGCTGACCACAGAATGGATGGGATGCCCCAAAAGTCGAGCATGTGTACTGCACGTGTGTGTACGTGTGCAATCATGTGAAGAGCATACCATTCCTTTTAAGCAGCGAGAGTAGGTTGATCTTGGAGCGGAGCTTCAACGTCTTTTCAAAGTAATCCTTTTGGCCTAGGCCTGTACACACTCCATGCAATTCCCATGCATCTTTCCACGTGGCATGCCCGTTGCTGCTGGGGCACTTGATGGTGGGCCAATACTTCTTTAATTCCCCAATGATGCTTGATAGCTGTCACGTGGTTTTACTTAACTATTCAAAATGGCCCATCTTTACACGCATCAAACGTATGAACCTGCCAAGTGTGTGGAGCATCTGACCGTACATAGATGGAAATCGGGCTGGTACACCCATCTGGAGTGCTACACGCTTTCTGGTGCACCCTGACTCTAGCAAGATCTTTCTAATATTTGTGTTTTTCAACCATGCATCCATTCCTGTCATATAAGGGCATCCAACATGATTTGTGGGCCAAAAGCTAGTTTTGACTATGATCATATTAACAGTATTGGAAACATTGTGTACGGCTCAGATATCCCACACACTGTCCATATAGGCACCCTCTCGCTAATTATAAAAGATTTTTTTCAAGAGGGTAGAGTTATTTGATACTCGGTCCTAACATGACGGTTGATACTCAAGGCACTCAAAAACTGTATACAAGGCAACCTTAACCCAAAATAAAATTTTGGAACTCATTGGATTGGGTGGACAATCCCCAACTCTAATTTCTAGACACTTGGAAGTTGAAAATTTTACATTTTTAGCCTTCAAATTAATGTTCGCCAGTCGGATAGTCAGCTAATCAAATAAGTGTAATTTTAGTAATTTACAAGTGCCTGTGTATCATCCATCACACTCTGCCAGAGTATGAAAGTTTATCTTGAAAATGTTATTCTACTTTTAGTTTATGTGTGAGAGAGATAACCAGATTAACGTCGAAGTTGGAATTGTTGCACTTTGTGATGGGCTGGGAACCATGGTACATGTACAAGCCCTTAACATGGAAGTCAGCTTCTGGATTCCCTGTAGTAGGCCTGCAGCATCCGGTCCCAGAGACAGCCTTGCAAATGGATCCTGGCCACTGAAATAGAGTACCAAAGTCACAAAACCATTAGATTGCAACGTTAGTCAACCAATGGGCTGTTTGGATGCAAGGATTGATTTGGAGCTTGTGGAAAAAGGAAAGATGGGAATAGAAAATATCAATTTAGTTTTGTTCTCTACTAAATTTGAACTTGGTTTGGTAAATCCATCCATCATTTGAAACAATTTTAAACTCTATTTGAAAAAATGTACCATTTTGGAATCCAATTAAATATCAAAATATCATTAGATGTGCATGAATTCATTTATGATGTAATTTCACTCTATTTGATGATTTAGCATCTCTTTGGAGTGGGACGCATCTTCGATCTCTTATTAGTATTTGCCAGCTTATAATCATGTGAACTGGGACCCACAATTAATGAATATATGGACACGGTTTGCATCTAGGAAGATGTTGGACGTTGCACCGAGTTTAGCACAAACGAATGAAATGTTTATTTATTTTTACTGTAGATCTCATGCATGACTTGATATATGAAAACACTTGAAACATAAAGACTACATGTATGGTTCCAGCAAAACTCATATAACATATACCCATAAGGATGGATCTAATACAAAAGAAGTAAATGTAATTAAATATATTTTATCTAGTTCCACAGTATTAGCACCGTTCATTTCTGACTTCCTGATGTGGAGCGGGTTGCGAACAGTTTCATGGCCAAGATGGATCAGAAAAGGCCCGGTCGACGACAGAAGTGATCCAGACCATCGGACCTTAAATCGGGCGTATCTCGCAATCCAGAATGAGTTATCTGACGTAAAATATATGATTTTGGGGTAGAACGAGCTACATTAGCCAACCAACCCTACTACACCAGGTTGCGCAGCCCGGAATTGCGATAAACCCCTTAATCGACGGTCATTTCGCTATTTTAATTTCATTTTTATTATAAATAGTAAGTTTTAGTTTGATTATAACTCTTCATCCGTCAGGCTTTAAGAGTTGCGCCCAACATGAAAAGAGCTTAGAATAATTAGGAGAACGGTTTGGTAAAGACAAATAGGACACTTACTATTTTTGGCCGAAAACCTTGCGCACTAGTAGACATCACGACCGTCTATAAATAGTAAGTTTACTATTTATAGTAAGTCGCGGATTCTAGGAGTTTGAGTTGTAGTTTGATTCTGATTTCTTTCCCATTGCTTGGTACCCCTATCTAAAGGGTTTTGAACTCATCTTTACTCATTAATTAATCAATTTTGAATTTATTAGAATTTATTTCTATTTTTTGCTTTCTTTCCTCGTGAATTCAAGAAGTCTCTGCGAGGAGTCCAAAGAAGTTCCGTGGATTCGGAATAGTTATCCTCTTGAGGAAGACGGTGCTCGACCTCACGTCCTCCCCTGTGTCACTTCCGATGGTTGTAAATCTACAATTGTATTTAAGTGTGAGGATGTTTCATTGCAATCAAGAGAGTGATTCATTTAACTTAGCTGGTCTACTAAACATGCACTAGTTCTACAGTATTAGCATTCAAATCAATAGTCTTTTAGTTTTCATTAATGGGATGGTTAGGATCATCTACTTAATACAATGTTTGTACCAGTCCACAATAGGACCCGCAAATGGACCACTCCGATCCCATGTGGCCCATTTTATCAACGTGCCCATCAAGGTTTACTATCATTTGTACAATCATGTTAAAACATCCCCAAGAACGATTGGAGAGAGAGAGAGAGAGAGAGAGAGAGAGAGAGAGAGAGAGAGAGGATAGATACCTCAAGGACAAAACGATAATAATCAAAGGGTCCAAAAGCATGAGCCCCAGAGAGAAGCAGCACATAGAAAAGGATAGGAATAGCAATTCGGTCAGCCATACTTGTATCTGGAGAAAGATTCTAGCAGTTCAAATGACTGGGGCTGGTTGGTATAAAGGTGTCCTCTTCTTCGTGTATTTATAGACAGAGCCCCTCTCTCCCCTTCTTTTTTCGCAAAGCCCGTGCTTTGATCTGTAACACTACAAGAAGCACGTGATATGAAAAGTAATCTAGTGGGCCCCATTTGTACCTATGATTGAGACCCACGATTTGGTGATCTCTGGACGGTTGATTAGATGATCCAGAAGCAGACTGGAGATGCCCTTAGAAAATGTTTTATGGCCCACCATGTTTCAATGACATCCGGTACATCTATCATGTGTGTTTCCTCAAGTTCTCGTTTGCAGCCAAAAATCAGGTGGATCCAAAACTCAGATGGGCCACAATAGAGGGAGAAATCAAGATGTGTTCTTTGAAGGGTATCATTTTTTTATTTTTTTTCAAGATGTTGATAAAGAGATTGACGCGGATTGCCAGCCAAAGAGTTTCCTAGGAACTTCCTGATGAGAAGCTATTGGGGCCCACAGTGATGCTTGTTGGAAATCCACTCCATTCATCTGTTTTGACAGATCATGTAAAAATGTGGGCCCAAAAATGAGGCAGATCCAAAGCTCAATTGGGCTGCACAATAGGAAACAGTGAGGATTCAACATCTACCGTTGAAACATTCATGAGGCCACAGAAGTTTTGGATCAGCTAATATTTTTGTATTTCCAGTTCAATCAAGTAAGAATGACCTCATGAACAGTATGAAAGGCATACAGACATCTTGGTAGACCCAAGGAAGTTTCAACGGCAGGCATTTCTCTCCCCATGCAGCTCACTTCATAGGAATGAGGTAGCTTGATGGTCAGCTTGTCCAAAAACAAGTATGCATTACACGTGTTGAAAGATACCGGGATTCTAGGGTGCAAGCCATGTAACACTAATGGTATCGGATAATAAATTGTCCAATATTAATCAAGGGGAAGTATATGAGGATATGAAAGATACATGCAAAATACTCATAGGGAAGCTCATTTATATATTTTTACTGTTAATCAACTCTATATCTTACTTACAATTAGAGTAGTGAGTAGGTTTAGACATCAATAAAAGGTACAACATGGGAATGCAAAGCAGTTATAATATCCTACGCTAACAGAAAAGAGCTCCAAGACGGCTAATTTCAGGTTGAGTCTTATGTTTAATAGAGTAATAACACTCTACAGTGGTAACCAAGCTGCAACACATTATTGCTAACAATTCAGTTTTTCACGCGAGAACAAAACATATAAAAGTTGCTTATCATTTCAACAGGGAGAAAAGTAGATTGTCACAAACATATACATTTAAAGCATAGTTTAAAGATATTTTTATCAAGTCTTTACTTTATACACGGCTTTCATCTCTTAGTGGTAACTTGGACATGATAAGACATTTATGTTCTAGGTTGAGGGGGGAGTATTAAAGAGTCAGCTTAGGCCTAATTATTATTGTAATTTATGCATCCTTTATTAATATAAAAAAGAGCAATGATATCTTAGGGTATTTTCCAAGATATCATTGCCTCTCTCTCTCTCTCTCACATGTGTATCTCTGCTTCTTCCTCATGTGTTCCTCTCTTAGTGTTGGACTTTCACAAAATCTAACCAATTTGATTAGTGATCTTCAAGATCGGCCCAAAAAACCTTTGAGATTTGACCAATCTTATTGATTGTTGATCATTGAGATCGGTCGAATTCGATTATTTGTCTTTAAAATACGTCTAATCTTACCATATTGATTCTCAAGATTAGTCCAATCAAATCCTCATGTTCGATATCAGTTTAATCAAACCATTCATCTTCAATGTTTATACAATTTAACTATTAAACTTTGAGAATGGTCTGATTAGACTAGACCATTGATCTTCGATATCAGTCCAATTTTGCTCTTCGAGATTTATCCTATTACATTGTTGATGTTTGAGATTGGTAGAATCAAATCGGACCATTGTCTTTAAAATCGGTTATAACACACCATTTATTTTCAAGACCAATCCAATTAGGTGCCACTGGCTGTGATCGTTGTATTCAAGACATTTAAGGGAATCCTACCAGCAATAATGGAAGTATCTTGTTTGGGACCAAAATGTCATCATCATAGAAAATGGTTTTTTTTTTTTCTACAAAACAGTGTACTCTGTCCAGACCCATCAAATATCCCGTCGAAGGTCTTTTCAACTTTTGTGCATTTTCATTTTTGTGGCTGCTGGTGCTGCAAATAATCATCTCATTTTGAAAATGATCACCATATACTATCCTAAGAAATCAACTGAATGATGTTACCAGGATATTTTATAAATGTATGTAATTTTGTATTTTATTGTAGAAATATCCCCATGTTAACTTCAAAAATTGTAATTTTAGCTAATTTTATAATTATATGCTTAAATATAACAAAATAGCCTCAAAATTTTCATTATAATATCTCCAGAAGAGCCTCAAATTTTAAAAATCTCTTAAGATATTATCAAGGCCAGAAATTGCCAAGAAAGATATTGTCATTGTCTTCATAATTACTTGGAAAATGTAGAAAAAAGATTTTTAGTCCTCAAAGATCTTGTTTTAGTCATCTGCACCACGTGTAATCATCTCTGCCGCCACATCGACCCCTGCATGCACTAACGCGATCAGCGTGGGATTTATCCATTCATTTGGTGAGCCTTGGCATGAATTTGGCCGGGGCCTGTTTGATTGGATGTATTTCATGATAATTGTAGTGATGAAAGGGATGTTGTATGACATTGATAGCAATAACTTTTAGGTTTGAAAAATTAGATGGACTGTATGAGTCCGACTATGATATATATGTTTTATATGTGCCATCTATTCATTTGGCTAGATCATTCTAGTCGTATGCCTCTAAAAGTGAGACAGATCCAAAGCTCGGGTGGACCACGCTATGGGAAGATCAATAATTTAAATGATTAGCGTTCAATCTCCACTATTTTATGTATTATGGTCCACTTGATCTTTGAATCTAACTCATTTTTTGGCCCATGCCCTAAAATGATTTGTAC
Source organism: Magnolia sinica (assembly GCF_029962835.1). Lineage (NCBI taxonomy): Eukaryota > Viridiplantae > Streptophyta > Magnoliopsida > Magnoliales > Magnoliaceae > Magnolia > Magnolia sinica. Next base: position 26,448,131 of record NC_080585.1, on the reverse strand, counting down.
TAACGAATGGATTGAGTAGATATAACACACATTATGGTGGGGCCCACCAAGCTTTGGCTTCGACTTATCATGAAATCTGAGCCATTGCATGTGATGTTTGTTTGTTGAATGCATTTAATGCTGATTTGAGAGAAATTACATGAAAATACATGTAATTACTTTAGACCAAACAGGCTTCCTTAAACGAGGCATTTCAGTCATCTAACGTGCCAAAAGTCTTCTTTTAATCTCGACGTTTTGGGAGAACTTAGCTCTAACACTTTAAAGTCTAATCTTATCAAAGCCTCTACAGGTAAGATTTTAATAAGATAGGAAAATCAAAACCTGTGAGTAAGAGAGACTTTTAACCTTCTTTCAGTCAACTTTTTGAAAAAAAAAAATACCCCGAAGTAATAAAAGGCTCTTGAAGATAAGCTCAAGGCATATTATAAAGTCACTGTCTTTAATGCATTGTTTATACGCTGTTTATAACTAGGTCGATTTGTAAGAGGGTTGTAGCAAATCCATCTCTTGAACTGAATAAATGTGGGCATCAACACCATGAATACACTCCTGAGCATGTGATGATATGCAGGCACTTAAAAATTAGGTGGAAATTGGATGCTTGGGATGTAAACAATTTAAATTAATTGGTTCAAATAGTGCCCTTATCTAGGTGTATCACCTAAACAAATATTATAGTTCTTTTTTAGTTAATTATCCAAATGATGGACATTTATTGGACAGTTAAAAATAAAAATATCTATAAGCTAGAGTCTTATATTCTGTGAGCAAGTGTCCACAAATCAGAGGTTAGGAATGCTTGAACGAACTGATTATTGGACTGTGACTCAGCCACAGTGTTTCCAACAGTTTGATCAGTTCAATGTGTGTAAATGTATACTACGTGTACAATTTCTAAATGCCTGCGTATCAAGAGTCATGCACACCAGGAATATCAGGTAACTTCCCATAATTGAGGCCAATTCTACAACATTGTGTGTGGGCCCCACCATGATGTACTCAAGACATCCACTCCATCCATCATGTCAGCTCCCTCATTTTCTGGCTGGAGCCCAACAATCTGGTCTATGTAAAACTCATGTGAGCAACACTATGTAAAATGATTCCTAATTTTTTCAAAATTCATGTGGTGTAACCCACGTTACTCTTGGATTAATAGACTGATTTTTGGAATATCGATTGATTCTGATAGGATGCATCTTATGATGAATGGATTGGATGGCCTATGCTGAGTACATCGGACCCCATATACATCTGAAGGGTTTTAATGACCCGTGTCCCCATTCCAATTATTTTCTATGGTGTGAACCATCATTGTTTGGATCAGCCTAGGTTTTGGGATACAGGACAACCATGAAGGAGCTCACCTTATAGACGGATTGGATTTTACTTTTTTTAAGGGCATGTTTGGATACCACCAAATAAACTACTTTTTCTACTTACAACAGTGGATAAGTAACATATTTGAGATAAGTTTAGTTTATGAACAATTATAATTAACTTTTTTACTTAAAAGTTAATTAATGATTTTAGCTTAATAAGTAGAAACCAAGATAAGCTACTTGATACATATAAGTAACATAATTAACTTACCATCCAAACAACCCTTAAGAAACTTATTTTACATTACTCTTTAAAAGAGCAATGCAATACAATTAGCGAATAGGAAACAACTGTTCCAACTAGAGCATCAAGAAGAATCTATCATGCGTTTTTTTCCCAACATTCACCTATTTTCTTTTTAATCATCATTTCTATGGGAAGCCAACCTGACAAAGCCAACCCAATCAAAAATGGGTTAAGGTTATAAGGGATAAGGTTCATCAGGTTGGGCTTGAGTTGGGGGCTAGGACTGGGTCAAAGTCACTGGTTGACCAAGTTTGATGTCAGGTTGGGCTCTTGTTGAGCCTATATAAGCCTGCCCCAGACTAGTGATGTCAATGGTCGAGCCTGGGGTTTGGCTGATTTTCCAAGGCTAGACCCGGCTATTGACATTCCTCCCTCACTCAAACCCCCTCGAGTAGCACTTTTGATTGCACATCAAAAGTACAAATACACAAAACTCGGTGGGAAAAGTGGGAGCCTAGGTCCTTATTTTTGCCCCAATGGCAGACTCGTAAGAGTTTCAACACAGGTCAAGAGTTCCAGTACTCATAAGTGGTGAAATCCTACTACGGTAAAAGTGTGTGGGTGTATGTGTAGGTATAAATGAAAAAAAAAAAATAATAATAAATAAATAAAAGTGAGGGCTAAAGGGTGTTGGAAACCCTGTACCTATTAACGCGGCTCTCGACACACAACCCTTAGCCATTCACGCGTCCAAAAATGTTTATGCATCTTATTACTAACCAATAGGCCAATTGGACGCATGAACACTGCACCTCTCACATCAGCTCTTGAGTCGTATGCTGGATTAAATTCCCACCATTGGGGCTATAAAAGTTTTAGATAAAGCTGCGATTAGTGTTTTCCCTTCATCCAGTTCTGTTTTACATTATCAACACGTTGGATGGGAAATATACATTACGGTGGAGTCTACGAAGTTTTTAATGGTAGGCATTGAATGACCATTGTTTCCTGTGGTGTGGTCCACTTGAGATTTGTATCTCTTCATTGTTTAGACCATTGCCCTAAAATGAGCTGGAAAAAACTGATGGACGGTGTGGTTATACAACACGTACGTCAAGGTGGGCCCCAAAGTCAGGGTTGCACCTAATTAGCTAAATCCGAGGTCACACCTACTCGTTCAATCCCAAGTAGGGGTGTCAATGGGCTGGGTCAGCCTGTTAGGCTTTCGGGCCTAGCCCCCTTCGACCAGGCATGGGCTGCAGTTTCAGGCCTGAGGGCTGGGTTTAAGCTTAAAATTTTAGCCCGTTTCCAAATGGCCTAAGTTTGGATGAGATGTTTGACGAGCTGGCCCATTAGGATTTGCAACGAGGACATTTGAGATGCCCACCTCTCCATCTCTCTCCTCCAAACCTTTCAAACTCTCATCTCTAACCTCTAACCTATTCTTCTTATCTCTCTCTATCTATCTATCTAAAACCCATAAATGGTGGAAAATCCTCAACTCACTTCTCAAATTGATCTAAAGCCCATCAATGGCAGAAGATCCTCAATTCGCTTCTCGAATAACACTAGTTGACAACAAACGAAAATGTGGAGAAAGACCTCCATTATGAGAAACCACAGGCTTACTGCTCCGATCACAGCATCCCCATCTCCCGATTCCAAACATCTATCATGTGTTAAGGGTGAAATTAAGGGCCTGTTTGGATTCGTGTATAAGGTCGTATTGTATTGTATTCTGCTACTATTCATATACACGTTTGACCATTTTCAGAATACATCCAAATCAAGATATCTTTAGCCAACGTTTGGATAGGAGGTATTATTCGTGCAAGCATACAATTTCCTGTACAGATCAATGTTTGGAAACGACGTATAAGGACCGGGTAGGATTGCTTGATCAGTGTATTTTAGTGATATGCTCCACCCACGACATGCCCCACATCTTGGGTGGGTGGCCACCATGACGTATGGGTTTCATCCACACCGTCCACACATTTTTCCATACTATTTGAGATTTTATGTATAGAAATGAGGAAGATCCAAGGCTCAAGTGGACCATACAGTAGTGATTAAACGTTTACTGTTGAAACTTCTTGGGGGCCACAAGTTTTGGTTCAAGCTGATATTTGTGTTTTCCTTGCATCACGGTATATGTGACTTCATGAACAGGTTGGATGGAAGATAAACATCACGGTGGGCCCTAGGAAGGTTTCGACGGTGGGCCGTAGGAGATTATTGTTTGGAAATATCTCTTAAAATAATATGAAAAAAATGGATGGACGGTATGGATAAAACTTCATACATCAAGGTGGACCTCTCAGAGCCGCTGACTGTGCCGAGGTCGGTACAACAGGGTAGTGCCGAATCCGCATCCCTGCACGCGAAAATACAGCGCATTAAAGACGCTGCACTGCACGATGTAGTGGCATCTTCTTTTACTCTACCGTCTTTCGTAATTTTTGGTATTTTATTGTATTCGCGCGCATGTGTAGGTTCAGACGCTAGCTCCTATCCAAACACGGTATATTGTAAAAACCGACCCTTAATATGATACAATACGATACGATACGTGAATCCAAACAGGCCCTCAATTTATATATTTCTCCCTTATTGTATATTGGTTTTCTAAGCATAGATATGTTTAACTGATCCAGTTACATGAGTTTGCTATGCGAGGTGATTTAGAGAGTTAAGGATGAAAATGTGATTAAGGAAAAGATTCTAGGCTTGAAGAATGATTAAGTAATGGATTGGAGATTTGGAAGTGATTAATAAAGAAATCAAGTTTCAAAGATCCAAGAAAACTAAACACAAAAGAGAGATAAAATCACAAAATCTAATAACAGAATTAACAGACTATTCGGTCCCACCGAATGTTGGTTCGGTTGACCAAAGGTGCGATGAACAATCCAGTAACAAATCATGATTTTCAAATATAATTCAATCTGACTGAAGACATATTCAATGACACCAAAAGGAAGTTCGGTGTGGCATAAGGGATACAGAGACTTCAGAAAGATTTTTGGTGAAATTTGGCTACAACAGAAGTTGGCTTCGGTACGACCGAAGAGCAGTTTGGTGCGACCAAAGTGTAATAAAGTACAAAATTTTAAAATCAATGCAAAGTTGATGTGAGTTTTCTCTATTTAAATGGATGTTTTAAGGTATTTTAAATACGAAGAAGGATAGAGGAGAGAGAGCAAGGAGTTGCGGAGCTTTCGCGAAGCCATTCTTCCATCCCAATCTTTTGATTGTACTTTGATTTTAATGTTTTCTTTTGAGTTTAAGTTCAATCATGACTATGGTTGGCTAAATGTCTTAGCTATGGTTAAGAGGTAAAGCTTGTAGTTCTAATTAATGTTTTAAATTACTTTGATTTAAGTATTCGATTTGAATGTTGAACAATTTATTGATATTGGTTTGAATGAAACTTTATTTTTATTTTGCTTTGATCCATTGTCAACTCGGAACACTTTGAATGTTTAGGATAGCTAAGATGTTTAACTTATTTTTTGTGTAAGGGATTGATCTATATATAAAATTCATACATTTATTGTTAACTATGAGCATGATAGATTTTTTGAATTTCTTATGAACAATACTTTGGTGATTTATATAGAAATTAAATTAATTGAAGTTCAAATATATTTTAATTTCTAAATTATGAATTAACTATTTTTTCATCCGACTAAATGGGTTAGGACTTTGATTTCAACTAAGTTATTTATTTGAATCAAGTGAATTAGACATTAAGAATGGCTACAAATGAATCCTTAGCGCTCTAGTGTTTCACTTTATCAATTTTCAATTACACAACTATCTCATTGCTTTCTATAATTCAATTCCATAGTGAGTTTTACATTCTAGTTCTCGTCCTTAATTATCTTAGAAACCACACAAATATAAGTCATGTGAATATAATTCCGATCGCACTTAGTAAAATTACATTCCAGCCCTAAACTTGGGGTTGGAATCAACACTATGCACCTCCATCATCTTATTTCTCTCTCTCTCCTCAATGGCAGGTTCACCTCTCTCTCTTAGGCTCGCGCTCGAGCCAGGCCTTGTTTGAACGGTTAAGGCCGGTCTTGAGCTAAACTCTTTTGGCCCATCATGGGCCTTGGGCCTTGTTGAGCTCACGTTGAATAGTACCGGATGAGCTTAAGCAAAACTTAGCCCAACCCTAACCCAGCCAATTGACACCCCCGGTCCAAGCCCATGAAAAGGGATGTCGATGGCCTCTAACCAGGGCGTAGAGATATACTTGTGCCCAATGCTACGTGGGGCCCATAGAGATGTCAATGATAAATCCACTCTTTCCATCTGTTTTGAAAGACTACAATAAGAAAGGATTATAAAAATCAGGAAAATCCAAAACTCAGGTGGGCCACGCCAATGAAACAGTGAGAACAGAAACGTCCACAGTTGAAACCTTCCTGAAGCTAACCATGATGTTTTAATTCCATCCAAACCATTCACAGAGTTATTACCACACAGATAAACTGTAGGAACAAATATCATCCTGATAAAATAATTCTGTCACCCGCAGGCGTCCAATCCCCACTGCTTCATGTGATATGGCTCATATGAGTGTTCGATCTGCCTCAGTTTTAGAATCCTGTCCTATTGTGGTCTTGCAAAACAAATGTACGGAGAGGATTTGTCACGGACATCTATGTGGGCCCCACACAGCCTTGGCACAGGTATATCTCTGTGCCCAGGGTCATAGGCGAAGAAGGCATGTGATAGCCGTCTGAACTGGAATCCTCTACAACAGCTGCAAAACGAAGCATGTGGGGCCCACCATTAAAATCCACTCCGTCAATCCAGTTCCTTTATCCATGTTAAGTCCAAATCCAGCTCGATCGACAACTCGGACAGGCCGTGCCACATGGAACAGTGGGGATAAGATGCCAACCATAGATTTGTGTGGTCGATCACCATAATGTGTATCTCTCATCAAACCAGTTAATCAGGTGTAACTTACCAAGACCAAGAGAGGATATAAAAAACAGCCTAATACAATACTCAGGCGGCCCACATCGTGTGAAATTATTAATTTTGTGAGATTTCATATTTTAACCATTGGTGTGGCCCATTTTAGTTTTTGATTGGGTTTATGTGTATATTCTCAACTAATGAATGGACTGGATCTCACATGTACAACATGGCCGACCTTAGAGCTGGGAATGGATTTTACATTGGCTTCGTGTTATAATTGGCTTGTCCCGATGAATAGATGGACCGAAATCATGTACGTCGGTGGGGCCTACCATGTTGTATATGTAAAATCCACTCCATCCATCAGGCTCCATTCTCAATATTAGCTGTGAGGCCTACAGTCAGCTATATCCATAACTCAGATGAGCTACACCACATGGAATAATAAGTTTGGGATGCCAACCGTAGGTTTTTCTGTGGGCCCGCCATGGGCCCGTATCAGTGAAACCTATTAATCAGGTGTTAATCATAGGAATGAAGAGAAGATACAAAAAATCAAACAGGCCACACAGCATGGGGGGCAGTTTTATACTGTTCCTATTAGCTTTGGCCATCCTCCCTTCTTGTTTTTTTTTCTTTTTTTCAGCTTATATTGTGGTTATACAGAGCAAATGACAGTCCTCATCTGATAGATAGGATAGGCTGAAAACTTGCACAAGTTAAACAGTCGTAACTGAGGGTGGCAATGGGCAAGGCAACCCAGTAGGGCCAGGGCCTAGGCTCCTAAATTTGGCAAGGAGCCTGGCCCAGGATTGCCGGGCACGAGCCAATAATGGATAGAGCAGTCAATGGGCTGGTCTAGCCTTTTGGGTTTTCAGGCCTGGCCGGCTTTGGGTTAGACTTGGTCTAGAGTATTAGGCCTGAGCGCCGTACTTGGGTTTAAAAGTTGCACTGGTTCTAAATCTAGCTGGGTTTGGTCCGTGTATAGCAGCCGATAGGCTCAGCCCAAGTCTGACCAATCTCAGCGCATTAGGGTTTACAAAAGCAATTTTGTAATATACATTAAAATGTGAAACCATTTTTACTTCTTATGTTATTGCTCCAACCCATGCCTCTTTTTCTCCTCCCCCAACTGAACTAAACCTTAGGCTCAGGCCCAATATAAACATACATTTTGAGCCGTCACGGGCTAAACTGTTTTGGCTCATCATGGGCCAGTACCAGCAGCAGGCTCGGGTCTATGTTAAACAACTCCAGACAGGCTTGGAATAAGCTCAGCCCAGCCTAACCCAACCCAAGTTACAAGATTTGTTAATTGAATGTGAACCTCTCTCTCTCTCTCTCTCTCTCTCTCTCTCTCTCTCTCTCTCTCTCTCTCTCTCTCTCTCTCTCTCTCTCTCTCTCTACAGTTAGCAAGTGCAAATATAGAATAAAAATTAATAAACTAAAGCATATTTATATTGGGGGCTCTTTATTACAAAACTTAAAAAGGTAGGGAGGAACCAAACTTATACATAAGCGGCATATATGCCCTTCTCCCGAGCCAAGAAGCCTACATGCACCCACCTCACCACTACACTAACACACTACTACTTCAGCAAAGAAATACATGATCCTCCACCACGGCACATGGACACTATACTTAGGTTATTAGCTTTGTAAAAATGGGCCCATGTTTTCATGATCCAGACCATTAGTCTGATGGTCTCTAAACATCTCTTTGATTGTAGAACCCTGATCTTGAGCCTTTTTCCTACTATAGAGTAACCAACCACATAAACTGGATAAAGCCAAAAGATTTGTGGGAGATTTCTGAGAGTGGTCCATCTAAAGTGGGAGAGAATAGACCAATAATCTGGATTATTTAATAAAGGGCCATACGCTCACAAACTGCAAACCTAAGCATACAGAACACTTCCTCTAGTCGAGTATCATGTATTTCCTCTACTGTGAAAGTAGGACATCTGAGATCACTCAGAGACAGACATTTTGATGGGGTTGGTGGACATTGAAGTCTCTTTAAGCATGTCGAAGGTGAAGATTGGGTAGGAAACTAGTGTGTCACATTTGAATTTTGGCAAGGTGGGGCATTGAATAATTGTGGTACCATCTCTGGCCACACAAATGTGGATGTCAGTCATCTGATGTTCACCCCACTCATTCATGGTACATTCGATCGCAGCTGATGCTCCGATGCCACCGCGGATGGTGTTCTTGACGAGAACAAAATCGTAGCTGTCGATGACAGATGGGACGATTCCTGTATAAACCCACGTTAAAAATAAAATCAGAACATTTTTTTGGTTGAGTAACGTATGGTTGGAACATACTTACACATATCAAACATGAGATGATGATCAGTGAGGAGCTAGATAGTAGTTTGGAACCATCCAATTTTGCATGGCCCATCTCTAATGAAAATTAATTACTTTTCTTTTTCAAATGGTCCTAGCCAAATGCTCAATTGACAGAAGAATGTGGTGTCATCACTAATTTAGACCATGCATCATTTGTGGCCCATCTTTGGTTACCCGTCATTGTTAAAAATCACATTGATTGGATAGTCTTAACCATCCCTATCAATGGCTTGGAGATCGGATGGTCCATATTGATTATACTCTAATTGGTTTGATCATTTATCAGAACCATCCAGTTCGTGTGGCCCACCTCTGATGTCCTATCCTGTCAAAAATCACATCGATGGGATGGTCCTAATCATATAATCAATTGATACAATAACGAATGTTCTATATATTCATCATACATAGAAAATATTCTATGGTTGATATGGACTATCCATAATCTGCATAAATTACTTTGATGGATTAGACTGATCCTTTGCCCGGGAGAAAAGATGGTCCACATTAATTAAATTAGAAAATGGTTGGAGGAGCATATAAGAGGAAGACAATGAATATCAAAAGTTTTCTTGGAAAGTAAAATATTAGTAGTGCGCCCTTATTGAGTGATCTAACCGTTGATCTAGCTGACCACAGAATGGATGGGATGCCCCAAAAATTCGATCATGCGTATGGCACGTGCGTGTGCGTGTGCAACCATGTGAAGAGCTTACCGTTCCTTTTAAATAGCGAGAACAGGTTGATCTTGGACCGTAGCTTCAACGCTGTCTTAAAGTAATCCTTTTGACCTAAGCCCGTGCACACTCCATACAATCTCCATGCGTCATTCCATGTAGTATGCCCATTGTTACTGGGGCACTTGATGGTGGGCCAATACTCGTTCAACTCCTCACTGATGCTCGATACCTGTCATGGAGTTTTGGTTAACTGTTCAAAAAGGTCCATCTTTTCACGTGTGAACCTGCCAAGCGTGTGGAACATCTGAGCGTACATAGGTTGCCCCTACCATATTGAAATTGACCCATATATGGAAACTGGGAGTGCACCCATCTGGAGGGCTACCCTTTTTTGGGTGCACCCTCACTCTTGCAAGAACTCTTTAATTTTTCTTTTTTTACAACCATCTATCCTGTCATGTAAGGGAAGTCAACATGATTTGTGGGCCAATCCCAGATTTGAATATGTTCATCTTCACGTTGACGGGAACATTATGGACGGCTCAGATATCCCCGCACACTATCTATCTCGTCAGCCTTTAACTAATCATAAAAGATTTTCTTTGAGGGTTATGCAAGATGATGAGCGGACCAGATTAACGTCGAACTTGGTAGTGTTGCACTTTGTGATGGGCTGGGAACCACTGTACGTGTACAAGGCCTTGACATGGAAGTCTTCTTTTGGATTCCCTGTAGTAGGCCTGCAGCATCCGGGTCCATTGACGTCCTTGCAAATGGATCCTGGCCACTGAAATATGGTACCAAAATCACAGAACCATTAGATTGCAGGATTAGTCAACAGCAGACTGTTTGGATGCAAGGATTCATCATGGGGCTAGTGGAAAATGTAAAGATGGGAATAGAAAAATATCAATTCCGTTTTGTTCTCTACTAAATTTAAACCTGGTTTAGTAAACATGGTCTAAAAATCTGAAACATTTTTAAGCTCTTGTTGAAAGTGATATGCTTTTCTAAATCATATTAAATATCAAAATATCGTCCATAGATGTCCATGTATCCGTTTAAGATGTAATTTTACTTTATTCTTTTTATTTATGATTTATCTAGAGTGGGACTCATCTTCAAAATCTCATATTAGTTTCCCCATTAGAATATGATCATATAAAGTGGTAATCCATAATTGTATATGACACACAATGTCTAGTTTTATTTTTTTAGACAAGCTAGAATGCACATCATTTTTTATCAAGTTAACAAAGCTACAGGTGATATGATCATTTCTTTCTAAATAAATAAAGTAGGACCCACAATCAAGAGACCGTTGAACATGGATAGGGACAAGTAGTGTGCTGGAAGCACGTGCATCCAATCCAGTGTCAATGAAAAAGTGTATGTGTGCGTGTAAATGATAATAAAATACATAAAATAGTAATTTCATACAAGAAAAATTATTTTTTTACTGTACATCCCATGCATGACGCACCCACCACCCCACGTATTGTATTGCACTTTTTCATTACGTTAGATGGAGCCGTGTCCAGATTCGACTCAGATAAGAATACAGCCACTATCTCATAATACGACAGGGCTATCATTTAAGTGGACCCCACCTTACCATTGTTGAAATGTAAACCAGAACAGATGTTGCGATGGCATGCTAGCCCTAAAACGGACAGTGAAATGCAAAAAGAGCTCCCCGTTGCCCAGGAACAGTTGTTCCTACTCATGCATCGGTCAGATGTTCTCGACCTGTGAAAAGTGACACTTATGACTGCATGTGCGAGGGGACTACGTACATGCGTGAATCCAGCAAAAATTATATAACATATGCCCTTGGGGCTGTTTCATTTCGATTATTTGACTGGTCCTCCATCACAACGAGACCCGTTCTTTACCAATCAGTACATGTGGGCTGTCCATTAGGTGGGCCTTTTAGTTTGTACAATGATATTAAATGATCTACAAGAAGGATTAGAGAGAGAGAGGGGGGGAGGCTATTACCTCAACAACGAAACGGTAATAATCAAAAGATCCAAACACATGAGCCCCAGAGAGAAGCAGGACAGAGAGAAGGATGGGAATTGCAATTCGAGCAGACATAGTTGTATCTTCAAAGGGATTCTAGCAGTAGAAATGACTGGGCTTGGGTGGATTGAAAATGCTCTTGGATGCTTGTATTTATAGACCAGAGCTTCTACTGTAACATAGCCTCTCTCTCTCTCTTTTGGTTTTTATTTTATTTTTTTCCCGCCCAGCCCATGCTTTCATTTGTACGTGGGCCCCACCATGATGTATGTGTTTCATCCATGCCGTCCATCTATTTAAATAGATCATTTTACAGTATAATAACAAAAATGAGTTATATCCCAATCTTAAGTGGACCACATTACAGGAAACAGTGTTGAATGAGCGTCCACCTTTAAAAAACATTTTGGGGCCATAAAAGTTTTGGATCAAGCTGATTTTTATTTTTTCCCTTCATCTGGGACTGTATGACCTAATCAACCAATTCGATGTCAAATAAACAGTACATTGGGCCTTAGGAGGATTTTAATGATGGATGTCCAATCAATATTGTTTTCATGTGGTGTGGTCCACCTGAGATTATACACCTCTCATTTTTGGGATGAAGCCATAAAATGATCTGTAAAAATGGATGAACCTAAAGGATGAAACACATACATCATGATGGGGCCCACAGAGCACCGACCACCAGCCACGGGGCTTGTATTTATAGACCAGAGCTTCTACTGTAACATAGCCTCTCTCTCTCTTTTGGTTTTTATTTTATTTTTTTCCCGCCCAGCCCATGCTTTCATTTGTACGGCTGTAAGGAGACACGAGGAGGCACGTGGTATCAAGAGTAGAGCGCAGATCGTCCGTGTTGAAGGTAGAGTGAATCACTGTGCCCCCGCCCTGCTTAGGTCTCCATCTTACTGCTCATGACGTCATGTGACGTCAGCTGAAATTTTTTAAAATAAAAATTAAAAAATAAAGAGTGCGGATCGTTGGGACAGGAATTGGACGCGGATTTCCAGGTGAGACCCACCATGATGTTTGTAAGAATCCACACCGTCCATCCGGTTTTTGAGCTCATTTTAAGATATGAGGCCAAATTTGAGTAGGATCCAGGACTCAAGTGGGCTGTACTAAAAGAAAAGGTGGTTAGGGAAATTTCTACCGTTGAAACCTCCCTGGTTCGACAGTGATGTTTACATGCCATTCATACCGCTAATAACGTTATTCTTATTTGGATGAACTGAAAATAGAAATATCATTATGATTCAAAATTTCTATGGCCCCATGAATATTTCAACTGTGAAAGTTCAATTCTCATGTTTTCGGCACACTTGTGCATCGGATAGGATTCATTTTTAGCCTCATGTATTAAAATGAGCTCAAGGAACGTATGGACGGGTGGATTCCTTACAAATATCCCTGTGGGCTCCACCTGGGTTCCCAGCGCATCAACTTCCTGCGTCCGACGGGAATTCTTGTACCCGTACACGTCACCACCAAATACACGGAAACGCATTGGCTACTCCCACCGTCACTAGCCCCGTGGCTGGTGGTCGGTGATCTGTGGGCCGTATCATGATGTATGTGTTTCATCCATTTTTACAGATCATTTTAGGGCTTGATCCAAAAAATGAGAGGAATATAAATTTCAAGTTGATCACATCACAGGAAAACAATAGTGATTAGATATCCACTGTTAAAATCCTCCTAAGGCCCACTGTACTGTTTATTTGACATCCAATCTATTGATTAGGTCATACAGACTCAAATGAAGGGAAAAAGCAAAGATCAGCTTGATCCAAAATCTTTATGGCCCCTAAAATGTTTTTAATGGTCGACGCTCATTTAACACTTTTTCTTGTCATGTGGTCCACTTGAGATTGTAATATATCTCATTTTTTGTCTCATATTATAAAATGATATGGAAAAATAGATGGACGGCATGAATGGAACACATACCTCATGGTAGGGCCCAAAGAGCACTGACCACCCGCCATGGCAAGTGCCAGGGAGTAGCCAATCCGTTTTCCAATTACACCGAAAATTTCGGAGAACGGATTGGCTACTCCCTTACCACCGGCCAATGGCTGGTGTTAGGTGCTCTGTGGGCCTCATCATGCTACATGTGTTTCATCTATGCTGTCCATCTATTTTTCTAGATCATTTTATGGTACGAGACCAAAAATAAGGTATATACCAATCTCAATAGGACCACATTACAGGAAACAGTTATAAATGAACGTCGACCATTAAAAAACTTTTGGGGCCACAAAAGTTTTGGATCAAGCTGATATTTGTTTTTTTCCTTCATTTGGGTCGGTATATATGACCTAATCAACCGATTGGATTTCAAAAAAAAAAACAATACAGTGGGCCTTAGGAGGATTTTAATGGTGGATTCCCAATCACTATTGTTTTCCTATGGTGTGTTCCACCTGAGATCTATATCCCTCTAATTTTTGGAGTAAAGTCCTAAAATGATCTTAAAAAATGGATGAATGGAATGGATGAAACACATACATCATGGTGGGACCCATAGAGTACCGACCACCAGCCACTAGGCTGAGTAGCCAATCCGTTAAAATTTGGTGGGATAGAATTCCTTTATTGCAATGATTACCCGTTGTTGGGATTATCTTGAACTTCCTGGTTTGAAAGAATATTATGTTAAATTGTATGTCATGTTTAGAGTGAATCATGGATCCAGCCAAAATTCACCATTCTAGAAAGTACATTGTTACGAGAAATTACGCACACAACAAATCTTTCTAATGTTGTGGTGATGTTAACAACTGTTGTAGACCCGTTGTGATGTATGTCTTATATCAGTACCATCTATTCATCTTGCGAGATTATTTTATGGCATGGATCTAAAACTAGGGAAGATTCAGAGCTTACATGGACCACACCTTATAGAGCAGCCAGGACAATGATTCCCACCGTTGAAACCTTCCTAGGACCCATTGTGATGTTTATTTGTCATCCAACCTGTTCATAAGGTCACATAGACCTCGATAAAAGGAAAACACAAATATCATCTTGATCCCAAACTTTTGTAGCTAAGAAATTTTTTATGGTTGGCCTTCAATCCCTATTAGTCTTTATGGTGGTATTCACTTGAGCTTTGGATCTTATTTTTTTGATCACGCCCTAAAATAATCTCAAAAAATGGATGGATTATACCGATATAGCTCATACATCATGGTGGACCCACAAATCTTGCTGACACCACCACAACCTTTTACTAGATTTGGAACATCCCTCATTGCTGGTTTGCAAAAACCACATAAATCTTGCATGGGACTAAACAATATTCCATCCCAACCTTTCCATCCTCAAACATCGGATGAAATTTGAATGGGACCAAGTACAATTCAATCCCACCTAATACCATGCCCCAAACGCCCCCTTAATGTGTGGAATTTCTTCAGCCCCGCCATGATTTATGTGTTAGATCCACACCATCCAACATTTTTTTCCAGGCGCATCCAAAGCTCAAGTGGACCACACCATACAATACAGTGGGAATTGAATGAGCTACCACTTAAACCTTTCAAGAAGTTCTCAACAGTAGACATCAATTTCTACGTTTCTGGTGGTATGGTCTACTTGAGCTTTGAATCCACCTTATTCTGGGGCACATATCCTTAAATAATCTGAAAAACTATTGGTGTGGATCTAAGAAATTCCTTATCATAGGTCTAAATAAATTTCACATGTTAAAAAATTCCATTGCTTACCGTGTGATGAAACACATTTAGAGATGAGGGAAGAAAATCGAAAGAGTTGACATGTGGAATTTGTTCCATGGGCTCTATCATGATGTATATGTCAAATCCACACCATTCATCCAATATTCAATATCATTTTAGGGTATGATTGAAAAACGAGGCATATCTAAGGCTCAAACGGGCCACAATACAGGAAATAGTGGTAATCGATCGGATGCCTACTGTTGTTGGGCCATAGAACACTATGAGCAAGTTGATTTTTTTTTCCTTTATACAGATGTGTGTAACCTTATGAAGAGATTAGATTGCAAAAAAATCTCCCCGTGGACCTTAGGGAGGTTTCAATGGTTGTCATTCAATCCCTACTACTTTCTAATTAGATTGTTATTTCTCTACATCAATCCAATCAGGTTGTTCATCTTCGAGATCCAACCAATTTAACTGTTATCTTCCAGATCAATCCAATTAGAAATTTTGTCTTCGAGATCTATCCAATCATACCGACGATCTTTAAGATTGATCTAAAAAGGCCATTGATCTTTAAAATTAGCCTAATCAAACTATTCATCTTTGAGATCTAACCAATCACACCAACCTAGATAAAGAGAAAAACACAAATATATATCAACTTGATCCAAAACTTCTATGATCCCAAAAAATTTTCAACAATAAGCATTTTATTCCCACTATTTTCTATTATGTGTTGCACCTGAGATTTAGATCTTCCTCATTTTCAGTCTCATGCTCTAAAATAAACTCACAAAATGGATAGATAAAACACATCCATCATCGTAGGACTAGAGATTTAACACCAGCTACTTAGCTAGTGTGATTCCGGACACATAAAGGCAATCCTATCCTCACCAATCCTTGCGTGTAAAGTGTCTTCGTCTTTTGTGTTTTATCTTTATGCAGCTGCCGATGCTCCAAAGAATCATTTTCTTTTGAAAATCCACCCGATATTATAGTAAGAAATAAATTCAACAATATTATCATGATATTTTCAAAATATCGTCAATTTTGAATTTTTTGTGATTTTATTGCAGAAATATCCCGATGTTAACGTTAAAACTTGGAATTTTAACTAATTAGACAACTATATAATAAGATTTATCAAAATAGTTATTGATTTAATAAATATTTTTTAGTCATCCACGCCACGTGTAACTACAGCCATCCCCCCTCTGCCATAACGGCCTCGTACCAACGTGATTCTCGTGGGATTTGAGCCATTCATTCTAATGAGGCACTCCCGCCGCCCGACAGCACCAGAAATGTATAGTATTGCCCGAGTCTATGACTAGGATGGCTTGCACGTGTGCCCGCGTGTACCGTTTTAGGGTTTTTAAAAACCTCAGGATTTTAAAATGTAATTGAATTACGAACCTACGTCTAAGAGGATAACACATGCGAACGCCGATTGCCTACTGATGCTATCAGTAGACCATAGCTACTGGACAGTGCTTTGTGGCCCCTACCATTATGTACTGTTTTATCCACGCCGTCCATCCATTTTTCGAGATCAGTTCAGGGCATGAGCTCAAAAATGAAGAAGATTCAAATCTCATGTGGACCACACCACAGAAAACAGTGGTGATAGAACTCCCACCATTAAAACTTTTTACCACCACAAAAGTTTTGGGTGAAGCTTATATGTGTGTTTTCCCTTCATTCAGGTCCGTGTGACCTAATCAACAGGTTAGATGGTAAATAAACATTACAGTGGACCTTAGGAAGTTTGTAATATTGAGCATTCAATCTCCGCTTTTTTCTTCTAGTATGGTCCACTTGGATTTGGATGTTTGGCTCATGCCCTAAAATAATTTGAAAAAAGTAGATGGATGGCATGGATAAAACACATACATAATACATAATAATGGAACCCATGTAGCATTGTCTAATAGCCGCATCACGATTAACCGTTCAGATTTTGTGCTTGGCACACATGTGCAAAGGTGCTCACGGGTGCTTACGTAAGAAGGTGGGCAGGTGAGCCTTTCTCGCCCTCTCTTTCTCGTTCCTATATATCATCCCTTGTCAGCAGGATATACCCGTCCAATATATGCAAAGAAAGAGAATCTTAGTCAGACAATCCATGACTCTCTTCAAGTCAAGTAAAAACTAAAATAGAAAAACATAAAAAATAATAATAATAATAATAATAATAATAATAATAATAAAATAAAAAAGATAAGTGATGGGCTCTAGGCATAATATTATAAGTTAATGATTAGACCAAATTTTATATTTATAGAAAGGCTACAGCAAATTGATCACGGAGATTTAATAAACCCCCTCTCCTAGATTGAATAAATGCAGGTTATGGCATTCCAAACATATTTCTATGGCATGGGATGATATATCGGAACTTCGGTTCTTACTCATGGCTTATGGGTTTGAGTATCAATTGTGATGCGTGGGTGCGTGTGATGGTGGGTGGGTGTGTGTGTGTACACTGCACACCTTTGTACATGTGTTATGGGCACAAAATCCAAATGGTCCATATGACCTGGCACCACATGAAACCTCCGGGCCTAACTTTTAGCTTGATACAAAGCTTTGGTGACCATAAAAAGAGAGAGAGAGAGAGAGAGAGAGAGAGGTAAATCAAGGGAGATAACTATTTCCTTTTTCCATGGCCTACCAAAGTATTGGATCATGTTGAAAGTTGGGCACTAGAGGTTTTATAGGGTGCTGCATCATGTAGATGGTTCAGATTTTGCGTTCACATCACGTATCAAAAAGTGCTCATGAGTTAGAACTCATGCCTTGTTGGACTAGTACCTAAACTCATGAGAACTTTTTGATAACTTACATTCCGCTAATGAACCAAAAATCTGAACCGTTCATGTGATGCATCACCTCATAAAACTTCAAGGCCCAACTTTTAACCTATTTAAAACTTTGGTGGGCCATGACAATAGAGAGACAAATCAAGGAAGAAAATTATTTTATTTTTCCATGGCCCACCGAAGTTTTGGATCAGGGTAAAAGTTGGGACCTATGGGTTTCGTTAGGTGCGGCATCACATGAACGGTTCAAATTTTACACTCATATCACGAGTGATGAGTCTTCAAAAAGTTCTCGTGAGAACTTATGTGCGGGGGAGTTTTCATATATATACTAAAAAATTATGTGAAATTATACAGGGGCGAACAATTTAAATTAAACCGTTCAAATAATGGCCACCTGTCTGAGGCGCACCATCCAAGTGGCAGATGGTTATTGGACTAGTCCTATTTTATGATACAAGTGTACACAAATCAGAAGTTTGAAATGCTCCAACAAATAGATTATATTTATGGGACTGTGACTCAGTGCCAGTTGTCCAGCAATTTAATCAGTTCAATGCGTGTAATTGTATACCTCGTGTACAGTTTCTAAGGCCCTCATATCAAGAATCATACAAGCTAGGAATTAATATCAGATGACTCCCCTTAATTGAGGCCGATTCTATCATGCAGATGATATATATTCTACAACGTTTTTTGTGGAGCCCACCATGATTTGTTCAGTACATCAGTCTCCGTCCATCATGTGAGCCTCCTCATTTTCTCCCAAGAGATCAAAAAATCTGGTCTAATTTTCAAAACTCAATTCTTAAAATCTCAAAAATCATGTGATGTATCCCACGTAGGTCTTGAAATGGTCTGATTTTTGGAATGCCGTCCTGATATATAGGGTGCTTCTTATGAATGGATTGGATGGTTTATACTAAATACATTGGGCTACACACATACATCTGAATCTTGTTTGGAAGGTGACCCCAACCCAATTGGGACACAAATTGCAGTGTATGTATTATGTGCTACTGAAAAGCTCTATAAGCCCTACATGATGTATGTGTTTTACCTACACCATTCATTCATTTTTCCAAACTCACTTTAGGGCACAAGGGAAAAAATGAGGGAGATCTAAATCTCAGGAGGAGCACACTGTTAAAAAGAGTGGTGATTGAACGCCCACCATTAAAAACAACTCGAGGAATATATACAAATGTTTTGGATCAAGCTTATATTTGTGTTAGACCATGCTGTTGGAAATAGGGTTCGAGTCCTTACCTCAGTGGTAGGCTCTGAGGAGTTTCAACCTGATCTTTAGACACTATACGACCAGTTATACATTTTTCTCATTGGTGTGACCCATCAATATTCTTATCAACCTGATCCTGTGCATATACGATTCAAATAATGATTCTCACCTGATGAACGGAGTGGATTTACACATAAAACATGGTGGCCCTACAAAGCTACGGCACTCCCCGTACATGTTTTAGACTTCGAGCCAGGGCAATTCACACACGCAATTCACACTTCAACTCCCTACAAGAATAAATCTCCCAAAATCACTCTTTTCTAGGAGTTTGCCAATTTCACATCAGTGTAGAGCCATATTCTGCGAGAAGTTGACCACTGTAAATGCTACTCTTTACCCGGTATACTGCGAGAAGTTGATCACTGTAAATGCTACTCTTTACCCGATATACTGCGAGAAGTTGACCACTGTAAATGCTACTCTGTACCCCGTGTCTTTTCAAGACGCTTCCAAACTTTACTTTTCCAAAATAAACCATTCTGTATCGGCACACTATTTGCGGACGAAAATACCCTTGCTGACACAGTGATGAATACCTATGGCTACGTTTATAATCCGTAGTGAGAGGTTGTGAGTGCAAAGGAAGTTTTGTATGCAAATGGAGAAAATGACTACTGTAGACAAAACCTTTTACCCAGCGGTTTTTATGAAGGAATACAAACTTAAGTTACCAACTTAGACTAGCACGTGCGGACAGCGACTTTGAGGACAAAAATACCCTTCCCTTCCTTTCGAAGACGAGCGCTGACACTCCTCCAACTGAGAGTTGTACGAACGGCTCAAAAGAGATCAAAGTTACATGGCCCCACAGCTATGTATTTATTATATCCACAACGTTCATCCATATTTCGAAATCATTTCAGAGCATTATCCAAATTTTCAAAAAAATCATATCCAAAGATCAACTGGACCACACCACAAAGAGCAGCGGGAAAACTGATTTTCACCGTTAAAAAATTTGTAGGGCCCACCATAACATTTATTTTCCATCCAATCTATTCATAAGATCACAGAAGCCTGGATGAAGAGGAAAAAAAATTTCATAATGATCCAAAACTTCTGTAACCCCTAAAAGGGTTTTAATGGTAAACGTTCAATTCCTCACTGCCTTTTACAGTGTGGTCCACTTGATAGTTAGATCTGTCTTATTTTACGTCGCAAGCTTGATATGAGCTCACCAAATAGATGGACAGTTTGGATATAACCCAGACCTCATGATGGGACCCACAAAAGGCTGTGGGGATTACAACTGCAAAAAAAATAAAAAATAAAAACCAGGAACTTATGACTACGGTTTTTTATAGCTACGGATTAGAACCGTTGCTATATCCGTAGCCCTTGCTTTTTACATAACTGTAGTTCGGCGATCAATCGCGGGAGCCGCGATTCCACACCCGATCCATGGCTACGGATTATAACCGTAGCTATAACTGTATCCCTATCCTTTTTTATTTTTATTTTTATTTTTTTTAATTTTTTTAATTTTTTTTACATGGAGAATTTTATTCTACTTACATTTTTCTCTAACACATATTTATATAAATATGCATATATAAGCATATAAAAAAATTATCTCTTTTTTTCATTTCTTTCTTTATTCATATAACAAGAATATCTTCTAAACCAAAATTAGTTACTTAACATACCATATATGATTTTAGGGCTGAAAGTTGGGTGGGCTCAACCCGACCAACTTGTGACCAACCCGACATTAGGTTGGGCTTAGGAAGGATGTATTGAGTTTGGTCTTGGGGTTGGGTCATACAAACACCAACCCGATAAAACTTGGGTTGGGCTCGGGTTGCCTAATCCAACACAAACCCGATTAAGATATAAGTTCCTTATAAATTAATTATAATTGAGTGCAGATCATCTGTGTTGAAGGCAAAGGAAATTTCAATGCCTCCCCTCAAGCTAACAAGATATGTCGGATTTCCCTCTCCTAAATAAATTGCTTGATACAATACGACTTGTAATGGAGTAGTTGTCCTATATTTTAGCTTGTTTGTTTAGAAAAAAATGCATGGAAATGATTGTGAAGTGAAGGGAATTGATCGTGAAATGAAACGGAATCGCCGGAATTGACCGTGAAATGCATGGAAATGACCATGAAGTGAAGGAAAATGACCGTGAAATGCATGGAAATGACCGTGAAATGAAACAGAATCGCTAGAATTGACCCTGAAATGCTTGGTAATGACCGTGAAGTTAAGCGAATGGACCGTGAAATGTATGGAAATGACTATGAAGTGAAGCGAATTGACCGTGAAGTGAAGGGAATTGACCATGAAATGCTTGCAAATGACCGTGAATCAAAACAGAATGGCCGGGAATGACCATGAAATGCATGGAAATGACCGTGAAGTGAAGCGAATTGACCGTGAAATGCGTGAAAATGACTGTGAAGTGAAGGGAATTGACCGTGAAATGCTTGAAAATGGCCAATGATTCTAACATTCTCTAACTTGGGATAATCATGATATTCTTCAATATGCAATGTATTATAAGGTAATTCTTTAATAATCGAGATTCTACTAGATATTTTAATGGATCCTGTAAAGTATCCTGAATTATTTGGTCGATTGGAACTATCGACACTAGACCAACCAACCTAGTTATTTTCCAAGATTCCATCAGGTCGATAGTGGAAAATTCATTTGAGCGGGGCAAACATGAATTTCAGCAGGGCAAACATGAAATTGAGCGGGACAAACTGGAAATTGAGCCGCCCAAACTGGAAATTGAGCAAGATAAACCGGAAATTGAGCGGGCCAAACCGAAAATTGAGCGGGACAAACTGAAAATTGAGCGGAACAAACTGGAAATTGAGTGGGACAAACTGGAAATTGAGTGGGACAAACTGAAAATTGAGCGGGCCAAACCGAAAATTGAGCTAGACAAACTGAAAATTGAGTGGGACAAATTGAAAATTGAGCGGGACAAACTGGAAATTGAGTAGGCCAAAGCAATACAATGACATTATATTAGTGAATTATTAAGCAATGAAAGCTTGCCATAAGACAAAACTCGAATAAATAATAGAGGACCGAGTACTCACATTCCATAATAGATGACGACGATACAGATCTTAAGGAAATAAAGAGTAAGCAATGCGTTAAATTTTTTAAATAAACAAGAAGAGCTTATATGGATTACAAATTTAGAGATACGAATGATTTCATGTGGTACTTGTTAAATTCAGCGACGCTATCTATCATGGAATATCCATATAGTCTTCTATTTTAACAAGGGACAATTCTATCATGGCCTAGTACACTTTCCAAAAAAAATATACAAACCTAACATTTCTATATAAGGATTTGGGTTTAAAATATGTTAAACTGACATCAATTTTCAAAGCTAGTCTCAACAAGAAGAGTCTAGGGTTGAAATTTCACCTAAATTTTCACTATTAATTATTTCTAATTGTTGGAACATACAAGAGATGTTGTTTCTGATCAACAAGATGTATTTGGAGATTCAAAATACAAAATCCTAGTCTCAATATGCTCCATTTAGAGCTGAAATATGTTCTCAAACCTTTATAAATTCTCTTCTAATTAGTGTTAATTGCTAAAAGTTATGAGAAATATTATCTCTAACTAATGAGATTTCTTAGCGAATTTTCATTTTTAACTCCTAGTGCGGGTTTTAAGTTTAGGGAGTGCTTAAATTTGATCTAATGTACAATGTAATGGGTAAGGAACTGCTTACAATGCCTAAACTCGTTTCACCTACTGTCTACTAAGTGTCTTCACAATGTCATTTCAACTAAGGAAAATTATGGAAAAATTCAAATCCTAAGTTGCAAAAAAGTTCATTGGAGGTCAAGTTCGAGGAACATTCTTGTTTAATCTAATATACATCATAGTAGTTTATTTGTTCTCCCATAATTCCTAAGTTTGGTTCTAAGTTCAAACGATCATTCTAAAAGTTTTTAATGGGGACCTAGGTTTTGTTCCTAGGTTTCATGGTTATGCAGACAATCTCCTAGAGAACTTAAAATATTGAGTCTCTATCTTCTCAAATGTCATAATTCTTATAACAAGAATATCTTCTAAACCAAAATTAGTTACTTGACGTACCATATTTGATTTCAAGGCTTGGGCAGGATGTATCAGGTTTGGTTTTGGGGTTGGGCCATACAAACACTAACCCGATAAAACTTGGGTTGGGCTCGGGTTGAGGTCTCGGGTTGCCTAACCTAACACGAACCCGATTAATATATAAGTTCCTTATAAATTAATTATAATTGAGTGCAGATCATTTGTGTTGAAGGCAATGAAAATTCCAAATGCCGACTGCTTTTATTGGTCCACATCATTTTTGATGACTCCTCTCACATGTAGACTCCTGCATGTCAACATCACATTAGGGGACAATATATACATTGACTTCCCAGATGAAAATGATGGTTGTGGAATATGTGGATAGAGGGTTTGGAAGTTGAGAGATTAGAAAAATAGAGGGTTTGGAAATTGAGCGGGCCAAACTGGAAATTGAGAGGGACAAACTGAAAATTGAGCGGGCCTAACTGGAAATTGAGCGGGACAAACTGAAAATTGAGCGGGACAAACTGGAAATTGGAAAATTGAGCGAGACTAACTGGAAATTGAGTATCATTCAAAGCATTCCTTAGAAGATCCATAAAGTATTCTTTTGGGACACCTCCATAGTTTAGTAGTGAAATTAAAGTCTTATTTAGGTACGTTTTCCTTGGCTAGTTGCTAAAAAAGGAAGACAAGTAATTTGGATCAACTCTTCACATCACATTTGCAGATAACCCATAACCATTACATACAAGCACTAAAAGCAAACAAGGTATTGTACTATTATTCACACAACCAATTCGAAAACGGAGAACCCCAACCAATTCGGGAAAAGAATACATTAAACCAATGGGGGTAGGCATTGATAGCTAGCCTTATATAAGATGGAAATAAGAATACATCAAGCTAAAGGGGGAATTAATCCTTACCCTTGGCCCGCTCAATTTCCAGTTTGGCCCGCTCAATTTCCAATTCGTCCCGCTGAAATTGTAGTTTGTCTTGCTCATTTCCATGTTTGCCCGCTCAATTTCCAGCTTGTCCCGCTCAATTTTCAGTTTGTCCCACTCAATTTTCAGTTTGGCCCGCTCAGTTTCCAGTTTGTCCCGCTCATTTCCATATTTGCTCGCTCAATTTTCAGTCTAGCCCGCTCATTATGAGCTCAGTACAATAGCCCATAATGATGTGTTCTTGTCGTGGGTCCCATCATGTTCTGATTTTTTATTTCTTATCCAAAATTCCAAGATTTTCAAGGTCCCATCATGTTTGGATTTTTAAAATAAACCCTAGTTCAAAGATTTTCAAGGTCATTTC
This sequence comes from Magnolia sinica, assembly GCF_029962835.1. NCBI lineage: Eukaryota > Viridiplantae > Streptophyta > Magnoliopsida > Magnoliales > Magnoliaceae > Magnolia > Magnolia sinica. Next base: position 26,423,373 of record NC_080585.1, on the reverse strand, counting down.
TATGCATTTCACGATCAATCTCGGCGATTCCGTTTCTCATTTCACTCTGGAATGGAAAGTCAATGTATATATTATCCCCAGATGTGATATTGACATGTAGGAGTCTACATGTGAGATGAGTCACCGAAAATGATGTGGACCATTAAAAGCAATCGGCATTGAAATTTCCTTTGCCTTCATCCTGTCTAAGCCCAACCGAGCCCGAGCCCAACCCAAGTTTTATCGGATTGGTGTTTATATGGCCCAACCGTAAGACTAACTCCCATAACATCATGTCCAAGCCCAACCTAATGTCAGGTTGATCACATGTTGGTCAGGTTGAACCCGCCCAACTTTCAGCCATAAAATCATATATGATATGTTAAGTAACTAATTTTGGTTTAGAAGATATTCTTGTTATATGATTAAAGAAAGAAATGAAGAAAAAAGAGATAAAATTTTTATTTATATGCTTATATATACATATTTATATAAATATGCGTAGGTGGAATAAAATTCTCCATGTAAAAAAATGGATACGGCTATCGCTACGGTTTTAATCCGTAGTCATAGATAGTCCGCAGCTTGGTGATCAATCACAGATCCTGCGATTCCACCGCAAGTTGCTGTCCCGATCGGTGATCAATCGCGGATTTCGTGATTCCACACCAACTCGCTGTAAGGTTCGCTGATCTATGGCTACGGATTATAACCGTAGCTATAACCGTATCCCTAATTTTTTTTTCTTTTACATGGAGAATTTTATTCTACCTACATTTTTCTCTAACACATATCTATAAAAAGTAAATCCTATCGGCCCTCAAACTAATTCATCCATCATGAAGGAAAGAAAATTTTACAACGTTGTTGTTTTTACCTTTCAGGTGAAACATATTCAGATACAACGTTCTATGTGAAATTTTACAGACGAGACTTTCTTTTCTGTCAACATGTCACTTGTGAAGAACATCCGAGGTGTGTGAATGGTGGGCCACACTAGAGATCACCCAAGTTGAAAATTGGACCAATGCACTCATTAGGATATGGTATTTTCCGTAGACTATCATAATAAGCATCACCTTGTTATTCCTTGGGGATTGTTCTTTTGATATATACTTCCATTTCCATGGATTTTGATGTGATGAACAATTTGTTTTGTTTTACCGTTGACAGTCCAGCCAAACCTACCATTATGTGAGAAAATCATATAATTAATACAAGAGGTTAAAAAAATGGCACCATGAGAGGCACAAAAAAAATGGTGTAACAAACTCAACCACATTATTAAAAGAAAATTCATAAGGTACTAAGTTGATCATACATTTAGTTGCATTCCTCAGTGATGGTTATGCATATGAGAAGCATAGACATGGAAGATCCTCTAATGGGTTTCTTTGAGTTGCCAACTTTGAAAACACTTAATTCAAATATTGTACTCCTCCACTTTCAACTTCAAACTACTCAAATTTAATTCACATTCGAAAGTATAGATTCAGAAGGAAAAGGTTAAAAAACTGTCCAACAGCAACTGGTTTACTGTAGAAAATTCACTAAAAACAGTATCTGTGTTGAATTCTCAACAAACATTTTGATTGAAAACCCATACTGCTATATAAATAAAATAAAACAAAATTTAAATAAATTAAAATAATAATTATTATTATAAAAAAAGAAGAAGAAGAAGAAACACACATCTCCAAAAACCACTCCACTAAAAACCTCATTATCAATTTCTAATCATTCACGAAAATGAATTTAAAATTTGTCCGTATCCAAAATAAGAAAATTCCAAAAGATTGTCCATAAACAACCAACCACACCGCTAAAAGCATCCAATAACTAAAATCACTACAACCCAACTTAAGAATCACTAAATTAAATGCCCCACCATCAGTTCCAAATTCCTCAAAAGAAGTTACTTCCCAATTTTTGCTCCCACTCAATACTAGAAATTTCAAGGGGAAGATTTTTTATTTTTTTAATTTTTAAATTCCAGCCATTTGAGTATGAAATTTTTTGCTCTAAAAATAAAAATTAAAAAATTTTAAAAAAAGGATAATAACTCAATCCTTGATAAATATTTCATCTAATCATTCTGATTACACGGTAAACTTAATCGCCTCCACTGTATCCTGAACAAACAAGCTACTTCACTAGCAGTTCTTGTACAAAAAGGAACTAAGAGAGATATGTCTCAAACCACTCTACGATTATAGCTACGGTTATAAACCGTAGCCATAAATCGGGGAACCTCACAGCGAGTTGGGGTGGAATCGCCGAATCCGCGATTGATCTCCGATCGTCACAGTGACTTACGGTGGAATCGCAAGATCTGCGATTGATCGCCGATCTACGGATTATCTATAGCTACGGATTAAAACTATAGCAATATCCGTATCCATTTTTTTGACATGGAGAATTTTATTCCACCTACACATAGTTATAATTAATCTGTATATATAAGCATATAAACAAAATTTTATCTCTTTTTTCTCCATTTCTTTCTTTAACCATATAACAAGAATATCTTCTAAACCAAAATTAGTTACTTGACGTATCAAGTAGGATTTTATGGCTGAAAGTTGGGCGGGACAAACTAGAAATTGAGCGGGCCAAACTGAAATTTGAGCGGGACAAACTGGAAATTAAGCGGGCTAAACTGAAAATTGAGCTGGACAAACTGAAAATTGAGCGAGCAAACATGGAAATGAGCAGGACAAACTGGAAAATGAGCGGGCCAAACAAGAAATTGAGCTGGCCAAACAAGAAATTGAGCGGGATAAACTGAAAATTGAGCGAGACAAACTGGAAATCGAGCTGGACAAGCTGAAAATTGAGCAGGCCAAACTGGAAATTGAGCCGGACAAATTGGAATTGAGCAGGCCAAACTGGAAAAAAAAGCGGGCCAAACTGGAAATTGAGTGAGATAAACTGGAAATTGAGCGGGCCAAACTAGAAATTGAGCAGGCCAAACTGGAAATTAAGCGGGTCAAACTGGCCTAACTGGAAATTGAGAGGGACAAACTGGAAAATGAGCGGGACAAACTGGAAATTGAGCGGGATAAACTGGAAATTGAGCGGGACAAACTGGAAATTGAGCGACTCGAACTGACCGTGAAATGCATGGTAATGACCGTGAAGTAAAGACATCATTCACAACAATATACAACTCCTACAGAATTTACATCAAACCTAAGACAGCTCGAATTGAAAGGCCAACTCGAGGTGAGTAAAGTTGAGTTCAAGCCGAGTTCGACCATGTTATATTGCAACTCGACTCGACTCGAACTCGACTTGACTCAGCATGGACGAGTCAAGCCGAGCTTGGCCCACCTCAACTCGAGTCGAACTCGACTTAATCCATCCATCATGAAGGAAAGAAAATTTAATAAGAGGTCCCAACTTAATGACTCCAGAAACCCACTCAGCTACTTCTTCTATGTATAACCGCATGGGCTTGGATATGTGTACGGCTGTATGAAACCCTCCCATACTCTATGGTTTTTTGCATAAACCCAACAATAAGGCTACCAGTTCTGGATATGTGGGACCAAGTCCAATCAATGGAATTTGATTGGATATGTGGGCCTCAAATTGGACCTTAAATCATGTCCTGAATTTACCACTAGCTAGCCATGGGACCAAGTCCTTCATTAGATGGACAACATTCCAATGGCTATGTTGCTGAAACTGCCTAGTAGGAAATCTTCATCCTTCCCTATTGTCATTTCAGGGCTTTATCCTAAAATAAGAGGGATATAAATCTTAGATGTACCACAATACAGGAAAACAATAGTGATTGGATATCCATCATTTAAATCCTCCTGAGGCCGACTGTACTGTTTATCTGAAATTCAATCTGTTTATTACGTCATAAAGACCCAGATGAAGGTTACAAACAAAGATCAGCTTGATCCAATACATTTATGGCCACCAAAAGGTTTTTAATGGTCGATGTTCATTAAACATTGTTTCCTATAATGTGGTCCAATTGAGATCAGGATATACCTCATTTTTTTGTATAATATCATAAAACGATATATAAAAAAAGACGGACAGCATGGTTAAAACACATACATCATGATAGGGCCCACAGAGCACCAAACACCAGCCATTAGCTGATGGCAGGGGGAGTAGTCAATTCGTTTCATGTAGTATATCAACGCGGTCGATCTATTTTTCTATCTAATTAAGGGGTTGAGCCCCAAATTGAAGCATATCAAAATATCAAGTGGATCATACCACAGGAAACAGTGGGCATAATGATTTTCTAGTTTGCCCCACTGATTTCATGTTTCCCCTACTCAATTTCCAGTTTGTCCCGCTCATTTTTCAGTTTGTCCCGCTCAATTTCCAATTAGGCCAGTTTGGCCCACTTAATTTCCAGTTTGGCCCGCTCAATTTCTAGTTTAGCCCACTCAATTTCCAGTTTGGCCCGCTCATTTCCTAGTTTGGCCCGCTCAATTTCCAGTTTGTCCCGCTCAATTTTCAGTTTGGCCAGCTCATTTTCCTGTTTGGCCCGCTCAATTTCCAGTTTGTCCCGCTCAATTTTCAGTTTGGCCCACTCATTTTCCAGTTGTCCCGCTTAATTTTTAGTTTGGCCCGCTCAATTTTTGGTCAATTCGCTTCACTTCACGGTCATTTCCATGCATTTCACGGTTATTCCCGGTGATTCCGTGTTGATTCACGATCATTTCCATGCATTTCATGGTCAATTCCCTTCACTTCATGGTCATTTCCACGCATTTCACGGTCAATTCGCTCCACTTCATAGTCATTTCCATGCATTTCATGATCAATTCGCTCCACTTCACAGTCATTTCCATGCATTTCACGGTCAATCCCGGCGATTCCGTGTTGATTCACGGTCATTTCCATGCACTTCACGGTCATTTCTCTTCACTTCGCGGTCATTTTCATGCATTTCACGGTCAATTCTAGTGATTTCGTTTCATTTCACGGTCAATTCCCTTCACTTCACCATCATTTCCATGCATTTTTTTCTAAACAAACAAACTAAAGTATAGGACTACTCCATTACAAGTCGTATTTTGTATCAAGAAATTTATTTGGGAGAGGGAAATCCAGCATCTCTTGTTAGCTTGAGGGGAGGCATTGGAATTTCCTTTGCCTTCAACGCAGATGATCTGCACTCAATTATAATTAATTTATAAGAAACTTATATATTAATCGGGTTCGTGTTGGGTCAGGCAACCCAAGACCTCAATCCGAGCTCAACCCAAGTTTTATCAGGCTGGTGTTTGTATGGCCCAACCCCAAGACCAAACTCGATACATCCTGCCCAAGCCCAACCCAATGTTGGGTCGGCCACAAGTTGGTCGGGTTGAGCCCGCCCAACTTCTAGCCCTAAAATCATATACGATACGTTAAGTAACTAATTTTGGTTTAGAAGATATTCTTGTTATATGAATCAAGAAAGAAATGTAAAAAAGAGATTAAAAAAATTTTATATGCTTATATATACATATTTATATAAATATGCATTAGAGAAAAATGTAGGTAGAATAAAATTCTCCATGTAAAAAAAAAAAAAAAAACTGAGAGCGAAATAAAGGATACGGATACGGTTATAGCTACGGTTATAATCCGTAGCCATAGATCGAGGGTGGAATCACGGGATCCACGATTGATCGTCGATTAGGACAACAACTTGTGGTGGAATCGCGAGAGCTGCGATTGATCGCGGAGCTACGTCTATAGCTACGGTTGTAATCCGTAGCTATAGAAAACCGTAGCTACAGGTTCCCAGTTTTTTTTTTTTTTGCTATTGTAATCCCCACCGCCTTTTGTGAGTCCCATCATGAGGTCTGTTTTATATCCAAACCGTCCATATATTTGGCGACCTCATGTTAAGGCTTGGGACGAAAAATAAGATAGATCTAACTATCAAGTAGACCACACTATAAAAGGCATTGGGGAATGGAACGTCTACCACTAAAACCCTTTTAGGGGTTATCGAAGTTTTGGATCATTATGAAATCTATTTTTCTTCTTCACCCAGGTCTTTGTGACCCTATGAATGAACTTAGATGGAGAGGATTTCTCACAGACATCACAGTGGGCCCCCAAAAAGTTTTTAATGGTCGACACTCATTCAACACTTTTTCCTATAATATGGTACACTTGAGATTTGGATATACCTTATTTTTGGTCTCATATCATAAAATGATGTGGAAAAATATATGGATGGCATGGATGAAAAGAATACATCATGGTGGGGTCCACAGACCACCGACCATCCACCATTGGCTGGTGGCAGGGGGAGTACCCAATCCGTTTCCATGAAAGAATGGGTATTTTCATCCTAAAATTTGTAATCCGCACGTGGAGGTCTAAGTTGCAAAACAAAGTTTGTCTTCTTTCATAAAACACAGCTGGATAAAAGGTGGGGTCCACAGTCCTAAATTTCTCAAACCAAAATTAGTTACTTGACGTATCATATATGATTTTATGGTTGAAGGTTGGGCGAGTTCAACCCGACCAAAATGTGATCGATCCGACATTAGGTTGGGCTTGGACAGGATGTTATGGGAGTTGGTCTTGCGATTGGGCCATACAAACACCAACCAGATAAAACTTGGGTTGGGCTCGGGTTGAGGTCTCAAGTTGCATGGAAAACGGATTCGGTGGGGTGGCAGAGAAAACAGAAGAACATTATGAGGGACATGTTTTCATGATTTTCAGTTATTTGCATCTGAAGAACTTGTAGCATGGAGGAATTTCGGAAAGTAGAAATTGAGCGGGCCAAACTGGAAACGGAGCGGGACAAACTGGAAATTGAGCGGGCCAAACTGGAAATTGAGCAGGACAAATTGGAAATTGAGCGGGCCAAACTAGAATTTCAGCAGGCCAAACTGGAAATTGACCAGGACAAACTAGAAATTGAGTGGGCCAAACTGGAAATTGAGCGGGCCTAACTAGAAATTGAGCAAGCCTAACTGGAAATTGAGCGGGCCAAACTAGAAATTGGAAAATTGAGTGGGACAAACTGGAAATTGAGCATCATTCAAAGCATTCCTCAGAAGAACCATAAAGTATTCTTTTGGGACACCTCCATATTTTAGTAGTGAAATTAAAGTCTTAGTTAGGTATGGTTTCCTTGGCTAGTTGCTAAAAAAGGAAGACGAGTAATTTGGATCAACTCTTCACATCACATTTGTAGATAACCCATAACCGTTACATACAAGCACTAAAAGCAAACAAGGTATTCTACTATTATTCACACAACCAATTCGAAGATGGAGATCCCCAACTTCTCACCCTAATAAAATTTCAAATACTCCCAACAAGGATGGAATTTATTCATAGAAGGATTGAAATTCTTCCTACAACATATGATGTATAATCATAAGAAAAGGGAGGAAACAACACTGGCAAATGAGCTGAGGAGTCTTATTAGGACATGGGAGATCGTCAATGTATATAAAATAATCCTCCACAGGTAATGCTACAACCAATTCACTACACAATTAACAAAGAAGTGGTCACGGATTTATCGATGAACCAATAGGGTTGGTTCATAATGGAGTATCCCAATATTATTCTGATTTTTCATCCAAAAGGATTTGAATCAGAAAAGATTGGATGTTTGGTTCCTCCAAGACATCCAGCACCAAATGAGAGACCATTCAGAACTGGTTTCTCAGCAATCAGGAGATATTCTTGGCATTCTAAAGGCATGCAGCCTCAAGAGGATAAGCTAAGATGTTCGTTTGAGGAACATTTTCATAAAAATTGAGTAATCTGGTAGATATACCCTGGGTTGTTGGAAACTTATATTAGGCGTATCCCCTATAACTGATGAAGAATCTTGAATATACCCTAGCCCTATAAATGTGGGATCCACCTTAGGTGGTATAAATAGTTCACATTTTGGCTTCATTGTGCATAGAACATCCCCACAATGTTCTATGTCTTCTACTACAAGTTTTATGGATTTATATCGAAGAGCCATTGTTTTATGTTATGTTTGCAGCTTTTCAGCTTTTCATTGTTTTATGTTCAATTGCCAACAGTTACACCATCCAAGCATTGCAATGCCTGGTAATTAAAATAGCCAATGCATCTAGATGCCCCCAATTCGAATGATCCTGAAGTAATCTCACATAGTTTTGTTTCTTAAAATTATAAAGACTTACCTTTATAATTGGTAAAATTGGAGAAGCTATATTGGTGGGTATTTTGAAAGTGGCTTATTTCCCAGGGTATTCATTATGTCAAAGCACAGTTCTAACGTACGTAAAAAAATGCTATGACCAGTCTGATATTTGCCATGTTTCAAGACTTGCACATTTGTGTAAGGACAATGGATTTTCAATCTTTTAGAGTTTATTAACTACTCCCAAGAGCAGTTGAAGTTGGCAAAGCTAGCCCTTCTCTCCTTGTTTAGGTCTGTTCATGGCTCTGGAGGTGGATGACCTGCTCATTTTTCAGTTTGTCTCACTCAATTTTCAGTTTGGCCCACTCAATTTTCAGTTTGTCCCACTCAATTTTCAGTTTGTCCCGCTCATTTCCATGTTTGCCTGCTCAATTTCCAGTTTGGCCCGCTGAAATTCTAGTTTTTTCCACTCATTTCCATGTTTGTCGGCTCAATTTCCAGTTTGGCCCGCTGAAATTCTAGTTTGTCCAGCTCATTTCCATGTTTGCCCGTTCAATTTCCAATTTGTCCCGCTGAAATTCTAGTTTGTCCCGCTCATTTCCATGTTTGCCCACTCAATTTCCTGTTTGTTCCGCTCAATTTCCAGTTTATCCTGCTCAATTTCCAGTTTGGCCCACTCAATTTCCAGTTTGTCTCGCTCATTTTCCAGTTTGGCCCGCTCAATTTCTAGTTTGTCCTGCTCAATTTCCAGTTTGGCCCGCTCAATTTCTAGTTTATCCCGTTCAATTTCCAATTTAGCCCGCTCAAATTTCTAGTTTGGCCCGCCCAAATTCTAGTTTATCCCGCTCATTTTCCAGTTTGGCCCGCTCATTTTCCATTTTATGCTTATCAATGGCCCTTGACCTTGAGTCAAAAATTGAAATACGAAAAGATTTCACATATACCAAAGTTGATTTTTGCCTTATTTTAAAAACTTGTTTCTCCTTGTTTTAATTATTAGAGGAACAAAAAACGATCTCAAATGTTTGAGGTGTGAATGCCATTTGCGGGGTCGACCGGGTTTCCTCACTCATTTCCTAGGTTGTCTCGTTTAATTTGTACGTTGCCTCGCTCAATTTCTAGCTTCCCTCGCTCACGATCAATTCGCTTCACTTCACGGTCATTTCCATACATTTCACGGTCAATCCCAGCGATTTCGTTTTGATTCATAGTCACTTCCTTGCATTTTTCGGTCAATTCCCTTCACTTCACGGTCATTTCCATGCATTTCACGGGCAATCTCGGCGATTCCGTTTCATTTCACGGTCATTTTCATGCATTTCATGGTCAATCCCGATGATTCTGTTTCATCACGGTCATTTCCATGCATTTCACGGTCATTTCCTTTCACTTCACGGTCATTTCCATGCATTTCATGGTCAATCCCGGCGATTCCATTTCATTTCATGGTCATTTCCATGCATTTCACGGTCAATTCCCTTCACATCACGGTCATTTCCATGCATTTCACGAGCAATCCTGGCGATTCCGTTTCATTTCACGGTTATTTCCATGCATTTCACGGTCAATCCCGGCGATTCCATTTCATTTCACGGTCATTTCCATGCATTTCACGGCCATTTCCTTTCACTTCACGGTCATTTTCATGTATTTCACGGTCAATCCCGGCGATTCTATTTCATTTCACGGTCATTTCCATGCATTTCACGGTCATTTCCATGCATTTCCTAGCAATTCCCGAGACCTCAACCCAAGCCCAACTCAAGTTTTATCGAGTTGCTGTTTGTATGGCCCAACCCCAAGACCAAACCCGATACATCCTAACCAAGTCCAACCCAATGTCGGGTAGGTCACAGGTTGGTCAGGTTGAGCCCGCCCAACTTTCAACCCTAAAATTATATATGGTACGTCAAGTAACTAATTTTGGTTTAGAAAATATTCTTTTTATATAAATAAAGAAAGAAATGAAAAAAAAAAGAGAAAAAAATTTTATATGCTTATATTTACATATTTATATAAATGTGTTAGAAAAAAAATGTAGGTAGAAGAAAATTCTCCATGTAAAAAAAAATAAATAAAATAAATAAAAAAAGAGAGAGAGAGAGAGAAGAAAAAAGAAAGTGCATAGGGATACGGCTATAGCTACGGTTATAATCCGTAGCCATAGATCAGGGGTTGGAATCACGGTTTCCGCAATTAATCGCTAATAGGGACAGCGACTTGCGGTGGAATCACGGGATCCATGGTTGATCACCGAGCTACTCCTATGGCTACGGATTATAACCGTAGCTATATCCGTATCCCTGTCCATACGCTATTACCTGCTTGAACGTCTACTGTTGAAACCCTTTTAGGGGCCACACAAGTTTTGGATCATTATGAAATTTGTTTTTCCTCTTCATCCAGGTCTTTGTGACCTTATGAATAGATTGGATGGAAAATAAATGTTATGGTGGGCCCTACAAAAGTTTCAACGATGAAAATCAATTTTCCGCTGCTCTGTGTGGTGTGGCCCAGTTGATCTTTGGATATGATTTTATTTTTGTTGATAATGCTCCGAAATGATCTCTAAATATGGATGAACGTTGTGGATATAATAAATACAAAGCTGTGGGCCATGTAACTTTCATCTCTTTTAAGCCGTTCGTACAACTCTCAGTAGGAGGAGCGTCAGCGCTCGTCTTCGCAGTGAAAAGGAAGGGTAGTTTCGTCTTCAAAGTCGCTGTCCGCACGTGCTAGTCTAAGTTGGTAACTTAAGTTTGTATTCCTTCATAAAAACCGCTGGGTAAAAGGTTTTGTCTACAGTGGTCATTTTCTCCTGCAAATAATGTGTCCGTTTACTCAAGGAAAGTAAAATTTGGAAGCGTTTGGAAAAGATGCTGGGTAAAAGGTGGCGTTTTCAGTGGTCAATTTCTCTCACCTACGCATTATAATAAGAGGGAGCACTTTTATTAGACCCACTTCCATAAAGTTATTATAAAAAAAAAGGCTAAAAAATCCAGACAATTCCATTCTTGATGAGGGCCATACCTTGCAATTAAAGTTAAGATAATAAAATTAAACAGTTACAATTTTTTAAAGAATATTCAATCATTTAATTTGCTTTATTGTGAAAAAATAAAACACCTTTAGTGGACCACTTTCATAAGGCTCAAAAAATCAGACAATTCCACTCTTGGGGAGGGCCATACTTTGCAAATAAAGTTAAATGAATAAAATTAAATGGTTTAAAAATAAATAAATAATCCTGAACATTCAATCATTTTGCTTTATTGTGATCCACTACCTCAGGGGTCAAATAGCCTAAGTTTTTAATGTCAGAATATCTAATAACGACGTTTACCTGATTGGAGGGCTTAAATATCAGACACATGTCATGTTGTGAGATATGCAACACGTGGTGTTGGGAGCCATGTGCCTACGTGTGAATGTGCACAGGCTCACATGCATGTGCAGATTTAGAAAGCAGAAATGCCTCTCATCATGCGCGGGGAATATCCCCTCCAGCAGGATCTGACCTGAGTAAGCTCCGTGGGGCCAACCATGGATGTATGTGTCTCATCCACGCCATCCATCCGTTTTTGCTTATTATTTTGGGCATGAACCAAAAATTGAAGTATATCCAAATCTCGAGTGGACCACACCACAGTGAATACTGGGAATAAAGATGTCCACAATTGAAACCTCCCTGGGGCTCACAATGATGTTTATTTGTCATTTAACTTGTTCATGAGATCACACGGACATGGATGAAGGGAAAACACAAATCTCATCTTGATCCAAAACTTATGTAGCTTCTAAGAAGTTCTCAACCATAGACATTCTATTCACATTTTTTCCTCTGGTGTGGTCCACTTAAGTTTTGGATATACTTTGATTTTGGGTTTATGCCCTAAAATTATTTGATAAAATGTATGGGAGGTGTGGATATATACACTTGACTTTATGTTACCTTCCATAAGGTTGAGAGCATATATATATATATATATATATATATATATATATATATATATATATATATATATATATATATATATATATATATATATATATATATAGTCATGCTCCCCTGCGCACCTACGCACGTTCGCACCTTTGCACACGTGTCATGGGTGTCTAATCTAAACGGTCCATGTGATGCGGAATCCCATGAAACCTCACGTGAGAAATTTTCACCCTAATCTAAAATTCTAGTGGGCCATAGCAAAGAGAAATGCAAATCAAGGGAGGAAACTGTTTTAATTTTTCATGACCCATCAAAGTTCTAGATCAAAGTAAAACTTGGTAATGGGGGGTTTCACGAGGTGCTTCTTCACATGAACGGTTCAGATTTTGGATCCACATCACGTATGATGGGTTCCCAAAAAAGTTTGTATGTAACAGGTACGAACTGGTTCGCAAGTGAGCGTTTCCGTGTATGTATATATATATATAGGGAAAAGGTACTATACGTTCGATTGTATGTTACCTTCCATACGGTTGAGAGCTAGCACTATGCTAGCAGTCGTATGGCGAAAGTTTCAAAGGAACAATGAGATTTTACAGGGAAAAAGGTGAGGTTTTATAGGTGAGTGGAGAAACAAAACCGGTGAAACCGGCTCTCTCTCTCTCTCTCAATATATTTCCTACTAAAAGCCTCCGCTTGAAGATCCTGCCCTAGAAACCTATATAAGGCTTACCGTGGGGTTTTTTGAGAAATCCACCCCGTCTAGCCATTTTTCTCATATCATTTTAAGTTATGATCCAAAAAATGAGTCAGGTCCAGGGATCAAGTGGACCACAAGTTGGGGATTGAACATCCACCATTAAAAACTTCTTAGGATATGAAGAATTTTCAAATCAATCTGATATTTGTGTTTTCACTTCATCCACGTCTACATGACCTTTTGAATAGGTTGGATGGTAAAAAAAAAAAAAACATCACGGTGGCCCTTAAAAAGGTTTCAACAGTGGGTGTTATTATCACTGCAGCTTCATTTGGTGTGGTCCATTGGAGATGTGGACCTGCTTCATTTTTAGGATCATAACTTAAAATAATATGATAAAAGCATTGAACGACATGGATAAAATAATTACATCACATTGGGCCCTACAGAGCCCTGCCAAACAGATTACTGAGTAGGTCGCAATCCCTGTCCTCTTTCTTTTGCATCAGTGCAGAATGGGCGGAAACAAATTGGCTATTCCCCTGCCACTAGCCGAGTGATGATGGTATGTGTTTCATCCATGTCGTTTATTCATTTTTACATATCATGTTATGGTTTTATCCCAAAAATGAAAGCGATATAAATCTCAGGTGGACCACACCATAGGAAAACAATAGTGATTGTGTGTCCACCATTAAAATCCTCTTAAGGCCCACTGTACTGTTTATTTGACATCCAATCTGTTGATTAGGTCATATAGACATAGATGAAGTAAAAAAACAAATATCATCTTGATCCAAAACTATTTTGGATCCTAAAAAGTTTTTAATGGTCGACACTCAATCAACACTGTTTCCTGTAATGTGGTCCACTTGAGATTGGGATATACCTTATTTTTGATCTCATACCCGAAAAGGATCTAGAAAAATGGATGGACGGCATGAATGAAACACATGCATCATTGTGGGGCCCACAGAGCACTGACCCCCAGCCATTGGCCGGTGGTAGGGAAATCGGATTGCGCATTGAGTTACTTGGGCCCACCTTGAATGCATGTGATCTATCCACACCGTCCATTCATTTTTCCATCTAATTTAAGGGGTTGAGACCAAAATTGATGCATATCCAAAGATCAAGTGGACCATATCACATGAAGTAACAGAGATAACGATTTATACCGTTGAAACCTTGCTAGGCCCCGCAGTGTAACGCCCTAAAAATCAGGGGTCGAGCAAAGCTCAACTCCCGAATTCCAACGCATCACTTATGCAACATAAATTATGATGATTATTATGAGTACATTTAAACATGAGTGGGATTATATTAAAATAGCATATCATACTCCAGGGATAACTAAATTAAGCAAGCGGAAGACTGTGATAGATATATAAAGTATATAAGTGGTTTTAAATCCCCCGAGTATGAATATGTAACAGGGCTGAATATATACATGCTTTGTGTCAAATTATACAGAATACCAAAATGTAAATGTTCAACTAATCCGTAAACCCCTGTAATCCCGTCGAATCAGCACGATCTACGTAGACCTGCTTGAGAGCTAAACGTAGGAGAATTCTTCCTCCTCATCTATGAAGTCCATTTCAGCTGTATAGACTCCACCATTACCTGCATCTAATCCAAAGTCTGGGTGGTGTTTTAAGACACTGTCCCAGGTGGGAATGAGTAGCTAATTCAGTGGAACTATAAAGCAAAGGTTAACATGTTATCAATTCAATCAAGCAATAATGATAAAGCAGTACAATAATCATATCCTAAATACTCTTGTTAATGTAAAGATGGTATGTTGTAATGATGCATGTCCTCGCCTGCACTCCCTCTTGCGACAACATCTTACGATCGCGGCATACACCCCTTCCTCTGTGCACTTCCTCGCCAAAGCACCGTGCAATGCGATGCATGGTTGTGTTAGCCAAGTTCTTAATTAGTCTTATTCATACAGTAAGTTGAGAAGGTAAGGTACCTCTCTTTGTATCATTTACCCAAACAATGATCTATCTAGGGTCGTCAATCCTAGTTAATCACATACGATAGGCAAGTTCGCGAGTTTATACCATAGGTTGCTACGAGGGGCTCCTCACCTCAGCGTAGACTTAATTCATACTCGAGGTCACTACCACCAACGTCCTACCAACTGGCAGTCTATTTTCGAAAGCTTGTCACCAACCCAACTGGGGACCACAGCCAGGCTGCACCGGGGTAGGCCTATTTTATACTCGAGGTGACTACGGAAACGCTCGTCGCCTTAGCGTAGTCCCAAAGTATACTCGAGGTCACTATGGGCTCGTCACCTGATCATAGGCCGACAGCTCGAATACAATGTTTCATACCACCGTATTCAACTCACGAGTTTGGGTTGCTCACTGGTCACTACGGGGAGGCTCATCACCCCAGCGTCGGCCGACAGCTCGACCACGGTATCACATACCACCATGCCCGGCTCATGAGTCTTAGCGGATCGAGGTACCAAGGTTAAACGGGCTTTTCACTGGTAAGTTTGGTACCTTAAGTTCAAGCAGTAGCGTCCATACATGGTGTACATACATTGAATCAATCGGGTTACTTGACAAGCTCAACTGGTACGAGCGTACGTTGAATTAATCAACATGGAGCGCATATACACTTCTCGTGGCCCAGCCACTGTCGATAACCACCGTACGACTCGGATTCCTTGAACGTATTTGTCGTGGCTAAAATAGTTCGGCCACCGATCATAAACCATTACCAATTGCCTGGACTACATCGTAATCCCAATCACACTTCAAATACAATATGCTTGTATATATGGTAATCAAAACAGTATTGAGCAGACAATTTAAGCAGTGCAAGCATTTGAGCATTTCATAACATACATAGTGAACATATTATCATACATATGCATTTCGTCCAGAAATCACGTGGTAGCAATACAAATTACATGAAGGAATTATACATATAGATGAGTTAGTTGAGAATCCTATCTCAACACCCCCACTAAAATACAATTCATCAAACACTTACTCATTCAGTCATTTTATCAAACACTTAGGCTACATATTTCATCACATATGTAATAAGTTAGTTATAACATATATTATGACAAATCCTTTCACAAAGGAGTTATCACACAGAACTATCACGTAGTTTCAATTAATAGGCATGACAAGCACAATTCCAAATTCCATATTCATTCAGACATTTCAACAAACACATGGCATGCATTTTATTTAACGTTATATCTATATATATATATATCTATATATATATATGTGTGTGTGTGTGTGTGTGTGTGTGCGTGTGTGTGTGTGTAAAACACGGAAAACATCGTATCTAAACACATGTGACAGCAATCAAGGCAATCATAAATCATTTCTGACATTGAAAGCTTTGAGAACCATAACCTAAGCGTTTATAGTCCGCACCTTTCGTCGGTATACCCGATTTGGACGCGGTTCGAACACTACGTCACTGTTTATGGCACAATGACTACCTGATTCCTGAAATATGTTAACTATTTCACCTATCACTCTATTTGGATATCTATATCAGTTTAGGGTTAGGATTTCTTACCCAAAAACAGAGTTGAAATTGATGGTGTAGCGACGTGGAAGGGTGAATCGAGGCGTGGAGCAGCAAAACAGAAGGACAGCAGCAAACTCCAAGGATCTCCCTTCGATCTCCACTCTTTCCTCTCCTTTTCTCTCTTCTCCCACCTAGGGTTTGGAGAAATTCGTATGGAATGAGAGAGGGGTGGGTTTAGGTCCATATATAGGCCCAGGACTGGTGGAAATGGCCCCAGGGCTATAGTATACTTAGGTTATTGCCAAAAGGCATATATTTCGGGCCAACAGATCTCATCTGGAGGTCTTTCACCTGCACACGGTCAGGGGCAAGTTCCCTGACATCGTATCTAGGTCAGGTTAAGATTTCGGTCCGATTAGATCAGTGGGTCGACCGTGGGAGATCAGTTTCAATTCAACGGCTATCGTCACTCGACCAGGGCCACAAGTACACTAACCTATGTTGAAAATTTTTTCTGATCCGAGGGTGTAGTTGGGTCAGATCCCGACGGCTAAATTCTTAGATTTGGCCTGCAAGCGAATGACTTAATTTACTTAAGTTTCAGTTTACTTTCTAAAGGTATTCGCGTTTCTCATACACTTCGCTCCGGGCTCAAGTTGTGTATTTTTGGATACTATTGGGACTTGATTTTTGAGATAGTTGTCAAGCCCAATAAGATAGTCATAACCGTATAGTTTCACCATCATCAGACTTTCGACGCGCGGTCCAGGTCCGATACGGAGTTTCAATGTGCTCGTGAGAGCAACTGGGTTATGAGATTGCCCTAGGTTTTTAAGTAATATTGGGCTAGTGATTTTAAAGGTTTTAGATCTTGTAATTTGTATATAAAGTGGTTCAAACTAATTCTACTGATTATTCAGTTTAGTATTTAGCTAAATTATGCCCTAATTACGACAGAATATGGTCCTAAGGCAGTTCTATGCCCCTTTCTAGCACTTTCAATTAGTATATTATTTTAATTACTTTTCTACTAGTTCTTCATCAAGTCTACTTCATCTCTACCAAATTTCATTAGATTTCGTATTATAGAAAAATTCTAAAAATTCTAGAAGCAGCAGCTGTCCAAACTAATGATTTTTGGACAATTGTCACAACGACCAATATTTAACTATATTAAAATTTTTATTATATTTTTTACTTATTTTTATATGAAACTAGACTTATCAAGCTTCAATTTTGCTTTTGAATCACTTAAATCAGAATTATAATGGGAAAATATAAATTTTTTAAGTATGATGAAAATTGCAGAAAATGTGCAGAAAACGGGCCGCCCGGCCCGCTGGCCGGCGAGGGCATTGCTGCTCGCTGGACCTCGGGGGTTTCGAAAATGTGCGGGACCCACCTTGGGTCCCCCCGATTTGTGTCGTTTGGCCCTCCGAGTCCGTTTGATGTAGTTCCGCCACCCGATACTTGAAATGGGTGCTTCTTTCAATTTGGAATGAGTTACGCAACGTGCAATATATGATTTTGGGGTAGGAGAAGCCAATCTATCCAAAAAACCTATTTATGTCATAAGATTCCAAAAAGGTTAATGGTCAAAAGGCCATTTTATTTATATATTTACTGTTTACAGTAAGCTTTAGTTTAAGTATTGTTCTTCATCATTTAAACTTTAGAATTAATGTCTAATGTAAAAGTACTTAGAAAAATTTGAAGAATAGGATAGTGAAAGGTGAGATTTTGAAGGAAATGTGTTAAAAAAAAGATTTGAGACTTTAGGATTGAGTTCTGAGAAGTTAATAAGGTGTCAGGATCGACCCATTACCTAAGGACGCCTAACTTCAAGTTGGCAAAAATCTGGGGTGTTACACGCAGTGATGTTTAATTTTCATCCAACTTGTTCATAAGATTATACAAACATAGATGAATGGGAAAAACAAATATAAGCTTGATCCAAAACTTCTGTGGCCCCCAAGAAATTTCAACTGTAGACGTTCAATTCAACTATTTCCTGTTTTGTGGTCCATTTAAACATTTTATATATTTCATTTTTAGGCTATACCCCTAAAATTATTTGGTAAAATGAATGGACAGAGTGGATATAATAAATAAATCACAATGGACCCCACAGAGTTTACTCAGTACATTAAGCACGCAATCCGCACTCACTACGCAATCCGCTTCCGGTGGCAGGGAGTAGCCAATCCATTTCCGGAACGGGCTATTTGACGGATAAGGGTTAGATACTGAAAGGTCGAGCAGCGATTCTTCTACTAAAGTGACGTCACTAAGTTTTATAGGCCCCACTATGATGTATGTGTTGTATCCACACCGTCCATCCATTTTTAGATATCATTTTAGGGCATGAGCCAAAGAATGATGTAGATAAAAATCTGTAGTGGACCCCACCACAGAAAACAATGGGGAGAGTGATTCCCACAATTGAAACTATCCTAAGGCCCACCATAATGTTTATTTGAAATCCAACCTGTTCAAAAGTTTAAAAAGACATGAAAGAAGGGAAAACACAAATATCAACTTGATCTAAAACTTTTGTAGCATTTAGAAGTTTTTAATGGTGGGTGTCACTGTCCCACTATTTTCTGTGTTGGGGTCCACTGGAGCTTTGGATTTAACTCGTTCTTTAGATATTGCCCTAAAATGATCTCTCCAAGTGGATGGAAGGAGTAGATACAAAACACACATTATAATGGGGCCCATGGAACTTGGTGACATAACTTCAGTAGTGAGTCTCGCTACTCAGCGTGTCATTATCTAATCAGCGCCCCTGTTCAACGGAAGCAGATTGTGGAGTAACTCACTACCCTTAGCGTACGGAGTAGACACTGTGAGGTCCACCATGATTTATGTATCTGATCCACTTCGTCCATCCATTTTACCATATGATAATTAATCATATAAAATGTTCAAATAGACCACACCACATGAAACAGTAGAATTGAACATCTATTGTTAAAAAAATTCTTAGGGCCCATGGAAATTTTGGATCAAGTTTATATTTGTTTTTTCTCTTCATTCATGTCTGTATGATCTTATGAATAGATTGGATGACAAATAAACATCAACGTGGGGCCTAACATGATTTCAATGGTTGAAATCATTATTCCCACTGTTTCCTGTGATATGATCAACTTGAGACTTGGATTTGGTTCAATTTTAGGCTCAACCCCTTACATGATATGGAAAATTGGATGGAGAGAGTGGATTTCTCAAAAAATCCCATGGTATGCCCCACCCAGGATTCTAGTGCACTACTTCATGCTAAAGGCTTTTGTAGGAAATACTCCGAGTCATATTTTAATAACCAGTTTCATCGGGTTTGTTTCTTCACTTATCCTCTAAAATCTTACCGTTGGGTTAGAATTTTTAACATCCGACCGCTTGTGTGTTGCCAGCTCTCGACCGTATGGAAGGTAACATATAGTCAAGCATATTGTACCTTTTCACATATATATATATATATATATATATATAGTAGGCCCCACAGTAATCCACACCACAAGAAACGGTGAGGTCCATGTGACCTCACCTTATGAAAATGTTGGATAGAAAATAAACAACACATGACCATAGAAAGTTTCAACAGTAAGTATCATTATCCCAACCTTTTCTTGCAGAGTGGTCTAATTGAACTTTTGGATTTATTTTATTTTATTTTATTTCATTTGCAGCTCATGCCCTAGAATGATCTGAAAAACGGATGGATGGTGTGCACAAAAGTCATACACCACGGTGGCCCTACAAAGGTTGAGCCAAGTCCGATTCCAGGAATATTCCTAGAGACATGCGCTACGATAATTGATATTCTTACGAGAAAAACTTTAATAGTCTGGCGGAATGTGATGCATGGTACTTAGGCACTTAGAAATTGCAGACATAGAATGCTAGTAATGAAATTAAACCATCCAAATCATGGCACCTATAGTAGATTTATCATAAAATGAAAATTAATCTTATTTGATTGTTTGATTATCAGATTGGAAGACTTTTATTTGATGGTTAGAAAGTCTTTTTTTCACAAACAAGTGTCCATGAATCAGAGGTTAGAATTCTTCAACCAATTTGATCCTGGGATTGTAATTGGGGACAGTAAACTTTACAGTTTTATTTGAGTTAAAAGTATGCCACGTATACAATTTTTGAGTGCCTGTGTATCAAGCATCCTATGCAACCGAGTACCGTATTACTTATATTATAGGGGTATCACTGGGCCGGGCTCATGCCTTGAAAATCAGAATTTTGAATAGGGGGTTCAAAATCGGGCCGAGACCTACCCCAGGCCCAGCCTGTTGACAGCCCTACTGCTGATTGCTGGGAACGGAACCGTCTAAAATGCCTATTTTCCATTCGTGAAACACCAAAGGCACTCCATTAATGAGCCAGGCAAAACTGAAATTTTAAATGGACCGGGCCCGTAAAGCTCGAGCTAAACATTTTAAACGGGCCGAAGGCAACCCAAGCTTGGCCCATTTACAGCCCAACTTGGATCTTGTTGATTTATTTCTCAGGTCCTACCCTGTAATGGAGGATAGAACCTAAACAGACAGACCATGGATTTTACATATTGCACCCCAGAAGCCAAAATAGCTTCTGAGGGTAAAATTGTCATTACCCATGAAAATTAATAGAGAATTACAGGGATCCTAACCGCATAATCTATTGCAATCAAAAGGGATGTCCAGACTGATTGTAATAAAGAGCCCAATCATCAATCTAGACCGTCCATCAAGTAGCCTGACATTCAGTTGTCTATGTCATTGAGAACTACCTCGATTGGATGATCCAAACCGTCCGCTTGATAGAGGATAAAATGGATGGTTCATATTGATTACTAGAGAAGATACAATCACCAATCCGGACCATCTGTCGTGTGGAACATAGATTGGATTACCCATGCAACTCATAAATCACTTTGACTGGTTGATTTTAACCATTTAATCAGTGCAGATCAAATTCGATGGTTCACGTTTGCATACAAAAAAAGGACCAATATGTCCATCAAATTCGATAGTACGTCAATCTAGGCCATCCATCGAATGGTCTCCACCTCTTAAAAATCACCTTGTTCAGAAGATCGTAACCATCCAATCAATGCCAACAAAATGGACGGTGACGATCAGTTGCAACCAAAACTTCAAGTTAGGAACATTGATCGTCTATCAAGTGTTTCTACCTTGGATTGCTCGGGTTTGTAAACAGTCAATTTGATCGGACAGTTCTAACCATTAGATCAAATGCCGAAAATATTGATGAGGAATGATTGGGTCGTGGTCCATAGCAAATGTGGTGTTTTCTAACGGCAGAAATCTGCACAAGTTGGGATATATTTCAGTGATCCAAACCAATTATACATGGGCCTTACTATGGATGACGAACCCCAAAAGATTTCTCCCAACTTGCAATGATTAAAACCGTTGATCGTTGAACTATATTGCTTTAAAGGTTGAAATCTTCTAACTTCTTTTTCATGTACATTGTGAGGTTAAAAAGGATCCCACTGGGGTAAGTGGCAACGGGCCGGGCCAGTATAGGCCCGCCCCAACACATAAGGCACAAGGCTGAGTCAGGATTTGGGCTAAGTATTGTTAAAGTCCCTTTATATATATATATATATATATACACACACACACACACACACACACACACACACACACACACACACACACACACATCATATTTGTTTAACATGGTATTAGAGAAAAACTTATTGTGCTTGAATCTCCATAGCGGTTGATAAAATGGGCCACACATGCACAAATAAATAGAAACTTAAAGGAATCAAATCAATGATTTATATTTAAGATGCATGGGTTGCTTAATCAAAGATTACAATATCTAATCGGTGGGATATAACGTATGCGTATGAAGCCAGGTTGGGCGAAAATGACTTGAGCTCAATTTTTGTCAGAAAATTAATTTGAGCCATGCATGCTTGGCCCAAGCCCTATACATGGGCCAAGCAAATATATCAGACAAGTCTAAAGTCAGGTCAGGGTTGTCAGACCACCCAACCAATTCCCACCCTTAGCTTTGGGGCATGACTGTCCATTGTTGTTGTCAACAAGTAGAGCTGAGCCAGGCTTCATGCTACCCGATTTCAGCCCTTGACCGCTTGCACATATCAAATTTATGAAATTAAAATGGAGACATTCTAACTTAAATGAACATATCAAGTTATCAAAATTACATGGGAAGAAAACGTAATTTGATTTCAAATTAATTATGCATCCATATATTTATATATTTAGTACATACATGACCCAAAAGTCTAAAATCTCATTTCTATTCCAAGTGCTTACACACACTTGCTTAAGCACTTGGAATAGAAATGAGAGAGAGAGAGAGAGAGAGAGAGAGAGAGAGAGAGAGAGGCATGCTCGCTTGTGCACATGTGCACTTTCGGACACATGTCATGGGCCCAAAATTCAAAATGTCCATATGATGTGGCACCCCATGGCACCCCTAGGATCCAATTTTCACCCTAATCCAAAACTTTGGTGAGCCATAGCAAAGAGAGATGCATAGGGAAGAAAATATTTTCTTT
This sequence comes from Magnolia sinica, assembly GCF_029962835.1. Taxonomy (NCBI): domain Eukaryota; kingdom Viridiplantae; phylum Streptophyta; class Magnoliopsida; order Magnoliales; family Magnoliaceae; genus Magnolia; species Magnolia sinica. Next base: position 26,400,545 of record NC_080585.1, on the reverse strand, counting down.
TGTCATGGCTCACCAAAATTTTGGATAAAAGTTAGGCTCTAGGTTTTTATGGTGTGTTGCATCACATTGACCAGTCAGATTTTGGGCTCACAAGTACACATGAGAACGGGTGTGTAGCTGAGCATTAAGTGTGTGTGTGTGTAGTTGGACCCTGCTACATCATGTGGACCATTCGGATTTTGAAATCAGAGTTCTCAAAAAGTTCGCATGAGTTCCATGCGAACTGGTGCGTAGCTGAGCATTTGGATAAATGTGTGTGTGTGTGTGTGTGTGTGTGTGAGAGAGAGAGATCTTTCTGATCTTAGACACATGACATATTCAAAGGTGGCATCTGGGATTCGAGCATGTGTTCCAGATGAGAAGACATGCATTTGCATGTTTCATGTCTCTTCCTGCAAATCGATTGAGAATTATTTGAACCTTGGTTCTAAGACTCGAGTGAGTCTGATGTGACTCATCTGAGTTGACTTACACTAGGTTGGTTCCAATCTGATTTGATTGCACCAGACACCCTCAAGTCATTCTAACTGAGGTGAATTAGGCTGATCCAGCCCTTACTTAGGCAAGTCCCAACTTAACCCAAGACCAAACAAGCCCACGGAGTCTTTAAATCATGAATTGAACGGATCAGTTGCAAGCTTTATTTTATGCAACACAAAGTATACCCAAAAACATACATGCGGCAGCTACACAATTCCTACAAAAGTAGAACTTTGGTTTGATAATTCTAGGCATGATTTATTAGTCATAAACAATAGACGGTTGTAACGAATTGGCCCCATTCAAAAAGTTAGGATCATCTAATCTTCATGATCCTTGTATCATGGCTTGCTCCTAATTGTTTGCATGAATGAATGGTCCAATCAAAGATTAAGTCACCCAATGTACCATTTAAAAGGTTTGGAGACATTACTAAAATACCGTTAAAGAAGATGAATATAGTAAAAATATAAACCCAGCCCAAGAACATGAATGATTGTGATCCATGTAGTTCTGGTTAAAGATGGTGCTCCTCTAATTAGAGGTTAGAGGTAGAGGTGTACACGAACCGAACTAGCTCGGTTAGCTCGCTCAACTCGGCTCGAAAAAGCTTGGTTCAAAGCCGAGTTCGAGCCGAGTCGAGCTAATTTTTCTAGCTCAAAAATGAGTTCAAGCTGGCCCCAACTCGACTCAACTCGGATCGAACCCAGCTCAAATCAAACTCAGATCGAACCAGTTCAGTGACTTGGTTACTTTGATATTGATGTTGCTCACCAAGTGTTTGATGAAATGACTCAAAGAAGTGTGGCTGGTAGCAAGAAAGGTATGTTTATGAAACCAACACCCTTTTTATCTTGATTTTTATGTTTCTTATAAGGTGTTTGATAAAATACCTGTAAAACCATTGTTGCTTTCTCAAATACAGTGAGATTTTGAAGGTGCAGTCTAGGTGTTTGTAAAAATGTTGCAATGGCAAACTCGGCTCGAACTGGCCTAAGCTGCTGACCAAACCGAGCCGAGTTGACCGGTTAGGCTCAAGGATCGAGCTGAGCCGAGTTCGAGCTGAGGTCAGCTAGTGGCCGAGCCAAGTCCAGCTAAGGCCAGGTCGACTCGATTCGACTCGATGTACACCCCTAGTTAGAGCTCAAATCCATGTAGTATGAGTCAACTCAGAATGAATCTAATAGGATCCATCAGTGTGAAAACACTCCATTGCCTATTTGGAACGTGGGATTACATGGTATTGAATTGCATTAGGTGGAATATTTAACACTATTATTACAAAATAATTATATGTCGAGAAATACCATGGCATTTTGAACGTCCAATCCCACTTTAGAATAAAATTCTTCCTTCAAGAAAAACATTGTATTATTAAGTGAAACATGCGTTTAGTGGATCATGAATTGTAATCAATGAATCAAATTTCACAACGGATATTGGTCACCCATATCCACATGCAACTTGATTATCACTTGTAAAGGGTGCAAATAAATTGATAGCTTGGATAAAAATATGTGCATTAATTTGGGGCCATAAGTTTAGTGGTTTTTGAAATCCGCCAAAAATCTCATCGGAATTCAAGACTGAATGATATGATGCATTGATCAATTCAATACTTTCCATTGTTTCCAAACTTGGAGGCAATTTATTTTGGACCAAATGCAATTCTAATCCACCTAACCCCACATTCCAAGTAGGGCCTCAAGAAAGCATCAAGACATCAAGGGCCCCACAAAAAGGAGGTTCTCCAAATGGGACACGAATTTTGTAAGAAATTCTTGAGCTCGAAATCTATGTGAGGCCATTATGATGTTTGTGAGAAATCCGCCATGTCCATCCATTCTGTGAGTTCATTTTTGTAATGACTCGAGATTTTGGTACGCATGCATACATGTGCATCATGCACACTTGCATTCATTTAAGCATTATGCATAATCCTTTCATTTATTCACACGTTCATGTATACACGCATCCATAAAGTGTGTAAGTTGTGACCATTAATATGCATGATTGATTTATTTAGTGTGTATTATTGATTAATAATTGTATGATTTTAGTGTATATATTATTATATTAACTGTATGCGAAAATCCCTGAGATCGGGCTGTGTATAGGAAATGAAGATCAAGGGTTTAGATGGCTTACCTAACTGAGACGTCATAGATGAATAATCAAAACAGTAGATGAGACTCGAATTTCTGCCATGGTGTAGGGTCGGGGACCCAGTTCTCTCTTATATAGAATCTGTGGAGATGGGAGTTTGAAACTATCACAACTCTCTCTCCCACTGCTCCACAGTGTTGTATCCTAGTTCATCACAAATAGCCCTGCGTATCAAGCTTTAGCACTCCACCCCTTACGCACCTCTACATAGATATATTGTGCGGATCACACTGCAGTGGGGCCCACTGGTTTACCCAATCACACAGTCCAACTTATAAGACAATCCAGACCGTTTGATCAATAAGGCCCACCTTATAGAGTTCTTACATTTATATATATATATATATATATATATATATATATATATATATATATATATATATATATATATATATATATATATATATATATACTTCTTACATTTGAATATGATTTAATAAGTTTTAGAGGTCCACAAGTCATTTACGTATTTTAGTGTCAAACTTACAATTTTTAAAAGACAAGAAAACCATACATGTATTCATACGTACAATCGTAAATCCAATGCTCCATATCTTGCAACTGGGTAGCACATTCATAAAATCAACCGTACATCAACCTCTCTGCTCATTGAAGTACCACATGGTCCACTTAAATCCTATTTTCAATACATCACAAACATATTCATTCATGTATGATATAACTCTCTAATATATTATGTCCTAAACATATGTAGCATGCCCATTTAAATTTTATCATTTTAAAGAGTTAATAACATGTATTAAATACTATTAATTTTTAGTTTTATATATATATATATATATATATATATATATATATTAATTAATAGTAAAGTTAATGTTGGGTTTAGGAAATAAAATACATGTGACTATTATCAGGGGTCACTAATCTAGACCACACATCACAATAACCAACCAAATCATTTCAAATCGTCCAAGTTTTATTACATGATCAGCCAACCATCCATTCGTTAACTCAAACCAACAGAATGAAATCGTTAAATTAGTACACAATATCAACGTCGTCCATAAAATTCCTCAACTTGTCATCCGCCACCCAAATTAATCTATCAATTTGATCCATCAACTCACCCACCTGATCAGCCTTCCATTGTACATTAATGATTATACGTGTACACCCATATATACACTACTCACACATGCAATATAGTGGGTGTTTCACTTACATGAAATACAATTTAAAATTACCATTTTGTTTTATTTTTTTAACATGTGTGTATTGTGTATAGTAGGATATTTATATTATAAATAAGGTAGTGTAGGCACGAGATGGGAAAGTGTGAGAAAAAAATAATAGAAAAAATTAAAATTGAGAGAGAAAAAAAAAAGCTTCGTGAAAATTTTGTCAATGTAGGTGATCTTTCCCTTATTTGAAATTTTTATAGTTGTTTTTATTTAAAATTATTTTTATTGTTATAGTTAATTAATTTGATATTTAAATATTTGTAGAAAATAATTTTTTATCATTGATATTGTTTTATTGCTGACATATGTAGAAAAATAAATAATTTGGTCAAAAATATTAAAGAAAAATTAAAATTGAATTTCTAAATTAGTGAATTTAATACAAAAAATTTTAAATTAGTTAAATATGTAGAAATTAAATTACAAATTATTCTGAATCCTGCTTAAGTTATATTTAAAATTAATTCTGTTGACGTAAATCTCTAAAGTGACCAAGTCATTAGTTTTAGATTTTTTTTCATGACTAATTAAAAGTAAGATATTAAAATGATTCATACTAATAAAAAATAATGATATTTATAATATTAAATAGAATTTAATAATAATTAAAGTCCAAACTTAATAATTTTAAATAATTTATTGATTTAAAACATAAATCATATAAAATTTTATTTTAGAAATATTAATATATAATTAGCTGATTTAAATTTAGATTTGATTTGGCATTGTTTAACTTAATTTGTTTAATAGTAATTTAATTACAAAATTTAAAGTTAGATTATGAATTTTAAGATTATAAAATTAATTTCAATTAGGTACATTCAAATTCTGAATTTAATTCTGAATAGATAATAATTAATTATAATTTTAAATAATTGATATTTAACCAATCAGATTTTAAATCTTGAAAATTACTGATGAATATAGATTTTCAATTTATGTAGTTACATAATCCTACTAGATTGAAATGTACTTATATAGGATATTGAATTAAGATTTATTAATATCTCTTTTAATTCAATTATTAGAGTTTAAAATAAATAGAGAGAAAAGAAAAGGAGAATCTGATTAATATATTTAGTAGATATTTTCCTTCAATTTATTAGAAGGAAGTAAAGAAATATTATAAAATAATTAGATTTTATTCATATATTTCTAGATTAATTAAATTATAATTGTTAAAATCTAAATCATACATTAATTTATTTGGATTCAAAATTTAACAAAGATTACTTTTAGGAGTTCATATGCTTTGTTGTTTTACAATTTTAAAAAGAAATTTTAATTCAAATTTAAATAAAAAGAAATATTTAATTTTGATAAATTAATTATTAAGTTATAATAAAAATTATTTAGGAATTTATAATTAAGGATTATCTCTATTATAAATTTAAGCATTAATTCTTATTATTTTCTTTCGACTTTAAATTTAATAAACTAAATTACTAATAATTAATAATATGTGAATTTTGATTAAATTAGTATCTTCTAAAGTTTTACATTTAACACACGAGCAAATAATTTAGATTAGAAAATAAATCACGAAGAAATATAGTTGACAACTATCCCCAAAACTACACCTAATAATCTTATGTGATTAAAATTACGCTTTATTGCAATCCTAAAATTTTTAGAATCTCTTCTATAATTTTTCTAAAAATTCAACAAATATCCTTGACTGTTAATTAATTAGTTTTAATCTGAAAATTTTAGGTTCTTAATATATTTTGAGATTTTTACATTATTTCTTGAGAGATCTATGTTGTAATATACTTTTTCTGCGCACCACTATATAATATATATTATGATAAATATTTTTAAAAAATGGTATAATAAATTTTAAAAATTAATTTTTTTATTTATTTAATTACAATAATTACTGATTTAATAGATATCGAACCTTATAACGACTTTTGTGTATAGTTTGATAATAACGAAGAATATGTGATGTAGCTATGCAGTTTGTATGTAACATACAATAAATTGCATATTTAATACTTTCGATTTGAATTAATGATGATTACTTATATTATGCACATATTTATTTTTAATTAACAATGAATATTGAAATGCAGGTGCACTGCCCTGGGGATGTCCCTAGAAGCCATAAACAAGTAAGGCGATTATGTCCCTTGGGTAAAAGACCATAAAACTAGCAAGTAGAACAATTGTATCCATTGGGTGGAAAACTATGAAGCCAACCAGTAGGACGATTGTATCCCTTGAGTGAAAGACCTATAACCCATTGGATCATTTGGAGTTTTATTTGTGTACAGCATATAATACAGTTGTGTGTGCGTACATACATCAAAGATACAACTGGATTAGTAGTCTAACAAGTTAACATATAAATGGGTCCCTTACATCGAAATACTAGTGCGTAAACGTTAATACAACATGGTCATCCACCGTCAACCCTAAGAAGGTTTCAACGGTAGAATTTTTCCTAACAACCTTTTCCTTTAGTACAGGCCCACTTGACTCTAGGATACTGCTCACTTTTGGCCTCACATCCTAAAAGAGCTCACAGAACAGATGCACCGGATGGATTTCTCACAAACATTACCGTAAGCCCCACCTAAGGTTTCAGCACATGAACATCATGCGAAAGGCTTTCCCATGAAATCCGCGTCCCTTCAAACGGGCCCTAAAAATGCGTGGGCTTTAATCGGGCTGGTGGGCCCACTTTATCTTGGAATGACCAAATCACCGAAAACTCAGTGCGAGTCCTGATCTCTTCAAATTACCGAAGTGCCGTCACCGTTGTTACAAAGACGAAAATAACCCTCATTAAGTGGCAAGGAGATAACCCCTGCTTGGCTGTGAGCAGGTAGTAAAGTCAAAATAATCCATTTCTAGGGACTGACGATTTAAGAATTTATTTTATCTTGGAAGCAGCGCCGCAACACTTCTCAAAGCAACCTGGAATAACTACCCACTTGTCTTCCTATCTTCATTCAATTCTCGATATCACTTTATCACCCTTGTCTTGTCAAATGACGAAACTGGCCCTAATATCCTGCCAAAAACAAATCATTCATCCGTTCAAAACGTGCTTGGAATTAAATGACCATATTGTCCTCTCTACTTTTTCTCCTTTCTAAGATAGAGCCCAAGTTGATAACGGACGCGGATTTCCTGCCAAAGCCTTTCGCAGGAACTACCTGCACTGGAAACTTAGGTGGGCCTACTGTGATATTTTTTTTAGAAATCTACCCCGTATATCCGTTGTTTTAGCTCATATTAGGACTTGATACCAAAAATGAGCAGGATCCAAGACTCAAGTGGGCCACGCTAAAGGAAAAGGTAGGTAGGGAAATTCTCACCGTTGAAACCTCCCTAAGGACGAAGGTGATATTTAGATGTCATCTATACCGTTCATAACATCATTCCTACTGAGATTAACTGAAAACACAAATATTATCCTGATTCAAAACTTCCGTAGCCCCACGTGTATTTCAACTATGTAGGTTCAATCCTTACGTATTTGGTCCATTTGAGTATTGGATCCGGCTTTTTTTCCGTGCTCTAAAATGATCTCACAAAATGTACGGACCGGTTGGATTTCTCGTAAAAATCACGGTGGGCCCACATAGGTTTCCGGTGCAGGAACTTCCTGGGAAAAGCGTCCTACCTTAATGTCACAATTATTAATTATTTACAAGTAGATGACAAAAAATTAGACTAATTCAATCATCAGGTAGGCCACACCATAGAAATAATGTATGCCACCCAAAACCTTCAAATTTACGTGTGGCCCATTTGACGATTGGATTAGCCTGGATTTCAATACGTTTGACCATCATGGCGGGGTAACCATTGGACGGCTTAGATGTCATATGCACACCAAGTGACCCTTATAATGCTTGAACCCACCTGTTTGGAATTTAAATTTTAAAAAAAAAAAAAAAACCAGAGAGCAATTGAGGGTCATTCAGTCATTTCAACCCCAAAAGTACCCTGCATGTATGGCAAAGGAGAAGGGAAAATACTAATTAGGAGGCCTCTAGTACAACCGGTTGGACCACAGGCTATTGTGGTCCACCCAAAGGATAACTTCCACCTAACTGTAGGGCCCACTGTGATGTATGTGCCTTACATCTACGCTGTTCATCCATTTTGAAAGCTCATTTTAGGGCATGATCTAAAAAATGAAGCAGATCCAAATCCTAGGTGGACCATACCTTAAGAAACAATCATAATTAAATCCCCACCATTATAAACTTCATGGGGGCCATGGGAATGTTTATTTTCCATCCAACTTGCTGATAAGGTCACAAAGACCCGGATGAAGAGACCACACAAATGTAAGCTTATCCAAAACTTTTATGACATTACCATTATTTCTTGTATTATAGTTCATCTGAGATTCTGATTTACTTTGTGTATGATGCCAAAAATAAGTTTTCAAAACAGATGAACAGCTTGGATGTAAGAGACATACATCACAGTAGGCCCTATGGTCAAGAATCACACCCACCTTGATGGATCAAGGATTCACCGAAGCCGCACCCTACTTCAGCAATGAAAAACCCGATAGGAGAGCATGTGGCCCACCAACAATGGGATTAAGGCTTAATCCTGATTGTGCAGTATCCCTTAATAGAGTGTTCTTCACTTCAATTTACATTGAAAAATTAGCATTCAATGATCCAAATTGTTGATATGATTGACCCAACTATGGATGGCTCGCAGGAGAAGATCTCCCAAGTGGGGAAATCCCAGCCTTTGGATCACCAATATATAGATGATTAAGGAAGATTATACACTTTCAATCCGGGGCTAGTTTTATCTTATATAAATCTTGACCAACTGTTTGTCACAAATAGAAAATTTTTATTTTTTATAATTTAATTTGATTGTTGTAATTTGATTGACACAAATTTTTTTATTTTTTTTCACATGCACATACACCACCACATACCCACACCCAAGTGGGATTTCACCACCTATGGATACTCGAACCCTTGACCAGGTGTTGAAACTCCCGGGAGTCTACCACCCGAGCAAGAGTAAGGATCCGATTGGCACACATCATCACACAACACATTTATTACAATAATGCTAACAAGGACAGTGATAATGTAGGCCAATTACGATGTAGGTAAGGAAAGTAGCAATTTTCCATTTGTTTCAAGCAAGATCCGAATTCATAAGACATAAGCAATCTAAAAGCCATTGTGTTTATTTCTTCAACGGCTCTTCTATACGTGTAAGCATGCTAGAGTAGAATCCACAACTTGGCTTGAGCAGGTGTCCATCAATGCCACGTGTGAGGAGCACGAGTCCCCGTGATTTTTTTAAGAGTTAATTGCTCAGACCTATTAGTTATAGAGTCAGATGAGAAATAGACATTCCATCTTCTGTTTGGATATATGGCTACTTTCCGTTTTACCTATTCACTGCAGCCTACGCAAGAAACCACTGACTTCTTTCATCTGAGCAAGTGGCTGTTTTACATCTATATTTATTTTCAAATAAATATTAAGTAACTTCCTTTTACACACACTGTTATCAAACACACGTGCAAACATGCATGGTTGTTATATGCCACGTGTGCAAAGACTCATGTGGGCATAGACTTTTAATTTATTTGCCAACGTTTTGTATTATCTTTGTTGAACTAACAGATCTTGAACTTTTAATTTTTCCACTCAAATTTACTATAAACTATTTCTTTTAACTTATTACACCAATCTAAATTCTCTTATACTACTTAAAGCGATTAAAACCATTACTTACCACTTGATGCAACTAAACCATCCCCTAAGTAATACGCCACCAAAACCAAATGCATTTTGACTCCAATGGCTCACAATGTATACAAGCATCATGTGTAATAAATAAAAAAAAAATATAATGGAGAAAACTCAAAACGACGATCAAACAAGAATAGACGCTACATGTGGTTTACTGCTTAAATTACATCCATGGGCAATCCAGTAAAGAAAATTTCATTATATAAGGAGAGATTACAAAAAATAAAAAATGAAGTACATTCATCAAGAATACAATAAAACTCTTTTAAATCCAATTTTAAAAAGACTAACCCTTCACCATTGTAATGCTAGTAATAAATCTTCTCACTTTTGATACCTTGAGAAGAAAATCTTGAACCACTTCTTGAAAAATCTTGAAATCTTGAACCAGGCTTTCAAGAAGAATTAATGCCCACTTCTTGAAACTCTCTCATAATATTCATGTTTTGACAAATTTTTGTTAATATTATTGAGAAAATCTTTTCATAAATAAAACATTGAAAATAATTATTATAAATAAGTAAATAATTTTAAAATATAAAGATATAGTATAAAAGGAATAGTTCGCTTCTAAATGCTTTTTAATGTTAAAACATATATTCCAGAAAAATTAAAACTCCCAATATTTTGAAAGGATTTTCTGTGAGAATATTACATCAGTCATATTAGTCATGATGGCCGCCACCATTTCAGAACACATGCACGATTCCAACTCCGGCCACAATGACAAATCTCCTTAGCAATTCCTCGGCAACATGGGAATTTCACGGGATATTTTCACATTTTGATGCTTTTCTTACCATATTATTAGGAAAATTTGTTAAAAAACACTAAAACATATTTATTATAAGCTAATAAAAAATTAAAATTTTAAGAGAAGATTACAGGAAAATTCCTAATAAGTCCCAAATTTATCAAAGAATTCCTTCGGATATCAAAATACTTGAAACCTGCTTTTGAGAAGAAAAATTATTGGAGTTTCTAATGTCTTGTTTTTCTTTAAAAAGTAATACAGCAAGAAAATTTGGAGCCCAAGTGGTAATTGCATCCACCCTGTCAAACACACCCAATCATAATAATCACACGAATCAAAGTTTCTTCTTATTGAATCATCAGATGAGTTGCATATGCATTTTAATGTTTTTAAGTTATGTATATTATTTTTTATGGTGCACCTTATATTACGTTTAAATTAACCAAATTTTGTATTCTCTTATATATCACTTATTACATCCATGACACAAAGAAGAGAATAATGAAACGATAAGAAGAAGATCATCATCTTCCTCTAATAATCAATACCTTAAATCCACAAGAAATAAGTGAGAAATTTTGGATGCTTTTTTTCTGAATTATAATTTAAGATTTCATCACTCATATGTAAAGTTGAGCTTCGAGTCAAGTCAGACTTACTTGAAATCAACCCGACTTGGTACCGAGTTCAGCATACCTGACTCGATCTGAGTTTGGGTCTGGCCTAGACTAACCTGAACTAAGTTTGACCTGATCACAGGTATCAAATCGGATCGAGTGTGGCAGGTATCCACTAGCTAAAATCACAACTCTGAACATAGGTATACCCGCCGGAATTGCAACCTCTCCATTAGCCGCATGGCATCTCATATCTCAAACGCCAAATCTAGGTGTATGCCTTACTCCAATCTATTACCTTGGCATCAATATTTAGAGGACACGTTTCCATCAACTTTATCTGTGTTTTGCGCAAGAAAACCCATTTTGATCACGACACAATGATCTTCTTTGCACCTGACTATTCTGCAACCATTAACCTCATCTTCTCTAGCCCTACTGTAAAACCCATTTACTACTATTCCTCCTACATTTACATCTTCCTGTCTGTCCATTGCCAGATCTGTCATATCCCTTGCAGAATCCATCACTGGCCATTGTTGCTTCCATGAACCCTGTATTACCCCAACCATTAAATTTAGTTTTTTTTTTTTTTAATATGTACAAGTCGGGTTTCAGATTGAGTCGAGTCAATACCGAGTTGAATTTCAGGTCAAGTCTAGTCAAGTTACTAGTTGACCCGAACTCGACTCGATTTGAGTTCGGATTAGACGAAGTCTACTCAATTTGGATCAACTCACCCACTCGGTTCAGATCGAGTCGGATCTGAATGAGTCGGCTGAGTCGAGTTGTCCTGTGCCCAGCTCTACTCATATAAATGACCCAAAACCCTAGAAATTACCCGTAATAGCAAAATCTCTCCTTAAGGAAAAATTTGTCAAAAATAAAAATGACAATAAGACTTTACCAAAGAGCATTCCCGATATTATTATAAACAACTTCTAAAAAAGACAAAAGTCCTAAAACACCAAAGAGAGATAGGATGATAAAGAAAATTACCAAAAATATTATATTTATATATATATATAAAATCTTGATTTTAATGCCGAAAATGTGCGTTTTCTCATGAAATGAACGTATTCTACATACATAGCGGGTTGTTTGGCCCCAAATGCACCATTACATAAGGTTGATAAGTTGTGCATTTTGTGATGATGCCTCGAATCAAAAGTTACAGATTTTTTTACGATCAAAACTTGAATGACAATTTCTCCGGATCCGAAATAAATTTATTTAAATCAAACATGCCTGGGACCAGTTATGTCATGCCCTTCGTAGGATTAGATCTAGTTCTGATAGATTACTTCCACATTTATTCTGATTTTTTTCAGCCCAATTGTGCTAAAAATGCATCTAAGGCCCACTCTACATCAATCTATTGTTGATTGATGTCTTAAATATATAATTCAGCAATCTGTCAATGATAGTTTGATACCATTGAAGTCCTTCTTGGTGCTATTGAGAAAATCTCGAATTTATATGTTTGGTCACTAGACACTTTGGGTGTCATGTTTGATGTCATTGAAGGTTACTCGATGCCATTGAAATCTTGATCAATGCCATTAAAAATTTTTGAAATTTTCATGTTTGATCGCTGGAATATTTTAATATTAGTTTGATGCCATCAAAGTGGGTTCAATACCATTGACGATTTAGTTAGTGCCATCGAAGTCTCATTAAAGATGCCATCGAACAGTCGCACAAGAAATATGCATAATTGTGTGTGGAAATTTTATAGGATTTCTTGCAGATTTCTTTCCTATTCCAATATATATATATATATATATATATATATATGGAAAAGGTTCTATGCGGTCGAGCTCAGGGGAACTCCCCCCATGAGGTTGAGCTCTATGGGCCCCACCATGATGTATGTCGAACATCAACACTGTGCATTTGATGGGTCCCTTTTAAATTATGGGATATCTCAAAAATCAGCCATATACGGATCTCAAGTAGGCCATACCATCTAAACTCATGTGAAGACATGCCTAAAACATATAAAAGCACTTGGTGGGGCCCACCTAAAATTTGGATATGTCTGAAACTTGGTCTGACCCCTCATCCAAGTGGAACACACATAATGGATGGGCTAGATTTGTGAACCACATCTCGGTGGGCCCAAAAAATAATTATGAATGCTTTAATGGCGGGTAACCCCTCTCAACTTTGTATGTGGTGTGGCCCACACAAGTCACGGATTGACTTGATTTTTAAGCCCTAGGCCCACTATGGAATGTTGCATCTGACTAATAGGGTAGATGTTCGACATACATCATGGTGAGGCCCACACAGCTCAACTTCATGGGGAGTAGTTCCCATGAGCTCGACGGGATAGAACATTTTCCCATATATATGTGTGTGTGTGTGTGTGTGTAATTGGGAATAGGATATAGATCTCAAGGGTTTTCCAATTTGTTCCTAGGGTTTCAAGGGGCTTGTAAGGGAGATTTAAGGCTTGTTCGAATCGGATAATTTCTGTCTCTTATAATTTTTACTTTCATAGTGATTTTTCGCTTTGTGTTATGGCTTCTTTTTTTTTTTGAAAGGATATTTTCCACGTTAAATTCAAAGTCTTTGAGATTATGGTTGATTGTGCTATTGAAAATCTCTACTTGATTCATCTATGCATGCTTTCGCCCCCAACATCTATGTGGCATCTATGTGAAAAAAAAAAAGCAGGGCATGTTGGCCAAAATTCACAGATAAAAAATCACTCTTCCCTAGCAGTTTCGTTCTTAAAGATATTATTTGGTAAAATTCTAATTTGTTAGGTTTGTAGTAAAAATCCCACACTTTAAAGTGCAGAGTAAAAATGAATTAAAATGAACTTTTAGATATTTATTAGGCTAAAATCGTGATAATTTCGAAATAATATCATGAAAATTTAAGACAGACGAGATTTTTAAAATATCGCGATACTATCACACTAATATCGTTTGATTAATTTTCCGTGTAAATATCGTGAGATGTTCAAAATCTCAGCAATGTTTGTCACATTGCTTCGAACACATGCAGCGAACCCCTTTAAATACCAGCCCAGACCAGAAAGACAAGAAGGAGAGAGAGAGAGAGAGAGAGAGAGAGAGAGAGAGAGAGATGGCGAAATACAGCTTAGTTGTGGTGTGTCTTGTAATGGCAGCAGCTCTTTCAAAAGCAACGATAGAACAAGACGAGCAGGACTGCGCAGACCAGCTACAGAACCTGGCGTCTTGCATTCCATACGTGAGCGGTAGCGCGAAGAAGCCAACGCAGCAATGCTGCGACGACACCGTGAAAGTTCGAAGCAAGAAGCCCAAATGCCTGTGTGTCCTCATAAAGGAGAGCGCCGATCCGTCCATGGCCCTCCCTGTCAACACCACATTAGCTTTACAGATGCCCTCCGCCTGCAACATCGACGCCAAAGTCTCCGACTGCCCCGGTATACTCTAAACCAACTTCCCTTTCTATATTAGACTATTTTATTTCTACTAAGTAGCCCATCCAAGGTAGACCCCACAAAATGGAAGGTCCAGATCATCCTACCATGTAACCATGTGAGCCCATCTTGATTTTATTTTTTTTTTGTTCTGCTAACGGTTTGATTTTCTTCAGCGATTCTGAAGCTTCCACCAGACTCACCTGATGCGAAGATATTCAAGGATGCGAATACAGATTCAACTACAACAAGTGGGTCGTCATCATCGTCTTCGTCAACATCACCTTCTTCATCAACCTCACCTTCTTCTTCTTCTTCTTCTTCGAGTTCGGATTCGAAGGCGAGTCCAAACAGCAATGAGGGAGAGAAAATGGATATTGTAGGGAGTGCAGCTTTCTCTCTTTTGGTGGCTACGATAGCATGGGTGTTGGTGTGAGTTACATGGGACTTTTGCATGCGAATGGGAAGAACGAAGAAGCTGTAGAAGCTGTTAGTAGATATAAGTTCGGATTCTCTATTAATAAAACTGACTTTGTTAAAGCCATTTGATGATGCTGATGATATGTCTCTCTCTGATTGCCTCCTGTTTATAAATTAGTTATAAAAAAAAAAAAAAAAAAAAGGGTTTTGATAGAATGTGGGGCCCACAGTTACTATGCATGGCCTCGTTCCCACCGTTGGATGACACCCATGATTAACGTAGGCCATTCATTAGGCAGTGCACATTGTTAACGTATACTCTGACAAAACTCAGGATATTACGAGGGTTTTACATAATACTCTGTCTGGGTATAACACTTAATACGCGGGCATATATTAACCCAAGTTAAACTATAAAAATTGTGGAGATCCTTATCTTTAAGTTACAGTCCAGAAGTCGGATTGGTTGAACAATCCTAACCGCTGATTCGTGGACACTTGTTTATTGAAATAGGATTGATGGATAGTTATCACTATTAACCGTCAATAAAAGCCCATTACTCTGTAGTCAGATAATTAAATAAAGGTTTTGTTTTATGATACATCTAAACTTGTATATATAATTTAGCTGATTTAATTTGAATTACCTGTATAGTATACAGTTTTTCAGTACTTTCTAAGTGCCTGCTTATCATCCAACATGTTGCTAGAGTATCAAAGATTTTTTAGTAATTTCTTCTCAGTACACATGGTAAAATACATAGGCTACTGTTGTTTGATGATTTGTTGATTCTGCGAAGAACATGGAACGTAACCACGTCTGTTGATTTGCTAATAGGCTGAAATGAAAATTAAAAAGGTCATTCTTAAAATCATATGCCAGGCACCCTTCTGCATGTCCATGAATAAAGCAAAGAGCGAATAGCTTGGTACCCACACCACAAACTCTACTCTACAGCGCACAACGTTGCTTATCCTCCATCCCTCGCACCCTTAATGTAGTTTCGGTCTAACTAGATTGTTGGTCTCCAATGGAAAATCCTACATCCATGAACACAACGCTGGATTGTTGGTCTCGAATAGAAGGCTGCTACAAAACGCTACATCGTTGCTCTCGAATGTAAGGCTGCAGGACTTTCCCATAGACAACTAAATCACAATCATCTCACCAAAAGCCTGGCAACATCGATCCCACATGAGTTGTGGATCTGGCTATTGTTTGGCCCCGGGTTTAAAATCTAGGGCCATACCTTATGCACAGAGCGGATTTCCCACAACCAATGTAGTGTGCCCACAAACCTTTCATGCTCTAGGCCCCCTGTAAAAAACAGTAGTTTCAGAGGATTGGTCCGGCAAAACTGCTCTACAAAAAATTACAATTCAATAGGTCCAAAACTCAGGTGGGCAACCAAATGATGAATTATTCCTAGAACCTCCAAAATCATGTGATGCGGCTACGGAGAGTTTTGGAATGTGTACTAATTTTGGGGTATCCATTATTCCTAATAATGTAACATCTTATGAATGGATTGGAAGGTTATATTGGTGGTCATCCACATCCAACCATACCAACTCTTCCCTCAGGTGTTACCTACATATATGAATTTGTATATCATCCATGAAATATATGTAAACACAGATATCGGATGTCCAAGTCAGATATCAGATTCAGATTTTCGCATTATCCAACCAACACTTCACCAAACTAACATAACCCCCACCACAATTCAATAGGTCACAATTTCAATAGCGAGCAGCACCATAATCAGACCAACCAACATTCCGAGGGGTTTGAGACATGATCCACAAACGAAAGTCCCACTGAATGAAATTTACAAACAAGAATCTTTTTTTTTTTTTTAAAGGTCCTTAAATTCCTTTATTTTGATGTCCCCACATTTCCGGTGCGGGTCCAGCACAACAGGTATAGAGTGTAAAATGGCCTACAACAACATAATGCAAATCCATAAGATCCACCACCGCCACCCAAACTCCATGCCGGAGCACCCAAAAGTAGCCAAATGTGCCCTGAGGAAATCATCATATTGCGTTGTTTCACAAGCCAAAGCAAACAAAGCATATACGGAAATAACTTCAAGAATCTGTCGTTATGACAATTTCCATAATATGTAAGCTTATTGTTTATGGTTCTTCCATCCGGTAATCGTCTGGCTGATCCTGTTAAAAACCCGGGCTTCAGCAAGTGGAAAGGCGGGCAAACAGGTCAAAATCAACATGTTCATAGAGCTCGCATCCGTCCAAATCATATCTAATCTTTTCCTCCTATCCTAAGATATTTTCAATTCAATTTCCATGTACCCGAACCATGGCACATCAGACCAGGGGAGATTGCCCTGTGGGAAGTGGCTGTGGAGGATCTCAAAGCATAGCCATTTATCAAAGGAACCAAAGGATTCTAATGGGAGACATAGGAATCCATTGATCTCCATTTATCTCTGAGTCTCCATACATAGAATTTGCAGGCCACCCATACCTATTCATATGCACTGTGCAATCTCCCTGATCAAAGCATGGAGCTCCTGTACGCATCGCTTGTGGACCCATTCCCCACCCTCCGCTCACCCGTGAGCCAGCTGGAATTCGGGCTGGATAAGGAAGCTATGCTCTCCCCCACCTCAGCCTTGCAGAGTGGGCACGATGCATTTATCTTCAGCCACTCGTCCACACATTGCATGTGGAAGAAATGTGAACATGGCAGCTCCCGAAGCTCGTCATTGTCTGCGTATTTTGCCAGGCAAATGCAGCATACCTGTAACCAATATATTGAATGAGAGAATCATCGAATGTTTATTTTGCATTCTGAACGTGCTTGATCTTGAAAAGTGATAAAAAAAAAAAAAAAAAACCCATTCATTGTAGATGGCAATTTGGAAGATTATAGAAGGGTGTTGGCATCGGAAATGACATGATGTGTCAAACAAGCACAGCTCAAATGGAAAATGTGAAACAAATCCACCTTGTGTTTGGGGCGGTCAGGGATGGGATAGGAACCACATAAGACAGCCTCCAGATTTCCCAGTTTCTACTCTCTCAAATCCCAAGTAGGATAAGAATGTATCAGAGCTTGTGGGGCCCATTCTTCTCCCCAATGAGATTTCAATATAAACCCATCCCACCTGCTAAAGAAACTTCCAAACAGGCTAATTCTTTTTTTTTTTTTTTGAAAGACGAGAAACACACACTCTTACACCCCCATATTTCCCAGTTTCTACCCTCTCAAATCACAAGTAGGATAAGAATGTATCAGAGCTTGTGGGGCCCATTCTTCTCCCCAATGAGATTTCGATATAAACCCATCCCACCTGCTAAGGAAACTTCCAAACAGGCTAATTCTTTTTTCTTTTCTTTTTTTTTGAAAGATGAGAAACGCTCACCCCACACACACATGGGTTCTCAAACCCATGACCTCAGAGTTGAGACACAGTGTCTACCACTGAGCCGAGTAGAGACCCCAAACACGCTCATTCTTATCCCCAATGCGATTTAGTCTGTGTTTGTGGAGGCTTGGAAAATCTAAACTTATAAATAAATGCAACTGTAATTGGCTCCCAGCCATTTAAGGTATGAATAAGAATATGTGATTCTAGGAGTTCTACTCAGTATAATTTCAAATTTCCCATAATCATGAAACAGGGCTCTTTTGTGATGAACTGGAAAGAAATAGCACTTTTATATCCACATGAGTACCGTTTCATGATTTTTGGAAATACTGCCAAAGAGTAGGAATCCCAAAAGAATGGCAAATTATTTTTCTCAGGCCTACCTAAGCAAAAAAGGCACCCTTACATTGGCATGTGTAGAGAGGTGGGCGTGGGATTAGTAAAATTCTAAAAGGATAGAAGACTTACAGCATCTTCCGCTGAAATGACCCTCTCCCTGTTGGTACCAGCTGCAAAGATCCCGCCCTCACTGCCACCTTCTGAACTGATTTCATTTTCTCCTCTGCTTCTGTTTTTCTTCAACTTGAACTTGTATGTTGGCAAAGCACCAATGGATTCCGGAGTCGCTCCTCTGGTCTGACCCAGATCCTCTCGGAAGCCCAAGACAGAAATAATACAAGGCAAGCAGCAGCAGATCGTTGCACACAGAATGAAAGGCATGGCATACCCAATACAACTGAATGTAAGAAACACTATACATAACCTGCACGTATGCACGAGAAAAGGTTAAGTGACATAAAAATGAAGAGGCTTGCTATGGAAAGTCGAAGCCTCTTTGGCCCCATCCCGTGGTCACCCTGACTATTCATCTAGTAGGTACCACCATTGATGGCTTACATGGCAAAATCCAACTAACTAGATACCCCATCGTCCATACAAGTGTTGAAATCTGGACAGGAGTTTGCCTTTGTATGGATGGCAAGGATCTCTAAAAAAGATTTCTGCCAAGTGACACAGTGGAACAACCACAATCACCGTGTATAGAAAAGAAGAAAGGTGAGCTTCCTAAGTATAGTCTCAAACATGGAAGAAAGAAAGAGAATGAAATGGCCGAAATAGCATAATCAGTACCTGTACAAGTTTGGAGCGTCACCAGCAGACGTGTGCCCACCAAAGATCCACACATTGCCGACCACAAACCACACCGCAAAGAAGCAATCCAAAGCCATTTTGAAGTGGTCAACCAGTGCATTGAGCCTGTTGAAGTACAGAAACATCTAACAGTGAAAACCATGTAATTGAATCACATAAGATCTTAAATAACCTTCAAGTCACATATAAACGTTAGAAAGCCTACAATGTGAAAAGATCATATATCGTTTGGATTCATGATGAAAGTTATGCATACGTTTGATGCCGGCGACATACCTCACGCAACCCTCCTTTATCTGGGCTTAGGGACCAACAATGAGAGCACAAAACTCCCACAGGTGCAATGTAATAGACATTACATAGTTTGATCACAATCAAACGGTATATAATAAATTATTACATAGGTTTATTACAATCAACGAGTTCTGTGATGTGAAAAGATATTATAACTACATATTCTCATATGAAGTCTAAGCAAGACTTGGGTATTTTCCCTTGGAGGATGCTCTCCACTTCTTCCAATTATGTAAAGATTTTGTATCCTATAACCATCACAAAGATTGTAAAATAAGAATTCAATTCAAAGGCGGGCCGATGTTGCTTAACCTTCCAGCAGGTTTTCCAGTCAATCAAAATGGTAATCTCCTTTAACAAATGATTCTTGTCCAATTACAGCATTACTAGTCTCAATTCACCAACATCACCTGCAGAAATGAGCCTACTAGGCTATTTGCATCACCTTTACACTGATCAGGTTAACTGCAAGGCTCCATGCATACTGGAAGTATTTCACTAAAGCCTTGCAAACGTACAGTTTACATCAGAGGTTCCACACATGAGAGGCTCATGTTTCAGTGATCGAAACAATAGATCTGATGAGCAATAGGGTCCGTTTTCGATGCAGGACATCTTGAAAAAAAAAATAGCTAAGATCCTAACCCTTCAGCCAATCACCAAAAAATAGATGCCCAAGAAGACAATACAGCAGTGGACCACATTCAACAATAGATATCTTCCAATCTGTGAATTTTCAGGGCATCTCCATCCACGGTGTAGCCTATTAAATCAAAGGTTAGGACAATGTTACCCAGATATGGGTGTATGTGTTGAGTACAGGAAGAATCAAGTACCACGATCCTCCAAATTACCTGAGGATACGGATATGGCAAGGATTCATATGTGTGTTGAATAGATTAAACACGTATGTACTGCCAATCAATCTAAACTCAAGGAGCTCGATCTACAGCAGGGCCCATATTTGGAGAGTTTGGAGTCCAATGCACATGCACCATGTACTGTGCGGTTGTGCAGGTGTCTGAAAGGTCATATTGTGGCAGTGACAAATAATAAACAAATTACTTTAAACAATTCCATAGACTCTAGCTACGGGACAAGGGTAATCCTTATCCCATTCCCTCGCATCCCATGCCATAGAAAAGGTACTCCCTTCTTCCAGATATAAGGTATGTCTTAGTAGTACCCCATATCTCTATTGTCATGCCGACATCGAACCTCTTGGGAATTTAGAGGTATCCAGGTACCAGAAAATTTCGATCATCAAACCATGGCCTACACGTATGAAACCTTGAGTGTCATTGAACTGTATTTTTGCTGATGTGCCGGACCATCTAGTTCCTCCTTGCTAAAACTATTTGTAAACATAATTTCTAGATAGGAAGAGAACGCATGCCACAGCAATGGCAGGTCTTCACAGAGCTTACCCGTTCACAATAAGCTGAATGATGAAGATATTTAATCACAATTCACAACATGCATGGCACGAGGTTGGAATGAGTCAGATAAACAAAACCCAATGATCAGCATATCAACCTGAATATTGACATACATTGCATGCCCTGAAGTTATGTAAATGGACCCAATTTTTTGCACATTGAAGTGTAATGCAGGTACCATGCCACTAACACATTTGAACACCAAAGCCCAATGGACATACCCATCAGAGAAAGTTAGAAGACTGGAACATTATCTTTGAAATTAAGGTGATTCAGCCTGCTATGCTATATGGGTTACAGGGGGTCAGTTTGGTTCTGCAAAAGTTGGGTTACAGGGGGTCAGTTTGGTTCTGAAAAAGTTCCATTCAGACAGACTTGTCCAAGCAGGGCACATGTCCTCTGTCTGTCAACAACTATTCAAACAGAGGCATTAATTCCAATAATACCAAAGACAAGGCTATCCAAAAAACCAGCCACTAGTGTGGATTGGAATCCGTACACAAAGTTGATTTTAGCCTATTTTCCATAAAATACATAAGTGAGTAGTTATCTTTTGTGCATGTGGCACATATGCCACATGAGCCACACAGGTGAATGTGCCACGAGTGAGACTGTCTTCATCATCCTACATGTGTTGCATTTGAGCTTCAAGTGTACCACATGTGCCACATTTGGCAATGCCCATGCGTACATAAGCCACATGTACCACTGTGCATGTTCAAGCAACCGACATTTGCCACCATGTATCTTCAAGTATTCCATACGTGACACGCCAGTATTGTTCTACAAGTGCACCACATGTCTAGATCTGCCCATGTGCCTAAAGTATACAGGAGCCACACATGCTTGTGTATTTGACAAACAGCAGTCAATATGACAAATAGTCCATCCATAAAAGCCTATTCCAAACAGGCCTTAGTGAGAGACATGCATTCAAAAAGTTATTTCTGAACTGAACTTTGATGGTCAGTAACCAAAAGCTGGGTGTGTGGTAAACATGTACATGTGCCCTCCTTGCTATTCCCTGCAACCGACTATTTGAAAATGTCCTTTCCACTTGTCTGATGGTGCATGGTGGAACTAATCTACCCATGCATGGCCAGTTGGCATGTGAGTGGTGTCAATGTAGGCCCTTGCTGTGGCCAGTTCCAAAAGCCCGGGTAAAAGGATAAAGGTTGATGTCTAGTGGGCAGCCAATCATAAAACTTTTGCCAATCTACCATTTAAAAGCCAATTGATAGGAATGGTAACTTAAAATGTGAAAGTCAAGGATTATTATTATCTCTTGGCAACAAAATACAGTTTCATGAACAGCCACCTGAACGTTGGGATTCGGATCGGTCGGTACATGAACTTTACGAGAAATAAAACAATGGATGAATCTTAAAAGACTATTACGATATGTGGACTCCAAATGATACATGCTTAACAGCATATCACCGAGGGTACCCTCCCATCTATTCCAACTAAGTTTCTCAACAACTGGACTTCCAGAGCAGCTAGATATTAATATGATGGCAGTTCAGTGTAGGGGATTCACTATCCATTATGGCAGTCAACCAACAGTTACATCATCATCCCTTCCTCCTGTCTATAATGTCCAAATAAGGATATCTATATGGGTACAGACTAGTGCTCGAAATATTGCTACCGCACCATGTATTGCACCCTTGGGATACAGATACATATCAGTTATCGCATGGGATATATCGTTTGTATCACATAATTTATTGCACTTTTTGGGAAACATGGGGTAACATTGGAAAATTTGTTGAATTTTTCAATGAAACTTTGGGGATTATTTAAAAAGACCTTAATACACACTTTTAAATCATAAAATCTCAAAAAATAAGTGAACATAATAGTTTCATTTGTAAAGGGTCCTAGGCTATGCATTGGTTGACTAAACTAATACAACTATATTCAAATTGAATGCATAACATTAATAAATATATTCAAACATGTATGAAAACGCAATTAATTCATTTAAAAGTAAATTTTAAATTTTTTAAAAAAAAATAGAAATTGTAAATACACCTATCAATGATGTGACCGGCAGATTTTCGGGGCATGATGGGCGTTTAATCCTCACTATTTCATGTCGTGCCTGCCTGATTTTTGGTCTCATGCCCTAAAATAACCTATCGAAATGGATGAACGGTGTGGATAAAACACATACATCAGGGTAGCCCTACAAAGCCCCCCACAAGACCGTTACAGCTACCCAGTCTACCTGCGCCCATAAAAAGGACACAGATTAGCTACTGACAGGTTGAGTGGCGATACTCGCTACTGAAGTGACGTCACCAAGTTCTGTGGCCCCCACCATGATGTATGTGTTGTATCCACACCGTCCATTCATTTGGAGAGATCATTTTAAGGTACGAGACAAAGAATGAGGCAAATCTAGATCAGTGGTGGACCCCACCATAGAAAACAGTGGGGAGAGTGACACCCACCGTTGAAACCTTCCTAAGGTCCACAATGATGTTTATTTGAGATCCAACCCTTTCATAAGTTAACACAAGCACGAAATAAGTGAAAAAACAAATATCAGCTTGATCTAAAACTTTTGTAGCCATTAGAAGTTTTTAATGGTGGGCATCACTCTCCCCACTGTTTTCTGTGGTGGGGTCCACTGGAGCTTTGGATCTGAATCATTCTTTGTATCATGCTTTAAAATGATCTCTTCAAATGTATGGACGATGTGGATACAACACATACGCCATGGTGGGGCCCACTTAACTTGGCGACATAACTTCAGCAGCGAGTCTCGCTACTCAGTAGCTGGACACAGATTTCCTGCAAAAGCCTTTGCATGATGTTCCTGCACTAGGATGCTAGGTGGGGCCCACCATGATGTTTGTTATAAATCCACACCGTCAATCCATTTTGGGAGGTCATTTTAGGGCATGATACAAAAAATGAGATGTATCCAAAACTCAAGTAGTCCATACAAGAGGAAATAATTTAGATTCAGTGACCACCGTTTGAACCATTCGTATGGCCATAAAGGTTCGTATCAAGCGATATTTTTGGTGTTTTCAATTCATCTGAATGGGAATGACATATAAATGGTTTGGATGGCATATAAATATAAAGTAAGATCCCAGGAAGTTTTCAACCGAAGGAAACTTTCCACGGTTTTCCCTCTCGTCCGACCCACTTGAGTCTTGGATCCAACTCATTTTTGGTCGCATGTACTAAAATGAGCTCCCACAAGGGATGGACGGTTTCGATTGCTCAAAAACATCACTGTAGGCCCCACCTTGCATCACAACGCATGAACTTCCTGCGAAAGGCTTTCGCAGGAAATCCGCGTCCTCTATAGCTAATCCGCGTCCGTAAAAAAGGCAACCGAAGCTTTTTTTTCGAAACTAGAGAGGTTCCGGTTCTTCTTGCCCGGAACCCTAAATCCGAAAATCTCTCTCAAATACACTCCGAAATTGAAGGGAATCGAAGATTTTTTCGCACTTACCTCTGAACGGTGCATCGCTTCGATCGATTGGCCCACCAAATGCAACTTCCATTAGGCAATCTCTTCTACTGGTACCCAATGCACTCTCTAAAGTTTTCCTTTATATATATCTATATATATATATATCGATTTTCTGGGGTTGTCCCAATTTTTTTCTGATATTTCCAGCATTCCCAGCCCTTTAATTGCAAAGAAAATATTAAAATCTCCTACAAAAAACAGTAGAAGTGATAATATTTGTCGATATTGCACGATATTTTGCGATATTTCACGATATTTTGCAATATATCGCACGATACACAAGATTTTTCGAATTTTTTGTATTTCAAGGGCCTTCTGAGGGGTTTCGTATCGCTCGCCATCAATACCGATAATATAGGCCAATAGTATCGATATTACGAACACTTGTACAGATTAGGATAGTGGGGCTATGACTCCACGTTTCCCAAAATCTAGGACATGGATATGGATATCCCATCAAATTCTCTAAGACCATTATAAAATTGTTAAGAGCCGACAAATAATAAACCTAATACAAGATGATACTGCTTAAATTTTATCTTACAGCTGTGTTTGGATGCACGAGAATTGGAACGTGAAGTGAACATTATGTTTAGTCAGGGAAAATGAGAAAAATCAATCATGTCACCTATTATTCATAATGAGGAAGTAGCCTTCAAATTGCAGTACGTTTTTTGCAACTCCAACTTGAAACCAACATGATCAAAATTTGAAGCCCAGGCCACTGTATAAATGCTGCAGAAAGGTAATCACAAAATGCATATTTCCACTTCATTACAATAATGAAAATTGCATTTTGATTTTTATAGTGCATCCAAATGCACAATAAAAGCATCCATGCAGCATCTGGAGCCAGTATCAAAATACCAACAAAATTGATACAAGTATTCTAGGCATAGAAATGAATATGGGTGGGCATCCTAGCTACCTCCCTTGCATCCCTAACTAGCCCATTTTCTGTCAAATTTAGCAGTTGCCTTCCATAATGCAGCTCTCCTTGTAGGCTGGTAGCTCATTCATTCTGTAGATAGAGCTCCAGAAAATGAGATGTATTCGTGCTCACCTCAAGGTCCTGAAACCAACACTTCTGGTCTGGACTGGATGCATGGCAGTGAAGCCATCTATCCTTCTTGAGATGAGCTTGACCTGTGCAGTGCAAACCCACTTCATGGTCAGCACCCGACGAGGCATTTTTATGGTACATAAGTGGACCGTGTATGGATTTTTACTCTGGTGAAACCGGATAGGGTTACTGAAAGTTGAATGACAGTATATTACAGATCATTATTCCATGGTTTTTGGTTTCTCCTTTTTTCAGAATAAATCATCATTTCATGGTTATTTTCATAATTATTACATCAATCATCACTGACAATATGTTAATGAAAGCTAGAATAGATCGGCAAAGACCGACTGAGAATCTCACCAAAAGAACTGACAGCAATAACAATGAAAAAGATAAGACTAGATTGTTTAACATCTAATGCTTTTGGTTGAGTATTCGTCTTTGGGTGGGCCTAGTTAAAAGTCAAGAACATAGAATTCAATGAGTACTCCCGAAAACATCAAAAAATCACATTATGCATCTTTTACTTCTACATTGATGGTTGCCATTTAAGACTTCTAATACGTTATTTTTTCATAACTTGCCCATTCCCCCTCAATTGACAGTTAGCATTGTGCTGTGCTAATATTCTCACATAGATTCTGTATGAACCATGCAACAGTAGGAGGATGTGTTCGTCCAAACTTGACCGGGAAAAGTTTTATGGTTACTGCCCATCAGACATCAACATTCCTTTTCTACCTGTGCTCTTGGAAACCAGCCATGGCATTGGCAGCAAGGTATTCCGTAACGGTAACGGTGGCCGTAACAGCCACCATTGTTACCTTTACGATACAGGCTGTAACAGCCGTTACGACCCCCATAACGGCTGTTACGGTCTTTTTCTATTGAGAAAAATCTGAAAAACCTGTATCGGACCCGTAACAGGCCATTACAGCCTATACGGGGGATGTAACAGGCCGTTATGGGGGCTGTAACGGCCTTTACGGGTCATTTTATCCGTAACGGCTGTTACGACCTTTACGACCACATAACGTGTAACGTTTGCCACCGTTACCTTTACGTAACAGCCTTTACAGCACACCATGCATGGCAGAGGCTCATATTGCTAACAATCGCATGCCAAAATGGTCCCACCCAGTATAACCCCCAGCCCAACTATTACACACACACCCCAATGGAAAGCAAGCAAAGTTGGGTAATGGAGGGGCAGTTGTCGGGCATTACTTCTGAGCAAGAGTCGCACGCGCACACACACGCACACACACATGAGAGATGCTCACAAACCAGTTGTGAGTCCACATAGTTGGCTTTTGGGGCTTTGAATGATATCTCTCACATAGGGTTTTGCTAATATCCCTCCTTCATGAGGTCGTTACCAACATCCAGGGTTTTGCTAATATCCCCACCTTCATGAGGAAATTACCAACATCCAAGAAAAGCTTGTGACTGACATGCGGCGCCCTGGATCAACGATTAGAACCATCCATTCTTTCAGACAACTAGGGACAAACCATGGTGCAAAAATCATGCCAATCAAATGATCCTACGCATCCAATCAATAGCATGGAAAATAAACAAGGAAAAGCGAAATAGGTCCAATCATCATCTTGAACCATCCATCTGATCTCTCTCTCAAGTTGACAGCTCTAAAACGGCAACCGGCAAGGATATGGCTCAATGGACGTGGATGTAGGTAGTAAGAAAAGATTTGATGATCTATGGTCTTGCTGAAGATTTGGCCCTTGATAGAGTGGAATGGTGGAATACATTTCATGTAGCAGATCCCCAATTAATTGGAATGGGGCTTACATGATGATCTGTGTGTAAAGATATTAGACTAATACCATGACTTCATTGACTAAGAAATGAATGATATTACTCTACTGTTGAACCAGTGTTTTCAGTATCTTACAACATAACTGATATATCCCACGATATATCAGTTATCCCAGCTAGGCAATACAAAACCCAGCTCTTTAATATCCATTTTTCATGGTATCATGTAGTATATCAAATCCATTTTTCATGTAGTATATGTAGTATATCGTGGATATTGTAACATTGTAATAAATTCCTAAAGTATCGTATGATATATTGATACCAAGTGCAATATCGAAAGGAATAAAAGGAAAACAGCACCGTCTTTTTCTAGAAAATCCTTGAATTTTCATTTTTCTAAAAAATTATAATTATAATAATAATAATAATGATGATGATGATGAAATCCTTCCAAGTTCATTGTAAGGTGATTTCGACCAATCTACTCCAGTTTGTTGGAAGAAAATCTAATTTTCTTCGAAACCACGATCAGAAGCTTCTTGGGACGGGATTCCAAAAGGTGCATATTTTTTAGTTTTGATTCATTTTTTTTTCATTTTTATCATGTTGCCAATAGTGTCAGATGGTAAGAAACAATGATTGTTCATGTTTTGCATAAAAATTTATGGACATGAAGGTTCAATTTCAAGATTGGGAGACATGAGCTGAGTTGCAGAAATTTTGGGAAAAATCAAAATTTTCCCAAATTAGTTGCGATCTTAGTGTCCAAGCACAAATCAAACATGTATATAACTTGATCTACACATTCTTGGCAATTTTGGAATTTCTAAAAAAAAAAAAATTAATTAAAAACGTTAAAATAATATTTCTGTCAAATTCCACAGTATATTTCTAGTCTTCTACTTCTTTTGCATTTGAATCTAATGCTTGTGTTTTCATACATGTTTTCTTACATTTATAAATTCTATGAATTTACTTTGAATATAGTTGCATCATTACAACCAAACAGCACATAGATTAGGACCCTATACAAAGGAAACCTACTATGTGCACTTGTTTTTTGTGATTTTTTTATTTTTTTGTGATTTTTTTTATTTCTAAGTGTGAATTGGTGTCATTTTTAACAATCCCTGAAGTTCATTGAATTTTTTTTACCTGTTTCCCAACAACAGCGATAAATTACACCATATAACCGATATATCACATGCAACAACTGACATGCATCCATATCCCACGGGTGTGTTTGTGATACATTACACAATATCAGTACAGAAAACATTGTGCTGAAAAATCTGAAATTTGTGTGCTAAATTCTCATGGAATCATTTACTTATTTTAGTCAAACCAAAATCACATCAGACATACCATAAATGCAACAATCCACATGTCAGAAATTTTCAGAACAAATAGCCTAAATAAAACATAATTCACAAACAGCAATCAATGAATAGTGTCATCGGCCATCACAACAATCAGTGAAGCACCAGAAACAATGTAAAAGCCCACAACAGGGAACATAGAAGTAAGCATACATGGAACCCATATAACATGGGTAGTTGTAACCTGCAAAATCAGAAAGAATTGTTAATGGGCTAAATGTTGATCATCTACAAGATAATCAGTTGTAGTCGACCAGCATATACTTAATCATCATCATGATACTAAGTCTGCAAGCACCACACTGTCCAAAGCTACCAGGAGCAAGCCAACCCACATCCGTAGGCTAGCATCTAAACCATCCCCATGCAATCATCACCAATGTCATGATCATTGTCACCACACCATGTTTCTCTTGATCCTTCTACCAAGATCATCAACCCAACTCCTCAAAGTCATCATCACCATTAGTTGTGCCCATCCCCCTCTCATCCCAGGTAAAGCTTTTCAGTTGGATCTTCTCTGAAAATGTATTTCATATAGATTGTTATACTCCCTTTTTTATTCTCAACAAATATATCTCACCAAGAGCCTCCAATTGAAATGCCCATATACCTGCTTAAAGCTTCATGGCAGTCAATTTGCTCCTCGTTGTAAAGGCACTCTATTTTTATCACATTTCAGCTAAATTAAAATTTTCAACTTGTCACCATAAAAGTTTTTTATTCGAATGCTACTTGTCACCATATAACAATCTATGCAAGAGTTAAAAAGCAAAGAATAGTAAAAAAACTAAAGATATCGCTCGTAAGAAAAAGCAAACTGTAGTGAGACATCCAAATCCAAAGTCTCCAACCACATCTCTAAACATGGAATGTTTTTTTTTTTTGAAAGGTTAAACATGGAGAATTATAAAGTGTTAAATAAAAAATCAGTTGGACTTAACAGCTTATAAATACAACCTATAAGTTTAAAACATGTTTTCATATTTCATAAAGCAAGAATATATTAATGGCTTATTGTTGTACTTGATTGATTGCGATAATTTTCATCTTCATTTCTGGCACAATCCTTCTCATCCCCTTTCTCGGCTTCAAGGTATTTGGCAAATATAGCAAATTAGATATAAGAAACATCCTATTGTATGGGAGAAATACATATGAGATGTATCGAAGTAACTGAGGAATGTAAATACATCCAACTTCATTTGTTAAAGTTTAAAGGTAAGAAGGATTGTTACATTTAGCATGGATGTCACCACAGAACCTGCCAACCCACCTTTCATCACAATCTTCCAAGTTCCAATCATTCTGGTACAATTAGCATGTTGTGTCATAGTAGCACAATCCTTCTAATCAGTGTCCCTCCTGCTTCGACTCACACTCCAGCCCCTGCTTCCTACCCGTTTATACTTGAAAACATTTTGAAATAGATGCTTCCCTGCTCCTGCACATGAATTTTTCATCGCTTCACTTCATCCTTCCGGCAACTATATGTTGTGTATGCCAATTTTTCCATCTCCAGAGTTCCAGGTAAGAATCCATTGACTAGTTTTTACTTCACACTTTACCAATTTCAACAATTGGACTGAGAAGAGCAGCAGCAGCAACATCATCTAAACCTTATCCCAATATTTTTTATTTTTTTTTTGGAAACGAACCTTATCCCAACTACTTGGGGTTGGCTACAAGAATCCTATTATGCCATCCCACTCTATCAAGGACCATATCCTTAGTTAAACCATAGGTCATCAGGTCTTTTCTTCCTACATCTCCCCAAATTCTTTTGGGCCTTCCCCTCACCCTTTTATGTCTTTCAATTTGAATAAACGCGCTCCTTCTAATCGCCACAGTCTATGGTCTCCATTGCACCATCTAAGTCTACTTTCCCTCATCTCATTACCCATCAGTGCTACACTTAAGTTCCCTCAAATGCATTCATTTCTAATTCTATGATATCTCGCCGTGCCACTCATCCATCTCATCATCCTCATTTCAGCTAGTCTTATAGTTAACCTATAAAATTCCACCCTAAGTTTGATCGGTACGCAGCAATCACATAAAACACCCAAGGCGCATAAAAAAATTTTGATCAGCATTATTGCAGAAGCCTATTCCTTGACAATCTTTGTCCAGGCTGACAATTTTATTTTCGCCTATCATTAACAGACATCTTTTTGAAACCACAAACAACAAAACAATACCAACACAAGGTCTGCCCTCAGATGCACAATGAGTCCACTAGAAACATTATCTTCTTCGGCTTTGAATAAGTGTCCAGTCGGATGCACAAAGAGTCGCCCACATTGCTATCGTACATCAATTTGAGTTGAAAGCAAATAACTCTAGGCAGTAAAAGTTCTGAAGGGGTTAAAAACAAATTTCCTCAAACCCTAGCCAACAACACCTTCAATTTGCATTTCCTGTTGGTGTCAGATATAGCCTAGGAATTAGGAATCTGAACTCGTGTCCGACTTGTCAGACAGTTTTGCCCAACGCTCGGTCTATAAACTCTATACAAGTTCAGAAATTTGGACATTTACCCCAACATGACAATGTGAAAAACTCTATATGTATGTTAAACATGGACCCCACACATTTGCATGACATTTTGACATTAAAATTGTTGCTTTTACCCCCCTTAATATACACAACTTGTATGGGAGTTGAACCTTTTTCATCCCCAATCTATATAAACTCGAAAAGAACGCATGCCATACCTTATAAAAGCTACACATGCATACGCCTCAATTTTAACTGTATCGTAATAACATCTAAATACCTGAATATGCATGTGTGTGTATTATCATATATAATCTATTTAACTTCAAACAAGCACATCCGATGGGGGTCAAACAGACATCCAGTGTCAGATTCAGGGGCACCTAGAAACCCCTGCCATGTCGATACATTCGTAAAGTCACACATTATCTAATTAAAAATAAATAATAAATAATAATAATAAACATTTATAAAGTTATAAAAAATATGTTTATTACATAAATACAATAAAATATAGAAAAATATCTGACTAAATAACATTACATCAATAAAAATTATTTATACCAAAAAAAAAAAAAAAGATTAAAAAAAAAGATAAATCAATGTTATTTCTGAACTTTATGCGTTGAGTGTTAGGAATGCGTTTACATGACATTTTTTTAGAAAAAGGAGTGTCCTTTATAGAGAGATGTAAACTAATGTGCACATATATGAGTTGCTCATGTTAGAGAGATGTAAACTAATGTGCACATATATGAGTCGCTCATATCCAACCAGTTGGATAGCTAATTAACCGTCCAACCAGCAAGTAATTTCCATCCCATCATGTGTACACAATATCCAACCAATCTGAAAGGTTGCCTGCAGCTTGAGGATCACCTGAAGCAAAAATCAGCCCGATTCACTCATCAGGTGGGCCACACTAATATCTCCCTCAAGATATTCCAAAGTGGTTACATAACGGCTGTTACATAACAGTAACGGTGGTAACCGTCACGCATTACAGGGCCATAACAGCCATTACAGAAAAAATGGCCTATGATTTTTATCTTAAAATTTTTTTTTTTTTTTTAAAAAAAAGAGAGAGAGAGACCGTAATGCCGATTACAACCTGCACCCCCTCTAATGGTGGAATAATGGTGGAATAGATGTTAAAAGAGACATGATTACATAGATGTTAAAAGACACATAATTACACACTTAGAACTCAAAATATTACCAAAAAAAAATCATGCATAATAGTCCTCTATTTCCAAAAACTATGTACTGGCACACAAAACTATGCTCCAAAATCCCACTCCAATCATGATTTCTCCACTGAATTCAAGTTTACTTGAGTGGAGTTTTTCAAATACAATTACAAAAAGAATCCCCTTAAAAATTGGGCATAATACAAATTTTTAGATTTTTATTTTTCTGATTTTCTCTAATTTACAATGGCTTCAGTCAATATAACAAATATCTATGATAAATTAATAAAATATAGCATGATATTTCACAAGTATCAAAAATATTCCACCACCTTGGCTGATATTGACAAGATTATCGTGGATATATTGTAAAATTTGTAATCCAGGATGGTTTTCTATTGATAATAAAACAAATAGGAAAGTCCAAACTTTTTCGCTTACTCAGTCTTACTCACTAACATGACTTGGACACAAACCTACACCCATGCCCATGCAAAGATAACCAGTGAATGCACCTTAAATACAAAATGTCCTTCCTAGTTTGAACCTATTTTCTCTAAAGTCAAAACAAAAACTTCCCCAGACATCCGATTTACAGGTATTTCCAACTTCAAATATATGCTCATAGCCTCATGCACAGCCGATAAGGCATAGCCCATGAGGAATGCATGGGCTTCCATATTCCCAATAAATGATTCCTAGAAACCAATATGCTAGTTTTGTAAGTTCATATAGAATGACCCAAGCACAAGTCAAAAATTGCCTTAACCAATAAAACCAATGCAAAACATATTTCTTTCCATTTGGACATGTTAGTCAAGGTCCGCATCGAGGTTCAAAATATCAGTGATGGAGCACGTATTAACCAACTATATATCAGCCATCTTAACATTATCGTATCGGCAATACCAGCAAAATGTGCTTCATAACACTTAGGACCTGTTTGGTCGGGCGAATCCCATGGGATTAGGAGGGATGGGATGGATTTTAAGGTAATGATGGTGGTGTCAGTGGATTGGTTTAAGATCCATGGGATTGCTATATCACGGGACATGTTCACTGGGTCTGTTTGGCACCCCCGGCATATCCCGGGATTTTTTCTTCCAATCCGTCCAACCAAGGGATGGGATCAATTTTAAGGTAATGATGGTGATGTCAGTGGATTGTTTTAAGATCCATGGGATTGCTTATATCCCAGGACAAGTTCACCGGGTCTGTTTGGCTCGTCATGCATATCCCGGGATATCGCGATCCCATCCCTCCTAATACTGTGGGATCGGTCTGGCCAAACAGGCCCTTAGTGGTTAATGCAAACACATTATCAGCCAATAAAATATGGCCAGCTGATATTTTGAACCACTTTTTGCATATAACTCAAACCATCAATTGCTGCATGAGCAACATAAATACAAAATGTGTGACGGAGCATATTATAACAATTTATCAAATGCTGACAATGGAAAGAATACCTTGGAATTGAAGCTGCTGTTCCTGCACTTCGAGTAAACCATGACCTTGCGGTACGTCGTGGTTCCTCTTCTGGAGCCTGAGGAACTGAAATGGCAGTGTAAGAAGTAGATTCAGAAGAAGCATTGCCTTGAGAAGAACCCTGACGTGCATGTGTAGATTCTTGCTCAGCAGAGCCCTGAAGGTTGCGATGGATATATCGCCAGTAAAGAAGAGGGAGAGTAGCAACACAGCCTGAAGCATATCCAACAACCCATGCAAACAATGGAGCTTGTGGATTCTCATGCCTCGACAACGACAAAACGACAACGGATGCAATTATTTGGCTGACAGTGATGATAAGTTCGATGGAAATCCACAACCCGGAATTCAGTGGGCTTCTATGACGGCGGCGACCGTAACCGTCACCTCTCCTCAATAAAGAGGCATTTCTCGAAGTTGATGTGATGGAGGAAGAAGAAGAAGATTGAGATATGGGAAGCTGTGTGGTACTTGAGGGCCCGCCATCATGCCGTGGTGTTTCTAGGTCAGACAAATTATCAACATGAGAGCCCGATGAGGAAGCAACGCTGCCCCTGGTAGTGACATCAATAACATGTTCTTCGCCGCTATGACTTGTGGACCGCTCCATTAGTAAAGGATATCTATCGGTTTGGCTTTCACGTTGTGGTTCCAATGAAGGAACAGCCATCAAAGCCCGCAGACAGGATTGAAACAAAAGTAAGCATAGAGAAGCAGTGAAATTGCCACTTTTCAAAGCTTCCTAACTGATATGCGACACAATGAAGAAGCCCCAATAAAAAAGCAGCTCAAATTTCAGGCCCCACCAAACAACCTGTTACTCTCTCAGCACAGATTTGGATATGCTTCAAAAATTGTTCTGTGTAAGAAAAAGATGACCACAACATCAGACCCAGTAACTTCCTTCTCCTTATTTTATTTTTTTCTATTTTAGAATGCAATTGCTACTCACCACTCTCCCCACACATCTGCGCCAGATCCAGGCCTTTCTTCAGGAGGGCACTACCATGTGTGCACTGTGGCTCAAAAATAAGGCTGACCCATTCATCAGGTAGGATATACGTGTATGAAAAATGGACAGTAAAAACTTGACCAATGGCCTACATTCAACTTTCATGAGTGTCCAACCTGATTAGTGGATTTGGTAGAGCTGCAGCCGGTGTCCACATTGGTACAAGTGGGGAGAGCAGCAGCGTTAGCAAGACTCCTTTTTTGGTAAACAGAGATGTAACAGAACAAGCAGAATCGACAAAACAAGAAATGCTAAATAAGGAATGCAAGCGGCCTGGAGTTTCAAACCACTTGCAGACTAATTTACTTTTCAAAGACAGAACTAGAAATTTCAGTTCTTCCTTCTTCTCTCCTTTACGAAAAGGAGATCCGAAAAGCACATCATCTACAAAACAAGAAGCACTAAATGAGGATGTCAAAGGAATAGAAACTGGCCAATTCTGATATGCATTTCATCGACCATATGGCCATTTGAAGCTACTCATTTACCATCAAAAAAAGGTCGCACATCAAACCATTTTGCATTTGTTCCAACTATAGCATACAAGTGGATGTACCTGAAATTGGATCTATATCATCAATCTGGTGGGCCCAACAGACTAGAGAACCCTAGATGTCCATTTATCAGACGTTCCCCCCCCTTGAATGTGGACCCCAACACTTCTCTATTTTCACCATACTTTCGAAGGCCCCAAATTATTGGGTATAATTGCATGTTCAGCGTGCTTTTCCTAGGGCGGACCATACACAGTAGGGACCACCATTTGGATGGTCTGGAATGAATGATCATGCAGCCATGGTTACATGGGAGCAGCCTTAAACCACTGCTGGCTCATCAGACAATGGGCTACAGTCTATCAGAATAAAACCCTAAAATAGCTGAACCGAATACTCATATTGTTCATACACCTAACTAAAAACAGCAAGACAATGCCTTGGATTGCAAATTACTAAAGAGAGAAATGCGAGCATGGCTCACCTGATCGAAAGACTAAAACAATCAGTTCAAGAAGCTCGCATCCAAGCGTTGACTGGCAAAAAGATCACTACATCATCGCATATATAGTATTTCCCATACAAGAACAGATACCTGAAAAACATAAGAAAATTTAGTCCTGACAATCGTAGAAAACCATATTTAGACAAGAATAACATGAAATTGATAGGAAAATATCCATGCAACAGAACCCAATTCTTGCATATGAACTAAATCGGTTTTCGCTTAAAAAAGAAGGGGGAAAAAACCAAAATCAAAAAGAGGAAAATTCAGATGCTGAAAAGCACCTCAAATGCAATAAAATCACAATCCGACCAACCAAACGAGCAAAAGAAGCAAAAACAACAGAGACCCAGATCCGATTCAAGCTGATAAACAACACCCAGATTCCATTTTCAACTCTTTCATCCAAAAAAAAAAAAAAATTTCCAAATAAAACCCCCATTTCAAAAAAAGAAAAAAAGGAAAAAATGCAATCATTGAACCAAGTCAAACAAAGAGAAAAAGAACACTACTGATCGAATCCGGCG
The DNA here is from genome assembly GCF_029962835.1 of Magnolia sinica. Classification (NCBI taxonomy): domain Eukaryota; kingdom Viridiplantae; phylum Streptophyta; class Magnoliopsida; order Magnoliales; family Magnoliaceae; genus Magnolia; species Magnolia sinica. Next base: position 26,363,999 of record NC_080585.1, on the reverse strand, counting down.
GCTGAGAAGCAATCGATTACTCGATGGTGACGTCAACTGCAATCGCAATCCAAATCGATCGTGATTTGGGCAGGTGATTCCGCAGCAACTGCAGATACAAGAGGAAAGTGGGGTTTTATCTCCTCTCTCTCTCTCTCTCCGGAAGATAGAAAAGAGGAGAGAGATGAGGAGAAATTATTTTTAAAATTTTAAAAAAAAAAAAATGAGAAAAGGAAGAAAAAATGGACGTACCAGATTTAATCCAACAATCTCACCGAAAGAGTTTTTTCTTTTTCTTTTTTATCTTTTGGGTTTTCAGTTACCTTGACTCAGTGCGTAAAACACTCAAGTCCGTGGGCCCACCATTTTGTAAATCTAAAATCTACTCCGTCCATCAGGTTTTTAAACCTCAATATTGGGTCAGAGACCAAAAATCAGCTAGATCTCAAATCATATGGGCCACACCACATGGCACAGAGAGAATGGAATGCTGATCGTAGGTTTGTGTGTGGGGCCATTATGTTATGTGGTGTATATTTCATCAAACCTGTTAATCAGGTCTAAATAACCATATTCAAGAGAAGATACAAAAATCAGCCAGATAAAGAATTCAAGCGAGCCACAACGTGTGAAATTAGTGGTTGTGGGAGAATTTTTACATTGTTCCTATTAGTGTGGCCTATAAGAGCTTTTATCAGAATTGAATTATGTATCTACGGTTAAAATAGTGTTTAAAACTGAATGGACGGAATGGATTATAAATATACAACATTTTGGACCCCACAGAGCTTGCGTGTTTGAGAAGCTGCGTGAAACATGTGTCGCTGATGATTCCGGGCCCTTGCTTCGGACCGTCACTTAGGAATATTTTGTATTCGTCGAGCTTGAGATTGAGGATGGATTGTCGCTTGACGCATGGATGATTGGGTTCAATTTCCAGCATGGTCTGATGATCTGGACCGTCCATCTGGTGGAAACTACTCTTGATGGGAGATCATACAATGACTAGTTGGAAATGGGACAATCTTGGCCATTCGATATTTTTATTGGGCATGGACGGTTGGATTTTCTTGGTTTTAAAAGCTTTGCTTCAAGACGTAGGATCGGGAAAGGGGCTCCGGCAAACTATGATGGTTCCAGCGCAAGATTTCGGAAGTCTTTACACGTGGCGTCCATGTAACTCTAATAAGCAGTACAGATAGTGGGCCACACTTGCACTGATTGGATGTCCTATCGCCTGTTGGTGTCTATCTGGTGAATTAAAATGAAAGTCAACCGTTCAAATCATGACAAACAAGAGGTTAGGATCATCCCATCTGATTTTCGATTAGAACCTATCTAAAGTGGGACCTGAGATTTCAACGGCTTATTTTGAGTTCGATGTATGCCACGTGTCGAATGGCGATGTTTGCAATGTGACGGTCCAGATCATCTGACCGTGGACGGGAATGTCAGGCGCGACGGATCAGAGCCGGCCAACAACGAGTGGAGCGGATTAGGTGAGAACCCGGGCAACGGAAGCGGATTGGCTGGTATACCTCGCACCAGCTATGTAGCTGCTGTATTGACGGCAGCAAGTTCCGTGGGTGGTATGTGTTGTATCCAAACTGTACATATATTTGGCGAGCTTAACTTAAGTCTTGAGACTAAAAATAAGACCGATCTAATTATCAAGTAGACCACACTAAAAAAAAGTAGTGAGAGATTGAATCGTCTACCATTGAAACCCATTTTGGGGTTACAGAAGTTTTGGATCAATATGAAATTTTTTTTTCTCCTCTTCATTCAGGTCTTTGTGACCTTGTGAACAGATTGGATTTATGGTGGGCCCTATGAATTGTTTAAAGGTGAAAATCATTATCTCAGCTGCCATTTGTTGTGTTGTCCAGAAAATCTTTGGATATGATTTATTTTTTGAATAATGCTTTAAAATGATCTTTAAAAATATATAAACAGTATAGGTATAATAAATACATCACAGTGGGGCCCCGTAACTTTGATCTCCTTAAACCGTTAGTAAACTCGGAGCTGCTCCTCTTCGCACAACACGTACCTACAGCAGATATATAGCTGCTGTGTGGTACACCAGCCAATCCGCTTCCTCAACCAAGACGGTGCGGGGGGCCATCTTGATGTATCTATTCAGTATTGTTGCCATTCATTGGTGTTTTAGATTATTTCAGGACATTATCCTGAAAATAAAGAAGATACAAACCTCAGGTAGACCATACCCTAGCAAACAGCGGTGATTAACGTCCTGCCATTAAAAATTCTTAGGGCTTACCTTAATGTTTCTTTATTGTTATTTTCTATTAAATCTATTGATAAGGTCACGTAAAAGAGATAAACGAATATCAGCTTGGTCCAAAACTTTTGTGGTTCATTAATGGTCAATCAACACTTTTTCCTATAATATGTTCCCCCAAGATATGCTTCATTTTTTGGATCATGCCCTGTAATGATTCGGAAAAAAATGATGGACCAAGTGGATTTAAAATAGATATATTAAAGTAGGGCGATGATAAGGGCAACACCGAATTGGTGGGGCTAAGTCTCACTAATCCCTCCCAACAAGGGGGAACGGAGAGGATTAGGTACAGCCCATCATCACCTAAGATGGTTCGGCCCATGGGGCTCACCTTAATGCATGTATTTTATATCAATGGTATTCATTCAATTTTTTAGATCAATTTAAGCTATGATCCATAGCTGGAGTAGAAGACTAAACTAGGATAAACTCATTTTAAACACTGAGGTATTGCTATCAATCCCCATCATCAAAACCATGTTGATGGACCATTAACAACTCATATGGAGCCACACAAGTTTAGATTTAAGTTGATATTTACTCTTATTTTTTTAATTCATCAAAATTGATGTGACCTTGTTAATAAATTGGACAGCTAATAAACATTATGAAAATATTACGAAAGGCCCTGGGAATATTTTAATAGCAACACGTTTAATCACCATCGTCCATATGTTATGGTACACCTGAGATTTGGCGGATCTTCATTTTTTTAAGCTCGACCCATAAAACAATATGAAACAATGGATGGATGGCGTAGATGTAAAATAAATATCAAGGTGGCCTCACAATAAGAATTGCTAGGTCTAGCATAAGGCCATGGCTAATCCATGCTCCCAACAAGGAGCGTGTGCTACTTCCCCATGCAATCGGCTTGTTTGGCATGTGGCCGTAAGATGAGATTATTCCATCCGCATTTGGGAGGACGGGAAGGGATAAGGCCAATTTGAGAGCCTGGTTTTGAAATCCTCCCATTGTGTTTGGCATCCTGAATTGGGAATGCACTTCAAAAGTAGTTATACATGGTATACTTATCGGGGCTTGAATTTAATTACTAAATCAACTTTAATATCTCTAATTAGTGAACGTATGTAATGTTTAACATAATATTTGCAATAAGCCAGCCGAAATATATGCTTTGCTCAAAAATGATGAAATTTCAAGTCTTAATGGGCCACAAGCACAGAATCATGTCTAAGTGACTAACCGACAATTTTCAACAATTGATTTACAATGTTTGGATGGTGATGATCATCATATTAAAATAATTATAATGATGCAATTGATAATTTAATTGTTTTGGGACATCATTAGTGGGTCATTTTCTCAATGCAATAATAATCCAATGACGTGCATATTACACATGCAACTCTTGAAAGGATTTTAGATGTAATTTAAGTTTTCACAGAGGATTTCAAACCCTCTATTTAAGGGGATTCGAAACCCCCGATTACTTTATGCTGCCAAACAACCAAGGGATTTGAAATCTCCTTAAATACCATCAAATCCTCCCAAATCCATAGTGCCAAACGATCCCTTAAAATTACGTGGGATGGAATTATATTTGATCTCATGCAAGATTTTCAATGAATTTTGAACTTCACTATACATGTGAGCCCTACACTGATGCATGTATTTTATCCATGACGTCCATCCATATGTGCTTTTTACACGTGACATTCTGGTTAGACACATGTACAAGTGATCAACGACATTTGTTGTGAATTTGGTTTGTTGATTACCATTCTATGATTTACCAAACATTGTTTTGCTGAATTCAATGTTTTTCCCATAGTAATTAGAATACTATAGTACTTTGCAATCATTGTACAATAATAGTGTTAATCTCCACTAATACAACTCCATACTATTTAATCCCATGGACCCAACAGGCCCTACTTCACCAAATAATCCATGATGCAGATTGAGTACTTCCCCTCCTATCCCCAATTAGGAACATACGAAAGATTTGAGGGGCAACCATGGTGTATAGATTTTATACACTGACCATTTATTTTTTCATATTATTATATTGTACAAGCCAAAAAATGAGATGGATCCAAAGTTCAAATGGACCGTATTAAAGGAAACAATGGTAATAATGACACTCACTATTAAAACTTTCATAGGGCCCACCCTGATGTTTAAATACCATCTAACATGTTCATAACGTCACAAGGACTGAAAGAGGGAAAAACATGAACATCAACTTGATCCAAAACTTTAACCATAAATGTTTAATACCTAGTCCATTTGTACTAGACTTCAAAATTGCCCCAATTTTTTTTTTTATCTTATACCATGAAATAATATTATAAAATGTACAATACCGATAAAACCATACACAACGGTGCCCCTCGGAAGCCAGTAGCTAGGAACGGGCGGCGGTATTACACGAGAATCAAGACCATCGTGATAGTTCACAGCAAGTTTTTAGTATTGGGTGTCTCATCATCGGTGCGGATGGTACGTATCCAGGCCAATCCAGACCGTCAAAATCATTTGGCCCATCGTGGATGAATGATAAACTTAAACTAAACTTGATGAAATAATATTAATGATCCAGTCGGCGTCATTCAACTGAACCGCTATAAAAAAAGGTCAACGCCCAGAATCCAGGCCTGACTTTGGCATCGGAGGGTCCCCTGCTTAAGCCAGGGTCTCCTTTGTCCTCTTTCTGTGCAGGTATACGAAGGTCTAAGAAGACGAACCAGATATTCGCATCAACAGTTTGGCGCCGTCTGTGGGAACCGTACAAAAAAGCCATCTCATATTTTCATATTGAATTCCATGGTGATGACTAGAAGGACGGTCCCAGAAGAAGATTTGAATGAGATTGCGATTACAGGGCCAGCGGTCCAGGTCCCGCAGCCCAGAACCCACCTAATAACCGCCAACGAGGAGCGACTAGAACAAGCAACCAGCGGGGTCGCGACGATGGGCGGTTGGACAAGGAGGTTCAAGAAATTCGTCCGATATGAATATGATGAAGCAGATGTTGGAATGAATCAGCAGCAAATGCAGCCACTCCCGCATCCTCAAGGGGAGACAGAGCACGTCGACTGTGGCGGGTGATCCTCAACCTTCCGCGCCGCAATCTTTCCGGCCGAGCCAACCCCAAGGCGAATCAGAACCATCCCCAGCGCAGTCGGCCAACGCTTCCCTGCCCCGACCGATCTTCGACACGAGATAGAGCGAAGAAGGCGCAACCGCCATTCCATGGAAGGCACGGCAGAGAGCAGTGCACCTTGGAAAGCCGATATTCAAAATTTTAAAAGAGAAGTGCGGGAAGAAATGGTGAAAGAGATGGCGGACATAAAGCACGGCCGGAATATGTACTCGGCCAGATCCGAAGCCAAGGCGTCCCCCTTTGTGGACTCGGTAATGAAGGCTCGGTTGCCCAAGAGGTTTCGCTTACCTCAATCACTCCTTTCACCGGCAAGACCGACCCGACGGAGCACATCGAATGCTTCATAACCTATATGGAGCTCCACGATGCTTCGGATGCGTGATGTGTCGGGCCTTTTCTCTTACGTTGACCGATGTAGCTCGACCGTGGTTCAAACATTGAAACCAAAGTCCATCGGCTCATTCGTTGAGTGAGCGACGCCTTCCTCACAAACTTCATCGGCGGAAAAAGAAATTGAAGCCCCCGCACATCCGAACAACATAGTTCAAAAGCGGAGAGCTATTGAAAGACTATATCAAGCGTTTCAATTTCGAATCCCTTCAGTTCGAAAACATTCAAAAGAAACGGCTCTCAATGCGCTCATGCAAGGAGTTAGAAATAAACCATTTCTGGCATCTCTAGACAAAACTCCACCCGATACTCTGAATTTATGGCGCGGTCGGATAAGTATGCAAACGCCGAAGAAACGCGACTGCGTGAAACCAAAACTTTGGTCAAAGAGTCAGCCAAAAAGGGCCGACTCGGACGGAGGAAGGAAACGCAAGGATGATCAAGCGCATGATGAGCGAAGGTCGGCAAATGGCCGGATCGAAGATTTTCCATATATACCCCCTGAACAAGCAGGAACAGGTATTGATGAAAATCAAAAGCGAAGGCTTTGTCAATTGGCCCAGTAAGCTCAGGAGTAATCTTAATCGGCGGGACAAGGATAAATACGGCCATTATCACCGTGATCACGGGCATAATACAAGTGATTGCCGACACCAAGGAAGAGATCGAACGACTCATAAGGGACGGCCGACTCAAAGAGCATGTGGTTAAAGCTGGGGTAGCTGAGGGACGTCCGACCGAGAGTTAGCCTATGGAAGAAATCCGGACAATTATCGGCGGCCCGCGAGGTGGAGGCGACTCAAACAATGCTTGAAGGAATCACGCGAGGAAGCTCAGTCAATCTAAGTCCGAGCTTATGATTATAGATCGGCCACCAAAGGAGAAGAAAAGGGAAAGATATTGCATCTCGTTTACAGAGGAAGATGCCCGAGGTATCTATCACCCCCACAATGACGCATTGATTGTCACCCTGACTATCGCTAACCGAAAAGTGTTCCGAATACTCGTCGATACGGGGTCATCTGCAGACGTGTTATTTACACAGGCGTTCGACAAAATGGGGATCGAACGATACATGCTACGCCCGTTCGAACCCCGTTAATCGGTTTCTCCGGAGGACAGGCTGAAGGGATTGTCTCGTTACCACTCACCGCTGGTAGTGCCACATCAGACGACGATGATGGTTGATTTCTTGGTCGTCGATCAACCCTCGATATAACGCAATACTTGGCCGACCTTCATTGAGCCTCCTCCAAGCCGTGGTATCCACATACCATCTTTCACTGAAATTCCCGACTGAGTCGGGAGTAGGAATTGTCAAAGGAGACCAGTAAGATGCGAGGCGTTGTTACATGATAGCTGTAAAGGGAACCGCCGACAAAAGTCCGATCAACATATCAACGATCGAATCATTGGACCCTCGGGGCGAGAGTCATGAACGAGGGCAGCCGGTCGAAGATCTTATCTCAGTCCCCTTGGTCGAGACAGATGGATTCAAGACGGTACGAATTGGCTCGTCTTTACAGTCCCCCTTGAAAGAAAAGCTGATAGCCCTGCTCCGTAGGTACGCCGACGTATTTGCCTGGTGTCATGAAGATATGCCCGAGATCGACCCCTCTGTGATGACTCACCGACTCAACATCGATCCATCATATCGACCGATCCGACAGAAGCGACGACCGCTCGGCCCTGAACGATACGCCATCATTGAAGAAGAAGTCAACAAACTCCTCCAGGCTAATTTCATAGAAGAAATACACTATCCAGAATGGGTCGCGAATGTCGTGCTTGTAAAGAAATCCAATGGGAAGTGGCGAGTCTGTATTGACTATACTGACTTAAATAAAGCCTGCCCGAAGGATAGCTTTCCGCTTCCGAGGATAGACCAGCTAGTAGATAGTACCGCCGGACATGAGCTCCTTAGCTTCATGGATGCATATTCAGGGTATAATCAAATTGTAATGCATCAAACAGATAAATCAAAAACTACCTTTGTCACCGACAAAGGCCTTTATTGTTACCGAGTGATGCCATTTGGTCTGAAGAATGCCGGCGCAACTTATCAAAGATTAGTTAACAAAATCTTTGCTCGGCTTATAAGCCGAACCATGGAAGTATACATTGACGACATGCTCGTTAAAAGTATACACGCGGCAGATCATGTGGATGATTTGGAAAAAATGTTTCTCATCTTACGGAAGTTTCGGATGAAGCTGAATCCGAATAAATGCGCTTTTGAGGTGGGCTCTGGAAAGTTCCTCGGTTTCTTGGTTAGTCAGCGAGGAATAGAAGCAAACCCTGAGAAGATAAAGGCTTTGATTGATATGGAATCCACTAAAACCATTAAGGACATCCAAAGGTTGATCGGAGGAGTCGCAGCACTTAATCGGTTCCTGTCCAAAGCCACGGATAAATGTCTCCCTTTCTTCAAACATTGAAAGGAAGACAAACAATGGGTTGGACGGAAGAATGTGAAGCGGCATTCCAACAATTAAAATCATATCTCGGCTCTCCACCTCTCTTATCAAAACCCGAACTAGGGGAGTCCCTGCTCCTTTTAGCTGTATCCGAGGCGGCGGTTAGCTCGGCTTTGATACGAGAATCAGAAGGAAAGCAACTGCCGGTTTATCAGCAAGGCATTATTGCCAGCTGAAACGAAATACCCAAGCTTGGAAAAAGTGACCTTGGCTTTAATAACTTCTTCTCGCCGACTCAGCCGTATTTCCATGCCCATACCATCATCGTGGTGACCGATCTTCCGCTTCGCCAGTTATTGCAGAAAAGAAGCGTCCGGCCGACTCACAAAGTGGGCTATCGAACTGAGTGAGTTTGACTTCAATACAGATCGAAGGTAGCAATCAAAGGGCAAGCCGTAGCTGATTTTATTGCCGAGGGAACACCACCAACCGAACTCCCGGTCAACGATATGCCAAAGGATGTTGCAGTTCCAACAACAACCGCTCCCCCGACCCTACCCTGCCCTATTCCCTGGAAACTGTTTGTCGACGGTTCTTCCAACTCGAAGGCAAGTGGGGCTGGGGTTGTGCTGGAAACCCCCGATCATACCTATATACGTATGCCTTACGACTTGGATTCCAAGCGTCGAACAATACAGCAGAATATGAAGCATTGTTACTCGGCCTCCGACTCGCCGCCAGCATGGAAGTCACGCATCTAAGTGTTTTCAGCGATTCTCAGTTGGTTGTTAATCAAGTTACCGGTGTATACCAGACACGGAAAGAACAGTTAAGAGCATACATGAAGAAAGCGAAAGAACTTATCAATGGATTTTAACTCTGTCGTGTCACTCAGATCCCTCGAACAGAAAACGGCAAAGCCGATTTATTAGCAAAGCTCGCCTCCGCCGATGAAGATGATATACTCAGATCCGTCCCTGTCGAATACGTCGATAAGCCAAGTATAAACGAACCAATTAGCGGGGCCATCAATACGATCGACTCGGAACCTTCCTGGATCGATCCAATCCGCCAATATCTTGACGAGGGAAAGCTGCCTGAAGATCGGGCCGAGGCTCGACGAGTTAAGATCCGAGCCTCCCGTTACACCATACTCAACGGATCCCTCTATAAGAAAGGTTACTACGCTCCGTTGCTGCGGTGCCTCAAACCCAGTGAGGCGAACTATGTATTACGTGAAATCCATGAAGGAATCTGCGGAAACCACTCTGGAGGGCGATCTCTCGCCCACAAGGTCTTACGACAGGGATATTACTGGCCCACTATTCAACACGACGCCCGCAAGCTCGTCCAAAAATGCGACAAATGTCAACGGTTCGCGGCAATTCCGAGGCAAGCCCCCGAGGCACTGACGTCGATGACTGGTCCCTGGCCCTTCGCACAGTGGGGTGTCGACATCATAGGTCCACTCCCTATGGGAAAATGTCAGACCAAGTTTGCTGTGGTAGCAGTGGATTATTTTACGAAATGGGTCGAGGCAGAGCCATTAGCTAAAATAACCGAGCAGAAGATCACCAAGTTTGTGTGGAAAAATATTATCTGCCGATTCGGAGTACCCCGCACCATTATTACAGACAATGGAAGGTAATTCGATAATAGGAGCTTTCGCGAGATGTGCGACAACCTCGGAATCAGAAATGTCTATTCTTCGCCTCATCATCCTCAAGCTAACGGACAAGTAGAAGCGGTTAACAAGATTATCAAGCAACATTTACGGACCAAGCTTGACCGGGCCAAAGGAGCATGGGCCGAAGAGCTCCCGAAAATTCTTTGGGAAGAAGACGCAAGACCAAAAAAGCTCCGAAGGAAAAGCAAAGCGGGAATGGCAGTAGAAGTTCGAAATGCGGGACCCCCACCATTTTATAAGATTGCCATGTAGCGGAAGCAATTAATGGGGAAATGATTCGACGCCTGCATCGACTCCCCCACTCGACACGTGGCGCACGTCTACTGACGACAATAATGCCCTTGCTACGTGTCCAACCCTCATTGGCGGGGTGAGCGATTTGACGGCTGACGGCGCATGAAACTGAACCGTCTCCCGTCAAAGGCGACACAGAATGCATTAAATGACTACTTATTGTCTCGGACTGAGCTATGAACCGACTCAAAACTCGCTACTCCTAAGTACACCTTAAAAAACAATGGGGATTGTACTGTTGGGGACAAAAGATACGGAGTTCGGAGACTCGGACTCTATGCCTCGGGTCGCCAAAGGATGTGTCAGATCCGAGGCATGGTTTACTGAACCGAGACAGAAGATGAGTCGGTTCGGACGACACATCAGCGATCCGGGCATGCATCGGGCCGATCTTCTTGCCGGATCAGCCAGCGCAAGATAAAGCCTCATCCCGGATATCTTGGGAGAAGATCCCCGACCCCGAAGCTCACGGGATCGAATGAAGGCTGGAGATGGGCACGATCCTATCTCCGCGATACCAGGAGAGAATCCCGCGCATGATATCAGGAGGAGAATCCTCGCACGATTGAATGCTCCAGCAGCTATAAAAGAGGAACCTCCATCGTCTCGGAGGGTAAGGCAAAAATTCTATCTCAAAACCCCTCAATATGCTTAGACCCAGAATCCAGGCCTGACTTTGGCATCGGAGGGTCCCCTGCTTAAGCCAGGGTCTCCTTTGTCCTCTTTTTGTGCAGGTACACGAAGGTCTAAGAGGGCGAACCAGATATTCGCATCAACAGTTTGGCGCCGTCTGTGGGAACCGTACAAAAAAGCCATCTCATACTTGCCAAACAGAGTCGATGATCTTGATCCCAATCCGGTGGATTTTAAGGCAATCCACCGACAACACCATCCGGACCTTTAACTCCCATCCAAGCCACCCGAATCCGTTCAAATTTGCTTTGGACGTGTTTGTTCCGAGGGATTGGAAGGGATGGGAAGGTTTAATCCCGGGATTGTTCGGGCGTGCCGTGTTTGGAACACCACTGCCTCTCCACGTCTTAAGAGGGATTGAATGCGTTGACGGGAGTCAGTGGGATTACGAGATCCCTGCGGATACGCCTCTCTCATTTCCTATCCCTCGAGCCACAAAGTTCTCTTTCCGAGGACACCGTCCAGACCCTGTGCGATGGAAAATCGCCTTACCCTCTCACCGTCTGTCTCTCATGTATAATCTTCTTTCCTGAACTGGGGCCCACAGCGAACCTGATGGGCTTATCCACACCCTCCATCCGTTTTTCCAGCTAGTTTTAGGCATTGTGTATTAAACTTGACGCATTAGAAAACCTCTACTGGACCGTACTAGCGAAAATGGGAATAATGATTCCCATCGTTGATTTCTCCATATTTCCATACTCCCAACCTTCGCCTAGCTCTCTCCTCTTTCCTCGAGAAGAGACATAGCAAGCGAGAAATAGGAATGGAGAAAGCTGTCGAGAGGCAGAGAAATCTGCTCTAGCATCTTCAACCCTCTTCTTCTTCTTTCTCTTCTCCACTTTCCAATATCTTGTAATTTTTATTTCTCTCTGAGTCTGACGTTTATTTTGTGGAGTCTGCTTTTTCAGGGTGTTTGAGTTTTATCTGACGAGAGTATATTTTTTGGTGCATTTTTTCAATTGTAATTAATTGCAATTGGTCTGTTTTGTCAAAAAATAGGGCTCCATTTGTTCGGCTGCATATCAGAGAACTGCTACTCTTGGAGATGATGTTGTAATCGTGGCGCAAGTTCCCTTCCATCGTCTGCCCGAGGACCTGAGATTGTGTCCTCCGGCGTCAGGTCCGAATAAGTAAGGCCCACGGTTCTGCGATTCCGGCCGTTGATCTAATGTGTCCTAACATGGATGATCTGATCCCCTGAAAATCTCCCTGTTTTGGTAGATGCTATGGAAATTAGACGGTTCAGACAAATTCAACGATCCGTGTTCAATAGGATGGATGCTGATGATCGGACGACTAGGATGCTCCGATCGGGGAGATTTTTGGGGCACGGTCCATCCGTGGTGGGTTCCATCAAATCGACACGCAGGATGGTCGAACCATGGGGCCTGCTTGCATGGAGTGGGCATTGGATGGCGATATCCATGTCCGATGGTCGATGATGGAGAGGCGTCTGCATTCGATATGCAGTTGAATCCCATCAAGTAACCAAATAGGCCTGCTTGCATAGAGTGGGCATTGGATGGTTGCAATCCCATAAAACCCAAACAGGGCCCGGCGGCGCATGGGATAGAGATTTACACCACAAAGTTCCGACAATACCCTGGCATCATAAATGCATAGGATGGTCGTAATTCCATCCCACGTAATTCGCTGTAACCCACGCGCCCAAAAACGGCCTAGAAGTCCTCTATCAAGTTGATATTTTTGTTTTCCCTTTTACCCCTGTTTCCCTAACTTTATGAATAGATTAGTTGATAAACAAAAACTAAGAAAAACATGAACATCAACTTGATCCAAAACTTGAACCATAAATGTTTATTACCTAGTCCGTATTGTACTAGACTTCAAAACTGCCCCATTCTTTTGACTTATACCGTAAAATAATATTATAAAATGTACAATGCCGATAAAACCGTACACAACGATGCCCCTCGGAAGCCAGTAGCTAGGAACGGGCGGCGGTATTACACGAGAATCAAGACTATTGTGATCGTTCACAGCAAGTTTTTAGTATTGGGTGTCTCATCATCGGTGCGGATGGTACGTATCCAGGCCAATCCAGACCGTCGAAATCATTTGGCCCATCGTGGATGAATGATAAGCTTAAACTAAACTTGATGAAATAATATTAATGATCCAGTCGGTGTCATTCAACTGAACGGCTATATAAAAAAGGTCAACGGTCAAATCTCAATCAGTGAAATCAAATGGTTACCACCATTCAACCAGTGTACATCTCCCCAAAAGCTCCATCCAAAATGGATGAAGCAATTTGAACGGTCTGGATTGATGTGCCCAGAAAATGAGACACCCCAACAAAAAAATGGTGGGTTAGGTTAATGTTCTGGATTTGTAAAAGCAAGCCTGTGGTGGGTGGATGATACTCCAAGAGACTTCTAATCCTGGCCATCAAAGTCTTTGTCTTATGTGAGTCTAATTCACGCCACCGATGGAGGGCTACGATTGTCCCATTTTAAAAGATTTCCAGAATAATGGACCATCCATAGTGAGAGCCCGATCTGGGTCTCCGAACCATGGCCCCACTTACGTGAACTGAAAACCGCCCCACCAACTTTGAATTCCTCGGGAATCTAAACGGATAAAGGGTCTTTTTTTTGTTCTTTTTTTTTTTCATGGGGAACCACCGTCTACGCAGGACAGGACAACCAGCGTGTCTTACATGGGCCCACGTGAACGAACGACGGATTGCCTAATATTCCCGGAGCAGAACGTGTCCCCAGCTCTGTGGGCCCTTCATGATGGATATGTTTTATCTATGCCGTCCATCTGTTTTACCAGCTCATTTTTGGGCATGAGTTAAAAAATGAGGTAGATCCAAAGCTCAAATCAACCACACTACATGTAACAGTGGGACTATAAAGCCCACCGTTGAAATCTTTTTATTTGCCATCCAACCTGCTCGTAGGGTCACACAGACCTGGATGAAGGAAAAACACAAATATCAGCTTGATCCAAAACTTTTGTGGCCCCTGTGAGATTCTGAACGGTGGGTGTTCATTCCCCACTGTTTTATGTTGTGTGGTCCACCTGAGCTTTGGATCTGCCTCACTTTTTTTTATTATCTCATATTGAGTTGACAAAATCGATGAACGGCATGGATAAAACACATGCATCACGGTGGGCCGAACAGAGCTTGGGCCTGGCTGTGCTCCAGGGATATTCTTGGTGATGCGCCAATCCGGGACCTACATGAACGGCTGGTCCGATGTCAGGACCATCAATTGAATGGACACTACTATGAATAGCGTATGGTCCATCAAGTATGCTCCAGATCATTGATTTGTGTGGTTGGATGTGGCCCCTTTGAGATATTTCTTTTCAACGGCCTTTGTTCAACTGTGCACATTATCCATTCAGCTTAATTTTCTTGGCGGAGATGGTACAGGGGCAGTACCACAACACGGTCCTGATCATTGGACTATTTCTACACGTGGGTTCCAGTTAGCTCACGTATGAAATGCCCACCGGACTCATGGATGCACTCATTCCTTTAATTTTAAGCGTGGATCCCTTAAAATTTTATTTTACTTTAATATATATATATTGCAATGTGATTCGACCATATCATCATTCACTGCATTTAATGTTAAATGCAACAAGACATTAAATGCTGTCAATGATGATGTGGTCCAACCACACTGCAAAACCAGCTGGAGGCTTTCGCAGAAAGTTCCTGCGCTTGGATGCTAGGTGGGGCCCACCTTGATGTTTGTCATAAATCTACCCTGTTCATCTGTTGTTTTCTGAGATCATTTCAGGACATCATGCAGAAAATTAGATGGATACAAAACTCAAGTGTGCCACGTGAGAGGAAACAGTTGCGATTCAGTCACCACTGTTGAAACACTTTTAAGACCACAAAAGTTCCATATTATGATAAATTTTTAGTGTTTTCACTTCATCCCACTGTGAATGACCTTATAAACCGTTTGAATGGCATATAAAAATCAAGGTGGAGCCCAAAAGGGTTTCAATGGTAGAAATCTATTTCTCCAGTATTCCCTCTTGTATAGCCTACTTGAGTTTTGAATCCATATCGCTTTTGGTCATATGTCGTAAAATGATCTCAGAAAACGGATGGACGGGATGGATTTATCACAAACATCATGGTGGACCCCACCTAGCATCCCAGCGAAGGAACTTCCTGCGAAAGGCTTTCACAGGAGATCCGCGTCCCACTCTGCTTACTTGATCAAGGAGCATTGAAAACTAACTTGAAGAACACCTTAAATCTCATCTCTAAATTTTCACGGGGACTCTTTACAAGCCACATGTCAGCTAGGCCAAAAAATAAAAAAATAAATAAAAATGTGAAAATTAAACAAGTAAAATTTAAAATTTAATTTCTATCTTTTCCTGCTAGCCAATTGGAAGTTGTCACATGGATTTTTAAGAATCGGCATTGGGACTCAAGATAAGTCCCGGCCCAAACTGTGTCTAAGGCAAACATGAATATTGATATTTCCATTAAAAGAGAGCCTCAAGATTTGAATTGAGTTGCTTGTTGTGAGAGGTGGATTGTCCAAATGATCCCCACTCATTGGAAGGTAAGAGAGATAAGCTCCAGTAGTTTCGGAACTATTCATCTTCCCTTTCAACCTTAGTTTGATAAATTTAAAACTATTCTTCTCTTGGTATTGACGACATTCATGACTGCATCTCTATAATGATCAGCAATAACCCAAGACCAAAGACAGAGAATCTCGAGCACAAATTTCTAATGTAGAAAGGTGTTGCGAGAGGAAAGTCAGGTTCCATCACTACCACATGATTTATAGTGTAGATCTTGTTTGAAGAAGAGTGTTCCATCGTACCGCTTCTTACGCAAGCCAAAGCAATGTAACCCTCTTCTAGGGACGTAAGATGTATCCGAAATGATCCAATAATCGAACTCCCATCTTCTGTCGTTGTTGGATCCAGTGAATTACTTTGAATAGTTGTTTTCTAACATTAGCATCAGAGCTTTAGAAGTGTACATTCGTCACATACTTTTATTAACAATTTAATCTTTCTTCTCTTTTTTGTTGAATCAGTATTCTATAAGAAGGGATTACCATCCCTAACCGGATAGGCGAATAGCACGTCATAACCAACTTTGCCAAGTAAGGCAATAGTCAATTGCCAGTTGCAAATAAATTAAGAAATAAAAATAGTCATGCCCTCTCACGATCATCGGTCCATATTGATGGCTTATTTTTTGTGATTATCATCATGTCAATTGTCCTATCGGCCTGGACATCCTGTGATCGGCTTGTGTTTCAATTAGAGTGGACGTTTTCGACTAAGGGGCTGTTTTTCAACTTTTATGGTCGATTTTAGCCAAGATGGTTGAATTTTAACCAAGATGGTCAACTTTGATGTTTTTCGACCATGATGATTGATTTTGATGGTTTCGATTGATGTTTTCAACCAAGATAACCAAATTTTGATGTTTTCGACCAAGATGGTCGAATTTCAATCAACATGGACAATTTACACATTTTCGACTAAGATTATTAACTTTTGGCTGATTTCGATTAATATGTTAGATTTCAACCAAAATTGTCGTTTTCAACCAGATTAACTATTTTCGACCAAACTAATTTACTAGACCATATAATTACGGTGACCATATACTGTAATATTGACAAAACATATAGACCTAAAATGTGATTGTAAAATATTAGTCCGGATGTTTTAAGAGGTATAAGATTTTTCTGTATGGTCCATCTTCATTGGACTCGTAGGAGATGAGTGGGAGTTTCAAGGCTCCTTATTATAGGCGTATAAAATTAAGGATGGAAAAATCTCAATCCTAATTGTGTATGAAAAGGTGATTGCAGGCTTTTGTCCTATCTTTCGATTCAAAAATACATAACGGATTAAGATAATATCATCTTATGATATTGCGAGCCACAAATATGATGTGCTTTTATCAAGAATGTAATAAATAATCTCTCTAAACATGGTGAAAATAACATCCATGAACATTATAGCCAACCCAAACAAGGGCGAGAAGCTAGATGGAAATAACTATGATATCCGGGCACCATAAAATTCAGTATCTTTTGAATGAGCAAAAAGTTTTGAAAACTCTAACTACTAGCATGGGCCCACCCGAAGAGAATAATACTGCTCAACATCGACCCCAAGTTGAGTGATTCAATGCACGATCTTGGCTCGATATCTCACAATGGACATCAAGCCTACTAAGACGAATGTTTTTTTTATAGTATCGAGTTTAGTGGCCCATTAATGAACAGTCTAGAGCTTATTTGGATAACCAAGATATTTCTAAAATGAATTGGATAGCGAGATTTCTTGTGCGAAACAATTAGGGTTTAGATTAACTAAGTTCATAGTGTGGCTTATTTGTAATTAACAGAAACAATGATTTGATCCTAATTACCATAAACCATTGGTTTTTAGGATAAAGTATTAAATGGGTCGATTTGCTTCATTAATTAAGAATCGTCCCCTAGTTGTTTCAGCTTTTGTTAAGTCTTTATTTAATTATGGTCGTCTTAATTAGTCAACGATAGGTCGACTAAGTTTGGGCCTTAGATAAAGAAATCACGAGGCTAGACTCGATGTTTAAGTGATCAGGTGGATTCGTTAGTTTCATACGGTTGATTAATCGGATTTGTGCGATTTTTTAATGGTACTGCCCGCGTGTAGGCTCACTTAGAGCATTAAGGGTCAAAAAGTGATAATGTAAGCTAGTTATATCAAAATTTTAAGGGTTTTTAAAAATTCAAAATAGCAGAAATACGGGACACTATAATTATGAAATGACGGACTATAAACTTGTCACAAACCATCTTCACGATTTTCAAATTCTAATTCATGAAGTATCATCTGAATAAATTAAATTGGATGAAGTATTTCTGTCAAAAGGGCTGATAGAAAAGCTACCGCCCTCATGGAAAAAATATAAAAATAAAATGAAGCATAAAAAAAGGATATCTCATTAGAAATGACAATCGTACACATACAAATAGAGAATACCAATAGAAATATGAAAAAAAAATACAAATGAGGTATATTCAAATGCGAATCTTGCGGAATCAAATTGGGAAAATAATAAAAAGAAAAATGGTAAATATAATAATTGTGAAAAGCATGGACATTATGCCAATAAATGCAGGCTTAAAAAGAAGAATGCAAACAAATAGTTCAAGAAAAAAATAACTATTATAAATGTGAAAAGTCTGGGCATCACATTAAAACCTGCAGGCTTGAGAAAAACAAAGAAAAGCCTCATGTTAATTTTACAGAAACGGAAAGTAAACCTAATATGGTAGTAGCTGTGATGTTAAAAATCTTTCTTATAAATAACTTAGAGTAGGTGCTAGACACTGATGTAAATTGGCATGTGTGCAAAGATCGTAGTATGTTTTCCTCCTATCAAGCATTAGGAGATGACGAACAAGTGTTCATGGGTAAGGCTCGAACTTCTCTAATTGTAAGGAAAGGGAAAGTACTTTTAAAACTCACTTCTGTAAAGACTTTAATATTGAATAATGTCATACATATGCTTAACATTAGAAGAACCTTAGCCTCTTGTTCATTTCTCAATAAGGCTGGTGTCAAGTTAATATTTGATTCAGACAAGCATGTAATAACTAAGAATGAAACTTTTGTAGGTAAGGGATATATAGTAATGGTCTATTCATTATAAATATATCTAATGATAATAAGAAGAAGGCATCCAGTTCCGTTTATATTGTCAAACCTTTTTATTTATGGCATAGTATATTAGGTTATGTGAATGTAACATCTTTGTAGAAAATGAAAATGTTATGTTTATTACCTAATGTATCAAATGAAAAATTTATAAATGTGAAACGTACATAAATTCAAAATTCTTCAAAAAGTCCTTTTAAACTAGTGAATCGATTTTATATTCTATTAGAATTGATACACATTGATTTAAGTGATTTCAGAAATCACATGTCTAAATGTGAAAAAAGGTATTACATAACCTTTGTAAATGATTACTTTAGATTCACTAGAGTCTATTTATTAAGGAACAAAAACGAAACTTTATAACCTTTCACTAAGTATAAAATTAAAGTTGAAAATCAGTTAATTATAAATATTAAAAGACTTATAACAGATAAAGGAGGAAACTATAAATTTTTTCAATTTACAGAATTATGTGAAAAGAGTGGGATAGTTCACGAAACTACAAATTTCTACACACTAGAACAAAATGAAATAATAGATTATAAAATAAAACTCATAAGGAGATGATAAAGCCATATTAAATAATTCAGGATTATTCTCAAATATGTGACGAGAAATAATTATGTTAATATGTTATATTCTAAATAGGATTTCTTGTAAGTTTTATGAATAAACACCATACAAACTTTCAAAGAACCATGTTCTTAGTTATAAATATATTAAAGTTGGAGGTATCTTGTCAAAGTATGATTGCCTGAAACTAAGAAAAGAAAACTATGTCCTAAAATGACTGAATATGTATTTACAGGATACGTAAAAAATAGTTCAACTTATGGGTTTCTAGTTCTAAAGATTAAGGATAATATTATAGATTCTAATATAATTATAGAAGCTAAGGATGAAGAGTTCTCTGAGAACATATTCCCTATGAAATCTAAGTTTATAACAATAAAGAGAGTTAATGGATCAAATGTCGCATCTACCAGTAAAAATGTTAAGGTAGTAAAAGAACTAGAACAAAGAATAAGCACTAAAGTTAGAAGAGAAACTAACTTACGATATAGTTTTTTCACCTTCTTAGTAGAAGATGATCCTATAACCTTTACTTTAACACCCCAAGTTTTCAAAACCCGAGTATATGATTCGTTCTCCAAAACCTGAGTGTTAACATTTAAAGATAGTTAAATTTAGGTGTATTTTTTTATTTTATTAAAGTTAACAGTTTTGCGAAAGAAAAACAAATCAAGCATAAAGGAAATTGTATATTCATTCAAAATATAAGAGCGGCTGCCCAAATGACTTATATAAACCAATGTCTTTATGATAACAAATACAATAAATATATAGTTTAACACATGAGAAATAATAAAATGCATATAAACTTGAGCGGCAAGATCATGCAGCTTCTCTTGGCAAATACAACTATTCATCATTGACAATCGTACTCTGCACCTCGTCAATTTGATCAAGAATATCATTTAAGTCACATGTGCTACCTGTACGGTTATATATTCGATAAATGAGTGACCAGCTCAATGTGAATTCTCCTCAAGATTACACATCATCGCATTAGTTAAGCATAGTTGTAAATAAAAGGCATTCAAACCAATACACGATGCAGTCTTATTAAATGCAAGAATGCATAAGTGCACATCAACTGGGATGCTTATCCAGTTGGCTTTTGAGCGAAACTTATGCATGTAGCCGATCACCAGTGAAAGTACATCCCGTATATGCGTAGTGCCAAACTCACCAAAAGTAGGTCGATAGTCAGTGGTCTATGAGCTAACGAAATGATACCACAACTAAAGCCTAAGGGCACGTGCTACATCAACCAGAATTAACCACTCGTCATCTCCCGTATGTCATAAATGTATAATTAGTCCAACCGTTATTATTCCATTTACAATCAGCCAATTTAAGAAAGCTCAAAGATTAAATGGGGGGTTCATCACCCAACGTATGCCAATAGCTCAGGCATAGTGTCTCATTCCCACCATCCTCGGCTTATGAGACTCCAACATTGGGATGTTTAATAGAACATCATCGACTAGTGGTTGATCATAGTTCGACAAGTGGAACTTACCATTGCATGGTTGTACAAAAATAATACATCGAACCCATATAGGGCAAATACCAAAATTAAGCTACATAAGACAAATATTAAAACTAAGCCACATTAGACAAATATCAGATTAAAGCCACATATAGCAAATACCAAATCGATGCGATAAAAAGATTGTCCTCAAAAGCCACGTAAGTACAACAATCCATAAATGGTAAACCCACATCAATATTTACATCATTCAAGTAACCACTAGGTCGAAGGTTCATTATATTAATAATCAGTCAAGTTACATCTTAAGTCTAAATGTACATATGTAAGTGGGGTTCTCCACTGATAAATGTACCAATTCAAGTTCCACAAGCAATCCACAATCATGAGAAAATATGCAGGATAAATATTGAGCATGTAATCTAGCATTCAATTCCAACAACTAGCACATGTAATTATAAGATAAAGATATCAATTATCAACTAAAATTAAAGCAGAAACTATCACTTAAGCTAATGCGAAAATTAAAATCTCAAGGGGAAGAAATCATCACCTTTCGAGTCGGATAACATATAGTGTCGTTAGGAAGCACACACGCCCTTTAAATTGAATCCTGCCATAAATTGTGAATCATACTGTCAAATTAAAATTTTATAAACTATATATGGTTAGGATCAATGTTAGGAACTTAGTTATGTTATCTAGCGGGCTTTGACCTACAACCTAACCTAAGGTTAGGATTTTAGAAATGAAAGTTCCATAGTTATAACATCTAATTAAATAATCAAATTTAAATTACAACACAAGAAGATAGAAAGTTTATACCTCTGCGGAGGTTGGATGCGGCCCAACACAATGTCCATCGAGTTAACTCAAGAGGGCAAGTGGGATCAACAACCCGATTCGACCGAGTCGGCTTCTTCTCTTATTTATCTCTCTCTCTTCATCTTCTCCTAACTAGAAAAGGGTCTAGCAATGGTTGCTAGACTCAATGGCATAGGCTGAGCCAACTCAGGGACGAGTTACATGGCTCAGACACAACTCGAGTTCGATATCAACTCGAACGATAGCAAGTTGATCCCACCGAGTTGATCTCTCTCTCTCTCTCTCTCTCTCTCTCTCTCTCTCTCATTCTTCTCATTCCTTTCTTCCTCTACTTCCTCTCCAACTCTCTCTTCCTCACACTTGGAGACGTCCAGCAATGGGTGCCAAGCCCGGCCTGACTCGGCCCAAACTTGACTCAGTTCGAGTTGCTGCCACACAGTGCAGTCGCTCCTGCCCTCTCTTTTCTCCCTCTTTTTCTTTCTTGCTTCTCTTCTTATCTCTCTCCCATATTTTCTTCAAATGATGGAACGTCCAACAATGAACACCCTGCTCGATCAGACTTGGCTGACTCGGCAACGAGTCGGGTCTGAACCCACTCTCTCTCTCTTTCTTTTGTTCTCTTTCTCTTCCTCATCCTTCTCTCTGTTTCTCCTTCTCGAACTTTCATTGGGCTTTGAAATCGAACCAGACTCATCCAGCTCAGACTGAACTCAGTTTAAACTTGATGCAGTGCATCTTGCTTCATTGAGGAAGAAAGCCTAGACAATCATGGCAAATCACAAACGAAGAGGTTTTCTTCGGATCTAATTCTAGTGGAGGCTCTGGATTGGTAGTAGGAAGTTTCTGGAATGGAGAAATCGAAGCTTAGAGAGGGTTTAACTGGTGATTTTGAAGGAAGAAGGAAGCGGTGATTTTCTCTCGGACTGCTGCGTGAAACCAAAGGAGAGATGTTGTTGTTGGATTTCATCACTTATTTAGTGTTGCCCTAACGGACCCCAAGCCACTGGATCGAGAGTGGATGGTTGGGATTTGATCTAGGGCTCCCAGCTCTTTGATGATTTTTTTTTTTTTGTCTTTTATTCACACAGTTGGCAATCTACGTCTTGTGGTATTAGACCGCCGAGATTTTCCTCCAATGGACAGTTGAGATGGAAGGAGGGACGCGCATGGGGACTGCCAGCTTGGCAACAACAGAATGAATTTTTCATTTTTGAAAACTCTCGACCGCACGCCACTCCCTTACACCTGATGCTGTGTGCACATATGTGTACATGAACTCTTATAGTCGACATGGGTTTTATCAAACCCACCTTCCCAACATGATGGATGGTTCAAATCGTCTGATCAATGGCCAATGGTGGGCCATCTCGTGACCAGAAATGGACTCGGTTCATTTAAAATCCCAGTAGTGGGAAAGGAAAAGGAAAGAAGAAGCCTTCTCTCTTTGGAATTTATCGGTCAAAACTGATTGACCAATTATTTCGATTTGGTGCTCCACTGGTGCTCCTACACAATATACACGCGTACTCAAACATGGGGTCTGCAATTATGCTAGACAAGATCTACCATATCCATTAGTTTTGCAGGTCCCAACCAGAGCCTCTAACAAAAAATTAAGCAGATGTAAAGTTCAGCGGACCCCATAGCTTGATTTGGGTCCTATTTATGGATTCACGTCGATCCGACGATCGAATTAATTCCAATCTAACCATCAATGATCAGAAGGTCTTAGGAATCCTTTTGTGTGTTCAGGTCTGCCTATTTTACGTGTTAAAAATATCATTATTACCATGAGAACCTCTATTATCATTATTTTTATATGTGCATACATAGATATTTTATTTATTTATTATTAATTATTATTATTATCTTGTATGACCTGCCTTTGATTAGAGTCGTCAATAAATTGAATCATGTCCTAGTGAGCCATGTGTCGAATCTCATGCACATTTACTACTCAAGTAGTCTTACGGTCGATTTTATAACCTGACGGTCAAATTAGGGAAATCAGTTGTTAGATCGATCAACGGAACATTGTGATCAATCTGTAGTTTATTTGAGGAGTCCTAATGCAAATATATGGTCTACTTGATGTTGTTAATGAATGGCTTAGTTTGTCTCTAACAGGATTCAATGATTGTCCAGGTATTGACAAATATTTAGATGGCTCGATGAATGGACGAAGATATCTCATATCGATCTGATTTAGGTTAGGGTGTAGGTGAACATTCAATTAAGTTAAATTACACGGTAACACTTGAGTATTGAAAAGTATATGGTGTTACATTTACAGAAGCAATTAACTCTTTATATACAATATTTTGAAAAAAACAATAAATGACGAGTTAGAATCTATTATATCCAATAATACTTGAGAACTTGTTCATCTACCACTTGAAAACAAACCAATAGGTTGTAAATAAGTGCTTAGAAAGAAACTAAAACTCTATTAAACTAGTAATAAGTTTAAAGCTATGTTGGTAATTAAAGGCTTAAAACAAAAAGAATGAATATATTATTTTGATTATTCTCTTGTAACTACGATTATAGCTATTAGAGTCCTAACATCAATAGATTTCATATATAAGCTAGTGGTACACTAGATGAATGTTGAAACAACATTTTTAAATGGAGACTTAAAATAGAAATTATATATATAGAGCAACCCAAGTGTTATAAGATATCAAGTAAAGCAAATAAAGTATGTAAATAAAATAAGTCACTATATGGTCTAAAACAGGGTCCTAAATAATGGTATGAAAATTTTGATAGTATTTTAAAATCAAATAATTATCATATAGATGATGAAAAAATATGTGTATGTAGTAATTTTTTTGAAAATGAATGTGTTATTATCTGCATTTATGTTAGCGACATGCTTATTTTTGGAACTAATAAATTATTGTCATTTAAGTTTGACATGAAAGACTTAAGAAAGTCTAGTGTAATATTAGGTATTAAGGTAAATGGAAAAGATGGTGGTCTTATATTATCACAATTTTATTACATTAAGAAAATGTTGAGAATGTTTGAGCATTTTAACAATTTACCTATCAGTAGTACACTTTATGATTATAGTGATCCCATGAAAAATGCAGGCATTAGTATGTCTCAATTGAAATATTACAGGATAATTTGTAGCCTCATATATATGACAAACTGCATCAGACCAGACATGACTTTTACAGTATGAAAGCTAAGTAGATATGCACATAACATTGTAAAATATCATTGAAATGCGTTGTCCAGAATTATGAGATACCTAAAAAGCACTATGGCCTATAGTTTACATTATATTAGCTATCTTAGGGCCTGTTTGGCCAGCTACATTAACTGGAATTATATGGGATTGCATTCGTAATCCCATCAAATCCACCATAGGATCACGTTTGGAAAGCACCGATAAAATAAGTTTTACAGGGTCTTTGGGTCTCCCACCCAAACTGCGGGCGGAAGGAAGGATTTCACAATCCTTCCTGCATTTGCTAAATCCCTTTGTATATTTTCCAAAAACGTTGTGTTGAACCCCAAAACGTGGATTGCATCCTATGTCCGCCCAAACGATAAGTGAAAGGGCAGGACTCTGTGGCGCCCACCGTGATGTAAATAGTCTTATCCATGCCGTCCACAACTATTTTTGGGTCATTTAAGGGCATGAACCGGAAAATGAAGTAGAACCAAGTATGTAGTGGACCACAACGTAAGGATTAAACACCCACCATTAAAAACTTCTTGGGCTCTGATAGATGTGTTTGCACTTCATCCAGGTCTACATGACCTTATGAATAGGTTGGATGATAAAAAAACCAAGATGATACCTCCTAGAAAGGTTTCAATGGTTGGTGTCATTATAACTGTTGCTTCCTTTGGTGTGGTCTAGTGGATCTGGGTCTTGTCTCATTTTTTGGATCATGTCGTAAAATGATATAAGGAAATGGATGAACGACGTGGATGTTAGCCTTACATCATAGTGGGCCCCACTGAGATCAGTAAAAGTCTAGATATGACACCCACCGAGAGTAGAACACAATCCACTTCCACTTCCCTAGAGGGAAATCCACCTCCACTTCCTCATATCCCTCTGTCACCACACATGCCAAAATGTGTATGTGGATTAGATGTACGTGCCATTAGATGGTTAGTGGGGCCCATCAGAAGATGTTTGAAAAAATTCACCCCGTCCAAGGGATTGTCCTCATCATTTTAAGATAAAAGATTAAAAATCTAGTTGGGAATCAACTTGGCGGGCAAAGGAATGTTTTAATGGTAGGAAATGATCCCACGGCGTATTCTGTATTATGTGGGTGCCTTAACTTTTGGAAGAACCTAAAATGATATGTACAAACGGATGGATGGTTTCGATCTTTCATAAAGTTCATGGTGGGCCCCACCTAGCATCACGGTACCACATGAACATGGTATGTACTATCATTGTGTTTCGTAGATTGCATTCTTATCCCAACTGAGGGGATTATGTGACATCGCATTAATCAACCGAGTTGGGTCACCTAACTGTGGGCTGCCTATGATGTATGCGATTACATCTACACCGTTTAATTGTATTAGATCAGGTTTTTATGTCCTCACCCAAAAAATATAATAGTCAGTTGGAATCCAAGAAGTTTTTAATTATCACCGTTTAATCACGTGAACGCACTATATTGTGGTCCACCTAAGAGTTGATTGAGTTTTATTTTTTGGGATGATACCTTGTAAATAGCTTTGAAAGGGGATAGACGGTGTGGATTTATACTTTGTATATCATTGTGACCATCATACAGCATGATATATCGATCGCGGTGCATACTTGTCAAAGCTATTCCCCTCCCATATCTTTCGGCATTCATGTCATTCGGTCCTTCAGCTTCTGACAATACTAGTAGCGATAGCTCTTCTAAGAAAAAGACACAACTCACTCGTCCCTATGAGGTACTCGGTGCATCTATAGATAATGTTGTCAATGCAATGGGTGAATTTGACATTCACAGGGTGACGGTAAGAAAGCTAATCGGATAACTAGAGTGTTAAGTGCCTTGGAAGAGGTAGAAGGACTGACACAAACCGAC
Source organism: Magnolia sinica (assembly GCF_029962835.1). Lineage (NCBI taxonomy): Eukaryota > Viridiplantae > Streptophyta > Magnoliopsida > Magnoliales > Magnoliaceae > Magnolia > Magnolia sinica. Next base: position 26,337,459 of record NC_080585.1, on the reverse strand, counting down.
CTATTCAATGTCGGTGAATTACTCTCTAGGGATGAGCGGCTTGCTGCCATATTCGTTAACCTACAAGAACAAGCTCAATATGATTGGTTGAAAAAAGTTATTCAAAATATATGGGGCCCACCTAGTGGAAATAATCCGCCTTAAGTTCACATACCACTCAACTTAGGACCTTCACGCTCTATTTTCTTTATATCGTAGAAGACAATTTAAAATTTGAAGTTTAGTAGCTGTGTGTTTGAGTAAAGTACTTATTTAGAATTTGCTTAAATATTATTATAATATTTGGATATGGTATTAACATAGGTGGACAAGTAATATTTTTACTTTTGTATGTGGTGGATATGACACTTAGACCTTTTGGATTTGTATAATTTAATATATCATTTTACTGTTTTTTTACTATCTGTTTGCTTAAACTAATTGTGTGCCTATTTGTATGTCATATGCGTTTGTATTAGCAATATTATATGTTTTAATTATTAATGCAGATATCGATGGAAAAGTATTATGTTGTATTAGTTGGTCGTCGACCTGGCATATATCTTTTATGGGAAGAAGTACGGCTGCAGGTTGAAGGATTTAGCGGCAATAATCATCGCTCGTTCACATGTTTGAAGGATGCGACGGAGGAATGTGAGAATTTTTTGAGCTCCCGTACATCAATTGGATCAGGCCAGAGACGAGTGATGGAGACGTCTCCCCTTGTCGACATAGAGTCTTACGTAAATTATCGGACTCCAAACTTAGACATCTCAATCCAACCTCAATGTCGGACCACCACAATGGTTCCACATGGTATATCAACGAAAGACTTGAATCTGACATTTGGGACGTTAATAATAGTTTCAAAGGATACTCCAGCGAATCCACTTCCCACTGTCAGGGGTGCACTCTCTTGGGTGAGGCCGGGGTCTCACCTAATCCTCTCAGAAGCGGATTGGCTGATGTACCACACCACCAACCTTGCTGGTTTGTTAACGTCACTAATTTATGTGGGTCTCATCCTGAGCTATGTGTTACATCCAAACAGTCCATCCAAATATCAAGTAGGCCACACTGCAAAAAAACAAAAAAACAAAAAAAATGGTGATTGAATTTGTACCATTGAAACTATTTTGAGGGTCATAAAATTTTTTGATGGATGTGATATTTGTTTTTCCTCTTTCATCCATGTCTGCATAACAAATTAGATGGAAAATAAACGTTATGGTAGGCCTACGAATGTTATAACAGCAAGAATCATTGTCCCACTAATATTTGTGGAGTGGTCCACCTGAGTATTGGATATGAATAATTTTTAGGCTCATTCTCTAAAATGATCTCTCCAAATGGATGAACAATATGAATATAATAAATCATCATTGTGGGCCCATGTAACTTTGATATCCTTTGAACCGTCCATAAAGCTCGAGTTCGAAGAGCTTCGGCACTCGTCTTCGCGGACTCCGATTCTGCGAAAGCTTTTGGCAGTAAGTTCCTTCGCTATGATACTCGGTGGGTCCACCATGATATTTCTAAAAACATCCGCCTCGTCCATCCGTTTTTACAGATCATTTTAGGACACGAGACAAAAATCAGATGGATACAAAACTCAAGTGGGTCACACAAAAGAAAACAACGAATATTCAGTAACCACCATTTAAACAATCATACGGCGACAAAAGTATTTCGTATCAGGATAAGAGTTTTGTGTTTTTGCTTCATCCGCGTGGAAATGAATTTATAAACTGTTTGGATGGCATATAAACATCAAGGTGGATCCCAGTAGAAAACTCCTCAAGTTTTCCTTCACACGATTTTTCAGAACCATCATGGTGAGCCCCACCTAGCATCCAGCATAGGAACTTTCTTCGCACCACACGTACCCACACCATCCAATCCGGTGGTGTGTGGTACACCAGCCAATCCGCTTCTAATCCTCTCAGGCTCTCACATTCTTTCATTTAATGCAACTTACATTTAATGCATTGTACATTTACGCAATCTTAAGAAAATTTCAACGGTGGGCATCTAATCACCGTTGTTTCTTGTGGTGTGGACCACTTAAATTTTGAAATTTCCTGATTTTCAGCGCACATCACAACGTGAGTTAGTTCAACGGATGAACGACGATGGATGGACAGAGTGGATGCCACGCGTCATAAGAGTGCGCCACACAGAGCTTTCTGTACACCTGCTCCTTATAACAGCTGTTGTACGAAATTTGCATCGGTGTTTCCGTCGCATTCAGGCATACTGACCGAATGATCTTAAGCATTAGATTCTCTTGTTTAATCTGGACCGTTGAATTTTTTTAGCATTTAACTTACCATCCATCCGAGATTATACTTTCTGTGTCTCCGATCGGCCATCTACTCTTTAGATAAAAAGGTAGGATTTTCCAATTTGGGATTCTTTTCAGGAATCCGCATCGACAGTGAGCCATCAGATACAACGGTCCTGATGACATAACTTTCCAAGTCAAGACAAACATATCCCAATTCTAACTGCCATACAAACACGGGAAAGTAGCCTTTTGCCTTACGACTCTTCTTGCCACCTAACATCAACGAAACGGTGGAGCATGTAGTATGGTAGAGCAATCTCTACACACGTCGACATATGGCAGAGTTAGTTGAAAATCAGGTACATGTATATACAGGGATATGACATGGATAGCTTATTTGTCAAAATTCACTCCTATCAGATAATCTAACCTTCTGATCTTTGGCCCATTAAATTGACGGTGTAAAACAAAAGTTCATGGTCAGATACGCGGTTGGATGAAGTGTATTAAAAGTAATAGATAGGATTTTATGATGGGTTTTATTTTATAACGTAAATCGGATATAGATGGATCCCATCCATAAATCAGCCTGGTAGGAGAGATTGCTCTACCATAGTACGGTACTTCCAGATCTACCGTATCACTTCCCCTTAACAAAGACTTCGAAATTGATGTCCTGGTCCATGCTGCCAAACGTCTCCAGCACGCCCAGGTCTGTCACGTGCAATGCACGTGAGACTTACGACCGGATATTCGGACCAGATCCGTCTCCAATCCCTGTTGAACACAGCGCGTCGAACGGGACCCGGTACAGTCAGGTCGGGGCCTGACCGAGTTCGGTCATGTCGTGACCGTGGGGACCACATTAATGTATTTTATGTATATCCACGCCGTCCACCCATTTTTCCAACTCATTTTAGTATGTGGTTCCAAAAATGAAGTAGTTCCAAATCTCAGGTGGATCACACGACAGGAAACAGTGGTGATTGACCGTTAAAAACTTCTCGTGGGTCACCAAAACAATATTTATTTTTTCTATTCATCCAAGTCCTTTTGACCTTATCAAGAGGTTGAATGGCAAATAAACATTACAGTAAACCCTATGAAGTTTATAATGTTAGGCATGCGATCTTGTATGTACGGTTAAGGTAATGGTACTCGCAAGATGGACGGAGTGGATTCATATACAGGGCCCACAGAAATTAGGTGTTTACGTTCGCTCCCAACCTCGCTGATTCCCGTGAAGGAGCTTCGGTTATCTAAATCTAAATAACGGTTGGTGTACGGCTCCATGAAGATTTGAGAATATGCTAAAGCGCGATTCGCGTGCACGTGGCGTATGGGGTGAGAGATCAAAGCCACTCATTCTGTGGAGCATGCAATCATCATGCTCCATCAAGACCGTTCACTCATCAGGAGGCCCACACACCCTTTATGTTGAATATAGATTGTGGAGTAGTGGGCCAGTTATCTTGGCTGGACATGAGCCTGTGATGGGCCGTCTATAGTAGTCATCTGCACCTGAGTTTGACTAGACCGTTGGTATGGGCTATTCCTGACCGTTTATCTGGATTGATTCTCATCCAGATCTGGACCCAAAATTAGAACTGCTTTCGCCTTAAATCTCGACCACAGGAACAATTCTCGTTCTTTCTCGGGTCGGGAATTTCTCGGGATATTTTCAACTTTTTATGTTTTTCTCGCGATATTGTACTCAAAATCTGGCTGAAAATATCTTTAAGATATTTATTATCAATTGATAAATGATTTTAAAATTTATAAAATACATGTATAATATGATTAAATAAAACTTACGTTAACTTTTCGTGATAACATGGCTAAAAATTTAAAACTGGTGGGATTTTGAAAAATACGAGATAAAATCATTTGATCAATAGCGATAATATCAGGAGATTACAAATTGTCGTCAAGATTTGAGAAATTGATCCGGATCATTATTTTAGAGTTGTTTGGACCGGTTGTTGGGTCAGTGGATTTGGTCGGTGGACGGCACCAAATCTGGTCTAATTTATCCGCGATTTGGCTTGAATTTGGGGTTAATTTTATCAGTTGAATTTGGTCAATTTTGTCGATAGCTAGATCTGGATAAATCTGACCATTTATTATGAGTTAAATCTAACCATTCATCTTCAACTGGATCGAACATTCATAGTGAATAAAATTTTAGCTTCGGTTCGCACTCCAATCCATCGTTTCTTGAAGTTATTTGGATTGAAAAATTAATGTTTTGGGTTGCTGTTTGGCCTTTATCATTAGCTTGACTTAAATATGCACTGTGGATTGTATTTCATTTAAATGACGTAAATATTGTGTCTGGACATGTATATTATCTACTTGAGTTAGGTTTTTTTTTCTTTCTTTCTTTCGGAACTTTAGGCATTAATGACATTAACCATTTTTATTATCCGCCAAGGGAGAGAGGTGGTCGATGAATTTTAATGCATGCCCTGACTATAAAAAGGTACTAGGATTTTCCTTTGATTGATGAGAAATGACAATATTGTGTGATAGGACTAACTTGGTATAAGGATGTGAAGTCTCCACAATTGGAGTCTAACGTGGTGTCAGTGTGCCTTTGTCCTTCCTTTTGTCCTGCCTGATGTAACCCTTGGTAAACCAAGGAACATCATATTATACTCAAGTGCAACTTTGAAAATACCAATAGTAATAGTAGAGAAGCTCTTCAACGCTTAAAATGCATTTACTATTTACTGCGAACATTTAAAGTGCAATTTTTTTTCTTATTTATCTAGTAGTCATTCGATGAGGAATGAAATTTTTGAGTTATTTTTTTTATGAGTTTCGTATTTGTAAGAGCCTTGCTATTTCCATTGGTAGTTGCATGATTACTCTTTTGTTAGGTGAGTGATTTTCCAATCTCTTGGATGGGTGAGCCGCCAAGCTATCTATTTCTCTTATTATGTACTCTTGAAGAAAGTCATAACAATCAAGTTCTTATTTATTCATTCTCTTTACTATATGTATATATTTTTATTGACATCAATTGGTATTGGAGCAAATTCGGTTCTTAGATCATGATTGATTTCGTATGGCAAAAGAAAGAGAAAATCAGACTGAACAAATAAATTCAATTCAAGAACAAATGAATTCAATTCAAGATGTCCACATTCATAAAAAAAAATTTAAAGAATTAGGGGTTGCCAACAACAATATACAACGCATGGTGGAGAAGATTTTGTGAAAACTTCTTGCACAAGCCTCCATGTGTGTTTTAATTTAGGATGAAGATGTCCATGAAGAGTTTGATGAAATAACCGGACCAAATGAAGGTAAAGTAAATGAAGATCATATGGAATTTGATAATAATGAGTCGATTTATGATGAAATTGATCATGAAGTGTTTAATGAAATGATTGGATCGAAGACCATTAGCTACACATTTTATATATATTAACTCCAAAAAATATTTGTTGAGGGTTGATATTAATGTAGTCTTTTAGGGCTATATTGTATCATCCGACAACATTAAAGTAGATGAAGAGAAAATTAAAACAAGTATGAAGTGGCCAACCTTAAAATTGGTTATGGAAGTGCGATACTTCCATGACTTAACAATATTCTATTGACATTCCATGAGTACAGGATAAGGTACTTACACCAAATATCTTATTTGGTAGAAAAACATGCCCCAATACATAGATACTTTAATCAATGATAAGGAGTTATGAGATTTCGACAGAAGAATGTGAAAAAGAATTACCAACTCGAACTTGAGGATGAATTCTGTTTATAGGGAGGAGAATAATGCAACCATTGTACACCAAGAAGCATATTCAAGTATGACTTTGAAGATACCAATGGTCACAAAGAAGTCTCCAACATTCAAAATAAATGTAATGCCCCTCCAAGAACTATATCACCTTTATTTAAAGTACAATTATTCTTTTTTAGTTTTACTCTCATATATCTAGTAGTCATTTCATGAGGGAGGGCATTCTAAAATTGTTTTCTATCATTTTTGTATTTGTGAGAGCCTTGTTATCTTTATTGATAGTTGAGTGATTCCTCTCTTATTGGGTGGGTGATTCCCCAACTCTTTATGTGAGTGAGTCCCTAAGTTATCTTCTTCTCTTATTCTCAATCAGCCCATATATTCTTAGTAACAAAATTCTTATTCTTTCTTTCTCTTTATTGCATTTCTTTAGGTTCGACATCATTACCCCGAGTAAGTGTGCTTGTGTTGCATAAATGATACTTACTTACATCGATAGGACAGCTTGCAAGCTTCTATATTAAAAAGCTCATCTTATCTAGCGTGGAATGATACTTACGATTTGCACTAGCTCCATCATATCCTTAGACCTAAGGATATGAGCTAAAATAGATTAATTGTTGGCACTTTGGGTCACTTTACAAGGCTACTACATGGCCATTAAAAGTGGATAATGTTAGGTGTCTTTATTAAATTCACTGAAGATTGCATGATCCAATAAGTGATTTAATTAATTGGTTTATCGGGATATTGATTAGTGGGTTAATCTTGTGGCTTGAACCGTTGAGTAAGTATTTAAACATCTGACCAACACTTCTATGATTTCTTATTGATTAATTGAAGTTCGTTAATTATTAAATATGAGTTTTAACTATTGATTTGCTTTAAGTTTGATGAAGATTCATTGGTTAATATTTGATGATCTTGACCTTAGGGTGGTATGGGATTCACCTAATGCTGAATGGCATAAAAAGTGGAAGGAAATGGACAGTTGATGTACATGGATTAGGATAGTAAACATTCTTCATTTATAGTAGGGAACACATAAGTCTTGTAAGTGGTGGAGTACCCTAATATGGAGCTCCCCTAAAATCCTAACTTCTTATAAATAAGACCCTATTGTAGGAGGGATGAGAGAAGAACAGAGAGAAGCCTCAAATGTACATCCCCCTTAGATGCTCAATCTAAAGAAGGCTAGAGAGTGGAAGAAAAGAGAGAGAAGAGTTGGCGTCCCCACCTCATCTCCTTCACACGTGTGCATGTCTGGGTTTGTGGCATGTTCTTGGACGGCTTTGTTTAGCGCTTAGCCCCTATCAAAGAATCTAACGTGACTTTTCACCCTTTTAAACCTGCAATAGATATGGAATAGACTCTCTGCATTGAAAATTTGACAAGAATAAAAATAGGTGGAATTTTCTAAGCATAGGTACACGTTATGGGATGTGTATTTTTTATTTTTTGAAATGCAGTTGGTTCATGGATGATGATCATAAATCTTAAAGTTATTAATAGTTTTTCGAAAATCTTAAATCCACTGTGCTTATCACCTTAAAAACCAACAAATGGATCACTTGATTATTCAGAGTTTAAACCCAAGCATGGAGTTGGTTTGTTAGTGTCGATACTCCAGAGGGCGCTTACTACTAGCTTTTCTTTTTTATGCAAAATGTATGGTATTCACTTAAAAGTGGTATATTTGACTTAGAGTCGCCAATGGTCGATGAAGCTCAAAATCTACAATTGGCTAAACACCATAGAATTATTATTAGTTGGGGATAAAATAACTCCTACGGTTAATTTATGACCGAAATTTCTAAGTAAGAGCCTCAGCGACGAAGAAGGGAGAGGTTAGACACCCTTCTTCGCTCGTATGGTGGTACAATATAATTTACTTTATGAGATTAGGAATTTCTTTGAAAGATATATAATTGGTCCTAAAATGATAAGCAAAAAAGTAAGATCCACTCAACTACAACCCTAAATATAGAGATACAACGCTTGACATTTGTTACTATTGAGGAGGATATAGCCAAAAGTAGTGAGTGATTGCGATGCCCTGGAGATATGAGGAGAAATTTGAGAGTTTTGATACTTTGATTATTGAAGATGATCAGATATCGCAAATTTGGCCCTACTCCGTTTCGTTTAGCCATTGAAAGAGCTCCATAACTTCCTCTCTCTTTCTCTCTCTTCCTTCTTTTCTTCTCTTTCTCTTGTGATCTATGAGCCTCTCTTCTTACCACCAGAGCCTTCCCAAAGCTTTCTTCCCTTATATCGAGGCTCTTTTTATAGAGCTGCCGATGGGCGATGGGAATCTGAATTCCCTTCCCATTGGCAGGGATCAGATTCCCACCAGTTATTGAAATAGGAATCCCGATGATGATCTCTTCTAATAGGGCACCTTGGGATTTGAGTTTGGCAACAAAATAGTGGGAATTGGATTCCCATTTTTGCACCAAACTTGAATTCTGAGGTGTTCTTAATGAAGTGGCAGCAATGACTCGTTCGGCATATGCTCTACTACTGTAATTTATAGGGCAGCTCTTTCTATGGGTCCAAACGAAACGGTGTAAATTCCCCTTATTATGGACGGAGTGTTTATAATTAGAAATTAAAGTAGTTTTAATCAACAAAGGTTTTGAATATGAATTCATTTCCATGGAATTTAGTTTTCTCCATACATGCCTAATGTTGATGTCAAAATCTAGACCACCCTCCACTCAATGCTACAAACCTCTAACGAGCCCTGGTCCCGCACAAAGAGGTGAGCAAAGGAGACCCTGGCTCAGCCGGGGGACCCTCCGATGCCTAAGTCAGGCTAGAGAATCTAGGTCTAAGTCAAAAGTAGAGAAATGGTGCGAGATATTGTGTACCTGTAACAATGAAGTCTCCTAGTATTTGTACCTGTGGGTTGAATGATCCATGTCTGTTAATCTCAGCATATTTGCTCAATCAGTAAGATATTGTAATCGTGGAGATATTATCCCTAATCTTTCGGTCGTGCGGCGTATCATGTCTTAAGGGCGCGTATCCTTGGGCGAGATCTTCGGTCACGTCCATATTTGGGTTAATTTTCAGGCTCGACACACGAAGTATCCTTACCCAGGCTCAGCCTCAGTCTGGGCATAAAGAGTATCCTCACCCGGGCTCGGCCTCAAGCTGTGTGGACCCTAGGCCGAGCACTAGTAGTCGAAGTTTGTCAATAGATCACTGATGTCGGAGTTCGATGAATGATACTGAGGATGAAGGTCAGAGCTCAACTTAGCCATCCTTCTTCGGATGAGGACGAGGGTTTGGAACAGCCAATCAGGACTGTAGTAGTCGGAGTTTGTCAGTAGATCACCGAGGTCGGAGTTTGCTGATTGAAGCTGAGGACGAGGATCAGAGCTTGGCTCAGCCATTTTTCTTTGGATGAGGACGAGGGTTCGGATCGGTCAATCAAGACTATAGTTCTGAGTTGTAATTCATTAGTGGAGAGCTGGTCTCAACTAACCTACGGTCGTAACTTAGGGGTTGGCTCATACTTGACATGGTATCATCCTTCCGAGGCCTTATTAACTGGTTCGGGTAGCTCAGATTGACCCCGATAATCCTTGTTCAAATTTCCCCATAACACCTAATATCATGTAGACTTAAGGATGGTGAGTGACCCCAAGGAGGTCACTGTTTAGTATGACCTATTCGGTAGAAATTGATTGGTATGATACAGCTCAAAAATGTCAGATCTCTTAAATTTCAAGTTGGCATCAATCAACATGGTTGATCTCGAATCAAGTCAAAACTCACCCCGCTTGACTCGTTTGATTTAGGGATGAATCATAAAGGTGACTCGTGGCCTCAAGTCAGATCAAGTGAGACGGAGCCTAGGTTGATCGAGACTTATTTGAATCTTAAAATTATGTCAATTTTCAGTTCGAGAGGGTCACTTACATGTTATGATCTTGGCTCAAAGGTTAGTTTCACCACAGTTGGGCAAGGTAAACACATGCAGCACTATAGCAAGTAGGTAAGAAATCAAGTCCATTCATCAAAGGGATATCACTATATATGCTGGCCCAAGAATCAGACAGGTCCACTGTTCATCTGGGACGCACAGATCACTAAACAAAGTCTGGCTAACAAAATCTTGGACGAAGTTTTCCTATCTTTCCAGCTATTTCTAATATCATGGCCCACCTGTTGAGTGGACCAGGTTTATTTTAACATATACTCGGACAGTCACACTTGATAGACAGCTTAGATATTGTTCTAATGGTGCGACCAGGCATGTGAAAAACTTGGAGAAGTTTTCCTACCTGTCCAGCTATTTCTAACATCATTACCTACCCGACCTGTCGAGTGGACCACTTTTATTTGAACCTATACGTAGATAGGAACTCTTGATGGACAGCCGAGCGTTTGGCATATAAATAATGTCAAAGACATTAGCTGCTTTATCCATGTTATTTTATTGCTAAGGAATTGACTTTGGAATGTTGTGTTTGCGTGTGGATTAGGTTTATTTGACAATTATAAATGAGCTTTGCTAAGCCCACATGGTTGCAAGTTGGCTAATGCGCACGTATGCCAGCATGGCAGATAGGTGCAATATCCAAAATTCCAAACCATCCATCACAAGGGTACCACTATATAGATCCCTACCCCAAGAATCAGGTCGGTCCATTAGTCAAGTGGGCCACAATTAAATGAAGAAATGTATGGTTGTGAAAAATCTGCCCAAGTTTTCTAACCTGTCCACTTCTTCCATCATGACACACGACCAGCTTTATATTTGGGCAGTAGCATCTACAAAGTGAGGTCCACCTGATGGATGCTAGGATGGATGTGGTGTTGTAGGCGTTATCTGACGTGTGCATGCATGTGGACTTAACAAAGCTCAATTATAGATTATTAATTTCTAGAGATAATGATCACCTGCTATGGTTGTACCGTTGTAGGTTAGGTGAGCTTTGATGAATGGCATGTTTCTGAGGGTAGTATGGCTTTTTCGCCTTGGTTTCTTGTATCTGTGAAGATTTCCCTTCTTACATGGTGTTAGACCCTTGGTTTTTCGCACTTACCTCGCATCTTCTAGTGCTACTACCAGTGTGCATAACATCTCAAGCGTTGAAAAGGTGTCCTACCAGGAAGATCAGCTGATGCAAAGATCAGGACCGTCCACCCATTTAGACGGCCCAGCTTGTAAGTTGCTCTTAATTCAATCTCAAACCTTCTTTCTTTTCTCCACTGTCTTTGATTATCACTTCAAATACGCTCGCGTCTTAACAGAGTAGTGCTGCAAAAGCTTGCTCAAGCAATCCCATGCAACCAAAGGCTATGTGAGGGCTACCATGCTGATTGTGCAACATCTACTCCATATATCAGCTTGATTGTGCAACACGTACAACATACATTAGTTGCATCAGTTTATTTATCTACTCCATACATCAGTTGCGTCAGCTTGTTTTAGGACATGAACCCAATCTTTAAATTGATACAGCCTTGGTGTTTATATGCCATCCAACCAGGATTAAGGGAGAAACCAAATATCAGCCCGCTCCAAAACTTTGATGGGCCCCAGGAAGGTTTCGATGGAGTACACCTCGTTCTCCATCCTCACGGATCCCTGTTGTGTGTGCCGGTTCGAGTTTTGGATCAGCCCGATTTCCGAGTTCACATGCTAACATGATCTATCGCAAATGATTTATGAGACTGAATGTCACACATACATCCTCCCTGATCATTATTGTGCGTCCCATTTGAGCTTCAGATCAGCCTGATTTTTGAGCTCATGTTCTAACTCTCACATCACAGTGGATCCCACATCTTTTTTGTTTCATGCTGGTGGAGGGCAACCTGTCATAAGCAGATGGCGAAGAATCGCTGTATTTGGGAGAGGCATGAGCTTCCCAGCAGGACTCTGGAGTACAGGAGGGTGTGGGCTGGACATGGTGCTGCAGTCTCTCTAGCTGTGGCCTCTGGTGGCTCTCCAGTAGCCAAGGTCCAGATAGTGTTAGGACTTGGGGCCCTGTGAAGGAGCTGGGAAGAACTGAGCGGATGCCCAAGAATGCCAACGGTTCTCTATCACTGCAACTCGACATATGAAAGTATGAAAATCCCTCAATTGCATCTTTAGTGTACTTGACATCCCCCACCAATCGTGGCCTGCATCAGTTTCCACAGTTCACAGGGCTGCCGTCTGTGATTGAAGTGTTCATCTGATGATCAGGGCAAAATTCGGACAATCAGACAATTCTAACCATCCAGTCAGTATTTTTTTTAAAAAAAAACCCAGTTAAAATGGAGCTGATCAATGTCTTTGAATTCATGGGCCAATTTGAAAATAGCACCTAATACAGTAATGGTTGTTTTGGCATGAAATTGGTGATTAAAAGAGATTCTGATTATTCCAAATGAAAAAAAAAAAACCCACTCTTCCCAAGACTACTGCTGATGTCTCGGCCTTTCATCTAATACAATTACAAAACAATCTCTTTCGTTGGTAATTATAATCCCTTCACTCTACTTCCAAGTGGACCCGCCAAGTCTGATAACTTCTTCACTGCCGATATCCCTAGGACCTCTGTTGGCCCCACTATCTCCCTTCGGGTCACTCCCATCACCATACAGGTCCTTTAACTTGGCCAGATTGCTTGAAACGGACGCCTTCTCCCTGCTCCCATCTCCAAATGGGCTCGAACGGTGATCGGAGCCTGTGCTGCGAACTTGCAAACTTCTGCTCCTGCTTCTGCTCCTGCTTCGGCTCCTGCTCCGCCGGGAACCAGAATCTCCATGCCTACTGCCGTCCCGGCTGCTCCTATCATAATCCCGCCTGCTGCTTTCTCTCTCTGAGTACCTGGACCGATGAGAATCCCTACCGTCGCGATCCTCGCGTCGATCATAACCATGCCTCCTATCTTTATCCTTGTCCCTGTCTGATCTGTCTCTATCTCTGTCCTTCTCCATTCTGTCTCTATCTCTATCTCTGTCCCTGTCCCTGTCCGATCTGTCTCTATCTCTGTCCCGGTCCCTATCTGAACGGTCCCGATCAGGTTCACGGCTCCGGCTGCGGTGTCTGGGGCTGGATTTCCGTGGATCTTCGCTGCGATCTCTATCATGTGGGGGAGGTAGGGTCCGCCGGACAGGTGATGAGTCCCTTGTAGATGCACGGTGGGGAGCACGCTGGCCGAAGGAAACTGATAGGGCAGCTTTCACAGAAGGTGGCCGACGTGCAGTGTCATCTGATCCATGGCGACTGGATTCTCCTGTCACGCCAGAATGCTTGGTGGGGAGCTTCATTCTCTCAAGGTTCGCAACAATCTGGCGCATTATCGGAACAGGTGTGCGGGGGAAGAGGGTATCAAAGTAGTACTGCACCATCACAATGCAGGACATAGATCCAGTTCAGTCAGTCCTTGCACATCCATTAAGATTGATCATTATTGGATTCTCCAATCATAACTTCATGAGATACATATAAGAAATCCGATCAGGTAGTCTGTGGACAACTAAGTGAATTCACAGTCATTGGTTGGGACCTTTGTGTGTGGGGTAATCAGAAACTTAAAGTGGTGGGTCCAACGTAGGCCATGAAAAGTATGTAATGCTACAAATGACCCTAGCAATTTGATCAATGGACAGCTTAACATCATAGCACAGGCAACAGTTTAAACTCAAAAGTCCGTTGTTACAGTGGTTAGGATTTCTATTTTTATTTTTAAATATTTTTTTTTTTAATTACAGAAAACAGAAGATTGAAACATGGCCTACATCGTGTGGGACACCAATCCCACATGGCCCAACTGGCAGACTAGATTTCACTTCAGCAATCCGTGGGCTACCTGCCTTTACTGCAGAATACTAAAACACAGCTTAAAATTCAGTTGCAACTGCTTAAAAGAGTTGCAGCAGCACATGTACCAAAGAAAAAGGTGTTCCACTATTAGTCAAGTGAACCATGTAAATTGGTAAACATGCTGCCCAAGAACATGGAATAGATCCATAAGGAGGAGAATGTGTGCAGTCAAAATTGTAAGCAATCAAATCCAACACCATCCATGTATGAATTAAGCAATTTCAATGAAACAGACTAAGGTATGTAATCCACAGTATCAGCAAATTGCAATTCGTGAGACCTCAAACCCTACACAAGGTGCAAAAATCCCACTAATTGGATGAACCAATCATTACCATACCATTAATAAGAAATCCTTAATAAGAAAACCCTATTCTAGTCTTCATCCTAGGGTAGACTGATGCAAGAGACATCTCCCAAACCCAAATATAGACAACAGACATGTGGAAAGCTGAAGAGGTAGATGAAGACAACTAGTAGAATGGAAGGAAGAAATAAAAGAAGGATACATGACTTTAGGATCTCTCTTAATCGTGGTTGTGTATAATCTCACCACGCAATCTTAGAACCTTAGAAGAAACCATCACAAGTTTAAACAATTATTTTTACTGAAACTCCATCCAACATTCCTTCGCAAAATATTCTTTACATGTATACACTTTTTCCCGACAAAAGAAACCCAAAAACCCAACTATTATTTAATCTTAATCTGAAAGAAATCCAAAAACCCAAACTATTATTTAATCTTAATCCTAATCATCTATTTTGATAAAATAATAATAATGACTAAAATACCACTAAATCACTCTGTGACCATATAGCCCTTTCATATATTTGCCCATAATTCACTCAATTCAGGTTTGAATCGCATGGTATAGCCTCATTTGAAAGCTAAATTCCAGTCTTTTAAAGGTACCAATTTCATGACATTCTAACATTACTTCGTGACGCAAAAGTGTCCCACAAAATAATGACAAAAATGCTAGTGAACTGTGACTGCAGGAAAACCTGCCCCACAAATCACAAACTCAATAATCACTATAACAATTAATTAAATAACAAAATTTACTAAAACAAGGATTGCTATTCTAACATCGCTGGGTAACTGAAAAGTGGCCACCAAAATAGGTGACAAAAATACTGGCAAACTGGTACTAAAGGGAAACTTGCTCCGCATACCACAATTAATTAAAAAACAAATTTACTAAAATAAGGATTCAAAAAGTAAAGTGAATGGACTCATGGACTCGTCCACTAACTAATCAGACCATCACGTTGGGGCTACTAATCTAATTGGAAATACCATATGTGTATATAGGGTTCACTTTTATCATCTGTATTTATTTATTTTTGAAGGATCACCTATATTATATCATCTGCATCGATCATGGGTCCCACCTCTCGATCCAAGATGTGATGGTCGGGCCGATTGAATCAATGCCTCCCAGGGAGAAACTCGACCTCGAGTTTGCCATATTTCACCCTTGTATCACTTTCTTGTTAACTTTGGTGGGAGTTGATGTCAGCCCACTAGTTGGCCTGACACAAACTCTCCCTGGAATCCACTATATGTCTCTGCTCCCTCATGCCCTCCCATGTAATCATTTCCCTCCCGAGGTCTTCATCATCTTTCTCAAGTTGTGTGCTGTTGTTTCTTGTTGTTGTAACATGCTCAATGCATCTATGCTTGCCTTGATAGGGTAATGGAGGCCCCATCTATCAAATCCGTTGAATCGTCACTATGCTCCACATGGCAAATAATCGCTTTTTTCTGTATGAACAAGGACCAAAATTGTTGTTTTCTCCATCACATACTTCAATCTTGAATAGTCGGTTGAGATCATTGGGACATGACCAATGCATTCATGCCTACTAATCTAACCCTTGATTCATCCTTCACCTCTTTCACAAGGTATTCCAAAACGGTTGCGGCCACCACCATTACTATTACGATACAGCCTGTAACGCTGTAATGGGAGTTGCGTCCTCTTCTCTTTTTTTTGGAAAAAAAAGAAAAAAAAATACCCTGTTTCGGCCCGTAACGGGCCATTACAGGACTTCTTCCTTTTCTTTTCCATACTGGCCATTACATAACCATTTTTTAATACCTTGCTCTTTCATCAATCCGACGGTCAAGTCTTCCTTCAATTCATCTTCTTTTCTTTTTTCTGGGTCGTTGACCCAGCAATTTTTATTCCGATAATTGATCTATCCATAAATCCATTCATGGAGCTAGTTGTAGATTCATCTGTTGCCGCTTTCTTCAGTTCAGCCATTGATTTCTCTATAGGCTTGATAATGTTTAATCCCCTAGGATTGTGAAGGATGAAGAACAAGGGAAAATAAAAATTTAACTGCAGGGAGATGCACATAAATCTCTAAATACCTCTCGAGAAGAAGCCTTACGCTGATGAGGATCGATCAACCAATCCATGAGGAAGATGGCCTCCAATGGGTTCCCTAAGCTACTCTATAAAGGCCCCTTGTCATTGATAATGGTCTCCTCTTCTCTCTCCCAAACCTAGAAAACTTGAGCTTCAAGATGGGTTTAGGCACTCAGGGGCATGTGTGTGTGTGTGTAGAGAGAGAGAGAGAGAGAGAGAGATGATCACCTGCGCACCTTTGCACATGTGTCATGGGCACAAAATCCAAATGGTCCATGTGATACGGCACCCCATGAAACCCCCTAGAGCCCAACTTTTAGCCTGATCCAAAACTCTGGTGGGTCATACCAAAGGGAAACAGTTTCCTCCCTTGATTTGCCTCTCCCTTTGCTATGGGCCAACAGAGTTTCATGGGGTGCCGCGTCACATAGACCATTCAGATTTTGTGCCCAAGACGTGTGTGCAAAGGTGCACATGAGCTCTCTCTCTCTCTCTCTCTCTCTCTCTCTCTCTCTCTCACTACCATTCTACATGCATTTATTTCCATTATGATTTGCCAACTGTGACAGGACCAAGAGGGGAGGGTGGATTGCTTGTGATCTTAGGTGGGGCCACCATGATATTTGTGAGAAATCCATCCCATCTAATCCATTTTGTTAGCTCATTTTAGGACATAAGCCCAAAAATGAGGTAGATCCGAAACTCAAGTGGGCCATACGACAGGAAAGTGGAGCGGGAAATGCCTACCATTGAAACCTTCCTGGGGTTCACCCTGATGTCTATATGCCATCTAAACTGTTCAGAAGGTCACTCCCACTAAGATGAACTGAAAATGCAAAATTATTACCCTGATCCAAAACTTTTGTGGCCCCACGAATGTTTCAACGGTGGGCATTCAATCCCCACTGTTTCCTGTTGTCTAGTTGACTTGAGTTTTGAATCTACCTCATTTTTGAGCTCATGTCCTAACATGAGTTGAAAAAATGGATGGACCAGGTGGATTTCTCACAAACATCATGGTGGGTCCCACTTAGGGGGGCACAGGCAATCTACCTCCCGAGGGAACTAATTCATGTATGCAGAGGAGCGTGGTGAGTAAAGTCTATGGGGGCCACCGTGATGTCTATGTTTTATCCACGCCGTCTATTCGTTTTTCCAACTCATTTTCGGGCATGAGCCCAAAATTGAAGCATATCTAAAGCTCAAGTGGACCACACCATAGGTAACAATGGGAATTGAAAACCTACAATTGAAAACTTCTTGGGGGCCACAAAAGTTTTGGATCAAGCTGATATTTGTGTTTTCCCTTCATCCATGTTTGTGTGACCTTATGAATAGGTTGGATGACAAATAAACATTATTGTGGGCCTTAGAAAGGATTCAAAGGTGGATCTCATCATCTCCACTATTTTGTGGTGTGGTCCACTTGAACTTTGGATATGCTTCAATTTTGGGCTCATGCCCTAAAATGAGCCATAAAACAGATGAACAGTGTGGATAATGACACATACCTCATGGTGGGCCCCACATAGTGAGGCGAGTTCCTCACTACACAATCGGTTTCCCTAATTTACCAATGACAGTGGCTAGCACCCACAACGCCTTCAACAACTATTTTACCGAGTGCATAGAGCACCCAATCTTTGTGGGGCCCACCATGTTGTATATATAAATCTACTCCGTCCATTAGGTGAGACTTCTTATATAAACCGTACATGCAAAAGATCAGTTCTATAAATAACTCTTTTGGGCTACACAAATGAGAAAATTGCTCCTAAATCCTCTAACCACACGGCGTGGGCCGCTTGATTTTTGTATATTTACTTCATCTTGGTGGGTTACACCTGATTAACAGGTTTGATGAAAGAGACACACCATGGTGGCCTCACAAACCAACCTATGTTTGGAATCCCATCACCAATGTTCCCTATGGTGATACCCACCTGAGTTGTGGATATCACTAATTTTTTTCCCTAAGTCCTAGAATTGAGGATAGAATTGGATGTTGTATATACAACATGGATGGAGTGAATGCTCTCATGCAAAATAGTATTTTCCAAAGTTATGAAATAGCTCCTCTACGTTGTATTTATTACTATTAATCCAAATTAGCAAAATGGAAGTGGCTGGACTCGAGAGTTTGGATCAGAGGTTATGGTCCAACCAGCGGATAATTTCTAACTTGGTAAGTGCATGGGACATCTAACCCGTTCAATAGATTAGCCCCACCTTGAGGAACACTCCATGCAAAAATCATCCATATCCATTGATCAAGTAGACAACACTTGTATTTTGCTATTTATTAATGGTTATAAGCTATTTTCTATGGTACGGCTCACTTGATTACAAGATAGAGCTGTTTTTTGCACTAGGTGATCCTCATGGTGGGGCCAACCTATTAGGAGGATTGGATGTCACAAGCACTTAACAGGTTAGAAGTTATCCACTGGGTGGACTGTAAACTATGGTGTGTGTGTGTGTGACGTCTCAAGTCCAGCCAGTTGGACAAGTTATGGTCCAACTGTGTGTGCGCACGGGCACGCGCGCGCGCTAGCGCGTGTGTGTGTGTGTGTGAGAGAGAGAGAGAGAGAGAGAGGAGCCTAATCCAACTAAAAGAATGCCATCACTATTATATAATAGGTTCTTAGGGTTTTCATGCACATGGTATGAGAGTGAGAGAGAGAAGGGGGGGGGTGGTTGGGGGGGGTCGGTCTTCATGCACATGGAACTCTCCAATGTAACTGCACAGGACGTCCATCCTTCTACTTCGTCATCACCATGCCATAAGGTATCATTGAAGACCAACCATGACCCAGAAACAATCTTTTATTAATAAAGCAAAAACAGTACTTTTTTCTTTGAATACATTTTTTGACACAGAAGATGGCATACCGGCATGACTAACAGGGCCAATTGTAACAGTGGTATTCCATGGCAATCAGACTTCAATTAAGAGACTAAAATGTGGATCCCTTTCAGGTGACCATGGGATATATATAGTCTCTTTAGGAAAACCCAAGAGCACCTAAATATTGCCCCTCATTGGTACTCAATTTATATGCCTCAAAACCTCCTTGTGAGATAAACACAAGTCTCCATGATGAAATCTCCAGTCAGGGGAGTCACAAAAGGTGCAACTGAAGTGTATGCTTCTAAGTGGGGCCATAAGATAATTCACTCAAGTGATCCCTGTTCGATGTGCTACAATCACATGTGTGCACACTCATGTACTGATGCAAGTACCTCCTCTCCCAAAGTAGCCAAGAACAAGCCACTGCTTGTGCAGTTGTTTAATACCCAACAACAACCTTCCTGATGCACTGCCCAAGTACACCACTGGCAATGAACACTTTTCTAACAATAAGAAACTGCTAAGCCAAATCCCTCTATGTAATTGGCCAAACCAAGGCACATGGCTTGCTATAATATCATTAGTGGATTCATTGAATTTAAACGAACTTTGCAATTAAGCACAAGCCCATATGATGCAAAATAACTGAAATGAGAATGACTTAATGTGATGTTAAATATGCCATGTGGGATGATTAAAAGCAAAGGGAACCATGGGGATTGGCTTTAAAGGGCATAAAAGCTAGCGTTCTCTTGTACTACTACTCATGGTGTGCCATAAAGGTCGTTATGGAACCTTAAAGGCCGTTACGTAAAGGTAACGGTGGCAACCGTTACACATTATGGGGTCGTAACAACCGTTATTAGAAAACATGACCCATAATTGCCGTTAACGGCCTGTTATGCCCCTTGTAAAGGCCATAACAACCCGGTAGCCATAACAATCTCGTAATGGTCTGTTACGGGATAGATACAGGTTTTTTGGATTTATTTTTTTTTCCAATGTTGCGGGCCAGATATAGGTTTTTCGATTTTTTTCAATAAAAGAGAGAGAGAGGTCACGACGACCGTTATGGGGGTCATAACAGCCGTTACGACCCGTATCGTAAAGGTTACAGTGGTGGCTGTTACAGCCACCGTTACCATTACGGAATACTTACTTCTATGGGCTTCATGGACACCTAGCTCTCCCCTGATGGTTTCATGACGAACTTTTTCCAATCCTTCTAGAACGAGTAAATATTCTTCTTGACACATGGATGGCATTTAATGTAGGGGCATTTTCACACCGGGCTCGAGTAGGGTCATTTGTGGGATGCAGGGGCACACTCGGGGTGGGTGCGGCCCACGAAGAAGGTCTCATGTTCAAGACTACTCACCGGGGGTGATTAATGCGCATTTCACATCGGGCTCGAGTGGGGTAGCCCGTGGGATGCGGGGACACACTCGGGGTGGGTGGCCCATATGATTTAGAGCCCACGAAGGGGGTTCGGCCGAGGTCCTAACCCATGTGATGTGGGGCTTGGGCTATGAGATAAAGGGATTAATTCGTCATACTCTAACCGTTCGAGCTTTTAGAACAAGTGGTTAATTGTCGCACATCAACATTTCAATCTTATATCCATCGTCTTCCAAAAAGAATATGTCAATAGTCCATAGGCCTAACCGAGCATCACATGTATACTGAGTGGTATTCTATGAAGGATTATAACAAAAGGTAGCAACAGATTGGATGTTCCTCACACTTTGAAAAATAACCTAATATTACAAATTTCTTTACAACCGCAAGGATGAAGTTATCACACTATTACCATCAATTACCATCTTGATGATCCTTTTATGAACCATACATCTAGTTGCATGTGAATCCATAATGTTTGTCAATGTCAAAACATATTCCAAGGATGTGAACTTGCTCTAATATCGAACTGATGCGTATGGAATATGAAAACCTTCAAACATGGATAAAAAAGATCAGCATGTTGAAGGATTGAGGATGGGAGGAATAGAAAAAGGATGGATGACTTGAAACCTCTCCGAATGGTCGTTGTGTAGAGTCTCACCACATAATCTAGAGAAGTCATCACAACCCTAGAAAAACTCGTCAAATGTTTAAACTAAGACTCAAAGAATGTTCATCTATCATTCCTGCATAAAAGAAACATTACATGTATATACTCTTCCACAAGAAAAAAGAAAAGAAAATAAAAAAAAGGAGCCTAATTTAATCTCAACCATTCATTACTTCTAATCCTAACCATGGATTATCCGATCCACGTGGTTGACGGGTGATTGCGTGCATCCACAGGGAATAGTCTCGCCTCAAAAAGGGGGCGGGTACACCCTGCCGTCATTATAAAAAAATAAAAAAATCTAATCCTAACCATCTTTCTCAATAATATAATAATGACTAAATACACTCCTAAATCCTATCACAACCACACAACCTTCCATAATCTAGCCAAAACTCAAATCAATTCATGTGAGAATCGCACAATCTTATGCTCGTTTGAAAGCAGTGAACCTTCAAATGAGACCAATTTTATGCCATTTGAATAGCGTTTGGTACCAAAAGGTGGCTCACAAAACAAGTGATGATAATGCTAGCTACCTTAGGGAAACTTGCTCAACAAGTCACCAACTCCAATAAATTAAATAATAAATTTACTAAAATAGGAACTAAAAGGCTAAACCCTAAGGACTTGTGCACTCATGGTTTGCCTACACCACACGTGTGGGGTCCACCCAATTGATTGGACCACCATGTTGAACCCACCAATCTAACAAGACATTTTATATGCATCAAGAGTCCTCGTCTATCATCCAGATGGATTACAGGTCCCAGATCTTAAGATGAGGTTGTGGGTCAATTGCACCAAGTACCCTCCTAAATCCTCAAGCTCCCTCTCACCCACCCTAAATCTAGTGCCCCTTAAAATACTTTTCTAACTTCATTCAAATCATCCCCAATTTGCTAATATTATTCTACACCCTAGTCCCATTGCTCTTACCACTCCCCAAAACCCTTTTTTTTTTCATTTCCCTATTTTTGGCTTCAATGACTCGACACCAAAGAGCCTTTAGATTTACTACCAAATCTCCACCACCATTTTGATGAGAGAGCACAATGTCCCCCTAATGCAGCCACCACCTTTACCACTTTACCCCTTTGGTTTGTAAAGCTCCTACTTAGTTAAATGATAGTTGAGCATTCTTCCTCTTATCTTCACATGAGAAATCTCTATGCAATATCTCCAACCTTCAAGCCACCACGCCAAATCTTGAATGTTGAGGAATTATAGACATGATAATTAACCAACACAGGTCTACTGGAAAGAGAGGTAGTTATGCTTGCAAGATCGCAATCTTCTTTCAAACTTCTCTCTACTACCGGGTCCAAAATGGACAATGATCTGGGAAAAAAAAAAAAACTTGACAAGGGATGATAGACATGACGGTTAACCAACAAGTTCTAAACAACATAATAGAACGGCCGAAAGTGAACTTGATGCTTATTAATTGCCAATATTGTTTCAAACACCTCTACTATCAGGACCGACATGGATAGTCATCTAGGAATGGTGCCTAGAGGAAGAGTGATATGCCGATTTTGGCACGTAGGAGAAGAATAGAGAAACCCTACTCCTTTTTCTTTTAAAATTACAAAATTAACCTTACGATACTCGTTTAAACCAGGCCAAGTCAACCGAATCCCAATTTGTCTCAGTAAACCAAGCCCAAGTCGCACCCAGAACAGGCCCACCTGGTTTTCCCAACCCAGGGACGCGGAAAATGATCTCACTAGGTTGACTCAGGCAGGCCCTGGATCAACCCGACAGGTTTCAAACTATGCCCCAAGCACTCAAGAAACAACTTACCAAGCCTTCAACAACAAAGTAGCATCCTATTAACCACAGTGGTTAGGGCCATTTCAAGATGCAATAAAGAGCATACAGCAAATGCTTCACATCTCAGAACCGATTGATAACAGTCCAAGCTGGTCAGCTACCTGACAAACAACTTATCTTTGGGTGTGAGGATAGCTAAACTAACATCCTATACCAGACTATCATCATAACAATCACCATTGACACAACTGTATCCCATCCCATGGATCTTTTTCTTTTTTTTCTTTTTTCCCCTCTTATCAGTCTATTTACTGAAAAACAAACAAAGATATGGGAGACTATTCTGCAATTATTAAATCAGGTGTTGCAAAATAAGTATCACAGGACTCTATATTTGAAAAGCACGAACACGTACACACAAACCTTATTATAAGTGAACTGTGATCATGAAATGAGCAGTAGCAGTTTTAAACAAATAACAACATTACTAATAGGGAAGGATTTCACTAAAAAAGTTGAGTGCGGACGGCAGACCACATATTATTCTTTTGGAGCATGCTTTGCTTTATTTCAAGATCAACATTACAAACCTTATACTGAGTTGTTGCAGATAGAAATGTGATCTCCTCTCTTGGTAACTTCCGTAGGGCAACCCAAGCTTGGGATCTCACACCAAGAAATGAATCATCGACCAAAATCAATTAGCTTTCAACTACCTTGGTAAACTATTAGCTTCGAAGTACCAATCTCTGATATAGACTTTAATACAGTCAAAAGGATAAGATATTTGAGCAATGATCGGTTGAACTTGTACACAAAGGCTGTGCGTGGATATTTGAAGAATATGCTTGAGAGAAAGCACAGGGAGTAGCAGTCAATTTTCTCATAATATAAAACAAGCAAGAAGTAAGATGAGAACTGACCTGTCCAAGAAGCAGATCCCGTACATATACGCCCATTGTTGTTGTTCGACCATTCGACCCTGGAGAGAACTCCTGAAACAGACATAAGGAATACTAATTCACCTGAGTTGTTGAAACAGTCACATATTAAGCTTGTGGAACTCATTTGTGGAACTATCAGTAGGAATAAGGCTTAGATGACGACGACGATGATGACGAACTCATTTTCTGGAACTGACACTCTCAACAGCAGCAAATCAAAGAACTTGCACGCCAACAGACTAAAGATTAAATGGCCATTTTTCAACTCTGTTTATAAATAATACCCCCATTATGCAAGCATAAAATGTCAATCGGCACTTGTGTCATAGGTGTCAATAATTTGATTTGCTAACTCCTGAAAATGTACAAGCAGCATTTTGGACACAGGTGCCAAGGCTACAAGCAACCTCACATTTTTTTCGCATTATTTCAAAGCATTTTTGTTAGCTTGAATCATGCAAAATGGTCCACAGAAGAGACATCTAGAAATCTCTCAGATAGTTTTTCATGTAAGATTCAGAATCATCCACAAGTGAAGGTCAAAACCAAGGACAAATACCACCAACAGATGACTCTCTCATCAGCGAGTTGTTGGAAGCTAAACTATGGTAGGACCCATGTTGGTAGTTGGGGCTACTCTGGTATAGGGGAATCCTCAGAGATGATAAGGGAGATATAACAATGTCTTTTACTTCAGAAATTAAAATGGATTTTGATATTTCATAGCTCTTCTGGAAGGAAAATAACTCATGATCATTTACGCAAATATTGGTGATATTATCAATAATATAGTCAATATTATCGGCATCACCAGGTTAGTGATACTAAAACCACTGGCAGTTTAAAATTTTCCAAATATCGCCAGTATTTTCAATGATATCGATGCTTAGCGATACTATTGAGATATCAATGATATTTTGAAAAGAAACCCTCATAAAAGTTTCCTGGTATCGGTGATACCATCAATAATATCCTCGATATCAGCGATAATATCCCCGATAATACAGGGAAACATCAGTAAATAGGCGAAATTGACAGAAATTTGGAAAAAGTTTCAAAAACCTTTATAAATTATTTTTATTTAAAATAAAATAAAATTTTAAAAAAAAAAAAAGATAGAGAGCCCAAGGAACAAAATAATCCCCCCCCCCCCCAAAAAAAAAAAAAAAAGGTGACAAAAAATCCATAGAAATTTTTTCCCCATAAGTTAGCATGGATTCCCATGGATATCCATGTCTAAGCATGATTCCCATGCATTGACATGTATTTGTAGCCAAAAATTAATAATTTAACATTCAAGTGAAAAATGGGGGGAGGGGAATTGGTGAAATCCTAATCTTTTCATTTTTTTATATTGGAAAGTATGTGTTTTTCATTGTTAATTAATGTGGAAATTTTATATATCAATGGGTGTGGGCTAATTTATTTTATACTGATTTTTCAACAATGCATGGTTAGGCCCTTATAGAAATGGAACTTATTATGCATGGTTGTGTTTTGCAATATTTTGATTCCTACATATATAAACATGTGCTTTTAACATCTCCCAAAGATTCACTAAAAAGCTCCACCTTTTTCCCAAACTTTCCCCAATATTTCCCTTAGTGGTATTTTTCCGTGTATCAAAGATAAAATAGGCAATACCAATACATGTTTCCATATCTCTAGTCATTGATACATGTAACGATGCCAATACTCTAAACACTGCTCATGATTAACAAGAATGCAAACCAAAAGCAATTTTAAATCATCTACTTCACTTGGGACCTTAGAAGTCGTTGGACATGCGCCATCTCTGAAACCATGGCCTGCCAGTACTGCAATGGACATGCAAAGCAGAGGATTCATCTCATAGAATAGTGTTAATCTTGTTGACCTTGACCTTGGGAATCACTTTCCCCTATAGCTTTTCTAATAAAATCTTTGTCTTCTAAGGTTTTCCTAAAAAGATCTATTGCTTGCTCCAAAAAAGAAAAATTCCAACATATTGGTTAAAGGGTTATGCCTCCTAGGAACCCATTGCTATGATGCAAATTTGATAGCAAGAAAAGATACAAACTCAAAGAATAATAGAGATAGCCCAATAAACAAAGCCTCACGATGCACACACTCCTGAGCTAAGTTATTCACTAACCCATTAACTTCTTGAAGTACATGTGTGAAAGCAACCTCCAAAGATAAAATGAGATCCATATTTTCATCAATAGTAAAAAACCATTCAGCAGAACCCACCTTGAGGCCAAGCAAATGCATTGGAAAAATCTCTCTCAGCTGATGAAACTCTCTTTTTAATTTGGTACTGTATGCAATATGGGTATGAACTTCCTTTGCATTTCACGTTTTCTTTTATATAAAATGCATATACCCCATCTTGTATGGGTAGCCTAGAGGCCCTAGACTATTAGATAAAGTCTATCACCTGCCAAGCTGAATTGTTCTTTCTGTTGAACACTTGCACGCACGCACATGCGCGCGCACGCACAACTTTTAGTTTTTTCAATACCCGGGACAAAACACACACAACTTTTAGTTTTTTCAATACCTGGGACAAAGAAATCCGATTTCCAAGCCCCACTTCCACGCCTCAGGGAACCTGTATCTGTTCCATCATTGAGTCCAATTTCCAAACCTCCACTAACAGTTATTAAAAACTCTTATACCACTGTTTCAATTCAGTTAACTTCCTAAGAAGGCCAAAATCTGCCCAATCTGACCTCCAAGCACCAAGATGAGATTAGACTTTACTGGAAGGTGTGTGAAGACAGTTTAGACAGAGATTCAGAATTTGTTCTCCTAATAATTAATGCTGCCGCTCAAAAAAAAAAAAAAAAAAAAAAGAGTCTGGACTGAGATATGAGAAAAAAATGGCCTGAGATTCAACATTGGGATCTTCTAAACTACTTTGAATTGACTCCAACCAATACCATTAGTTAGCACTCCCAACTGTTTTACAACAAACTAAATGTCACCTAAAACCGAAGCTTGAGAACCAAGATATGATGTTACAAAGGAGGAGAAGAAGAAGAAGATGTGCAATCAGGAAATCAGGCAGTTTCATGTAGCAAAACCACTTGAAAAAGAATCTATTTCCTGCACAAAAATCCATACCAATTTCTATTTGTTTTGACCCTTTGACCCAACGTTGACCAAACTGATTGTAAACCTTCTAATTAGACCCTAACCTCTATTTTTTTTTTTTCACAAAACTAACCGCAACTTATCCCTTGGTTTACGAATTTACAATGTTATGGAAAACCTACGTGGAATCCCATGGGCAGGGAAAACTGTGGATATGAATCCAATTTATGATGTTTGTTTTGCACACTTGATTTCCATGTAAACATTGAAAGGTTCATGGTCAATCAGGATGGGGAGTGTCTCTCGTAACCGGGAAGAGATTTAACGCCTTTTTTAAAAGACATTAATTTCCACAGTTCTTGTAACGAACAGTGAAAAGTAGATCGCCATGAAAACTGATTTCATTTCCAATATTTCAACATTCCCAAACAGCCCTGTAGTAACCATGGGATTTCAACATTTGGCAATCGCCTCCCTCCAAGCAAAAAACTAGAAGCCGAATTCACTTTAGTTACTCTTCCTAGCACCAGTATTTATCCTCCCATTAAACCAACCATCCAGATCAAGCAACCTGTATCCATCTAAATTCCATTCTACCCTTTATGGCCTGTTTGGACTAAGGGATTAAATGGTATGGGATTGCATTAGATGGAATTAACACCATCATTGCACAATGATTACATGTCTGGAAATACCATGGCATTTTGATTGTCCAATCCTATGTTTGGGATCAAATTCTTCCCCTAGGAAATACACTGTATTAAGTGAAGCCTGCATTTGGTGGACCATGAAATTGTAATCAACGAATCACATTTCACAATCGATGTTGTTCACTTGTACCCATATGCAACTTGAATGTCAAGTGTAAATGGCACGTATGGATGGACAGCGTGGATAAACACATGCATCAACGAGGGGCCCACAGGTGTAGTGGATTTTAAAATCCTTTGCAGTATTTACCATTGACTCTGGATGATATAATATCGGGATTAATCAAATCCTTCCCATCATTTCCAAACACATGATGGAATTTGCATGAGACCAAATGCAATTCCATACCACCTAATCCCATTTCCCACCTAATACCAGAAAGCCTTTAAATTCTCCTTAATTGCCAAAGAGATACCCTTCCCCCAAGAAAAGGGTCCTGATCTTGAATTCCCAAGCCATAACTTTAGAATTCTATCTTCAAGAGATCCTAGATAGCCTCTATAAAAATGTTGTAAATTTCTAAGAAAATACAAACAAAAAAATAATAATGATGATGAAAGGTGACTCTAGCATTGGAGGAAGGGAAAATTCACTAGTCCTAAGAAGCCAACTACTACTGAAACTTTGGGTACCAACTTTTGAAGCACTCAGTGTTCGTAATATCGATACTATCGGCTGATATTATCGTTATCGATGGCCATCGATACGAAACCCTTAAGAAGTCTCTCAGAAATAGAAAAGGTCCCCAAAATCCTATGTATCATGCGATATATCGCACAAATATCCTAAAATATCATGCGCATGGTGTGCCAAAACGGTTACGTATCGGCCGTAACGGCCGATACGTAACGGTAACGGTGGGAACCGTTACGCGTTTCGGGGTCGTATCGGCCGTTACGCGATTTTGTACCCGTATCGGCCGATACGGGCCCGTTACGGGGTGTAACGGCCGTTACGAGCCGTTACGGGCCCGTATCGGTAACTCTTTTTTTTCATTTTAAGCTCTATTTTTGCTGTTTTTTTGAAGCATCTTCCTTCCAAACTTTTTCTCACTCCTTCTACTACTAATTTCAACCAACTTTGGCTAGGTATTTGAGATAAAAACAATTATATTACAGCTTTTTTTAAATCAAAACTCAATGGGCCATTTTTCAGAAATTCGTCAAAAATAAGTATTTATACTTCTTTTAATATGTTTTGTTGTTTTAATCATGTCATATGATGTGTTAATCATAGTAGAACATGTTAATGTGCATTTTTCAGATTTAGGGTGCCATGTAATAATTTTTTTCTATTTACGCATGAATTTTGGCCCCCTTTTTTTTAAATTCAAAAAATCAATTTTTAATGGTTGTTTTGCTGTTTTAATCATGCCATTTGATGTGTTAATCATAGTAGAACATGTTAATGTGCATTTTACAGATTTTGAGTGCCATTTTATATTTTTTTAATATTTTTTCTATTTACGCATTTATTTTGGCCCTTTTTTTGAAAATTTGAAAAATCATTTTTTAATGATTCTTTTGTTGTTTTAATGATGCCATATGATGTGTTAATCATAGTAGAACATGTTAATGTGCATTTGACAGATTTGGGGTGCCATTTTATATATTTTTTATATTTTTTTCTATTTACGCATTTATTTTGGCCCTTTTTTTGAAAATTCGAAAAATCATTTTTTAATGATTCTTTTGTTGTTTTAATGATGCCATATGATGTGTTAATCATATTAGAACATGCTAATATACATTTTACAGATTTTGGGTGCCATTTTTTATATATATATATTTTTTTTCTATTTACGCATTTATTTCGGCCCTTTTTTTGAAAATTCGAAAAATCATTTTTTAATGATTCTTTTGCTGTTTTAATGATGCCATATGATGTGTTAATCATAGTAGAACATGATAATGTGCATTTTACATATTTGGGGTGCCATTTTATATTTTTTTAATATTTTTTTCTATTTACGCATTTATTTCGACCCTTTTTTTGAAAATTCGAAAAATCATTTTTTAATGATTCTATTGCTGTTTTAACGATGTCATGTGATGTGTTAATCATAGTAGAACATGTTAATGTGCATTTTACATATTTGGGGTGCCATTTTATATTTTTTTTTATATTTTTTTCTATTTACGCATGAATTTTGGCCCTCAAAAATAATTGCAAGCACCTAAATGTAAGATATTTTCAAATTACATTCATTCTAATATATCTATCATTGATAGTAGATAGTTGGAAAATTAAATATATGAATTTTGTAGTCAAATTCAGGTTATCTGGTTCATAAATTCATCAGACAGTCCGATACAACTTCTCACCAAAGAGTGGACCGTTACACCACCATAAACATGCTCCAATTTATAAATGAATGCATATTTGGAATGCTTAGAATATTCCGGATTTAATTCATATTTTTTTAGCAAAAAAAAAAATTTTGCGCCGTTACAGCCCGTTACGCCCCCGTATCACCGTTACGCCCTCGTATCCGTATCGGTTTTGGAGGTCACCGTTACGCCAACCGATACCGATACGGGACACCTCGTGCGATATTGCCGATATTGATTATATATCGGCATATATCGTGATTTTTCCCTTGATTGTAACACGATAGCACCGACATTCGTCAATATCTTCTTGTTAAAAAAAATTAAAAAATTAAAAAGGAAAAAATATTTCTTACCTCAAATCTGCTTGAAGGGGTGGCCTTCGACTGGATTTGGTGGGCCGACAACACTGGATAAGTCTAAAACCCCCTTTTTCTTCTTCCGAAGAGAATAGCTTTGAAAGAAACTACATTTTCGCCGAGGTTTTTGGGATTTGGGTACGGATTTTGAAATAGAAAGAAATAAAGAAAGAAGGAGAGAGATTTTTTGGAGATTTTGAATGGATTCCAAATCGCAAAGGTCGCGGGCTGCTCCTTTCACAGAGAAGAAGAGGTTCGGTCTTTTGATTCGAGTTCTCTTGGATTAGGTGCGACTCCGGTTGCACTTAAAGATGATGTAGCCCTTACAGTGGGGCCCACCTTGATGTGTATATTGCATATCCATTCTGTCCATTTGTTTTGAGAGATCAATTTAAGTCACGGGACAAAGAACTATGCATATCCAAAGCTAAAATGGACCCATCACAGAAAACAGTGGGAATTGAATGCCTATCATTAAAAACTTCCTGAGGGCCACAAAAGTTCTTTTTCACTCTGATATTTGTGTTTTCCCTTAGTCCATATCTCCATGAACTTTTGAACAGGTTGGATCTCAAATAAACATTATGGTGGGTCCCACAGTAAGTTGTCAAATTTCAACAACGGACGTCACTTTCCCCACTGTTTTCTGTAGTGGGGTCCACTTAAGCTTTGGATTAGCCTCATTATTTGGTTTATGCCCTAAAATAATCTCTCCAAATGGATGGACGGCGTGGATACAACAAATACATCATGATGGGGCCCATAGTCAGGGTACCACCCACATTGCTAGTTACATGTGTAGCGCGGATTGGGGAGTACCCAACTCCGAGCGCGGTTTCGTGGATCCATAACTGTGGGGCCCACTGTAATGTATATGTCTTACATCCACACCGTTCATCTAATTTATCGGATAATTTTATGGCTTGATCTAAAAAAAACATATATAAAGATCTAAACCACACCACATGAAACAGTGTGAATTAAATGTCCACCATTGAAAAATTCTTAGGGGAAAAAAAGTTTTCAATCAAGTTGATAATTGTTTTCCCTTCATCCAGGTCTATGTGACCTTATGAACAGGTTGGATCTCAAATAAACATCATGGTAGGCCCTATGAAGGTTTCAACAGTAGGCGTCATTGTCCCACTGTTTTCTGTGGTGGGGTCTACTTGAGCTTTGGATCATCATAATTCTTTGGTTCATGCCCTAAAATGATCTTTCCAAATTGATGGATGGTTTGGATAAACACATACATCATGGTGGGTCCCACAGTCAAGTCCCACCCACATAGTTGTTGAGGTGGATTAGCACGTAAGCGGATTGCTTATTGATGCTGCCCGCGCCGAGTTGACAGGTGGCCACTAGATAGTACTCTGTGGGGCCCACCATGATGTATGTGTTATATCCATGCCATTTATCTATTTTTCCATATTATTTTAGAGCATAGGTATCCCATGCCTATAGTGAGATAGGTGTCCCATGCCTCTTGGATTAGTTCAGTCAGACAACGCATAGCTTAGGACCCTATACAAAGGAAACATATTATGTGTATTTATTTTTTGAGATTTTATGATTTAAAAGTATGTATTAAGGTATTTTTAATAATCCCTAAAGTTTCATTGAAAAATTCAATTATTTTCTCAATGTTTCCCCATGTTTCCCAAAAAGTGCGATAAATTACGCGATACAAACGATATATCTCGTGCGATAACCGATATGTATCCGTATCCCTCGTGTGCGATACATTGCGCGATACCGATATTTCGAACATTGGAAACACTTTAGAGAGGAGGAATTCCTTGGTCTCTCATTCTCCTCAATTTTCTTTTCAATTGAAGAGGTCATCATCACGGCAAGCCTCTCCTGAGAAATCAAGGCTAACACTAAGGTGGAGCTTCCAACAGCTATCCAGCCAAATTCATCTAGTTTTCCCACCCCCCACCCCATACACACAACCTCTAGGAAACTTCCAAAGCCCCCAATGCACTTTAATTACTCTTCCCATAACCCTAACTTACCCTTCCATTAAATCAACCATCTAGATTAAGTGACTCTTCATCAATCTAAATTTCATTCTACACTCTACAGTAATTTCTTTACACTCTACAGTAATTTCTTTACACTCTACTGAAATGTCTTTCTGGGAATTTCGTTTCCAAAACACAGTTGCCCGGGGCTAGGTGGGGAAGGTGACTAATGCCTTCCCCATCCCCTAAGTGCAGAATCACTTTACTGTTATCAAGTTCATGCCTCTTTTTTACAATCTCTAGATCCTCGGTTTTAATCAACCCTGGTTTCCCAATTTGGTTAGTAGAGACTCCAATTTACAACCTACTTTCTCCAGGTAATGTGGTTGTCTGTCCACAATAAAATTTTATTTCATTTACCAACAAAAGGCCTTTGTACTCTATGCTGGGTCAATGAAACTTAAAAATGTTTTAAAATGTAATAGAGCATTGAAGATGGGTGCTGAAAGAAAACAATTGAAGATTAACAAATATCTTTACTAGCCATGCTAAGCAAATGAGAGGAATTTCAGAGCTCTTGAGTGCCAAAATGAAAACTTGTGAGTTCTCCATGACAGTATGTACCGATAAAAGAGGCCCTGACAGATACCTCATCATCCTTCACATAAGGTTCAAACCAACCCCAAAGAGTTTTTGGATCTGCAGCATATCTCAAGTAGAGAAAACCGATCTGCCAAACCATTTCAGGGCATTAGTACTCAAGAGTCGATGCTAAAATAGACTGTGTTGAAGAACTATGTAACCAATATGAAAAGAACCAGACTACAGAGTGCATCTGCCACAATTTACTTGTAGCAACTCATCTACTGTGTATAGAGCATGTCTACATCAATTCCTGACCATCCAAATCATGGGCTCCACAGCAGATGGAGCATATCTGAAAGTCAAATATCATCAGGCAGTCTTAACCATCCAAGACATGGCCATCAAATGGAGGGTTAAAATGACATGGTCGGTGTTCTAATTTTAAATGATGAAATATATGACTAATGTTCGATCGGTGTGATTTCGGGCTGTGATCCATTCACAGTATGGTCCAAATTTTGGAAGATACAGATTGACATAAATGTAGACTACCTTTAAAGTAGATGATTTGCCACAATATATTAAAGTGTGGCCAAGGCTCATGGAATCTAGCAATGTGAAGATCATAGTAATAACACTTGCAATGTTCTATGGGATGGAATGTGTGGCAGTCAAGGAACAACATGTTCATAGGATGAGCATAGCTAAAATGAGGATGTTGAGATGGATGAGTGATGGGACAAGGAAGGATGCAACTAGAAATGAATGGATTCGAGGGAACTTACAAGTAGCACCAATAGGCAATATGTAATAAGATGAGGGAAGGTAGACTTGGATGGTTTGGTCTTGTGCAACGGAAACAACTGCGCCAGTTAGGGGTAAGTTGGTTCAAGTTGATGGCCCTAAAAGGGCAAGGGGAAGGTCCAGAAGGATGTGGGCGGAGGTAGTAAGAAAAGATTTGAAGACCCATGGTTTAACTAGGGATATGGTCTGTGATAGAGTGGTATGGCAAAACAGGTTTCATATAGTTGACAGCACTTAGTTCAGCAGGATTTGAATAGCTGAAAGCACTTAGCTCGGATGACGATGACAATGATGACAACGACGACGATGACGACGACGATGATGATGGCGATGAGGATGAGGACGATGACGACGACAACGACGATGACAATGACGATGGCGATGACGACAAATGATGATGATGATAATGATTTGTTCATGGTATCAAACTATAATGAGTTCAGCCTAATATGGCAGACAAGCAAACTGTTGCATCTAATACCTAGTGAAATGTCCATGTCTGGAATAGCTCGAGAAAGAACATGCCTACATGGATGCACTGAAAGAACCGCCATAAAGATATCCAAAAGGACAGATACTTACAGCTCTAATATAAGGAGAATCAGAATGCTTCAATAGCCCATGCATCTGTTTGACAGTGAGTTTCATGGTAAAGAATTTGTAGAGAAGGCAAAATGCAGTTGAAGGGCCTCTGCAATTTCCAGTCATCCATGGCTCCACATGATCAACTTGATTGTAGATCTCATCTATAACTTCATGGTAAGTCTTCAATCTGTAAAGCTCTTTAAAGTAATCGGAAGAAAGAATGTTCATACAAAGGACCTTCTCTAGCAAAGAATCTATAGGCTTTCCAGAG
Organism: Magnolia sinica; assembly: GCF_029962835.1. Classification (NCBI taxonomy): domain Eukaryota; kingdom Viridiplantae; phylum Streptophyta; class Magnoliopsida; order Magnoliales; family Magnoliaceae; genus Magnolia; species Magnolia sinica. The sequence goes on along the minus strand of NC_080585.1, from coordinate 26,302,889 downwards.
GTCTGTATCTCCATAACTAGGAGAACGTAGCACCAGTCAACAAAATTGAAGTGTGGAGAAAATACGATGGGTTAATTAGATAGTGGAAAAGCCTCTGAACAAAGTAGATGATCAAACCCCTTTTAGATATGTAACGGAGGATCTTTCTAGAATGCAATTGTGCCGTGCAGAGATTATCAGGAAGGAACCACCCAAGCATCTTCCTCCATCCCCACAGCGGACCACAAAATCTGAAAGAACAATTTCTCGAATTAGAATACTCAACTTAAAAGAACACTGAATATTCAACTTAAAAGAACATTGCACTTTCTACTTCTGATAGAGAAGAGGGGAAAAGAAACAAACAAACAAACAATGGCAAAAATGTGTGATAAGAAGCGATACGTAGTTCAAATGTTTACTCCATAGCAAAAGAAATAGCATGCTACTTGTAAGGAACAGATCCAGTAAATTGCCTCCAAACACATCGCAGACACTTAAAAACATTCAGTCATTCCCAATTGGACCTTGACGTGGATGGGCCATGTCCTAAAAGTCATGATGATCGGACAATCCTAAATGATAATTGGAGGATTTCTGATACCCTTTCTTTTTGCTCGTCGAATGCTGACCGCTGGTTGGATTTTTCTCTGACCCTCTGAATTCCTCCTATTGGTAGCTAGGATCTGGTGTATTTTTTGGGATATGTCCTACAGGCCATCCTTGATAGAGCCCATCAAAGGAACAGTCTGGATATAGTATGCTATAGTATGGAGATTACTAATAAGTTAGATGTAAGCAGTGTTCGAAATATCGGTATCGCATTACGTATCGCACCCTTGGGATATGGATACGTATCTGTTATTGCATGGGATACATCGGTTGTATCGCGTAATGTATCATTATTGTTGCAAAAATGGGGAAACATTGGAAATTGGTCAAAATTTTCAATGAAATTTCAGTGATTGTTAAAAAAGACATCAATACACACTTACAAATCAAAAAATTACAAAAAAAACAAGCGCACATAATAGGTTTTCTTTATATGGGGTCTTATTCTATGCATTGTCTAACTGAATTGATGCAAGTATATTCAAAGTATATTCATATAATTTATAAATGTAAGAAGACATGTGAAAACATAAGCACTACATTCAAAAGAAAAAGAAGAATCACTAAATCAGGTAACATACATGTTTGATTTTATGTTTGGACACAAATATTGCAACCGATTTGCGAGAAATTGGGAAAATTTTAATTTTTTTCAAATTTCCGCAACTTGGTCCTTCTCCTCCAAATCTCAAAATCGAAGCTCTCAATCCATGATTTTTCATACAAAACATGGATTCGTAACAATTCAACACCGATTTAACATGATTTAAAGAAAAATAAAAAATGATCGAAAATTAAAAATGCTCACCAGATCGAACATATGGGATAAATCCCACTACCTGTGCATTTTGTATCGCACAGGTGGGATATAAGAAATATCGTGGGATATATCGGCCGATATCGTCGATATTTAAAACACTGGATGTAAGCAATGGCACTAGATGCTTGTCATGTTTACCCACAATAACAATGCAAAGACAAGTCTACGATTGACCAACATATCAGTCTGCATACAATCCAAAGAACCTAATGCACCTAGGGCTCAGGCAATTGCTCCTAAGAGAGAGTGAAGTTGTTAAATAAGTGAAGTGGCTCAATTCATCCCAATTGCAATTGAAGGGAACTCTTATAATGTGATTTCCTGCGTGAAAGGCAGACTGTTTCCTTGGAGCCTTACTGATTGCATAGAAGAGGTTTGGATCGGTGCAGGGAGCTCCCTATTTCTTTTCCGTCCATTCCAAGATATGATGAGGTTGCAGATTCACTTACCAAGCTGAGGGCTAGTAGGTCTACATCGGATGTTAATTTTGGAAGTGTTTAGGTTGTGTGGCTGCTTAGGGTAGTTGTGCTCAGGGGGATGGATACATTGTTGAACATAGTTCGCCAACACAGAAGTTAACCCAGGACTCGTCCTAGTCACCAATTTGGTCAGTCACTAATAGGGGTGAAACTCGTGTGGGTTGGATCAACCTGAGGGTCAACCTGAGTCCTACCCAACCTTAAGAGGACCCAACCCGCAACCCAACCAACATGACTTCCAACCTGATGTCCTCTATACTTAACCCCAACCCAGCACAACTTACCCATCTGATCAAAATACATGCGATTATTCCCAACTTGACCAGACAACCCAAATCAGGTTGACTTGAACCCAATTTGCAGCCAAACGCAGAATGCCTGGAGCCTTGGATGCAGGGGATTCCTACAGCCCTAAGTTATGTGGGGCCACCGTGATGTATGTGCTATATCCACTCCGCCCATCCCTTTCACCGACTCATTTTATCGCACACGCCCAAATATGAGGGAGATCCCAATGCTTACGGGGACTACACCACAGGAAACAGTGGGTATTGAAAGTCCATTAAAAACTTCGTGGGGCCACAGAAGTCTTGGAACAAGTTAATATTTGTTTTTTTCTTTTCATCCCGGTTGGATTCACCTTATGCAGGTTGGATGGCATATAAACATAACGATGGGCCATAGGAAGGTTTCAACAGTGGGCGTCTTTGTCCCCACAATTTCCTGTGCCACGGGCTTATGCCCTGAAATGAGGTAGCGAGATGGATGGATGGAGTGGATGTAACACACATCACAGTGATGCCCACAGAGAATAGGGTTGCGAGAATCCCCTACAGTCGGGCAATCCACGTCTGTTGCAGCCCTAGTGAGTAGGTTGAGGTGCATGTGGTTTGCATATGACTTGCGCGACTTGGGGCTAACTCAGCGAGTCAACTCAGCCCAATAAAGAGAAGGAAGAGGAGAAAGACGGAAGAAGGAAGGAGAAGGGAGTAGGAGAAGTTATATACAATTTTTTTATGATGAACATACATTAAAAATTAACTTTTTGACCCACCAGGTCAACCCATCAAGTCTCGAGTTGACCTAACTTGGTGCCGAGTCCTAGTCCTAGTTAGCAAACTATATTGTTGAAGACCATAATAGCCAAGATGGAAGTGAATGTGCAAGGTGAAAGAGCGATGTGGGCCCTAGCAGGAAAATATATATATATATAAGTCTAATCGTGTTTTTGAATGGATATTTAGGTGATTTTGCATTACATTCAAATGATATTCTTTTGTCGGGATTGAAGTGGTGTGGACTCCACCATGTCAAAGAAACATGCAAGATGAGGAAATTGAAGAATTAGTGAGGCTACTTGACTGTCTTCACCTTCACGTACCAGTAAGAGAAGATAGGGACACAATGATATGGTTAAAGGATAAATTAGGTTGCTTCTCGGTATGGTCCTTTTATGAGTCTCTTCAGAGGTTTGAAAGGAATGGCACCCATGAGCACATGGAAAATGTTTGGCACTATGCGGCCCCTCCAAAAGTTGCGGCCTTTGAGTGGCTTGCAGGAAGAGGGTGAATTCTTACCATCAACAATCTCCAAAAGAAGTTAATGATTCTTCCCAACGTGTGTGTCATGTGCATGGAGGATGCTGAGACAATTAATCACCTTCTCATGCATTGCTCATTCGCAAGAAAGGTGTGGAGCTACTTCTTTGGCCTTTTCAATATGCCACAGGTTATGCAAAAGTCAACTGGAGAGCTGTTTTTTGCCTTGCCATAGAGTATGGCTAGGAAGGAAAGTAAAAGCTATTTGAAGGTTGACTTGGTGGTTTTATTATGGACTATTTGCGGGGAACCCAGCAAAAGGTGCTTTTGAAATGAGCCCACCAAGGCAGAGGAGGTCTTCTTCAAAGCAAAGCTTCTTGTAGTGGAATGGGATTCTTGCATTAAATCTTTAGAAGATTGTAATTTTTCCTTTTTTGCTTCAGTTGTAGTTTGTTTTTGCACCATCTCGGTGCTCTCTTAATAAAAAATTTGTTCCAAAAAAAGAAAAAATAAATAAATAATCAGATGTTTGGGTTTTCTATTTGCCATTTAATCTTTCGCTTATATTATGCCAATATTGCATGCAAGATGTGTGTGTGTGTGTGTGTGTGTGTGTGTGTGTGTGAAGTTAAGCTAGATCTATATAAATTGACTATTAGGTTTATATTACATTTTCAAGTATCAACTACTATCAATAATTTATATCGTTGCCTGTGATCCATAATATAGTCTATAATGTATCAAATGTAGACTTGTGTGACTGTACATGTACTCTTGAGAGTATATATAATATATGCCATCTGTTTCACTTCTGCACATAAATACACAATGTTTTGCAATAACTGGTTTACAGACTACTAAATACATTAAGTAAAATCACCCAGGTACTGACAAAGTATTGAATTGAGCATTTACCAATTTTATGTTTTATCTGTTACTGTTTTTCCCCCCTTTTATTTTCTTTTACACAAACAAAAATTCACAACAATTCAGCTGATATGAGCATTGACACAACGATAAAAACTGATTCAAATCAGTTTTGGGGCCAGCCAACACATACGCCAATACTGGTACGTTGAACCTTGGTCACGGCACCACACTGAAGAATCTCTCTCTGACTCTGCAGGATGGAATAGAGAATAAGCTATGGTTGAAGAAGTAACTATAGAGGATAAAATCAAACAGTCCTTCAAGGTGGAATCTCACCACCCATTGAAGAGTCTCACTTCAACCATCCAGTCACACGACAGAAGTAATCTAATGTCTTTTATTTAATTTAACAAAACTACAAATAATTGCTTTACATAATTTGTAAATAGACTGCTGGACAGTTTCCTAATCTAACAGAACGTGTCCCTCAAGTTAATTAAAGCACACTAAAACTAGGACTGCCTTTGCTAAAATACAACCTTCAAATAACAAGTATCTCACTTTGTAGTAAATTAAGATTGCTACTGTTTGGTGGTCTCCAAACCAACTATGCATTCTTCTTCTTTTTTAAGGGTAATTCAAATTTTTATTGCAAAACGGGGCAAGAGGGAAAACAAGAAGGATGATGAGAGATCATCCAGCTAATACAAAGGAGAAACACAACCCTGCGGAAATGCCACAGGCAAAAGACCCCCTCTTTTGAGGCATCACCCAGCTCGTTTCAAAAACATCAGAAATCCCTCCCAAATCACCCTGGTACTCACAGTGAATAAAGATATGGTCCATTTCCTCATCATGTGAGCACAAGATACATGCATTTGGAAGAATCATTTGCCTTCCCCTCAGGTTGTCGATACTCGATAGTAAGGATTTTGCTTTTACCCATGAGCCATGCGAAAGCCACCACCCTAAAAGGCCCCAGATATTTCCATATGTGCCATATAGGGTCCTTGACTTCAGAACCGGACTCATTTTGGAGGATCGAATAGGACTAGACTGAGAAGCACCCAGAAATTAATTCTAATACTAATTCTAAAATGTTTTGATGCAGCAAGACTATCAAAGAAGGGATAAACATATAGCAATTTTGAAGCTCCAATCCTCTAGCAAATCACCAACATGCCATGATTTAGCTTCAATTGCTCCAAATTCAGTAGCAATAGATAAAAGAGCAACTAAAAGGATAAAAACACAGAATCTCTCCATGCAAACCCATGACATCAGACCAAAGTGGCTTCTAGGGATCACACCACTAAAAACTACATCCTATGGCAAGAAACAATAGTAAATACCTTAGGAAAGTGTCATTCAATAATTAAAATCATTATGTATTATCAATCCCATACATTGCCGATATAGTCCTATCACCTATGTAGGTCAAAAACTTTTTCCTATTTTCAACAAAGGACTCCTATTCACTCTAACAAACAAGTTGTCTACTTTGTCCCTAGTTGACATAAAAGACAACTTGAAAATAACAAAACTAGATAAAAGTCCAACATTGCCCATACATTGCCTTCATTCATGTTTAACTGCCTTGCATTGTTGCACATAAAGCAAATAGGCTATATAAAAATCATATGGCCTTAAATGTTCCACAGTTTTTTATACAAAAAAGAGCATATAGAGACTTCACAAAGTGCATAAGCGTCAAAAAGAGGGCTTCAGTCAATTGCTACAAGGGCACAAAAGAAAGTTAGCTGGTTGAGAAAATACATAAGAAATACATCAGGAAAAATTCTTGATTGAGAAAATGCTTACAGAACAAGTATTAAACAAGGTATCTTGTCTCGTTTCTTTTTTTAAAAGGAAGCCATCACTTTAAGAACCAGAAGATACCATCTATTTTCTGCAGCAATAATGGGTCACAACAAATAGAGGCAATTTTCCACAAGCCTGCAATTTCTGAGGAGCCCACTTAATGACTTTATTTGAGTCCACTTCAATGATCAAAATGCCAGCATTCGAGGACAGGAAGATAGGCTTCATGAAGAGCCAAGATTTCCACATCATTCGAACCCACAACACCACAAGGACCAGAGAAAAATGTACCTATGTCCCTCGGCTTGCATGCTGCAGCCTCAAAGGATGATGAAAACAGGATAATCTGGTCTCATGAGTTTTTTTACAACTCCCGGAGAAGGAGAAGAAAAATTTGGAAATCAATAGTGAGAAGCAAATCTTATGTACAAGCCCATGCAGTTCATTATTAACCCTAAGTGAGGAGTTTTTTTTCTTTCTTTTTTCTTTTTTCTTTTTTCTTTTTCCTTTTCTTTAAGAGAAGAGCCTTGCATGGTTCATATTTCATATGAAATCCAAAACAGAAAACTACTTAAATCTTTAAATTCCATTAAGATTTTGACGAGATTGTTTGACTTCTCAGAAGCCAAAGAGAAGCAAACAATATTTGCCAATTTGGCTTTCATTTAATCTTCAAAACTTAAGAAATTATTATTGACTAAAAAAACTACAAAAAAAAAAAAAAAAAAAATTTGCCCCCAAGAAATATTCCTAGGAACCATTCAAATAAAATAAAATAAAAAGAAGAAGAAGAAGAAGAAAGAAAGAAAGAAAGAAAGAAAGAAGAAATATTCATCAAGAGAAGCTGCATTCTAATCCAACCTAAGGTAAGAGCCCAAGATGTCAAATGCCACAAAAGGAAATTAAGGACTAGAGATAGTTTTGATAATTTTTTAAGAATTACTGTAAGATGTCCAAAATGATTTTGGAAAAATCTATGCACACCACAGAGAATTTAAATAAATTAATTTAAAAAAAAAAAAAATGCAAAAGCATGGTGAGTGGCAATAGAAAATCGTACAATGCAAAAAATGCAATCAACGTGAATGAAGGCTCATCAATAGGGATAGGTCACCTAGCAAGCCTACAGTTCAAATTACGCACTTGATCCAAGGAACTCTTTTATTGATCTATTAGTAGAAACAAAAGAGCATCTCTACATGTTGCCCACAAATATAAGACATTAAGAATAAATTGGTGCAAAGCAAGGCATAAGAAAGAACATCACAAGCATTAACCTGCAATCATCTGTTACAAATACTTGCAATCGATTCATACTAAGCAACTATTTTATAGGGTGCAAACCATAGACTAGTAGTGCCATTTTGCTGGGTGGTAACTAGATAAGGTATTAAGTATTAACAACGGACCATATACGGAGCCAGCAGAAAGATCATCCTGAACTATATGCTATTATGTGCTTAAAAGTTGGAGAGCCACTGAACCATTGCTCCTCTGCCTATAGGGTTTGGAGCTGGTTTTTTAATCTATTTGGACTAGTGTGAACCATGCCAGAATCGGTGGAGAACCTTATGGACGCCGAGTTCAATGGATTCCGTTCGAGGGGTAGAATCTTGAGGGACTCTACTTTCCGATGCCAGTGTGGTCTATGTTAGAAGGAACCTGATAACAGCGTGCTTTGGAACAAAGTGGAGAGAGCATTTGATAGATGAACAGGAGAATCAAAGTCCATATCTTCTTTGATAGATGACTAGGAGAATCAAAGACTGCATCATGACTGGGGAGTTTATTGCCTTCGGTTATGGATTTATGAGGGGTTGGTTGGAAACAATGTTTGAAGTACCGGTATCGCTACAAGCTTCGCTGGCCAGGGATACGGAAACAATATCGATATCGCTGATAACCATAAATGTGGGAAGACTTGAGAAAATGGTAGAGGAGATGCTAAAACACACATATTTGCATATTTAGAAATAAAAAATTTACAAAAAGAATGTATACATAATAAGTTTCCATTTAATGGGGGCTTAAAAGCATGTGTCGTCATACGAAACAGTCTAACCATCCCATCGATCCCATTTAACCATCCAATCATCCATCCAAACATCCAAAGATATTGCAGAATATCAATAACTCAAAATATTTTGCCAAGAAATCATCAATAACTGGAAAGGAAATGAAAGATTGTCGTCTTGATATCGAGCATGTTGTGATAATGATAAATATTGAGATATTATCAATATTAGCAACGACAAATTGAAAACTGCATACAACAATGTGCTCATAAAAAAGTTTAAATAGATTTTTTTTTAATAAACAAACTTTCTTTGATATCTCTACATTAGTGATATTATTGAAATATCGCCGATACACTCGTGATACAATCGTCATTACACAGTCGAAAATATTGGCGATACATTGCCAATATCAATACTTGGCAATACAAGCGACGCCTGGATTTTACACAATTGAAAATATTGGCGATATCAATACATTGGCGATACATCGTTGATGTCTAGAATTTCTAAGACTACCGGTGTTATCGGTATCGCTACTAGTGTTATTGGCGTTGCCAAGCTAGAGATAACAATAATATCGAAGATATTTCAATAATATCAAATATATGTCAAACAATATTTGGAAGTAAGTGATGACAGGGGAGCTGTGGGGACCTGTCCAGGGTTTGGATGAATGGCTAGTGTCATAGGTTTGCTCCCCACAAACGTGGTTAACCTCACTCAAGATATTTTCAGTTATGGCTATAGTTAACCACACTCAATATACTCATAGATCCACACGTATCTTATTCCTAAAATCCTTTTAAGATCATTTTCTTCTTTGTAATTGTAGAACTTAGTAAGGATTGCATCAGTTGGCATTGGAATAAGTTTGCGCCTATGATTCAGAAGGTGAGGACATGGTGAAGGAATTGCAGCAGATGGAGGACCAATGATTGATGCTAGATTCAATAAGCTCAAAATCCTACAAAGGCAAGGCAGACACCTTGACCCTGCCCGTAGCAACTGGATACTCAGACACTCATTGATGTGGATCATGAATCCAAGAATGAACCAGACAACCTACAACATAGATGCATGAAACTAAGGCCTACAGGGAAATCATGCTCAAAGAGGCAATTTCAACCATGTAAGCCCAACAAAACTACTTTCATATTTGCATGGAGATATTGGAGTCTATTAGAGAAGAATTTTTCTTTCTTGGGTTTGATTAGGTTAACCATTCTTCCAAGCTAGGCATCATTAGGATGCTCCAACTTGAGGGGGTGTTGAAAGGTTGATAGTTGAATAAGGTCCGTGAGGCCCAAGTCCATGTAATAAGGCCCATGGGGCCCATTTACGTTTTTACTATTATAAATAAGAGTAGAGGGCTAGGGTTTCAGTACACCCTAAGCATCTCTCTCTCTCTCTCTCTCTCTCTCTCTCTCTCTCTCTCTGTAATTTCTTATAGGACCTCAAGATTAGCACCATGTAACCATTGAACATGATATCAAAGCCTAAGTGCTCCTAAGGTTTTTCTTCTTCTTTTCCCTACACTTTTTCCCCTTATTCTTCTTCATTTCTTTTTTTCTTTTTCTTTTTTTGAAAGACTTGCTAATTTTTGTGTTGCCTTGGCTAGGGTCTACTAGATTTTTCCTATTGAAGCAGATTTTTGTGTTACTTTGGATACGTTTTGCTGATTTTTTTTTCTATTGGGCCATTTTTTTTTTGGTATTTTTTGTATTTCCCTTCCTTATCCTAGGTGGTTTCCTTCTTTTCCTTTTTTCTTTTAATCTTCTTCTTCCTCTTTAACTCTGAGTTATATTCTACTAATATTTCTCAACAACTGGTGTTTCCCTTCCTAATCTTCTTTTCTTTCTTTCCTCTTTTATTTTCTTTCCCTCTTTCCTTCCCTGCACAATAACAGCTTCTTATTAACCATTTTCCCTTTACCGTTCGTTCTTCAACAAGTAGTGATTCCCTTCCTTCCCTACACAACAACAACTTCTTATTAACCATTTTCCCTTCACCGTTCGTTCTTCAACAGGTAGTGATTCCCTTCCTTCCCTACACAACGACAACTTCTTATTCACCCTTTTCCCTCCACCATTCATTCTTTAACAAGTAGTGATTCTCTTCCCTCCTTACACAACAACTTTTTATTAACCCTTTTCCCTTCACCCTTCATTGTTCTTTTTCATTCTTTTTCATTCTTTTTATGTTTTGAGAGTCATAAGGCCTTTTTTTCACTGACTCGTTGTGATTCATAAGAAGGGGGTGGCTTGCGGATTGTTTTTTTTTTTACAGGATTTTGCATCATGTATTGTCAGATTTGAAGCCTCTTTGATATATTGTTGACGCCCTTGTTGATTTTTCTGTTGTCCAGTTGAAGATGTTGCTAGAAATTCTTATTATTTTCCTTTCCTGAAGAACTTTTCTGAGGGATTTGATTTTTTTTTACTAAATGGTTGGAGTATTGCAAGATGTCCAGGTTGGAGGTATTTGACTGGATTGTATGTGTGACATGTACTTGCCTCTTCTCCACCACTTCCCTCAATGACTTGACAGCTTTTTTGTTGCAGACTCTCATTGCCAAGATGTGTGATGTGGCCAATATTTATACAGGGTAGTTGGGCAAAACAAGTTTATGTACCAAAAAGTTGATTCGGGCTTGTTTGGACTAGGTCATTGTCCCAGCATTGGCTCAAGACTTATGATTGTATTGGGCTTGTTTACTCTGAGCAATTGGCTCACACTCATTGTTTATATTGGATAGTTGGTCCATTCTTATTTGTTCTGAATGGTTGTCTGGACTTATAATTGTGTTGGGCAATTGGCCTAATGATGCAGGACAATTAACCATTTGCTCTAAAAGCTCAAACTGAGAGAGCATGGTGAATCAATCCATTTATCTCATAGCCTAGGCCCCACATCTCATGGGTTAGGACATCGGCCAAACTCCCTCGTGGGCCCCACATCACATGGGTACCGCCTCACACAAGCCACCCGCCTCAAATGGGTGGGGCCCGCCTCACAAGGGCCGCCCACCCTAAGTGTGCCTCTGCATCCCACAGGCCACCCCACTCAAGCCTGCTATGAAAATGCCCTTGCATTAATCACTCTCGGTAAGGAGTCTCAAACACGAGACCTCCTGCTCTAATACCACTTTGATGCAGAACAATTAACCACTTGCTCTAAGAGCTCGAACTGATAGAGCGTAGCCGATCAATCCCTTTATCTCATAGCCCAAGCCCCGCATCCCATGGGTTAGGACCTCAACCAAACCCTCCTTGTGCGCTCCACATCACATGGGTACCAACTCACACGAGCCGCCCGCCCCAAGTGTGCCCCTGCATCCCACAGGCCAGCTCACTCGAGCCCAGTGTGAAAATGCCCCTGCATTACCAACTTTGGCTACGCTGGATGGTTAATCTAGACTCGTTTGTTTGGACATTTGGTATGTTCTTATTTATTCCGGATAGTTGTTTGGAACTTATGACTGTCTTGGGCAATTGGCACAACCTTGGTTGAGTTGGATAATTGATCCAAACTCGTTTGTGTTAGATGGTTGTTCCGATGGCTCACATCACTAAAGTTGCAGAAATGCTTGTTCGCCGAAGTTATTAGTCATCCCATCGCCTCCATTTCTCATCCACTTGCATGCCTCTCATCACAACCAGCACTACTCATCTCTGTAGCCGCACTACTTTTTAATTTAATTTTATTTTTTCGGCTTTTAAAAACTCTTTTATGTGCCTCTCCAAACTCAAGTTCCTCTTTTCAGAGCATATTGAGTTTGAAGGGAATGTTTAAGAAGAATTTCTTCCTTTCTTATGTTTGATTATGTCAGTAGTTTAGGTTTGATTAATAAAATTATAATTTTCAATACAAAACAAGCTTAAAACGTGGCCAAAAACGGCATCATTATACCATACTACACGGCACCTGACACAATTCAATTTCGTTGAGCACTCAGGCTGCATTTGGATGCAAAATTGAAATGCATTATGAGAGGGGAAATTACCAGGCCCTAATAAAGTTTCCTACTTCGCAATGAAGTAGGCTTCAAATTGCAATTGCATTCCTTTCAAGTCCGACTTGAAAGTAACCTAATCTGAATTTGGACCCCAATTCCTCAATCTGACTACTGAATTTATTGCAATCCAATTGAATACGGCATCCAAACGCACCCTTCATTTTCCGCCTAATCGATTTAAAAATAATAATAATAATAATAATAATAATAAAGATGATAAAAGAATATGTCATGAAAATTTAGAAACTTGCGGATATAACAGAACACGAACCGGTAAATGAAGGATTAACCCTAAAATTCCAAAGAAATCTCCGGAGAGAGAAGGAGAGAGAGAGAGAGAGAGAGAGAGACCTTATGTTGAAGGGAGATGAGGAGCGACAGCAGCAGCAGCGGTGGCGCACGTTAAGCAGCAGCAGCGGTGGCGCGCGTTAACCAGCGGGGGATCTGGAGGCGCACGTTAAGAGTATGGAGCCCTAGCTGAAATTGAGAGAGGGAGGAAAGAGAGGGAGAAAATATCAGACATGTTTGACATATCTATCGATTTTTAGTTACTGAAATACCCCTGCTTGTAAATAGAAATACGACAAGGGAGAGGCATATGGGATCGGATTTAGTTCTTAAGGTCGGGATATTTTTGTATTTAGAAAAATTCCGAATAAGTGGGCATGAGGCATTTTGAGGGACGCGGTTACTAGCCAGTAGCTAGCTTTCTGGTGTCAAAGCTCTTTGGGACCCACCATGATGTATGTGTTTTATCCACGCCGTCCATCTATTTTTCTATCTTATTTTAGTGCATGATCCAAAAAATTAGATAGATCCAAATCACAGGTGGACCACACAACAGTAAAAAAGTATTGATTATTCATCCACCCTTAAAAACCTTTCTAGGGCCACTGTAATATTTATTTACCATCCGGCCCGTTGATAAGGTCACATGGACCTGGATCAAGGCAAAACACAAATATTAGATCCAAAATTTCAGTGGGCCCCAAAAAGTTTTCAACATAAGTGTTAAAACTCCCTTGCAGCTATAGAGAGAGAGAGAGAGAGAGAGAGAGAGGGGGGAGGGAGTAACGGCATCTTGAACCGTACCACATGAGATCTTCATGCGCACCAAGCTAATGGAGTGGGGCTGAGTAGGCTTAGGGTGGGCTTTATGGTGATGTTTTGTGAAATCCACTCCGACCATTAGGTTCTTGATAGCAATTTAACCATAGGTGTAAAACAATAAACAGATTCGTAATTCAGGTGGGCCATACCAAGAGAAACAGCAAGAGAAGGATATGTCTACCGTTAAATTTTTATGGTGCCAACTATGATATTTATGTGAAATCCACTCAAACCATTACCTTACTCCTAGAAATACATTAACGAGGACAAAAATCGTGCCCATTCTAGATTTATGTGAGGCCATATAAGTGAAACAATCTGAATGGTGGAGGTATCATGCACTATTTTCACTCATATGTCCCACCTGAATTGTGTATGCGGGTGAGCTTTTAACACTATAGTTAAATTCATGTCATGTATCCCATGATCGAAGTGGATTTCATGTACACCACAGGTGGGCCCACCCTAGCTCTTCCTGCCTTGTCTGCCAGTCCACATTCTTGTGCATGCTGACTCTTCCGACAGCTACCTCTTCTTGCTGGTGAGTACTGAAAGTATTATGTGAGCCTCATTATAACATGTGTTTTATTTATATTGTTTATCTATTTTTCTCGATTATTTCATGTCATTAGATCAAGAACGAGACAGATCCAAAGCTTAGTTGAACCACACCATAGGAAGTAGTGGTGAATGAGCGCCACCTTTAAAATTTTCTCGTCTATATATATGTGTGTACTTTAGACCATGTTAGGCCTTCCACTGCTTCCATAGCAGGTACAATCGTCAACATGGATGAGATGTCATTACCCTCGTGTATTCTCGGCATATCGGGAAGTGAGACATATTTCTATAATCCACACCACTGTGTCTTCTTTTCCACTATTGATGGACCACAAAGAAAAAATATATGTGATAGGATAATTGTGCCCTTTTGATTCCGGTATGATAACCAGACGGTTGGAATAGAAATATAGTCCTGGTCCACATTATACTGAAAAAAGTTTTATACTTGGTCAGTAGGTTTTTCAAATTTGAAATAATTCTTTTAGGGCATGGTCCATCACGGTAAGACATAATAAATGAATGGTTTAGATCACTTAGGAATGGCCCAAATATCAAAATTTTCAAACTTAAGGTTTCTCAGTTTTGAAGATTGTTCAAATGCACTTCAGGGTGACTTGTTTTTTTATTTTCAATGCAAGTACAGACAATGGTGATAAAATATATGCAAGTACAAAAACGCTAGGTATATTTGGATTAGTGATTTCAACATTATAAAATGCGTAAAAATAAAAATAAAATTCAATGATTATCATTATCACAGAAGTCTAAGGGCCTGTTTGATTTTTAAAATTAGAGCATAAATAGTGGTAAATGGTCATTATTACTTCTCAAGTGAAGTCTATGGGGAGAGCGTTAAGGCTTTATACTGTTACTTTTACTCATGATGTATTGTCTATTTATAAGAAGATGGGATTTTAGGGAGATCAATTATAGTATTATACCATTCTATAGTCTTTCATATGCCCCACTGCATTGGAATCTCATGATCCTACTTTATCATACGTCTATATCTAATTTAATTCTTCTACTATAATGATCTATCAATCAAATAACTTATGACTATGCAGTAGACGCCCAAATCTTAACCATCAAATTATCGTTAAGCGTGATTAAAAATTTTCAATAGTTAAAGAAAAATCTTAATAGTTAGAAATAAGTGCTGAGCCTAACTGTAACATCCCAGATATTACCATTTTAGCTTAGGTTCATCCTGTTTAATATATGTACCTCACATTAATTAATGGAAATTTTTACTTATTTGGTAAATAACTATTTATCTGTAATGATGTATATATGAGTTTTTTTACAAGAATCGCTTAGAAATGTGCCTATAACCATATAGAATTATTATATTTTTCAAAACTCTCAAATTAGAAATAATTACGAAAATGTTATTAACCTAAATTATTGATTTCTAGATTAGATAATTCTCATGATTCGTTTAATGGGAATTTTTTTTCATGCCTATATATCATAAATTAACCATGCAAGTCAAATTTCAACCCTCGAATCACAATATAAGTAATTAAATTGACATGATTTTTGTGTCTATCAAGTGGAAAAAGCTCGTAGGTAGTCATAATATGATATTTTCTTTCATACGAGCGACATAAATTATTCATCGTATGAACCGAGTGTAATACATTGGTAGGTTTTTCTTTAGGCTTATAAATATGGACATTTTGATTTAACCAATTTCTATCATCCATCGCAACTCAAATTTGTACCAAACTTTGTAATCATATGACTACAAGATCGTATAAAATTTAAACATCGATTTATAATTTTACACCATTGAATAATTTTTGCCTTAAAGCTAATTTATTCATTTTGGTACAACAGGTGAAATTTCAGATTTAGATATTTTCCACTATCGATCAACCACAAAATTTTGCTCAATCGTTTGCCTATCTTGACTACACATTTTCTTTAAAATTAAGCGATAATCATCAAGCGTGGACCATTAGATTGAGATCAAGTCCATTTTGGCACCTACCATGTCATTTTTCAACATTAGTCAATCTAAGTTTCGAAGCACCAAGAGAATTATATATTTCGACTCTATTCAACAATCTAAATACTATAGATAAATTAGATTTAAAGAAGGATTGTCAAAAAGGTGAAATTTGATAAATTCAATTCAAGTGGGATGCCACACACCCCCTCTCATGCATACTCTTTTACAAAAGGGGGCATGGGCTCCTTTTCCACTCAAAAACTGACACACGCTCACCTTCCCACGTCCAAGGAAGAGAGAGAGTGAGAGAGAGAGAGACGTCGAAGCTTAGCCACTCATCCATTCTCTTCTTTCTCCACATGTGTGGTGTCTCCCTCTTGCTCGAGCAATGTTGTGGTTTAGGTATAAGCTCTCCTATATATCCAGATCAACCTAGGGTTTGCATCTAAAGCTAACGTAAGTGGTTCCTTTAAACTTACACTAATTTAAGTTAAGTGTGTATATATATATATATATATATATATTCTCTTATTTTTGCATTAAATATTGTATAATTTGATTTTCACTATAATTTTTATGCTAATAAGTTGTTGAATTATAATAAATTGTTAATCTATATTGAAATTATGTTTAATATATGATTTTAATCATGTTGGATGTATTTTGTGGGTTGGATCACAAAACTATGCCTTAAGTTGTGAAACTACACGTGTTCGGGTTCCGAATGGTGCATACTTTGCGCATCCAATAGATTGGATAATTATGTCAGCAAACCTTATAATTTTGTTACTATTAATCTGACATAAAATTCATATTTAAAATTTTAGGGCAGTAAGACTCCCTTTTGGAATAATTTGGACTTATTAGATGACCTGTTTGACCCAAAATCGCACTGTTGTGCCTATAGATTCAATTTTGAGTGTATGTATACCATATTGAGGTTTATTTTATTATAATTTTATATTAATTAGTTTGTGAAAATACTACTTAACTTTTTATGAATTCATGAGGAGTAATAGATACAAGCATTGCCCTTCGTTAATTTTGAGAGCGATGTGTATTTGTACTCTATATAAGTTGGTTTTTGCTCATTTTCTTTTATTTTTGTTAAGTTAGTCTAATACTACTCTTCTCTTTTATTGAATTAACGTACTGCTATTTTTTTCATTTATTAAGTTAGTCTTGTGCCACCTCCCTTATTTTATGGCTTGGTCATATGTCTTAAAATTTCAAAACTCTTGTGGTTTGATTTATTTCCCCATTGATGCAAGTGATGTATTGAAATGTCACATAATTAGTGACTTGTATGTATTTATCATGGACATAATGCACTATCGGTAATGACCCTCTTGGCTGATGCATAAATCATTTAATTTGATTAGTGATGTACACATCGATGTAAGTAATCTGTGGGTGCATGTTACATCACTGTTATAGGATCAGATGTCGCGATTAGTTGTTCCATGAACAAATCATGTAACGTAATTCTTTTAATCAATGAGTTATGTCGTCTCGAGGTGTTCACATAAATTCACGGTAGTGTCAGATACACCAACGAATCTCCGTAGTTATGAAATGCGGAGCAAGCTAGGTTTATATGAATTATATTCCACAATGTGTTGGTCACTATATATGATGAGTCGCACACACTATGCTATATATGCATTCATGTAAATTGGTTGCACATATCAATACCACTCGTAATGGTAGAACACAAGGTGTATCGGAACTCTCACATTATTATTATAATGAATCACTTG
The DNA here is from genome assembly GCF_029962835.1 of Magnolia sinica. Classification (NCBI taxonomy): domain Eukaryota; kingdom Viridiplantae; phylum Streptophyta; class Magnoliopsida; order Magnoliales; family Magnoliaceae; genus Magnolia; species Magnolia sinica. The sequence goes on along the minus strand of NC_080585.1, from coordinate 26,285,346 downwards.
AATTATTGTTAATCTTAAAGGACAACCATCATTATGAGTGGAGCATTGACCCTGTCCAACCATACAAATGATGCATGTGACGTATATGTTGAAGATACGGGTGATGACTTCCTTACAGAGGATTATTCTGAGTAATGAGGGATAACGACGTTGTTGTTTAAATTTTAGTTTAGTTTTAATTACGTTTCATGTAAAAAAATATGGTATTTTATAATAAAATCCTACCTGGGTAAGTATTTGACGTTTAGTTGAATTTTTACATTTAAATGGAATAAGATTTAAGATGTGGTTGATTTTATTCTCGTCAATGTGTACTTTTATTAATGTGATCTGAAAAAAATGATACAATTATGAAGTATTCATTCATTCGTTTCATTAATATCTTGAATTATTGGGCACAAGTATGTACTTAGGCTACAAAAATTCAGGACATTACCCTAACATAAAAATCACTTGATGAACATTTGATATCCAAAATCTAAGCTAAAATAAGTTTTTCAAAAAATAATTAATCATTTATTAGCCATGTAAGTCTCAATAGAACTCAATGAATATGCACATTTACATCCATTTTATTAACCACATGATGACTTTATAAAAGGAAGTCAAAATATATATAATTAAGACTTGAACCATTACATGTTCATAGTTTAAGAATTAATCAGATCCAATACATCCTTAAGTTGATCATAGTCTAAAAATGATGAGGCTTTCAATCTAGAGACTTGACCTTGATCCGCCAATATAATTGTATGTGAAGTCTAATAATATGAGCCTATATCCATAGTATACTCACACTCCTATGTGGTGTAGGACAAATGCATACAAACTCATCATTATACTCGATGTTGGAGACCTTTAATATTAAAATATTTTTAATCCCCTCACACATGATGACTGCATCCATTATCATAACAATAATAATAACCACAAGTTTGTCCTGCAACTTGTGATGTGATCATGGCATAACATGGTATTAAGATTCATGGATCACGATTCTCCCTATGACGATAAATGTTATATCTATTTTTTTTCTAAAGAAAATCATCTATCTCTTATAACCCATGTCTATGTACATTTATAATACTCCCACATATTAATTATGACATAATCATATGTCCACTTAAGACTCATGGTTACCATGATTTACAGCCATGATTATCAATATCACATCCACATCATTCATGGATAAGTTTATATTGTTTTTACAGGGCACAACTGTTGAGAAGTGGAGCCACATCTGGACAGGGCTACTTGACCAGTTGAGTGCCCTGCTCGACCGGTCGAGTGGCCCTCTCGACCAGTCGAGGGCTGGCTCGACTCAAAGTCCAGCGAGCAGTAGTTTTTGGATCTGAGATGCTTGACCAGTTGAGGGTCTGCTCGACTAGTTGAGGTTACGCAGATTGTTTTGTGGATCTGATATGGACTGCGAAAATTTGAGTCAGTTTCGCAGAGGTGCGAAAGGGAAGTTGCCTAAACTATAAATAGGAGTTCCTAGGGCTTTTCTAGGGTTATGAGAGTTATTTTAAAGTGTGGGCAAATGGTTTTCTCTATACATCCAAGGAAAAATGTTAGTATATTGCTTGTAATATCGTTTTCTTCGTAGTGAAAGTTTGCACACGCGGTTTTTTACCCTTGTTTGGGGTTTTTTCACGTATATCTTGTCTTGTGGTTTGTTTAATATGCTTTGATTTTATTTTTAGAATATTTTTTTTTGTTTATCTTTTGTGGGTGAGACCGGAGATTAGATCTCAGTTCACTGCGTTGTTGGCGTGCTGTGCAACAACTGATATCAAAGCTATTGGTTTAGTTCTAGTGGAAGCGATGACGGAAGAAAGGAAGATTAGAATTAAGAAGTTTGATGGTTCAAACTTTGCCTTCTAGAAGATGTAGATAGAGGATTATCTGTATCAAAAGGACTTCTATATTCCTCTAGGAGGAAAATAGAAGAAACCAAAAAAGATGATAGATGATGAATGGTCTTTATTGGATCAGAAGACTCTAGTAACGATCCGACTCTCTTTCTCTAAGAGCATCGTCTTCAATATATCCAAGGTAAAGACCACAAAAGAATTAATGGAAGCCCTAACTACGATGTATGAAAAACCCTCAACGTCCAACAAGGTTCATCTTATAAAATAGCTATTCAACATGAAGATGTCAGATGGTGGGAGTATGGCTAAACATCTAAACGAGTTCAATACAGTCATGAGTCAATTGGAATCCGTTGCATTACTTTTGAAGATGAGGCTAGGGCGTTATTGATCTTGTCTAATTTGCCAGACAGTTGAGGATGGTTTGGTGATTGCTGTGAGCAATTCTTTAGGGTCGACAAAGCTGAAATTTGATGATGTGACTGGTCTAATTATCAGCTCAGAATCTAGAAGAAAGACATCAGGAGTTTCAGGGGATTCAGGGAATGCTCTAAACGTTGAAGGAAGAGAAAAATCGCTGAATAAAGAAGGCAATAAACACGGACGTTCTAAGTCGAGGAAAAAGTCCAAGGGACTGAAAGACAAAGACGAGTGTCGGCATTGCGACAAGAAGGAGTACATGAAATGTGATTGCAGGGCGCTTAAGAAACAAGAAGAAAGCTCTCAAGGCGGGAAAGATTTAGTGAATCTATTTGAGGAGAGCGACAGAGAGGCGCTGATCTTGTCTCTTGATGTGAGGAATGAGTCTTGGGTCATAGACTCAGGTGCTTCGTTTCATGCCACTTTGTATAAGGAAGTTCTGCGTAATTATGTGTCAGGTGACTTCGGGAGAGTCTACCTGCGTGATGATGAGCCGTGTAGTATTGTTGAAAAGGGAGATGTTCATATAAATTAGAAAGACAGAACGGTTTTGAAATTGAAGGATGTCAGACATGTACCGAGTTTGAAACGGAATTTGATCTCGGTGGGGTAGTTGGCCGATATCGGATATGTGACGATATTCACTAATGATTCCTGGAAGATCACAAAAGGTGCCTTGGTGATATCTCGAGACAAGAAGGAAGATACTTTGTACGTGACTTCAGGATCGTATAGTTCACTCACAGTCGCATCAACTGGAGTGAATGGACAGTTATGGCATCAGAGGTTGGGACATATGAGTGAGAAATTGATGAAAGTGATATTGTCAAAAGGGAAGCTACCAGGGTTAAAGTCTATTGACTTGGAATTCTGCGAGGATTGCGTGTATGACAACAGAAGCGAGTAAGTTTCAAGAAAGCAGGACGTGCTCCAAAGACACATCTGTTAAAGATTGTATACACTAATGTGTGGGGACCGGCACAGGTATTATCTCTTGGTGGCTGACGTTATTTTGTTTTTTTATTGATGATGCTAGTAGAAAATTGTTGGTCTATTTCTTAAAGCATAAATCTGATGTATTTAATGTATTTAAGAAATAGAAAGTAATAGTAGAAAATGAGGTAGGTAAAACAGTAAAATGTCTCAGATTAGATAATTGAAGAGAATACCGTGATAAGAGATTTGAGGAGTATTGTGCAACAAATGGAATCAAACATCAGAAAATGATTCTAGGGACACCGCAGTAGAACGATGTGGCTGAGCGTATTAACAGGATCATCCTTGAGCACGCCAGGAGCTTGAAGTTGCATGCAGGGTTGCCCAAGACCTTTTGAGCAGATGCTGTGAATACTGCCGCATATCTCATCAATAGAAGTCCCTCAGCACCATTGGATGGTGGGCTACCAAAAGAAACGTGGACTGAGAAAGAAGTGAACCTTGCACATCTCATAGTGTTCGGTTGTACTTCATATATTCACATTGATGTAGAGCACAAGAACAAATTGGATGCGAAGTTCAGGAGGTGCACGTTTATAGGCTACGGGCAACATAATTTTGACTACAGATTTTGAGATACAGAAAATAGGAAAATCATCAGAAGCAAAGAAGCAGTCTTCAATGAAAAAGTAATGCATAAAGATAGTGTACAACAAAACAAGGCTAAGGAGAAAGAATTCGTAGAGTTGGAAGAGTTAGAATTCGTAGAGTTGAAGGAGTTACCGGACACGGGTGTTATAGCGCCAGAGGATGATCATGCACAGGAACATTATGAGGCAGAGCCACAAACAACGGTTGTAAGGAGGTCTACTCGGGAGAGGAGACCCACGGTCCGATACTCTCCCTCTTACATTATCTACTGCTGACAGATAATGGTGAACCGGAGTGTTTTGAAGAGGCATTACAGTCAAATACATGGGTTAAGAGGGAGCGAGCCATGGATGATGAGATGGACTCTCTTGAGTCCAATCGTACATGAGAGCTAGTCACTCTACCTAAGGGTAAGAAAGCTTTTCATAACAAGTGAGTTTACAGACTGAATGAGGAGTATGATGGTTCGAAATGATACAAGGCCAGATTGGTTGTAAATGGTTTCAACAAAAGGCAGGTATCAATTTCACTAAAATATTTTCACCTGTAGTGAAAATGTCTACGATTCGCATGGTCTTGAGTATAGTGGCTACAGAGGACTTACATTTAAAGCAGTTAGATGTTAAGACAACCTTTCTTCATAGGGACCTTGAAGAAGAGATATATATGCATCAGTCGACAGGATACGTGGCACCAGGAAAGGAGAACAAGGTGTGTAGACTGAAGAAGAGTTTATATGGCCTAAAGCAGGCCTCGAGATAGTGGTACAAGAAGTTCAATAATTTCATGTTGGGAAATGGTTTTAAGAGATGTCATGCAGACCACCGTTGCTATTTAAAGAAGTTTGATACGTCGTACATCATCCTTCTTCTGTACGTTGATGATATACTTATGGCTGGTTTAAGCATGAAAGACATCTCAGATCTCAAAAGATAACTGTCTAGAGAATTTGTTATGAAAGATTTAAGAGCTGTAAAACAAATCCTAAGCATGAGGATAAAGCGTGACAGGGAAAATAAGAAACCGGTTTTGTCACAGGTAGAACACATAACCAGGGTACTTGATCGATTCAATATATGAGATGCTAAGCCGGTTAACACTCCACTAGCCAATCACTTCAAGCTTTTTAAGGAGCAAGGTGTAAAAACGCAGGAGGAACGAGGCTACATGGCTAAAGTCCTATACACGTTAGCTATTGAGAGTTTCATGTATGCTATGGTGAGCACGAGGCCAAACATTGCTCAAGCAGTGAGAGTTGTTAGCAGGTTCAGGAACAACCCTGGGAAGGAACATTGGGAAGCTGTGAAGTGGACCTCATATACCTGGTAGGTACTGTAGATATAAGGCTGTGCTATGGTGGATCGAAAATCAAGCTAAAAAGCTACGTAGATTCAGATTTGACAAGAGATATCGACAGCAGAAGAAGCACTACAGGTTATGTCTTTACTCTGTGTAGTACTACAGTCAGTTGGGTCTCTCAGTTACAGAAGATAGTATCTATCAATACAACAGAAAGTAAATAGAGTAGCTCACAGAAGCTTGCAAGGAGATAGTATGGATGCAAGGTTTCATGGAAGAGTTGGGTAAGAAGCAAACAGATTGCAAGCTGTACAATGATAATCAGAGTGTAATACACTTAGCTAAGAATTCAGCTTTTCATTAAAGGACCAAGCTTATTGACATCAGATATTATTTCATATGTTCGTTACTAGAAGATGGATTGATTGCTCTAGAGAAGATTCATACAAGTGAGAATCTTGCGGATATGCTGACTAATGCGGTCATACGGGAGAAGCTGAAGTTCTGTTCAGCTTTGATTGGTCTTCAGGCTTGAAGACGGGGAGGTAGTGCACTTCGAATGTAGAAGACGAAAGTTTATGATTATGTGTCTCCAAGTTGGAGATTGTTGAGATGTGGAGCCACATCTAGACAAGGCTGCTCGACTAGTCGAGTGCCCTACTCGACCAGTCGAGGGCTAGCTCGACTCAAAGTCCTGCGAGCAACAGTTTTTGGGTTCAAGGTGCTTGACCTGTCGAGGCCCCTACTCGACTAGTCGAGGGTCCGCTCGACCAGTCGAGGTTAGGCAAATTCGTTTTGCGGATTTGATAAGGATTGCGAAAATTTGAGTCGGTTTCGTAGAAGTGCGAAATGGAAGTTGCCTAAATTATAAATAGGAGTTCTTAGGGCTTTTATAGGGTTATGAGAGTTATTCTAAAGTGTGGGTAAAAGGTTTTCTCTATACATCAAAGGGAAAAAGTTAGTATATTACTTGTAATCTCGTTTTCTTCATAGTGGAAGTTTGCACCCGTGGTTTTTCACTCTTATTTGAGGTTTTCCACATATATCTTGTATTGTGATTTGTTTGGTATGCTTTGATTCTACTTCTAGATTATATTTTTTTTCTGTTTATCGTTTGTGGGTGGGACCGGAGATTAGATCTCGGTTCACTGCGTTGTTAGTGTGCTGCGCAACAACAACTCCAACATAAGCCCCTCAAGGGGTCACCACTCTGAGAGAGAGAGAGAGAGAGAGAGAGAGAGAGAGAGAGAGAGAGATTTCTTTTCTCTCTTTTTTACATTCACACATCCACATGTGTGACTCAATGTGTTTGCATATCTCTTAGCGCATCCCTATCCTCGCTATAAGGTTCCTAGTGTTGTCTTTTCTCTCCTCTTTATCTAATATAAATTTGGGAGAGAATCTTTTGCATTGAAAGTCTTACATTGGTAATTAAATGCTATTCTACGTCATTAATTAAAAGGTATGATTAGATATATAATCCATATTTTAGTTGACTGCAGAAACTTGAAAATATCTAAGTGGAGATCCTTACAGCCTCATCTATTAATTTGAACCATTTAAAATGTTTTATTCTTCCATTGTACTTCTAAACTCTAACAAGTTCTCTAATGTCCTTTATATACTATCAAACCTATGCATTTTATGAGCCCCTCCACGAGGATGATATTTTAGTGGCTAAACTGTGGAGTTCATTATCCAAAGTTGTAATTTCATAATCAGACTGGTTCAACAGTCCTTCACTCTAGTTCATGATTACATGGCTGTTGAAATATTTATCGTCCAACATTTTTCATTTTTAAGTGTCTGATAAATTTAGACAATCAAATAAGCAACTTTTTTTATTCATCATACACCTAAACTGGGTCCAATAAAGAAGCTGTAGGGGCTAAATCAGCAGTAGAGTTTAGCCAACACTACAGATCGAGGTTTTAGTTAACACATGCATGATGTGTGGATGACAGGCTTGGAGTTGGGCTTTTATGAACCAATGAAGATGTTGGATTTTTAGAAGGGAGATTGCTGATCTGCAGACGGTGAAAACTTAAGAAATTTCACAAAACGTACCATGTGATCCTATATCTCTGTGTTTTTGCTTCCTCACTCTACAGAAATTCGTAGTCTTTATTCCAATTTGATCTTAGATCAAGCTCATCAGTGGTCTGGTTTCAGGGTCAAATGGGAGCGTTTAGGTACAGCTCCTTTCTATGCTACAATGTGGGGCATGTCATTTTCTTGCCTCTGATGGGGTGCCATCCAGGTGGACTATCCTAATAACCATCTAACAAATGGGATTTTTGTTTTTTCAATAGGTCTGAAACACTGCCGATTTCTATCTTTTGTTGTTCATTCGAATGACACTGATTCAGGGGTCCAAAGTGGTTATTTCAACTGCATCCGTTCATACCTATCAAACGGTTCAGATCAATGCGTTGGTTTGATGATGACACGGGTGCACGTTCCTACAAGGACACATGGGTACACGTACCTGCAAGGACAAAATAATGCATTTGCAAGTTTTGATGGCAATCATGGACCGTTGATTTATTTTTGCATAGTTACTGGCTTTGCAGGCCAGTGATTATGCCTACGACAGTTCATTCCACTAGGGATCGTTTAGAGGCCTGGATTTGGGCCTGGGTTTGGATTAATTTCGAATAGATATCAATGATCACATTAGGCAGCTTCTTCTTTACTGATGGATTTCAAATCCATAATTTTCATTTTTGCTTGCTTTCGAAAAGTTGAGTTACAAGATTCAAGTATCCCAAATCCAACACCATCGTTAAAATTTTCAAATCATTCCCTCTGATACGGGCCACTTGACTCTAAAGTGGTCTGATTTTTGGGGTGTATCATGCCTCGGTGTTACACTCACAAGAGTTTCAACACAAGGTCATGGGTTCTGGTACCAATTGCCGTGAAATCCCACCACACACGGTGTGAGTGCGTGCGAAACAAAATGATGCAGAAAAAGGTGGGCCAAAAGATAATTTGGAAGCTTCTCAACGGTGGGTATCCCAACTGGGGGATTGAAAATATCTGGAATTTTCAATCCTAGGTACATCTGGAGGCGCACGTTAAGAGTATGGAGCCCTAGCTGAAATTGAGAGAGGGAGGGAAGAGAGGGAGAAAATATCAGACATGTTTGACATATCTATCGATTTTTAGTTACTGAAATACCCCTGCTTGTAAATAGAAATACGACAAGGGAGAGGCATATGGGATCGGATTTAGTTCTTAAGGTCGGGATATTTTTGTATTTAGAAAAATTCCGAATAAGTGGGCATGAGGCATTTTGAGGGACGCGGTTACTAGCCAGTAGCTAGCTTTCTGGTGTCAAAGCTCTTTGGGACCCACCATGATGTATGTGTTTTATCCACGCCGTCCATCTATTTTTCTATCTTATTTTAGTGCATGATCCAAAAAATTAGATAGATCCAAATCACAGGTGGACCACACAACAGTAAAAAAGTATTGATTATTCATCCACCCTTAAAAACCTTTCTAGGGCCACTGTAATATTTATTTACCATCCGGCCCGTTGATAAGGTCACATGGACCTGGATCAAGGCAAAACACAAATATTAGATCCAAAATTTCAGTGGGCCCCAAAAAGTTTTCAACATAGGTGTTAAAACTCCTCCCATAATTTAAAGGGGGCCCATCAAATGCACGGTGTTGATGTTCAACACGCATCACAGTGGGGCTCACGCAGCGCATGAGATCTTTATGGGCACCAAGCTGATGGAGTGAGAGTGAGTAGGCTTAGGGTGGGCTTTATGGTGATGTTTTGTCAAATCCACTCCGACCATTAGGTTCTTGATAGCAATTTAACCATAGTTTTAAAAGAATAAACAGATATGTTAATTCAAGTGGGCCATACCAAGAGAAACAACAATAGAAGGATACGTCTACCGTTAAATTTTTACGGGGTCAATTGTAATATTTATGTGAAATCCACTCAAACCATTACCTAACTCCTAAAAATACATTCATGAGGACAAAAAATCATGCCCATCCTAAATTTATGTGGGGCCATACAAGTGAAACAATCTGAATGGTGGGCTTATCATGCACTATTTTCACTCATATGACCCACCTGAATTGTGTATGTGGGTGAGCTTTTAGCACTATGGTTAAATTCATGCCATGCATCTCATGATCGAAGTAGATTTCATGTACATAATAAGTGGGCCCACCCCAGCTCTCCCTGCCTTGCCTACCTGTCCACGTCCTTCTGCATGCTGACTCTTCTAGCAACTACATCTTGCTGGTGAGTACTGAAAGTGTTATGTGTTTTATCTACATTGTTCATCTGTTTTGCTGGGATATATTTTTTAAAAAATAATAATAATTTATAAAGTGATGTCAAGAAAATCATGAAATACAACCCAACTTGAGAACAACTCAAAATAATAAATAAACAAAAAGGAAGCTAAAAAACAAACTATATATATATGGGAAAAGGTACTATGCGCTCGACCTCACGATAAGCTCCCGTGAGGTCGAGTTGTGTGGGCCCCACTGTGATGCGTGTCGACCATCAACACCATGCATTTGATGGGTCCCCTCTAAATTATGTGATATCCCAAAAATCAGCTGTATACTGAACTCAGGTGGGCCATAACATCTAAAATCATGTGAAGACATGCCAAAAACATATAAAAGCACTTGGTGGGGCCCCCTGAGTTTTGAATGCTGCTGAAACTTGGTCTGAACCCTCATCCAAGTGGGACACACATAATGGATGGGCTGGATTTGCAAACCACATCTCGGTAGGCCCAAAAAATGATTATGAATGTTTTAATGGTGCACGGCCCCTCCCCACTTCTGTATGTAGTGCGGCCCACGAAGTCACGAATTGACTTGATTTTTGAGACCCAGGCTCACGATGGAATGGTCATTAGATCAAGAACGAGACAGATCCAAAGCTTAGTTGAACCACACCATAGGAAGTAGTGGTGAATGAGCGCCACCTTTAAAATTTTCTCGTCTATATATATGTGTGTACTTTAGACCATGTTAGGCCTTCCACTGCTTCCATAGCAGGTACAATCGTCAACATGGATGAGATGTCATTACCCTCGTGTATTCTCAGCATATCGGGAAGTGAGACATATTTCTATAATCCACACCACTGTGTCTTCTTTTCCACTATTGATGGACCACAAAGAAAAAATATATGTGATAGGATAATTGTGCCCTTTTGATTCCGGTATGATAACCAGACGGTTGGAATAGAAATATAGTCCTGGTCCACATTATACTGAAAAAAGTTTTTTACTTGGTCAGTAGGTTTTTCAAATTTGAAATAATTCTTTTAGGGCATGGTCCATCACGGTAAGACATAATAAATGAATGGTTTAGATCACTTAGGAATGGCCCAAATATCAAAATTTTCAAACTTAAGGTTTCTCAGTTTTGAAGATTGTTCAAATGCACTTCAGGGTGACTTGTTTTTTTATTTTCAATGCAAGTACAGACAATGGTGATAAAATATATGCAAGTACAAAAACGCTAGGTATATTTGGATTAGTGATTTCAACATTATAAAATGCGTAAAAAAAAATAAAAATTCAATGATTATCATTATCACAGAAGTCTAAGGGCCTGTTTGATTTTTAAAATTAGAGCATAAATAGTGGTAAATGGTCATTATTACTTCTCAAGTGAAGTCTATGGGGAGAGCGTCAAGGCTTTATACTGTTACTTTTACTCATGATGTATTGTCTATTTATAAGAAGATGGGATTTTAGGGAGATCAATTATAGTATTATACCATTCTATAGTCTTTCATATGCCCCACTGCAGTGGAATCTCATGATCCTACTTTATCATACGTCTATATCTAATTTAATTCTTCTACTATAATGATCTATCAATCAAATAACTTATGACTATGCAGTAGACGCCCAAATCTTAACCATCAAATTATCGTTAAGTGTGATTAAAAATTTTCAACAGTTAAAGAAAAATCTTAATAGTTAGAAATAAGTGCTGACCCTAACTGTAACATCCCAGATATTACCATTTTAGCTTAGGTTCATCCTGTTTAATATATGTACCTCACATTAATTAATGGAAATTTTTACTTATTTGGTAAATAACTATTTATCTGTAATGATGTATATATGAGTTTTTTTACAAGAATCGCTTAGAAATGTGCCTATAACCATATAGAATTATTATATTTTTCAAAACTCTCAAATTAGAAATAATTACGAAAATGTTATTAACCTAAATTATTGATTTCTAGATTAGATAATTCTCATGATTCGTTTAATGGGAATTTTTTTTCATGCCTATATATCATAAATTAACCATGCAAGTCAAATTTCAACCCTCGAATCACAATATAAGTAATTAAATTGACATGATTTTTGTGTCTATCAAGTGGAAAAAGCTCGTAGGTAGTCATAATATGATATTTTCTTTCATACGAGCGACATAAATTATTCATCATATGAATCGAGTGTAATACATTGGTAGGTTTTTCTTTAGGCTTATAAATATGGACATTTTGATTTAACCAATTTCTATCATCCATCGCAACTCAAATTTGTACCAAACTTTGTAATCATATGACTACAAGATCGTATAAAATTTAAACATCGATTTATAATTTTATACCATTGAATAATTTTTGCCTTAAAGCTAATTTATTCATTTTGGTACAACAGGTGAAATTTCAGATTTAGATATTTTCCACTATCGATCAACCACAAAATTTTGCTCAATCGTTTGCCTATCTTGACTACACATTTTCTTTAAAATTAAGCGATAATCATCAAGCGTGGACCATTAGATTGAGATCAAGTCCATTTTGGCATTCGCTAAGAGAATTTTCAAAATAAGACGATCTAAGTCTCGAATCACCAAGAGAATTATAGAATCTAGCTCTATTCAATGACCCCAACACCATGAACGAATTAGATTTAAAGAAAGATAGCTAGAAAAGACAAACTTCAGAAACCCAATTCAAGTGGGATGCGACACACACCCTTTCTCGCTCTCTGCTTTACAAAAGGGGGCATACGCCCCTTCTCCACTTAAAAACTCACGCACTCTCCCCTTCCCACGTCTAAGGAAGAGAGAGAGAAAGAGAGAGAGAGAGAGAGAGAGAGAGAGAGACGTCGAAGCCTAGATGCTCATCCCTCTCTCTTCCTTCTCCATATGTGTGGTGTCTCCCTCTTGCTCGAGCAATGTTGTGGTTTAGGTATAAGCTCTCACCCTCATCCGATCTACCTAGGGTTTATATCTAAGACTAAGGTAAGTGTGTATATATATATATATATATATATATATATATATTCTCTTATTTTTGCATTAAATATTGTATAATTTGATTTTCACTATAATTTTCATGCTAATAAGTTGTTGAATTATAATAAATTGTTAATCTATATTGAAATTATGTTTAATATATGATTTTAATCATGTTGGATGTATTTTGTGGGTTGGATCACAAAACTATGCCTTAAGTTGTGAAACTACACGTGTTCGGGTTCCGAATGGTGCATACTTTGCGCATCCAATAGATTGGATAATTATGTCAGCAAACCTTATAATTTTGTTATTATTAATCTGACATAAAATTCATATTTAAATTTTAGGGCAGTAAGACTCCCTTTTGGAATAATTTGGACTTATTAGATGACCTGTTTGACCCAAAATCGCACTGTTGTGCCTATAGATTCAATTTTGAGTGTATGTATACCATATTGAGGTTTATTTTATTATAATTTTATATTAATTAGTTTGTGAAAATACTACTTAACTTTTTATGAATTCATGAGGAGTAATAGATACAAGCATTGCCCTTCGTTAATTTTGAGAGCGATGTGTATTTGTACTCTATATAAGTTGGTTTTTGCTCATTTCCTTTTATTTTTGTTAAGTTAGTCTAATACTACTCTTCTCTTTTATTGAATTAACGTACTGCTATTTTTTTCATTTATTAAGTTAATCTTGTGCCACCTCCCTTATTTTATGGCTTGGTCATATGTCTTAAAATTTCAAAACTCTTGTGGTTTGATTTATTTCCCCATTGATGCAAGTGATGTATTGAAATGTCACATAATTAGTGACTTGTATGTATTTATCATGGACATAATGCACTATCGGTAATGACCCTCTTGGCTGATGCATAAATCATTTAATTTGATTAGTGATGTACACATCGATGTAAGTAATCTGTGGGTGCATGTTACATCACTGTTATGGGATCAGATGTCGCGATTAGTTGTTCCATGAACAAATCATGTAACGTAATTCTTTTAATCAATGAGTTATGTCGTCTCGAGGTGTTCACATAAATTCACGGTAGTGTCAGATACACCAACGAATCTCCGTAGTTATGAAATGCGGAGCAAGCTAGGTTTATATGAATTATATTCCACAATGTGTTGGTCACTATATATGATGAGTCGCACACACTATGCTATATATGCATTCATGTAAATTGGTTGCACATATCAATACCACTCGTAATGGTAGAACACAAGGTGTATCGGAACTCTCACATTATTATTATAATGAATCACTTGAATTATTGTTAATCTTAAAGGACAACCATCATTATGAGTGGAGCATTGACCCTGTCCAACCATACAAATGATGCATGTGACGTATATGTTGAAGATACGGGTGATGACTTCCTTACAGAGGATTATTCTGAGTAATGAGGGATAACGATGTTGTTGTTTAAATTTTAGTTTAGTTTTAATTACGTTTCATGTAAAGAAATATGGTATTTTATAATAAAATCCTACCTGGGTAAGTATTTGACGTTTAGTTGAATTTTTACATTCAAATGGAATAAGATTTAAGATGTGGTTGATTTTATTCTCGTCAATGTGTACTTTTATTAATGTGATCTGAAAAAAATGATACAATTATGAAGTATTCATTCATTCGTTTCATTAATATCTTGAATTATTAGGCACAAGTATGTACTTAGGCTACAAAAATTCAGGACATTACCCTAACATAAAAATCACTTGATGAACATTTGATATCCAAAATCTAAGCTAAAATAAGTTTTTCAAAAAATAATTAATCATTTATTAGCCATGTAAGTCTCAATAGAACTCAATGAATATGCACATTTACATCCATTTTATTAACCACATGATGACTTTATAAAAGGAAGTCAAAATATATATAATTAAGACTTGAACCATTACATGTTCATAGTTTAAGAATTAATCAGATCCAATACATCCTTAAGTTGATCATAGTCTAAAAATGATGAGGCTTTCAATCTAGAGACTTGACCTTGATCCGCCAATATAATTGTATGTGAAGTCTAATAATATGAGCCTATATCCATAGTATACTCACACTCCTATGTGGTGTAGGACAAATGCATACAAACTCATCATTATACTCGATGTTGGAGACCTTTAATATTAAAATATTTTTAATCCCCTCACACATGATGACTGCATCCATTATCATAACAATAATAATAACCACAAGTTTGTCCTGCAACTTGTGATGTGATCATGGCATAACATGGTATTAAGATTCATGGATCACGATTCTCCCTATGACGATAAATGTTATATCTATTTTTTTTCTAAAGAAAATCATCTATCTCTTATAACCCATGTCCATGTACATTTATAATACTCCCACATATTAATTATGACATAATCATATGTCCACTTAAGACTCATGGTTACCATGATTTACAGCCATGATTATCAATATCACATCCACATCATTCGTGGATAAGTTTATATTGTTTTTACAGGGCACAACTGTTGAGAAGTGGAGCCACATCTGGACAGGGCTACTTGACCAGTTGAGTGCCCTGCTCGACCGGTCGAGTGGCCCTCTCGACCAGTCGAGGGCTGGCTCGACTCAAAGTCCAGCGAGCAGTAATTTTTGGATCTGAGATGCTTGACCAGTTGAGGGTCTGCTCGACTAGTTGAGGTTACGCAGATTTGTTTTGTGGATCTGATATGGACTGCGAAAATTTGAGTCAGTTTCGCAGAGGTGCGAAAGGGAAGTTGCCTAAACTATAAATAGGGGTCCCTAGGGATTTTCTAGGGATTGAGAAGGCTTTCTAAAACTATTGTATTAAAGGTTTTCATGATCAAGGTGAGAGAGAGAGAGAGTGAGAGAGAGAGAGCTTGTAGAAGGGAGTTTTCTCAGTCGACGTCTCGGCGGGTCTATATCCTCGGGATTGGTGAGATCTCTTCATTTTTTTTTTTTATTCTCTTATTGTTTATCCACTCCTACGTGAGTGAATAAGGTAGGAGATTGGATCTCGGTTCAGCTGCGTTGTTGGCGTGCTGCGCAACAACCGATATAAGAACGATTTGTCTAATTCTATTGGGAGCAGTGACGGAAGAAGGGAGGATTAAAATTGAGAAGTTTGATGGTTTAAACTTTGCCTTCTGGAAGATGCAGATGGAGAATTATCTGTATCAGAAGGATCTTTATATTCCTTTAGGAGGAAAAAAGAATAAACCAGAGAAAATAATAGATGATGAATGGTCTTTATTGAATCGGAAGGCTTTAGGAACGATCTGATCCTCTTTGTCTAAGAGCGTCACCTTCAATATATTCAAGGTGAAGATCACAAAAGAATTAATGAAAGCCCCAACTACGATGTATGAGAAACCTTCAGCGTTCAACAAGGTTTGTCTTATGAAACAACTATTCAACATGAAGATGTCAGATGGTGGGAGCGTGGTTGAACATCTAAATGGGTTCAATATAATCACGTGCCAATTGAAATCCGTTGGCATTGTTTTTGAAAACGAGGTTAGGGCGTTATTGATCTTGTCCAGTTTGCCAGACAGTTGGTATGGTTTAGTGATTGTTGTGAGCAATTCTTCAGGGTCGACAAAGCTGAAATTCGATGATGTGACCGTAGAATGCTTTAGGAAGAATTTAGAAGAAAGACATCGGGAGTTTTAGTGAATTTCGGGAATGCTCTAAACGTTGAAAGAAGAGGAAGATCACTGAACAAAAGAAGCAATAAATACGGACGTTCTAAGTCGAGAGAAGTCCAAAGGATCGAAAGACAAAGACGGATGTTGACATTGCGGCAAGAAGGAGCACATGAAACATGATTGTAGGGCGCTTAAAAAACAAGAAGGAAGGCGGGAATGATTCAATGAATCTATCTGAGGAGAGTACACAATGGCGTTGATTTTGTCTCTTAATGCGATGAATGAGTCTTGGGTCATAGACTCGGTGCTTCGTTTCATGCCACTTCGTGTAAGGAAGTTCTGTGTAATTATGTGTCAGGTGACTTTGGGAGAGTTATTGGGTGATGATGAGCCGTGCGGTATTGTTGGAAAGGGAGATGTTCATATAAATCAGAAAGACAAAATGACTTTGAAATTGAAGGATATCGGACATCTGAGTTTGAAATGAAATTTGATCTTAGTGGGGTAGTTGGCCGATCAGGATATGTGACGACATTCACTAATGATTCTGGAAGATCACAAAAGGCGCCTTGGTGATATCTCGAGGCAAGAAGGAAGGTACTTTGTACGTGACTTCATGGTCGTATAGTTTACTTGCGTAGTCGCATCAATGGAGTGAATGGACGATTATGGCATCGAGAGTTGGGACATATGAGTGAGAAATGGATGAAAGTGCTATTGTCGAAAGGGAAGCTAGCTGAAGTCTATTAACTTGAAATTTTGTGAGGACTGCGTGCATGGCAAGTAGAAGAAGGTAAGTTTCAAAAAACAAGACGTGCTCCAAAGACACATCTGTTAGAGCTTATATACACTGATATGGGGGACCGGCATAGGTATTATCTCTTGGTGGTCACGTTATTTTGTTTATTTTATTGATGATGCTAGTAGAAAAGCGTGGGTTTATTTTCTTTGGGTATAAATGATGTATTTGATGTATTTAAGAAATGGAAAGTAATGGTAGAAAACGAGACAGTAAAACAGTAAAATGGCTCAGATCTGATAATGGGGAAGAGTACTGTGATAAGAGGTTTGAGGAGTATTGTGCGGCAAATGGAATCAAACATCAGAAAACGATTCCAGGGACACCACAGCAGAATGGTGTAGCTGAGCGCATTAACAGGACTATCCTTGAGCGCGCCAGGAGGATGAGGTTACATGTAGGGTTGCCCAAGACCTCTTGGGCAAATGCTGTGAATATTGCCGCATATCTCATCAATAGAAGTCCCCCAGCACCATTGGATGATGGGTTAGAAGAAACGTGGACTGGGAAAGAAGTGAACCTTGCATATTTCAGAGTGTTCGATTGTACTTCATATGTTCACATTGATGCAGAGCATAGAAATAAGCTGGATGCGAAGTCCAGGAAGTCCACGTTTATAGGCTACAGGCAGCATGATTTTTGCTACAGGTTTTGGGATACAGAACAAAAGAAAACCATAAAAAGAAAAAGAGTTCTTATATGAAAAAGTGATGTATAAGGATAGTGTGCAGAAAATAAGGCCAAGGAGAAAGAATTTGTAAAGTTAAAAGAGTTACTGGACACGGGTGTTATAGCGCCACGGATGATCATGCACAAGAACATTATGAGGCAGAGCCACAGACACCGGTTGTGAGGAGGTCTACTCGGAAGAGGAGACTCATGGTCCGATATTTACCCTCCTTACATTATCTACTCCAGATAATGGTGAACTAAAGTGTTTTGAAGAGGCATTACATAAACACGGGTTAAGTGGGAGCAGACTATAGATGATGAGATAGACTCTCTTGAGTCCAATCGTACATGGGAGCTAGTCGCTCTACCTAAGGGTAAGAAAACTTTTCATAACAAGTGAGTTTACAAACTGAAGGAGGAGCATGATAGTTCAAAATGGTACAAGGCCAAATTGGTTGTGAAAGTGTTTCAACAAAAGGCGGGTATCGATTTCATCAAATATTTTCACCTGTGGTGAAAATGTCTACAATTCGCATAGTCTTGAGTAAAGTGGCTACAGAGGACTTACATCTAGAGCAACTAGATATTAAGACAACCTTTCTTTATGGGGACCTTGAAGAAGAGATATATATGAATTAGTTGAAGATACGTGGCACCGGAAAATGAGAACAAGGTGTGTAGATTGAAGAAGAGTTTATATGGCTAAAGCAGGCCCCGAGACAGTGGTACAAGAAGTTCGGCAGTTTCATATCGGGAAATAGTTTTAGGAGATGTCATGTAAACCATTGTTGCTATTTAAAGAAGTTTAATACATTGTACATCATCCTTCTTCGTACGTTAATGATATGCTTGTGGCGGTTTAAGTATGAATGACATATCGATCTTAAAAGACAAACTGCAGAGAATTTGTTATGAATGATTTAGGAGTTGCAAAACAAGTCCTAGGCATGAGGATTAAGCGTCAGGAAAAATAAAAAACTAGTTTTGTCACAGGTGCAAAGTACATATCAAAGGTACTTGATGAATTCAATATAGGAGGTGCTAGCCGGTTAACACTCCATTAGTCAACCATTTCAAGTTTTTAAGGAGCAAGGTGCAAAGACGCGGCAGGACCAGGACTACATGGCCAAAGTCCCATACGCGTCGGCTATTGGGAGTCTCATGTATGCTATGGTGAGCACGAGGCCGGACATTGCTCAAGCAGTGGGAGTTGTTAGAAGGTTTATGAACAACCCCGGAAGGAACATTGGGAAGCTGTGAAGTGGATCCTCGGATACCGGTAGGTATTGTGGATATAGAGCTGTGCTATGGCGGATCGAAATCAAGCTACAAGGCTATGTAGATTCAGATTTGGCAGAGATATCGACAGAGAAGAAACACTACAAGTTATGTCTTTACTCGGGTAGTCTTCTGATCATTGAGTCTCTTAGTTATAAGAATATAGTATCTATCAGACAACAAAAGCAAAATATGTTGCAGCTACAGAAGCACAAGAAGATGGTGTTGATGCAAGGTTTCATGGAAGAGTTAAGAGTTGTAAGTTGTACAGTGACATTTATAGTGCAATACACTTGGCTAAGAATTTCAGTCTTTTCATTCAAGGACCAAGCATATTGACATTAGATATCACTTTATACATTCGTTACTAGAAGATGGATTGATTGCCCTTGAGAAGATTCATATAAGTGAGAATCTGAGGATATGTTGACCAAGGCGGTTACACGGGAGAAGTTGAAGCTCTGTTCAACTTTGATTGGTCTTCGGGCTTGAAGACGGGAAGGTGTGGTGCACTCCGCATGTAGAAGACGAAATTTTATGGTGATGTGTCTCCAAATGGGAGATTGTTGAGATGTGGAGCCACATTTGGACAAGGCTGGCGCTCGACCGGTCGAGTGGCCCTCTCGACCAGAAGGTGGCTCGACTCAAAGTCCAATGAGCAGTTTTTGGGTCCAAGGTGCTCGACGTCAGGCCCCTGCTCGACCGATCAGGTAGGCAAATTTTGTTTAGGACCATGGAAATTTGAGTTGGTTTTCTAGAGGTGGGAAAGAAAAGTTGTCTAAACTATAAATAGGGGTTCCAAGGCCATTTTAGGGTTATGGGAGATTCTAATGTGTGAGCAAAGGGTTTTCTCTATACATTTAAAGGGAAAAGGTTGGTATATTGCTTGTAATCTCGCTTTCTTCATAGTGGAAGTTTGTACCCATGGTTTTTTACCCTTGTTGGGATTTTTTTACGTATATTTTGTCTTGTGGTTTGTTTGGTATGCTTTGATTTTATTCCTAGATTATACTTCTTTCTGTTTATCGTTTTTGGATCCATGATACATAAAATCCAGTACCCACTATTTGAATGGTTTCATTTGAATTATTTGTATACCAATGTAAACTCTGAGAGAGAGAGAGAGAGAGAGAGAGAGAGAGAGAGAGAGAGAGAGAGAGAGAGAGAGAGATTTCTTTTCTCTCTTTTTTACATTCACACATCCACACGTGTGACTCAATGTGTTTGCATATCTCTTAGCGCATCCCTATCCTCGCTATAAGGTTCCTAGTGTTGTCTTTTCTCTCCTCTTTATCTAATATAAATTTGGGAGAGAATCTTTTGCATTGAAAGTCTTACATTGGTAATTAAATGCTATTCTACATCATTAATTAAAAGGTATGATTAGATATATAATCCATATTTTAGTTGACTGCAGAAACTTGAAAATATCTAAGTGGAGATCCTTACAGCCTCATCTATTAATTTGAACCATTTAAAATGTTTTATTCTTCCATTGTACTTCTAAACTCTAACAAGTTCTCTAATGTCCTTTATATACTATCAAACCTATGCATTTTATGAGCCCCTCCACGAGGATGATATTTTAGTGGCTAAACTGTGGAGTTCATTATCCAAAGTTGTAATTTCATAATCAGACTGGTTCAACAGTCCTTCACTCTAGTTCATGATTACATGGCTGTTGAAATATTTATCGTCCAACATTTTTCATTTTTAAGTGTCTGATAAATTTAGACAATCAAATAAGCAACTTTTTTTATTCATCATACACCTAAACTGGGTCCAATAGTTTAGATAGGCTATTCCGAATTTTTGTAATTCATGTATGCAATGTATAAGAAATTTCTAAATGCCTATACATTGACCACCATACTCTAGTAGTGTACCAAATATTTATTCACTACGTCCATGACCGAAACCTTACAACATCAACGTAAGCATTGGGCAAAACACTCAAGCTTATGGGGCCCATCACATTGTATATGTGGAATCTACTCCATCCATCAGGTGAGAAAACGTATGGTGACCAACACAAAAGATCAGCTCTGTTAAAAAAAACTGGTCTATACAAATGCAGAAAACATAAATTGTACCTAACACCTCTAAGTTGATACAGTGTGGCCAACACAAGATTTGGACAAGCTAATTTTTATATATTACCTTTAAACTGATGAGATACACCTGATAAATGGGATTGATGAAATATACATATATACCATAGAGGCCCCCACGTACAAACTTACGATTACGGTCCCATCCCTATTATTCTCAGTGGTGCGTCACACCTAAGTTAGATGGTGGGCTTTTGGGCCATGTTCCTAGAGTCAATGAGTCTACCTAATGTATGGAGTAGCTGTCATGAGCATAATATCTAAATATACAGGCCACACTTAAGGGTTTTTGCATGGTTGTTTACTGTTTTCTATATTGTGGCCCACCTAATGATTTTTACTATTTCAGTCAGCGTGATTTCCACCAACAAGAATAATGAGTTGGACGGTCCAGATTAGCTTGCATATGCCGTGTGTGTGGAAGATGAATTGCAGCATGCAAATTGCATGGAGCAACATGATATAATCCGGTCCATTGAATATAAATTGGGCTGGGCTGGGCCAGCTAAGATCTGTCCAAACTTAGCCCACTAGCCCAAGTATTTACTGACCCCACAAAATCTCCCACGTCCATCTCAAAGCCTCAAAGGGGTGGACCAGGACTTTCAATGCTTCTCTTAATAAGTCTGGATTTTGAGGCCCAAGATCAGTTTTCCTTTTTGCCGAACCTATTTATCAGTTGGGGAGGCTTCCCTAAAAGCCACTACTAATCAAGCCCAACATTTAGACCCAGGCCACATGGTTTTGGGTGGGCCAAGTAATCCTGACCATGGATCAGGTTCAACAGTGGATTCAACTAGCCCAACTTTCTTGTGAAGCAGGTTCGGGCCTACCTAAAAGGGTTAGGCTTGGGTTGAACCTTACCCAAACATGGCTCACCCTAATAAGTTATCAACGGGTCGCACTAGATGACCTGATCCAAGGAAAAATGATTTATTTATACATGTAAAGAAGGAACATGATAAATTTTAAGTGAGTTGGGTTGGGCCATTGAATAATAGGTCATTGGTCCACTCATCTGTTTGGGCTAGAATTCTTGGCCGATTTAGTAAATGGGTCGGGCTGGATCGAGCTTATCAGACCCAGCCTGAACTCGGACCCATTGCCACCCCTGGGTCTAATATGGAAAGTTTGATTAGCTGGAAAGGAAAAGGTGGCTCTCCTCTTCAAATCTATTTCTCATTATTGCAACATCAAGTCTGTGTAAGTGGGGCACATCGTTTTGCCGTCCAAACCATGGGTATATATGGTGGACCCCACCATCAAAGCATGGATGATACCCTATAAGTACTTCAGATTGGAAGATCCTAACCATCTAAGCATTGGCTTGTTTTTTGAATTGTTGCCATATCATTCTGTTAACCATTCAGTTGCAGGTTACTAACGAAAGGGTGGTCTCCTAATCATATAGTTCTTGAGGCATCTCCATCTATGGTGGGGCCCATGAGTCCAACTTACTAGATCATGGAATCATGTTCACCATTTGTGCAGCTGGATGAAGAGGATACCATGCGTGCACACGAACTAGGGCTGGCAATGGGAGGACTTGGGTGCTGGTCAAAGCCAGGCCTATTCAAAATATAGATATTGCCTAGGTCACAGACCCTGAGACCCATCACCAACCCTAACTAGAACACAATATTCCCCGTTGGTGGGAAATGGGTCCAGTCGGGTTGGACTGAGGGTGGCCCCAGGCTCAAACCATTTAAGAATAAGGTCTAAATGAGGACAGTTTAACTTAAAAGGTGAAATAAAGCTATTAGACAATATTCCACATCAATTTCAATATTTCATACAACTCATGGACCGTTTCCTAAAAAAGAAAATTCCAGCCAATAACATGAGAATCTTTAGATATGAAAAACACGTAAAGCTAGAGATCATGAATCTCTAACTTTACATGTTTTCCATATCTTCTGCATTTGAAGATTCTCGTCTTATGGTTAGAATTTCTTTCTTTAGGAGATTGTCTATGAGTTGCGAGATATTGATTTTGGTATGGAATGTTATCTAATAAAAGCGCAAAGATAACATGTTTATTGAAAAAAGAAAAAATTAGAACAAAGGCAACAGAAGCTTTTCACTAGTTTGGTTCATAATATTTCGTATTAAATATGAAAAATGTGCTACATATGCAGGGCTGTACACGAACCGATTTAGCTCGGTTAGCTCGCTCGACTCGACTTGAAAAAGCTCGATTCAACTCAGTTTGAAACTGAGTTCGAGTTGAGTCGAGGTGATTTTTTGAGCTCGAAAAAATTTTGAACCAAGTTCAAGCTTGGCCGAGCTCGACTTGACTTGGATCGAACCAGTTCAGTGACTTGTTTACTTTGATATTGATGTTGCTCACCAAGTGTTTAACAAAATAACTCAACAAAGTGTCTGCTTGTGGCAAGGAAGGTATGTATATGAAACAAATACGTTTTTTCTTGATTTTGATGTTGCATACAAGGTGTTTGAAGAAATACCTGTGAAACAGTTGCTGCCATTTTACATAATGTGAGATTTTGAAGGTGTAGTCCATGTGTTTGTGGAAATGCTGCATAGGCGAACTCGGCTCGAACTAGCCTGAGCTGCTGACCAAACAGAGCTGAGCTGGCCAATCAAGCTCAAGGACCGAGCCGAGCCGAGTTCGAGTTGGGGTCAGCTAGTGGTCGAGCCAAGTCGAGCTGTGCTAAGCTCGACTCGGATCGACTCGCGTACACCTCTATACATATGTGACCATCCATATTCAAGTGTCCCACGTGTATCATGTGTCATGCCATCAATCTTCAAGCATCATGCACGTGCCACATGTACTGCTTCAAGCACCATAAATGTATTATATCTGTCAATGTGCATATGCACCATAAATGATATGTGTGCCACCATCCATCTTAATCTAACCATATTGACCGCGTATTAAATAATTCATTTTTATTTGTTAGACATGGAACCAATAACTAGTTCAAGACGAATTAACCTAAATAGCTTACTTAAGATAACATGACACTTAAATATATCTTTACTCTTGATGTAGAGCAAAAAAAAGTAAATAAAATGGTGTAAGAGAGCACAAGAATGAGATCACAGTAGAAATGGCAAAAAATATGTTAACTCGGCAAAGTGTATCAAATTGAACGATTCAAACCATGTCCCACTATATAAGCTTAAGAATAAAAAAATCAGACCGAGAGTATGATTCTAACTGGCTGATCGGTAGATGTCTAATAGACCGTCAAGATGAAAATTTGTCTCAAATCAAGCAAATGTTTACTAATCAGTTGCAAGAATTATCTCTAAATGATACTTTTCTGGGCACATGATCTATTTCTAATCGGACCGATGTTCTAGACTATTTAAACTGACTAATGTTTAGGCCAAGAACATAATTTCTGGTTGCCTGCATATGAGAGATTATAGTACTCTACTAGAATTTCAAATAAATCTCCAGAGAACCCTTTCTCCAAAAAAGAAAAAGAAAAGGATAGGGGGTCCTAGATTTGAAGATTGTTGTGGGGAAAATGGACTGACCAAGAAGATAAGGTGAGGTCGGGACTTTGTGCACCTCACCAAGTTGGACAGCGACAAATGTGACTAAAGATTCGACCTTTGACCCCGGGCCAAATAAGAGATGAGGTCGAGCTCGGTCTCTCGTCAGTAAATCAGAAGACCAAAGACTGAATTGAGCTCGGTCTCTCATTAGTGGGTCAGAAAACCCACTGATCGGCCCTATGCCGAAGTAAACTCAACCACTGCTTGCCAAAAGGAGTAGGTCGATATAACCCCAGGTCGGCACAACCTTTTCTCTGTTAGTTTCGACTTGATCCCAACGGCGTCTATCCAAGATCTTAGTCGAAAATCTAGGAAATCGGATCCACCTGATATCTTAGTCGAGAATATCGGGAGATCCTTGTGACACGTATGAGATCTGAATCTTACTACAACACACCCTACTAAACAGAGAGATCTCCTATACGCCGCCACCTCTCCTCGCCTATAAATAAGTATCTCTCTAATGGTGAAATGTACACACAATCTTTAGCCTAAAATTCATTGTTCGACTAGGCCCAAATTCTCTATTTGATTTAAGCAATCGGAGGGTCTCCTTTGTCTGTTCCTTGTGCAAGTACACGAAGGTCTAGGGAAGGCTAAGTAGGTTTCTGCATCAACAAAGATCATTGCCACCCTTCTTGGGTCTCTTTTTTGGTCAAATGTTGAATGCTGCTGTATTCCTCTTTTCCACCATCTATTTGCTAGGCCACATAGCTTATGAGGAAAGCTAATATACGGTGAGGCCCATTTTATCAATCATTTGAATCATTGAACCATGGACCCACTTATCAAAAATGAAAATCGGAAGGCCTCTGTTCGAAGACCTAATAATCCATGGTCCCTGTAGAGTTCCATGATAGGAATGCGGGCCCCACATTATAGCTACCATGTGGAGCCTCATTCCACCGTTGGATGTCACGCATCAGAGATCCAGGCCATTCGTGACGCAGCGCACACCATGAGCATGCCAAGTACATAAAAATCAGGCAGTATCCTTGTTAATTTAGCCACAAATGTACGTTGAATTTAGACCATTGGGCTTCTTTTCTGCCCGCCCAATTTTCTCATACAAATGTACATTCCGGAACCAATATTGGCTGTTGGTCCAGAGGCACATCTACGATGTAGACAACCCCATGAACGGTCCAGATCTATGCTTAAGCTACAAACAGAAGCTGCATGATGTGCCCTCACTATACAGGTCCCCAAATGCAAATTGGGGCCACGTCTTGGACCGCTCATCAGGCGAGGTTCGTTTAATGACATGCATTGCTTTTTGTATTCAGTGGCCCATTAGTCACGAAGCTGTAAATGGGTCAGACAAAGGCCCATATTTCTGGCCCACTAATACTGACTTGGGCTCTAAAGCCCTGGCTGAGTGGACAATTCGTCAGGTCTTGAGATGAGTTGCGACTCGGGCATGTCAGGGGTGAATTGGCCAGACTCAACCAGTTGGGGGTGTCGAACCAGATTGGGTATGACCGGGTCTGAATCGAGCTTCATTATATGTACTTCGGCCTGTGGTCCACATTAGCTTGGGCCTGGGTACTTAGCCCATAGGCCGGGCATGAAACCTCCTTCTTGGGCCAGCGCAAATCAGGTAGACTGCACCCTTGATTTAAGCTGATTTTTTTTTTTTTTTTTAAATAAATAAATTCTGTTAGCTGGTTAGTACATCCCACTGTCAATTGACACTTCACTGTTAGCCACCCCCACTAGGGATCGATACGAAGAGCTCGTGTTGAAATAAGGTATCTTTCACTCAGTCTACCACTTGATTGAAGCTGATGTTTGGGGCGAACCAGAAATGAGGCAGATTTCCTGTTGTTCACCATGTAATTCTCCTGTAGTATGGTCCGCTTGAGCTTTCGCTCCTATTTTGGACTCTACCTTAAAATGAGCTGGAAAAATGTAGGACCGCATGGAAAAACCCCACGTGGTGGACTGAGTTGGACTGAGTTACTCCGCAATGGAATCGGATCGCGTAGTGAGTTACTCAGTATACTCTTATCATACTGAGTAAACTCTGTTTGGCACACCGTGAATGCACTTGGTTTATTATGCCACTCAACTGTTTTTACAGATCATTTTAGGTGTTGAGCCCAAAATTGAAGCATATCCCCAGCTAAAGTGGACCATACCACAGGAAACAGTGGAACTATTAATTTCCACCGTTGAAACCTTTCTAAGGCCCGCTGATGTTTATTTGTCATCCAACATGTTAATAAGATCAAGCAGATATGGATGAATGGAAAACATAGATATTGTCTTGATCTAAAACTTCCGTGGCCCCTAATAACTTTTGAACCGTAGACATTCAATTCACACTGTTTCCATTGGTGTGGTCTGCTTGAGCTTTGGATAGACTTAATTTTTGGGCTAAAGCCCTACATTTATCTGTTAAAATGGATGGATGGAGCGGATAAAATACATGAATGAAGGTGGGCCAACCCACAGAGTTTACTCAGTACTCTTACGGTGTTGAGTAACTTGGTATGCAATCCGCTTCCTACCACCCCTCATCGGTCGAATCGGATTGCGTATTGAGTTACTCAGTAGGCTCTCGTGTACTAAGTAAACTTTGTTGGCCCACCGTGAATGTATATGATTTATTCATGCCATCCATTTGTTTTCCCAGCTCAATTAAGGGATTGAGACTAAAATTGAATCGTATCCAAAGTTGAAGTCAACCATTCACAGGCAACAGTGAGAATAATGATTTCCACTATTGAAACTTTGCTAGCCTCACAGTGATTTTTATTTGTCATCCAACCTGTTTATAAGATTAAAAAAAATGGATGAAAGGGAAAACACAAATACAACCTTGATCTAAAACTTCTGCGACTCTCAAGAATTTTTCAACAATAGAAATTCAATTTACATTGTTTCCCATGGTGTGGTCCATTTGAGCTTTATATATGATTTATTTTTGGGCTCAGGTGCTAAAGTTATCTGGTAAAATGGAAGAAACGAGTGGATAAAATATATAAATAGTGGTGGACCACACAGAATTTACTCAGGTCCTCAGCGTACTAAGTTACTCACTACTCAATCCGCTTCCAACTTTAAAGGGTTAGCAGGCTGTTGTCGAAGATGGGAGTCACTTGAATACGTGCTTGAGTGACTCTAGGAAGCGGATTGCTACTCAATACCTGAGTAAATTCTATGGGTCTACCATAATTTATTTATTTTATCCACCCTTTCCATCAATTTTACTAGATGATTTAAGGACTTGAGCATAAAAATAAAATATATCAAAACCTCAAGTGGACCACACCACAGGAAACCGTGTGCATTGAACATCTACAGTTGTAAATTTCTTGGTGGCCACAGAAGTGTTGGATAAAGCTTTTATTTGGTTTTTTTTTTTCCTTCATCCATGTCTATGTGATCTTATAAACAAGTTTGATGAGAAATAAACATCACTGTAGGCCGTAAAAGGTTTCAACGGTGGAAATCATTATTCCAACGGATGGACGGCTTGGATAGACCACATACATTCACGGTGGGCCCAACATAGTTTACTCTGCAATCCCATTTCGTGAGTCTACCTCTTATAGCAGCCTAGTTAAGGACAGTATTCAATCCAAGTCCTCAACGGAGGAGTCCATGATCCAATGCCCTGTATTTCCGGGATATGTTCTTATCTGCCTGAGGGGCCACCGTAACAGTAATCCCAATCAAGGAGAAACTACGTGGAACTTGTAACCAGCCGACATGGAGATAAGCATGGCTCTTGTATGCTCTGTCAATGTCCATGCATGCGCATCTACGTACGCACTTCTGCCATCATGCAATCTCCAGCGTGCAGAACCGCGTCCTCTGCGTCGGCAGGTGGACCCGACGTTGCTTGTGTAAATCAAAAGGACGATATCTACCCTTTTCATCTGGCATACTCTCCGGCTATAAAACTCATCCTTTCTTGGGAGGACGTGGGGTCATATATAGTTCATGAATCTAAACCGTTGGTCAGGTTTCATGAATAGTCAATAGGGACTGCCTTGAAAATATTCAAGATCCAAAGATCCTTATTCTCTGATCAATGTTCCACTTAAAGGGACATGGCCCGTATTCAAAGGAAAATATCACAATGATTGAAGGTTTAAAAAATGAATGTTACTCACTCGGTTATTTATGCTAGCTGAGAGCCAAATAGGTGAAGCTTTCACAAGATCCACCCCGTCCATCATGTATGCTGCCTCATGTTTCTCAATAGTCCAAAAATCAAGTGGGCCATATCACATGATTTTAGAGCTTCAGGTGTACTATGGAGTCACTAACCTAAGAATTGAATAATCTGATTTTTGAAATCAAGCCAAACTCACCAACGGACGGATTTTATGCCCATTCGGTATTTACCCCCACGCTAGATAAAGTAACCCTTGCAGGAGATTTTTTTGGATTGCCCCAACCACCACTCACTCATAGTGGCGCTCACTCATAATGACGTGGGGATGAACGTGATGAGATGGAGCACCGTCTTCATCGGGAGGGTAACTGTTCCAAATGAAATAAACAAGTTCACAACCCTTTAAATAATATACTGAGATAAATTAGATGCAAATTATAACTAAAACTTATATAATTCGCAACTTTCTAAATAGTAAATTTACTTTTATAGTAATTTCGTACGTAAAACTAAAACTTACTATTTATAGTAAAAACGGAATTAAATATGAAATTCGACTGTCAATATGATGGAATTTTGCAAATCGTGCGGGCAACCCAGCTTTCACCGTGTTGGTTAGCTAAAGTAGCAATCATATATTTTATGCCTGATAATTCATTCCGGATTGTTATATATGCCTGATCTAATCTGACGGTCTGGATCACTTCTGTCATCGACCCGGCCTTTTCTGATCCATCTTGGCCATGAAACTGTCCGCGATCCGCTTCACATCACATAAACCATACACGTAGAATGCATTAATTTAAGTAAATTTTGGAGTTTACTGTGTAGAGTATCTTGGGCATCCAGTTTGGCCTTGGTCATATGTAGTGTGTGCAGGCATGTTAGAAATAACTGTGTGGCTTGATTTCAACTGAACAACTTGACCCCAGGCACTGATATAGGCAGATATGATGATCGAGATCATATACGACTGAATTCTGAGTAAATCGATTGTGTATTCAGGCACTCACAAATTATTTTAAAGAATGATTATGCGATAATCGAAAGGTAGGATTCTTCTTTCGAAGATGAGTTTAGCTTTGCTTTACGCACAAAAGGACTTTTTTAACACTTAAGTATCATCAAACAAGAAGTAAATATTTACAGTAGGTTGAGGTGCAGTTGCAAGAAGTCTTTTTTGAATGAAGAACTGTTTGCAAGAAGTCTTTTTTGAATGAAGATCTGTTTGTATTGAAATAAGAGTACAATGTATGAGTGTAAAATTGGATTACGGTTAAGAAATTACTGTTACTCCTAAAATAAATCTAAAGATAAAAGATTGTGCTAAGGAAAGATAAATTTAGTTAATAATTGAAAGATAGTTTAATTGATTTGTTGGATTGGTGTGAGACTTGCGTATATTACTCTATTAACTTCATTTACTATTATTTATAAACTTCATCGATGTGTAGATGCTCTATATTTACCATTCTCTACTTCATTTGTTATGGCAACTGAATCGTTGCCACGTAAGTCTTTTAAATCCTTCTGTTTTTTTCCAATTACCTAATCTCAAACTTCTCAGTCGCATCTTGTCATTAGATGACATGTATTGCCAACTCAGCATAAGTTATATTTTTTTGAAAAGTAACTCAAAGTATATATCCGTTGAGATCTTTCCACAAGTTATTTTTTCTTCGTGCAACCACATATGTCACTCATTGATTGACTATTTTAAGAATGACCAGAAATATGGTAGTCGTAATCCCAAAATCGGATTCTTTGAGCAGAACTAGCCTCTGACCTACAGGCATTTGTTTGTGGAAAATAGAACCATTAGATATTTTAACAGTCCAACAATTATTTAGCAATCCCATGGTCAGATAATCAACCAAGTGTCATTTTTGGTCCGTGATACATCTAAACTGCTAAAGATAATTTGGACAGTTTCTCTCAATTTCTAAGCCCTTCATCAATCACACTCTTCCAGCGTCGTAAAAAAAAAAAGGTTTATCTAAAGCACAAACGCTCTCAAAACGGGAGCGGATTATCAAGTGCGGCTCACCCTCACCCAACACGGTCTAGACCCCACCGGAGGGCCACCCTGATGCATGTATTCTATATCCACTCTGTTCATCTGTTTTTCCAGCACACTTTAGTATATGAATCCCAAACATAAAGCAGATCCATATCTTAGGTGGACCACATCATCGGAAACAATGGTGATTGACCATTAGAAATTCTTGTTGGCCAAAAAAGGTGATATTTGTTTTTCCCTTCATTCAAGTCTGTGTGACATTATCAAGGGATTGAGTGATAAATAAACATTACGGTGGGGCATTACACTGCTCCAAAGAAGTTTTTAATGGCATGTGTTCAATCAGTACTGTTTCTTATGATATGGTCCACCTAGACTTAGATATGCTTCTTTTTCGGGCTAATGCCTTAAAATAATTTGAAAAAAAAAGGGTGGACAACTTAGATATAGAATACATGCATCAAGGTGGGTCCCCACGGTCAGGACGGTGCTGTGTTTGGTGAGGCCTGGCGGCACCTAATCCACTCATTCTAGAAAGAGATACTTGTGATTTCCTTTCATCCCTATCTGTGTGATCTTATCACATGTTAGATAGCAAATATACCTTAAAAAGGTGGACCTTAGGAAGTTTTCAATGGTTAGCGGTCTAATGACCACTATTTCTTGTGGTGTGGTTCATATGATATTTGGATCCGCTTTATTTTTGGTCTCACGGGCGAGCTGCAAAACAGATAACCAATATTGTGTAGATATAGAACACATACATCAACGTGGGCCCACCCATATTGCAGCTAAGTGGTGTCCAAGGAAACATGCCTTTCATATGCACGATATCCTGCGCGTCGGCAAACAGTATCCTGGAGAGGTGCATGGCCCCACAATAAGGACGTGACTTGCCTGTAACCTAAGGTTACCTGGCTCCCCTGTAACCAAGAGCTCTTTGGGGGCCCACCATGATGTTTGTGTTAATCTACTCCAGTTCATCCGTTTTATTATAGAATATGAGCCCAACACAAGGTAGATCCAAAACTCAAGTGGGCCATACCACAGGAAATAGTGGGGATGGAGATACCTGCTATTAAAACCTTCCATACTCCACCATGATATTTACCTGCCATTCAAACAGTTCCTGATCAGGTGATTCCTCCCTAGATGAAGGAAAAAAACAAATATTACCCAAAACTTCTGTTAGGCCGCTAAGGTTTCAACAGTAGGTGTTCAATCCTAACTCATGTGTGGCCCACTTTGAGTTTTGGATTTCCATCATGCTTGGGTCCTTGCCCTATATTGTGGTGAAATGAACGGGCGGAGTGGATTTAACACAAACATCCACGTGTATGTGGTGGTGACAGGTCTGCATGGATGGCTAGTGAGCACCCGACAGGGGTTTGGGTCGTCTGCAGGTAGCCGTGTACAGGCAAGCCGCGTTGCAACGATAATAAGAGAAGTCATCACCTACAGAACTTGTGGTGGCACCCTACTTTCCTTCACGCAAATATGCCACCTTCTAGGAAATTAGCCCAAAGAACAAGTTAGATTCTACCATCAAGATCACTTCCAAGCCAATCTGCTCACTAGGTGGGCCACACCTGAATGTTGAGTCACGCCTTCAGTTTTCCATTGATTCTAACATTTTGGGTACATGATGAGTAGACTAGCCTGAATTTAGTGGTATAGATGATCTCCACCGGGTGGGGCCTACTGTCTTCATGGTACTGATCTACGTCCTGTCTGTGCAGCATAAAACTCTGTGGGGCCTATGACAATGTCTGTCTAACATCCACTCCATTCATTAGTTTCATTAGCTTAGGTCAGGAAGTTGTTCTAAAAAGGAGGCAGATCCAAAACTTAAGTGGCCAACACGGCAAGAAACAATGAGCGAAGGCATCAATGACAGATAAATATCAATGTGGGCCCAATTACATTTGAATGATGTGTGATTAATCCGGACGCAGATTAGCTACCGACATTGTCAATAGCCAATATCGCAACTGAAGTAGCATCACTTAATTCTGTGGGTCCCACCATGATGTATGTGTTACATCCGCAATGTCCATCCATTTGAAGCGATCATTTTAGCGTATGAACCAAAGAAAGAGGCATATCCAAAGATAATGGATCCTACCAGAAAAAAAAAAAAAAGTGGGATTTGAAGGTCTACCATTACAAATTTCTTTGGTCTTACGGAAGTTTTCAACCATGATATTTGTGTTTTCCCTTCATCCATGTCAGTGTTAACTTATAAGCAGTTTAGATCTCAAATACATATCATGGTAGGCCATAGGAAAGTCTCAACGGTGGGGTCCACTTGAGCTTTGAATTTGCCTCATTTTGTGGCTCATGCGAATGGATGGACGGTATGGATACAACACATGAGTTGGATAAACGGATGGATGGAGTGGTTGAAAGGGGAACATCCCACCAGGCCTCATATAGTTTTATGCTACACGTCATCCACAGGTGGGAGAAAAGATGGTACGGTACCAAAAGCTGTGGGGACAGGGAGCCGCTTAACCCTAAGTTCCGTGGTCACCAAAAGCTGCAGGGACAGGGAGCCGCTTAACCCTAAGTTCTATGATCCTAGCTACCTCGATATTCGTGTGACCTCAACTTTCGTTAATGGGTTTTACCAGCTAGAAAAAAAAAGCTAGATCAGAACTCAGGTGGGCCACATTGAAAGGATACGGTGGGACTTGAACTAGCAACGTTGGGACCTTTAGTGTCTGATATGTTCCTGGATTAGGCTTTTTTTTTTTTTGCTACATCTCATGGGGATCACTTTGCCAACAAGTTGGCTGTCATATAAACAAACATATGGTGTGCATTTTCAATCCCCACAGTTTCCTCCGGTTGACCACTTGAGTTTTGGAACTGCTCATCTTTGGGTTCATGTCCTACAATGATCTAAGGATGGATCGGAGGGGATGGCACAGGCATATAGCTATGGCACCCACAAAGTGTAGGTTTACAAGCAATCCGCGTCTTCATACCTGTTGCTGGGACGCGGATTGGTTCCTGCCCTATGCTAGGGATGCGGATAACGTCTTACCCTTCCCAATACTTAGAGCCTCTATATGTGTTTTGTCAATGCTGTCCGTCCATTTTAAAGATGATTTTAAGACATGGACTAAAAGAGAAGGCAGATCCAAGGCTCATATGGGCTACACTGTAAGGAAGCAGCGATGATAATGACGTAGCTTCCAAACCTTAGTAAGGTCTATTGTAATGTTTGCTTGCCATCTGGCGTGATCATAACGGTACATAAATCAGGAGATGAAGCCAAAACACAAAATCAGATTCAACATAGACTTATGTGGCTATAAGAAGTTTCAACTATAGGCATTCAATTCCCACTGTTTCTATCATGTGACTCGCTTGAGCTTTAGATCTATTACCTTTTTGGGTTAAAACATATATATTATAGCGGGGCCCATAAAGCCCGCTGCCAAGACTAGTCCATCCTGATAGGATGTGGTCCAGGAGCTTTGTGGGGCCCACTATAATATATGTGTTGTATCCGTGCTCATTTATTTCGCCAGATCATTTTAAGACATGAGTTGAGTTAAAAAAATGTATAAGATTCACTATAATGATGTAGCAATATGAATAAATGACATGGATAAAACATATAATATACATCATGGTGGGCCCTGATCGTATCCAGCCGAAGAGGGGAAGGAAATAATCCGCATCCCTGTAGTTGTAGTTGATTATATCTTTGATGATGAGAGAAAATATTAAATACTTTAAAAGAGATAACATATGATACACAATCACTTAGAAATTAATTATAAAATGCTCATATTGCATATAATTAGTCAACTTAAACTGGCTAAAATATATTAACCAACGTAGATGTATGATGAAACTAAAAACAAGCCCAAGTATTTATTGGACGGTTAGAAATGAAATATCTCCAAGGATCTTATTTCCCCAAAAAATCGTTCGGTTAGGATTGTTAAACCAATCAGATCTTAAAACCGTTGGTTGGTTACAGTGGGATGGACAACTCAGTCAGTTTAGTTTCAGTTAATACGTGCACACGTGTATAATTTCTGAGTGCCTGAGTACCAAGTCTGAAACGCAACCAGAGTATAAAATGATTGTAATAATAATAATAATTCCTCCGAGTGGTACAACTTTAGAAGTTGCTTTTGCGTGTGGAGTCGGTTGTCGAGGGTGATATAGACCATCATCCAACGAGGGGTCGGAGACAGCGGGTCACGTGTGGCCGTCGTGGACCGCGTTTCTACACGAAATCATGTACCTTTCGCTTGGTTATGATATCTTGTCTAACGTAAAGGGAACATATGCTCGGTAGATAAGGGACATTTCCTTTCATCATACCTTTCTCCATCCTTACATTATTGGGCCTTTGAAAAAATAAATCAAATAAGGACAGCTTTTCTGTAAAGAGTCAATGGTTTTATTATGAGGGTTTTATCTGGTAGTCTGATGGACTATGCTGGTCCACATGCGTGATCAGTGTCATGGTACACGTGGTATATATTTACCTTAATCCGAACGGTCCAACTCATAGATCTGGTCGTGTGTAAACAATAATTCGAAGGGATCTTGTGAAGGGTGATCTTAACTTTATGATTGTTGGATTGAAAATGGATGGTTAGAATTGAAAGGATCAATAGGGCAAGTTCGGTAAATTATTTTTATTTTATTTTGGCATGCCCTTGTTATGTTATGGATGGTGTAGATTTAGTTTTTCAAACCAGATCGATCACACGTATACATAACACAGACAATTGTAGAGTTGCACCCGTGCGTATGTTATAGCCACCCCACTTACACCATAATTACTTATGATGGCTACGGAGTCGTATTGGACAGGTCTGAATAGACGTGGGCCCACGTATTGAACTGTTTGGCCTCGACCTGTGGGCCATGTCGATTTACATGGTTCTCACTCACCTTTGATTGTTTTGATCCGCACGCACCACCGAGTTATCTTCAATCTCAGGAACTTGCTCCTCAATGCTGACTCCAGAACGTGAAGCAATGCATAAAAAGATGGAAGTGGATCGTGTCCTGCGCCCTGTCAATCTGTCTGGCTATGTGGGACCCACCATCATGCATGGGTTTTTATAATCTATGCCCTTCATCCATTTTTACATATCATTTTAGGGCATGAGCCCAAAAAATTGAGGAGATACAGTGCTCAAGTGGTTCATACAATGGTGATTGAACACCCATTATTAAAAATTTCTTAAGGGTTAAGAGAGTTTTGGATCAAGCTGGGATTCCTGTTTTCCCATCATCTAGATTTGTGTGATCTTATGAGCAGGTTAGATGGAAAATAAACATCATTATGGCTCTTGGAAGGCTCCATTGTGATGTATATGGCTCATTTACACCATTCATCTGTTCTGCATATTAGCCAAAGAATAGGGCAAATCCAAAACTCAAGAGGAGCACACCAGGGGCAACATTGAGAATTGAACCCCTATCATTAGAAGTTTCTTGAGGTCTTAGAAGTTTTTGATCAAGCTGATATTTGTTATATCTTTTCCCTTATCCATATCTTTGTGACTTGATGAATGGATTACATGATAAATAAATAATCTTGTGGGCCTTAGAAAGAAAAAGCTTTTCAACGGTGAAAGTTTTACTACCATTGTTTCTTGCGGTGTGGGCCACTTAAGCTTTCGATCTGTCTTATTTTTAGGCTCATGTCTGAAATGTTCAGGTTAAACTAATGGGTGGTGTGGATATATCACATACATCACGGTGGGGCCCATATATTTAAATTAACCTTTTGTGTATGGAGTTTCAAGGTGAAAATACCCCTGCTACCAAACTGGGTTAAATAGCTATAATGTGCTCTTTAATAATATTTACTGTGGAATTGAAAAATCAAACACCTCTTAAGATTATTTTAATTTTCTTTTCCTTTGTAAATACCCGTAAATGCCTCATTATTATTACTTATGCATGTCCGAAGGTCGGCGAGTTTTTTTTGCCTGAAAACTGGTTCAGAAATGACTGACTTAAATTCGTAGGCCCCACCATGATGTATTGACATATCTATATCATCCATCTGTTTTAGCAGAACATTTTAGGACATGAGCCCAAATATGAGATAGATCCAAAGCTCAAGTGGCCCACCCCATAGGAAAGAATGTTTAAAAGTATCCACCGTTAAGAATGTCCATTATTAAAATGCCCACCTAACCTGCTCATAAGGTCACAGATACATGGATAAGGGGAAAACATAAATATCAGCTTTATCTAAAACTTTTGACTTTCCCATTTTCCTTGACTTTCCATTAACGGATTTTCTGATTTTTCTTTTCCTTTTTAAATACACGTAAATACCTCATTATTATTACTCAAGCGTCTCTGAGAGTAGGTGGGTATTTTCGCTTGAAAACGGGTTCAGAAACGGAGGACTTAAATTTGTGGGCCCCACCAGGATGTATGTGACATATCCATGTTGCCCATCTATTTGACCGAAACATTTTAAAGCATGAGCCCAAATACGAGGCAGATCCAGTGACCCACGGTACAAAAACAATGGTTTTAAAACATTCAACATGGAAACATCCAATGCTAAAATGCTCACTGTTATCAACTTGCTTGTATCATCACATAAACATGATTAAGAGGAATATACAAATATCAGCTTGATCCAAAACTTCTTAGCCTCACAAGAAGTTTTTTCAATAGGTATTGTGTGATTCACCTGGGCTTTGGATCTGCCTCATTTTTGGGCTCATGCCCTAAAACCATCTGTCATATATAATGGATGAACCGCATGTATAAGCCACATGGGACACAGTGTGCTCCCCATATTATCGCACCATTTCTTGGTTTTAACATTCAAAAAGCATACGGTCAAAATAACATAGGTAAATAATTATTACCCATTTGTAATGTAAAAATCTACGAAAGTGAAAAAAAGAAGAAGAAACCAGACCCTTTTAAGCATGGTCACAACAATGTTTTCATGGATTTGACTCTTGGGCACAAAAGGCCTCTAAAAGGGAGAAAAGAACAACTGGATTATATATATATATATATATATATATATATATAACCATGATTTTTTTAGATGATCCTGTAAATTACATTACGTACGGCCTGGTGACAGCTCTAGGTAGAGGGAGAATGCGACAGTACTCACAATAAAGGAAAAAAAGAAGAACATTTGCCTTGCTGGTAATAAGTAATTGTTCGAAGATATTCAAATTACCAAAGACAACAGAACAGAGTAAAAGAGAACTGATTACCTGCAACAGCCTGCCCTGCTATTTGTGGTACATGTTTTCTAGCCACAAGATGTATTAAAATAATAATAAATTATTTATTTATTTATCTCCCTCTAAATTCTAATGTATCTTGTGACTAAAACAACCTGTACCACAAATAATGGTACAAGGTGCAGATATTGAGAATTGATCACCTACAGGCAACAACAGTACTGCAATTTGTGGTGCATAATGTCGTTGCTGCTACATCCGTACTGTGAACGTGGTAGACCCCACTATGAACATAATCTCGCGCAGAAATCAGGCCGTTCCGTTCATGGGACATGCCGCACTGTTGGAGTCAGTAGACAACCAAGGGTCTAACTTAACAACATATGGCTCACCTACCTGGAGGATCATGCTTGATTTTCAAGATGGGTGATCTTCATTGAGGGGCCTATCAGTTCAAGGGCACGGATGTCCTACACAAGCGGCATGTTGAAGAGAAACATGGTAATTGCTGCAAATTGGGGTGCCATTCTACATCTTTACCATCTTTCCCTCCAACATGCCACTTGTGAAGGCTATTAGTAGAGATAGGCATTGAGTCGAGTGCAACCTAGTTAGGGTTGAACCAACTTGATCCGGTTTTGAAATATGATTGACCTGAGCTCAACCTGACTCGGTACTGAGTCCAAGATGCCTGATCCGATCCAAGTTCAGGTTTGGCCTTGACTAATCCGGACCGAGTCCAACCCGGTCACAAGTACTAAGTCGGGTCAAGTCGGCACCCAGTTGGGTCGGGTGCAACGGGCATCCACGGGTTAAAATCACAACTCAAAACCTAGATTCATGAATTGCTGCCTTGCCATCAGCTGCATTGTATTTAAGATCTGAAACGTTTAGATCTGATTTTTTTAAAAAATATATATGTACGAGTCGAGTTTCGGATTGAATCGAGTCAACACCCGGTAAGACCAAGGTCGAATCCACAGGGACTGAAACTTGTTCGTTTCCTTAAACTAGGTAGAAATAGTACTAGCCTAAGATGCAATCTAAATCAAATAGTTTTTAATGAATAATTGTGTAATAATTATCTAAAACTTTAAACAATTCAAGGATGGGATTTTAGGTATTCAGAGGATCCACTTGTAGAGATCAGGGAGATCTTATGCCCGCTTCAAAATCATGGAAATCAACTAGACTTTCTTTGATATAGTTTTTAAGAGATGACAGTATATGAATTAGAATGGATTCCATCACCAAACCATGCCCAGAAACAAAGTTAACAAAAGAATTAAACTAATCGCCAACCAATCAATATGCTATGAAGGTTAGGAAGGGCACCGTCATCCCTACCATACCCAGGAGACGATGGTGAACAACAGGCTTCCCGACTTCATAACATCAAACGGGAAAAGAAATACTCAAAGCCCTCGCAGACCCATTGTAATTTCACTCACACAGACCATTAAAGACTAAGGAAAATATTTATTTAATAATCAACTAAATCAAATTCATTTATGAATTTTAACTTAAAGGCACAAAATAGAATCTCCCATCTCACTACAGCTTCACCTCTTAGCCCTAGCTAAGAGGTTTAGCCACACATGAATGGACTAAACAAAGCAAATAAAAATAAAAGGAGACAGAAAAGAACAAGAAGGAAAGAAGAAAGAACCAGCTCTCAATCTTCTTCCAGCCTTATATTCCAGCAGCCAAACCAGCCAAGCCAAGCTCCACCACCTTTTTTTCCTCAAAAGCTCCTCCAAACCAAGCCAAGTCGATCCCTCCCCTCCTCCCACGGCTGCCCTCTGTCTTCCCGTCTCTTCTTCAATGCTCTCTTAAAAACCAAAACCCACCGTCCACAGCCCTCCTCCGCATTCGCTTTTTATTCTCCAGGTTGTGAAGAGAGTCCCATTCGTGGCTGGAATCCCTGGAAAGTTTACGCAGCCAGCCAGTAGGAGTCGGCTGGTGTAGAACTCCAGCTGTGGAGAGCTTAGCTGTCCCTGCGTAAGTCAGCTTACGCAGCAGCAGATTCACGTCCGCATTTTCCCCTGTTTTGACGTCATGTAATGATCTGAACAGACAATCTGCTTCGTTCAATCTTCATAGCTCTGATCGGCCACACCACAGGAGTAATTCGAGCCGTTCATATGGACAGACCGATCTTCGCCAAGGTTGCAAAAACGGCCCGGAACTTTGGTCGCGCGCACAACAGGGCCTACGTAAATCGACTTACGCTGATGTACTGGTGGGGCCCACTCAAGATAACTTTTGGGAAATCCACACCGTCCACCAGATTCCTCTCAGAATTTCGGTCAAGAATGGTCAGTTTTGAATGTCCGTAGATGTGGCCCACTAAAGTGATCTTGCTCCAATGGCTGCAAATGAATTTCTTGTGATTGTTGTGACTAACACGTGTGAGTGTATGGCTGAAAATAGTAAGCATGGTGCTGATCAAAACTAGCGCCTCTACATGATGGACGGTTCAGATCTTTTTTATGGGCCACGATGGAGGCCCACTAACGATCCAACGGCCCCCTGTTTCACGCCAATGAAAACGGAGCTTCCGTTTTTGGATATGGTCGGTCAAACTGACTTGGACCGAACGGGCTGGTCCGGTGCAATGAGAGTGCACTTGTGCACTATGCACTGCTACTTCCCATGGGGTCCACTGTAGTGCTTCAGATGCAATCTGCTCCATCCATCCGATCTGCTAGCGCATTTAAGGGGTCGAGCCCAAGTTTGAAGCTTATCCAGAGATCCGGTGGGCCCCAAATCAGAAATTGTGGGCTGAAATGTCCGTTGGGCCACTTCCACGATCCAATGGATGAAATTTTACTTGGACGGTTCATTTATGGTCCTCGGGCCATTTATGAAGTTTCGAGCCGAGTGGATGGTGGAAACCCCGTGATCTTGCATTCGACTAATTTTGGTCACTTGAGCTTCAGTTCCTCGATTTTCTTGGATCCCGGGCGTGCAAATCTGTGATCTTGGTCTCCTGTGGTCCGTCGCTTGCCTTGGTGACTTGATCGTTAAATCCATGCTTTTAGTACCCTTTTCCATCCAAGCTCGTGAATACGCCCGCATCACAAACATGATTAAATCAGTCGTTAAACAATACTATGTTTGTAAATCCTGGCAATAACTGGGGTTTAATATGCAATATTTCACCCTCAACACAACCCCCAACTAGCATCTTGCTAGTCCCGAGCAAAGTATGCGAAAAATAAGTTGAGAATTACAGAATAATTTCTATAAACTCGAGTGATTTTTGCAAAATAATCCAGATACGAGAATTCTAAAATTCATGAATGTTGGGTATCACTTTCTCTCCTAGACTTAAGCACACGGTAACTTCATAATTAAGTTTAAAATATTAGTCCATCAATTAGAACAATTCTAAACATTGAATTCCATGGATGCATAGTCTAATCTCGAATTAACATTATTAAAATTCACTTCTCTATTTCAGGATATCATCGGTAACCACAAGAGAATTCATGATAACCAACACCTAAACCAAAGCTTGATTCATTCTTCTAGCTTTTGATGATTTTCACACTATGT
Organism: Magnolia sinica; assembly: GCF_029962835.1. Classification (NCBI taxonomy): domain Eukaryota; kingdom Viridiplantae; phylum Streptophyta; class Magnoliopsida; order Magnoliales; family Magnoliaceae; genus Magnolia; species Magnolia sinica. The sequence goes on along the minus strand of NC_080585.1, from coordinate 26,243,938 downwards.
CCACTTTTTAAAAGTACAGCCAAGGAGGAGAATCGAATCTACACCTATAGGGAGCAAACCTATGGTAAAGATCGGACGCCAAAAAGTTTATGAATGTCAACCTTGGGGAATCAAACCTTCACCTGTAGAGAGCAAACCTATGGTGAAAACCATTCGCCCACTCTTTTCAATTTCTCAAGTTGGTTCCTTTCAAGCTTAGTGATCACCAAATTAATCCTTCAATATCGGATGAAACCTCAATGTGTAAGCGAGATGTGACATGTAAAATTATGATTCACTCAATGTTTAAAACTTCTAATCATGGATTAATAGTTCTAACTTAACTGTGAGATCTAACAAATAGTTGAATCCAAGAGTCATCAACTCCAACATCACTTATCTTGTAATTCTAAATCCAAGATGGCCGTCAAAATCGCTTCAAATTCATACGAAATTCTAGAAAAATTTAAAAATTTTCACAATTTCTGCTCAAGACTAAGAAAATACTGATTAGGAAACCTAATTTCCCACCCCCAACCTAAAATCTACATTGTCCTCAATGTAAAAGAAATAAGCATGCAATGCACATGGGACAAAATAAGTAAATGAGAAGTGATGGGAAGATAATACCTGAAAGAATCAAGAGGCTTTCCATAGCTATTTACGTAAAAGGGGGTCAACACAAAAGAGAAACTAACAAAAATAAAGACAAAATCCTACCTATACCACTTTCGCAGTGCTCTCGATTGCATTTAGCATATGCAACAAGCCTTTAAACCCCTAGGTTGCCCCTGTGGACGAGTTGTAGTCTCGTGAGGGTTTGCAGTAATGCTACCCACAAACATTGAACTAACTAATGAAATGAAGAGCTGGGTTGCCTCCCAGGAGCGCTAAGTTTACCGTCTTCAGCCAGACAAATAAAGCAACTACCCTAGTCCTATGAAAGCGATAAACTTACCTGTACCTCCATCAGACTAGGTGATCAATCCTGGTAAACAGGAGCAGTCAGGGGCATGGACATGTCCTCTGAATCAAATTTCTTGACAAATGGTTTCAATCGATGTCCATTGACTTTAAACTCTTTGCCATTATCGGGATCTCTTATCTCAACGGCCTCATGAGGAAAAACAGTAACAACAATGTAAGGGCCGGTCCAACGAGATCGAAGCTTATCTGGAAAGAGATGTAATCGAGAATTGTACAAAAGGACCTTCTGACCAGGCGTGAATGATTTTCAAAAAATGTGTTGGTCATGAAATGCTTTCATCTTGTCCTTGTAAATTCTCGAATTATTGTACGCATCATTCCGGATTTCCTCAAGTTCATTCAATTGAAGTTTGCGTAGCGAGCCAGCGTTGTCCAGATTGAAATTAAAATTTTTGATCGCCCAGTATGCTTTATGTTCTAACTCCACAGGCAAGTGACAAGCTTTCCCATAAACAAGTCTAAAGGGAGACATTCTAATAGGGGTTTTAAAGGCAGTACGGTATGCCCATAAGGCATCGGTCAATCGGATTGACCAATCCTTACGATCAGGGTTAACCATTTTCTCCAAAATGTGTTTAATTTCCCTATTAGAAATTTCACTTACCTTATGAGAGATACCGTATTTCTTCATTAAGCTCTCGAATGGTCTATTACAAAAGTGTGAGCCCCCATCACTAATGATGGCTCGAGGTGTTCCGAATCGAGAAAGGATGTTTTCTTTTAGGAATTTAATGACCGTGCGATGGTCATTAGTTCGACACGGAATCGCTTCGACCCATTTAGTGACATAATCCACGACGAGCAAAATATACAGATTTCCAAACGATTGGGGGAATGGTCCCATGAAATCGATGCCCCAGCAATCAAATGCTTCAATGATAAGGATGGGATTCAAAGGCATCATATTTCGACGGGATAATGCTCCCAATTTCTGACAACGCTCACAAGCTTTGCAAAACTCATGAGTGTCCCTAAACATAGTGGGCAATAAAAGCCACACCGCAGAATCTTGGCCGTGGTCTTTTTAGCAGAAAAGTAACGACCACATGCCTGAATGACAGAAGGAGATGACGCTCTGATGCTCATCGTCTGGTACACATCTCCTTAGGATTTGGTCTGGGCAATATTTAAATAAATAAGGATCATCCTAGAAAATATTACGCACCTCGGTGAAGAATTTCTTCTTATCTTGCGCAGTCCACTGTGTCGGTGTAACGCCCTGAAATTCGGGGGTCGAGCCAAGGAGAATGGGAGACTCTGAACAGTTGTTCATCAGGGAACATATCATTGATATGGGTCGCCTCAAGGGAATCAGAGGTATTAAGGCGAGAAAGGTGATCGGCCACTACGTTCTCTACTCCCTTTTTATCTTTAATTTCCAAATCAAATTCTTGGAGTAGAAGGATCCATCGTATCAAATGGGGCTTAGAATCATTCTTAGAAAGAAGATACTTAAGTGCCGCATGATCTGTGTAGATAATGATCTTGGATCCGATCAGGTAGGATCTAAATTTGTCCAAGGCGAACACTACGGCTAAGAGTTCTTTTTCCATAGTTGAGTAGTTCACTTGGACCGGATTTAAAGTCCTACTTGCGTAATGGATGACGTAGAGTCTCTTATCTTTTCTCTGGCCTAGAACCGCTCCAAGAGCATAATCAGAAACGTCGCACGTAAGCTCAAAAGGAAGGCTCCAGTCGGGTGGCTGCATGATAGGTGTAGTGGTTAACATGCCCTTAAGCTTGGTGAAAGCTTCCTGGCATTGTTCAATCCACTTGTACGGAGCATCCTTTTGAAGAAGATTACATAAAGGATGAGAGAGGAGACTAAAGTCCTTTATGAATCGCCTGTAAAATCCTGCGTGTCCTAAGAAGGATCACACATCTCTGATGTTCTTAGGTGGAGGTAGGTTAGAGATAAGATCGAGTTTTTGCCTTATCTACCTCGATTCCCTTGAACGAGATGATATGCCTAAGGATAATTCCCTTCTGAACCATGAAATGACACTTCTCTCAATTAAGTACCAAGTTCTTTTCTTCACATCTTTTCAGCACACATTTAAGACTTTCCAAGCACTTGCTGAAAGATGGACCGTAAACAGAGAAATCGTCCATGAAGACCTCTAGATATTGTCCCACCATATCAGAAAAGATACTAAGCACACATCGCTGAAAGGTGGCAGGGGTATTACATAGTCCGAATGGCATCCTTCGGTAGGCAAAGGTGCCGTAGGGACATGTAAATGCGGTCTTTTCCTGGTCTTCAGGGGCTATCTCTATCTGATTATAGCCTGAATACTCGTCAAGGAAACAGTAATAGGAATGACCAGCTAACCTTTCCAGGATATGATCAATGAATGGTAAAGGAAAGTAGTCTTTCCTCGTGATGGTATTCAACTTCCTGTAGTCAATGCACATTCTCCAACCAGCAGTAACTCTAGTTGGCACGAGTTCATTATTGGCATTGGCTATGATGGTGATTCCGAACTTCTTAGGAACCACTTGAGTTGGACTCACCCATTAACTATCGGATATAGGGTATATGATACCCACATCCAATAGTTTAAGAACCTCGGCCTTAACTACTTCTTTCATGTTTGGATTTAGTTTATGTTATGATTGCCGAGAGGTCTTCGCATTATGTATATGATATACGGTGAGTACAAATCAAAGGATCGATTCCCTTGAGGTCCGCTATCGTCCATCCAGGGCTCCTTTATGCTCAATGAGAGTAGATATGAGCATACTCTCCTGTTCTTTCTCCAGGAGGGCAGAGATCACCACTGGGTATGTCTCATCTTGACCTAAATAGGCATATTTCAAATCAGAGGGCAAAGGTTTTAGGTCAAGCTTCGGCGGCTTGAGGTTAGACGGTAGAGGCACTACATCGGTTTGTGGCAATTCTTCAAATTGTGGCCTCCACCGGTTAACTTCAAGTACCGGTGCAGTATCAAGCAAGGCGCACGTCTCCCTAATCATGTCATCATCAAAATCATGGGAGTGGGCCAGGCACGTCTCTAGATGGTCGGAGGATAAGGTTAGAGGTGTCGTATCTTCCACGAAAGAGTCAATCATGTTAATGTCGTGAAAATCGTCATCCTCCTCTAAGTTTCTGCCGTTATTGAAAAAGATGTTTGACTCCAATGTCATATTCCCAAAAGACATAGTCATGACACCATTCCTGCAATTGATAATTGCATTTGAAGTGGCAAGGAATGGGCGGCCAAGAATGACGGGGATCTGAGTGCTTATGTTATTGATGGGTTCGGTGTCCAGGATGATAAAATCTACAGGGTAGTAAAATCTATCAACTTGGACCAACACATCCTCAATTATCCCTCTTGGTACACGAACAGAGCGATCAGCAAGTTGTAGTGTGGTTAGGGTGGGTTTTAATTCACCCAAACCTAACTGTTTGTATACCGAGTAGGGAATCAGATTGACGCTCGCTCCTAAGTCAAGAAGTGCGTGATCAATTCGATGGTTCCCGATTACACATGATATGGTTGGGCTACCGGGATCTTTGAATTTCTGTGGCACGTCTTGCTTTAGGATGGCACTCACTTTCTCGGTCAAGAAAATCTTCTTTTGAATACTCTGCCGTCGTTTGGTCGTGCATAAGTCTTTCAGAAATTTGGCATATGAAGGTATCTATTTAACGACATCAAGTAGAGGAATGTTGACTTTCACTTGTTTCAACACCTCTAGGATATCCTGAGAGTTAGAGAGAGGTTTTGGTAAAACCAACCGTTGGGGGAACGGAGCAACTGGCTTCTCTAGAGGTTCCGGTTCTAATTTTTGTGGGATATCACTAGATCCATCATTGTTGTCCTCTTCTGGTTCTTGAGGCTTTTCGGGTCTAACCGGAAGAGTTTTATCAATGATCTTTCCACTCCTAAGAGTGGTGATGGATTTAGCGTGCCCCATCTGATTTGAAGAGCTGGGATCATTAATCTCGTACTGCAGTTTAGGATTGGTGAGAGGTTGTGTAGGAAGCATCCCCTTTTCTATAACCGTCATACGAGAATCTATCTTTTGCATAAAATCTGTGATTCCCCGCATTGCCTGAGCCAGCTCTTGTATGAAATTTTGAACCGGTTCCTCTTGAGGTTTCACTTGATTTGGATTTTGATTGAAGAAACCTGGAGGGGTAGCCGTTTGTCCATTCCTCCAACTAAAGTTTGGATGATTTTTCCAGCCAGGATTGTATGTATTGGAGTTAGGTCCAGTAAAAGGTCTTTGATAGTTGTTTACGGCATTAGCTTGTTCATTCAACACTCCTCGAAAGGTGGGTATTGTAGGACAATTTTCAGTTGTATGAATGTTGCAATCACAGATGCCGCAAACAATTTCATTAACCTTATCCTTCTTTCCTTCCATGGCCTCAACTTTCCTTATGAGCGTAGTCACTTTACACTTGAGATCATCCTCTTCTTTCAAGAGATATAATCCACCTTTCTCCTTTAATTGAGTCGGCCTAGACGTGGTGTTCGACTTTGGGTAATAGTCCCATGATTGTGTTTTTTCAGCAAGACTATCGAGGTAATCCCATACCTCGTCAACATCTTTATTAATGAACTCTCCATTACACATTGTCTCGACCATTCGGCGCATGGAAGATGTCACCATCATAGAAAAATTTGTAATGCGCCACGTTTCAAATCCGTGTTGTGGGCAAGAATTGACTAAATCTTTGAACCTTTCCAAACATTGGAGGAATGTTTCATCTTCCTTTTGGGTAAAGTTCATGATTGCTTTTCCGAGGGTAATCGTTTTATGATGTGGGAAGAATTTTTTTATGAATTCCCTCTGCATGTCGTTCTATGTGCCAATGGATCTAGGACGCAGTGAATGTAACCACATCTTAGCTTTCTCTTTTAAGGAAAAAGGAAAGAGTTTCAGCCTAATTGTATCCTCAGATACATTAGGAAAACATAATATAGCCATAATCTCATCGAACTCTTTCAAATGTAAATATGAACTCTCTGATTCAAGTCCATGGAATTTGGGGAGAAGTTGGATAACTCCTGGCTTGATGTCCATTTGTCCTGTGTTTTCAGGAAAAATCATGCATGAGGGCGTACTCACTCCCACCGGTTGTAGATAATCTCGTAAAGTACGAGGCGGGGGTGCCTGTTGCACCTCATTCTCATCTTGGGTATCCTCCACCCTGGGTGGAAGTAGAGGAGGTTGGTCTTCAGCCATAACTTCAATTGACTCAGGGAATTTTAAGCGGTGTCTAGTCCTGCGAATGGATAGTCAACCCCTCAACTAATCCTCCTTCGATTAAGAGACGTCGAGTGTTGTCACGGGCCCACTTGGGCATGAAACACTCGCAGCCCTCAATCAAATTTAAAGCCTAGTCCTAAGAAAGGAAAAGAAAATCTAAAAAGAAAGAGAGGGAGAGTTGGAAAGAAATTACCAAATTGGAGTCTTAAGTTAAAACTTGCAAAATAAAACAAAATAAGTTAGATTTTAAAAAGAGAAGAACAATCCTTTAAAAGAAAAATAGCAGTAAATTAATTTCTAAAAGAAGGAATTCCTAAAAGAAAGTGAAAATTTCTAAAATAAATTAGGAAAGACCTAAACTAGAAAGTAAATTATTAAAAGAGAACTGAAAAATAGAAAGTAGGGAAGGAGCTTACCGAATTAGAAATTTCTATCTTAAAGGCCTACAAAATAAGAAAGTTAGTTTCTAAATAAAAATAAATTAGGAAACAAATTAGATTCTAAGAGAGTTAGAATTAGAAAGTTACTAGAGAACAAGAATAGAAGGTTAATCTCTAAAAAGGGAAATAACTAACCTAGTTTCTAAAAACAAAAGAGGAAAGTTTCTAAAAATAAACTATTTCCTACAAATAGAGAAATACTAGAGTTAGAAAATTTCTAAGATTTAAACCTTAATTCTAAAAACAGAAAAAGTAGAGAAATTAGGAAGGAATTACCAATTTAAGAACTTATGTCAGGATCCTACAAAACAGGAAAACAGGTTAAGTTCTAAAAACAATGGAATAAAATAAAATAAAAACTTTTATCTTAAAGTAAGTAAAATCTTAATCCTAACCTAATTTTAAAACTAATTAATTTCAGAAAAACGTAACCGTCAGTCCCTGGCAACGGCGCCAAAAACTTGTTCACTCCCCAAGTATAGGGTTGTGATGTAGTAATAAACTCGGTAAGACCGAGGTCGAATCCACAGGGACTGAAACTTGTACGTTTCCTGAAACTAGGTAGAAATAGAACTAGTCTAAGATGTGATCTAAATCAAATAGAATTTAAGGAATAATTGTGGAATAATTATCTAAAACTTAAAGAATTCAGAGGAAGGAAACTAGGGATTCAAAGGATCCACTTGTAGAGATCAGGGAGATCTTATGCCTGCTTCAAAAATCATGGAAATCAACTAGACTTTCTTTGATATAGTTTTCAAGAGATGACAGGTATATGAATTAGAATGGATTCCATCATCAAACCATGCCCAGGAGACAAAGTAAACAACAGAATTAAACTAATTACCAACCAACCAATAATGTATGAAGGTTAGGAAGGATACCATCATCCATACCATGCCCATGGAACAATGATGAACAACAGGGCTTCCTGACTTCATAAACATAAAAAGGGGAAAGAAATACTCAAAGCCATTGCAAACCCATTGTAATTTCAGTCACAACAGACCATTAAAAACTAAGAAAAATATTCCTTTAATAATCAACTAAATCAAATTCAGTTTATGAATTTTAAAGGCACAAGGTAGAATCTCCCATCTCGCTATAAGCTTCACCTCTTAGCCCTAGCTAAGAGGTTTAGCCACACATGAATGGGCTAAATCTTAAAAAAAATAAAAGAAAAGAAGGGAAAAAAACATAAGTAAAGAAGAAAGAACCAGCTCTCAATCTTCTTCCAGCCTCATGTTCCAGCAGCCAAACCAGCCAAGCCAAGCTCCACCACCTTTTTTTCCTCAAAAACTCCTCCAAACCAAGCCAAGCCGATCACTGCTCTCCTCCCACGGCTGCCCTCTGTCTTCCCGTCTCTTCTTCAATGCTCTCTTAAAAACCAAAACCCACCGTCCACAGCCCTCCTCCGCATTCGCTTTTTATTCTCCAGGTTGTGAAGAGAGTCCCATTCGTGGCTGGAATCCCTGGAAAGTTTACGCAGCCAGCTACTCAAACCGCGTTCACAGTATCAGCAGCAGTAGTCGGCTGGTGTAGAACTCCAGCTGTGGAGAGCTTACGCTGTCCCTATGTAAGTCAGCTTACGCAGCAGCAGATTCACGTCCGCACTTTCCCCTGTTTTGACGCCGTGTAATGATCTGAACGGACAATCTGCTTCGTTCAGTCTTCATATCTCTGATCGGCCACACCACAGGAGTAATTCGAGCCGTTCATATGGACAGACCGATCTTCGCCACGGTTGCAAAAACGGCCCGGAACTTTGGTCGCGCGCACAACAGGGCCTACGTAAATCGACGTACGCTGATGTACTGGTGGGGCCCACTCAAGATAACTTTTCGAAAATCCACTCCGTCCACCAGATTCCCCTCGGAATTTCGGTCGAGAATGGTCAGTTTTGAATGTCTATAGATGTGGCCCACTGAAGTGATCTTGCTCCAATGGCTGTAAATGAATTTCTTGTGATTGCTGTGGCCGGCACGTGCGCGTGTATGGCTGAAAATAGTAAGCATGGTGCTGACCAAAACTAGCGCCTCTACATGATGGACGATTCAGATCTTTTTCATAGGCCACGATGGAGGCCCACTAATGATCCAACGGCCCCCTGTTTCACGCCAGAAGAAACGGACGTTTCCGTCTTTTGATTGAGAGTCGGTGGGGCCCATGAACAATGGGCTGGTCCGGTGCAACAAGAGTGCACTTGTGCACTATGCACTGCTACTTCCCATGGGGTCCACTTCAGTGCTTCAGATGCAATCTGCTCCATCCATCCGATCTGCTAGCACATTTAAGGGGTTGAGCCCAAGTTTAAAGCTTATCCAGAGATCCGGTGGGCCCCAAATCGCTGTTCTATGGGCTGATCTAACTGTTGGGTCACTTCCATAGTGATCTGAGGGCTGAAATTTGATATGTACGGTTAATTTATGGCCCTCGGGCCATGTATGAGCTCAACCTGACTCGGTACTGAGTCCAAGATGCCTGATGCGATCCAAGTTCAGGTTTGGCCTTGACTAATCCGGACCGAGTCCAACCCGGTCACAAGTACTAAGTCGGGTCAAGTCGGCACCTAGTTGGGTCGGGTGCAACGGGCATCCACGGGTTAAAATCACAACTCAAAACCTAGATTCATGAATTGCTGCCTTGCCATCAGCTGCATTGTATTTAAGATCTGAAACGTTTAGATCTGATTTTTTTAAAAAATATATATGTACGAGTCGAGTTTCGGATTGAATCGAGTCAACACCGAGTTGGATTTCGGGTCGAGTCGAGTCGAGTTACTAGGTGACTCGAACTCAACTTAGTTTGAGTTTAGATTGAACAAAGTCAACTTGATTCAGATTGACTCACCCACTCGGTTTAGATTGAGTTGGACCTAAACGAGTCGGACAAGTCGAATTTACCGAGTCAAGTCATCCTGTGCCCAACTCTAGTTATTATTACCCATACAGGAAGTCCCAGCATGGAGATCACCCTTCTCAAAAATTACGCTGATCAACTCACTAGGTGGGCCACACCTGTATGTTGCGCCACACTGTAGATTGTGAAGTGGTCTCACCCGATGAGCTGAACGGCCTGATTTTTGTCATAGGTAGGGCCTGCTGTTTTGACTGTACTAATGTCCTCCATAAGTGGCATCATAGCCATAAAAGTGTTCCTCTACTTAGCCGTTCAGATGTATTGTCGACCGTCGACCGTAGATGATACCAACAACTCTCATCTCCTCAAAACCAATTGGATTACTTTTTTACACCTAAATCATGGGATGAATCCCAAACTGACGATTGTGGGTGTCATCCAAACAAGCCTCAGATCGAGATGAGGATTTCATCTCCAAACACTGATTTTGATGGTACGTCCAAAGGAATACTTAGGCTGACAAAAATGCATAAAAACCAAAAGAAAGGAGCATGTGCTCACATGCTTTGTAGCACCAGAAAAGCTGGAAGATGTTACATTCCAATATCTTCCATGCCATGGATACAAGCCCTTTTTCTCTTGATTTTTTGTTGGGATTGTATTAGCAAAAGAACAAGTGGTCCACGTGCATGTGCAGTGCTAAAGGGCATGCATCTGCATGGTTTTGTTTGTAACTTGCATGGTATTATCTCCATTTTTCTTGGATGATCAATCAATGGCTAAAATATAGAAATCTTAGCTATCAATGCTGTTGGACTGTCGCCGTTGGATTTGAGGTCACTTTTTAAATGGAAACCCTGGCCCGTGAATCCCGGTCTAAGTCTGTATATAAAACAATAAATCAATAATCCCTTATTCTAATCTATGCCAATCGATTAAGAGCTTAAGCTGAGCCATCCAAACTCCAAAATAAGGTTAAATGAGCTGCTTGGGAGAAGCATAATTCCAAAATTCATTCCTCACTTGGTAGGAATATTGGAGATCCAAAATCCGCTTCCATGGATAAAATCAAATTTAGTAAAATCAAATTTAGTACTGAAGCCAAGTATCAATCAAAGACTAAATAGATTTATTTGGGTCATCGACTATAAACTATTTTCTCTACCGACACTACTGTACTAATACCATATTCCATCCTATTGAACTCTAAATTCGTTAATCCTAAACTTTAAATTCTCGTCTGCTCTTAGTTGATGCATGCTCGTCCTCTACTTTACTTTTCATCTTATCTTCTATACTAATAGATCTGCAGTCTGTCAAATACCACATGGAATGTTCATTCTTTGACAAGAACCATGGAAAGTGACACGAAACAACCATACCTACATTGGCTTTCATGAGTGAGTCGCTTCTTAAAGGCGGAACACTTAGACTTGAAGTGGCCCTATTTATCTCAATACTGGCATGAATTTTTTCCTTTTCGTTGCCCTTCCTTTTGCCTTTATTACCGACATAGTTATTTACTCTGTGGTGGCTATTCTTGCCACTATAATTATTGTTCCTTTTTTACTTCTTAGCATTGGGTTTGCTGCTAGACAAAATTTTAACTAGCTGTGATACGCACCCCTTTTGATATATTGTAGTTGTGGATGAACCTATCATACATAAGTGTGAATGACATGAGGATACCATTTACAGTGGTATCCTCTTATTTGGCACATGCCCAATGATCTCAAGCTCATCTGCGATTTCGAGCATTTTTCGTTACATGCTCGCTCAGTGAGGTGCCCTCTCCAAGCTTCTTACTGTATAGTTTCCTTTTGTGGGCTTGAACTTAGGCATCAATCTAGGCAACGAGTATACCCTTCAAACGCAGGTAAATTTCTTGGTATAGACCACATTGCTAGTTGCAGAGTACATCTACTATGTAAGGTAGGTTCTCTTTTCCACTTCGCGTATTTAGTAAAGATAATAATGTGTTTTTGTTATTTTGGATTTCCAAAAATTCTTGAAAAATTTCGATATAACTAGTTTATGTTATTATTTACTGATCCTTAATGCTCGAGGTGAGCTTACATGCGGACAGTACCAGTAAGGAACTGCACAAATTGGATTAATCAACTGTAGGAAGCCAACAAATTCACCCGATCACTTAAACCTCGAGTATAGCCTTGTAATTTCTTCATCCAAGGCCCAAACCTAGCCGTCCTATCATTGACTAATTAAAATGATCATAATTAAATAAAAAACTAACAAAAGCCAAGACAATTAGAGGTCAAATCTTGATTAACGAACCAGATTGACCCATGTACTCCTTTAACCTAAGAATTAACAGTTTAGGGTGATTAGGATCGAATCACTGTTTCTGTTAATTACAAATAGGTCACATATGAACTTAGCTAATCCAAACCCTAATCATCACGCATAAAAAATTAGCGTTGTGCACGAACCGAGTTAGCTCGGTTAGCTTGCTCGACTTGACTCGAAAAAGCTTGATTCGACTTGGTTCAAAATTGAGTTCAAGCCGAGTCGAGTTGATTTTTTAAGCTCAAAAAAATTTTAAACCGAATTTGAGCTTGCCTGAGCTCGAATTGACTCAATCAAATCCCAACTCGAATCGAACTCAGATCGAACCAGTTCGGTGACTCAGTTACTTTGATATTGATGTTGCTCACTAAGTGTTTGATGAAATGACTCAACGAAGTGTCGGCTGGTGGCAAGGAAGGCATCCATATGAAACAAAGACCCTTTTTTTTAAAAAAATATTGTCTACAAGGTATTTGATGATATACTTGTAAATAACCGTTGCTGTTTTACATATAGTAAGAAATTGAAAGTGCATTCCATGTGTTTGTGAAAATGCCGCATAGGCTCGATCTTGGCTCGAACTGGCCCGAGCTGTTGACCGAACTGAGCCGAGCTGGCTAGTCAGGCTCGAGGACTGAGCTGAGCCCAGTTCGAGCTGGGGTCAGCTAGTGACCGAGCCGAGTTGAGCCATGCCAAGCTCGACTTGGTTCGACTCGTGTACACCTCTACAAAAAATATTACTATCCAATTCATTACAGAAATGCCTTGATTATTCAAACAAGCTCTAGACCTCTCATTAGTGGGCCACAAAATCTGAGACTATTGCATTCATCTTAGTGGGTTTGACATCCATCGCGGGACATCGAGCCAAGATCTTGCTTCGAATTGCTCAACTTGGACTTTCAAGGTTAGTACATGAGATGTGTGAATATTCCTGAAAATAATCAAGAACTTACGTTAGATGTCTGCATCCGATCTTTACTTAAGTTGTGGCTTTCGGGCCATTAGATCGTAACCAAATTTAGGACAATAACGTATAGTAATGTCCTACGCAAATCCGTATAGTCTATAGTAATGTCCTATGCAAATCCGTATAGTCATGGGCCTGATTGATGGTCGATGACTGTCAAACTAACTTCTAATCATACCCTCCGATCGACGCATACAAATGGTGAGCCGATCGTGTCCATGTATAGATCATCACTAGGGCCAACTATTCTAAGGTGGGTGTCAGTAGTGGCCCCTAAAGATTAGAAACACTCTCCCATATGGTTAGTATAATGAAAACATATATGTTATGGCCATTTGCACCACATCTGACACTACAAATACCCATTTATTTCACTCGCCTTCTCCCCATACAAATTTGCCCTAACAAATGAGAAGAAGAGAGAGAGAGAAGGAGAAAGAGAAGGAGAGTGAGTGAGAGAAATAGATTCTTGGTATTACTTTCACTGAATTTCTCTCGACGAAAACCTTTGGAGCTACCGTTTTTTCCACAAAATCTACTTCCACTCGTGATCGGAGGTAAGATTTATATCCTACCTTCTGATTCAAGTTTCTTAGTGATGAATTTCATACATCTTCCATAGATTATTCTAGTTGATTTAAGAATCAGTGATTTTCCCTAAAATCGCAACTCTAAGGTTTGTTCATGTTAAGATTTGGGATCCCGACAATTGATTAGGAGCGACTCATGTTATAGCGGAAGCCGAATTTAGGCGTGGCCCCATGTGGATGTCGTTGTATGCCAATTTTGAGCCCTGACTTGTTAAATCAAGTTGGGATTTGCTCAAACTAAGTTAGGTACAACCCTTAACCTTTAATTAAAATCTAATTAGATTAAAATTCATGATACTAATGATGAAATCACTGATGAATTGAGATTTGGAGCGTTTTCTCTAAATTCCTAGTGTTAAGTCCACATTCGAGTCGAGGATCTCAATTTTAAGGTGAAGATATACCCTCAAGCTTCTACTTGGCATTTTAAAATAACTAAATGTGTATGTTTGCTATTTGATTAATAACATACTCGATGAAATACTTGAATGATATGAAATTCTTAATATTAGAATTTTTTGACGTTGAATGCTAAGAAATTTTAATATAATTGAATTGTCTTGTTGTGGTGGATCGAGCTTTGTAAATTATTTAAATATGTGGATAACCTGCTTTAGGGAGGCTATCTGAAGCTTATACGGCCGATCGAAGCGAACACGGATGATTGACAATAGTTGGAGCTACGAGGGATGCTTTGCACCCAATGCCGGTTTGCCCGATGTCCTCCGTAGTCGATTGCATCAGTCTAATGGAAGCTCGATCATTCTTATACTTAGTGATTATATAACATTAAATAAAATCTGATATACTACAATTTTCATTGATTTAGTCTATTCATAATCATTAGTGTATTACGATCTTACAAAGACTCATGAGCTGAGAATGACGGTATGTGACACCGTGTTCGAGCTGTCATCCTATGATTGGGTGACGAGCCTCCTCATAGTGACCAGTGGGCATTGGTAGAGGTGATAGATTATTTTTTGAATGGCCCTCATAAAATTACTCGGACAATAGTTCCAGGCCAAAGTACCTTTCGAATGCCTTAGTGTGAGTGAGATTGGGTGACGAGTCATTCCCTTTGTATTATTTTGTCTTGAGTGACAAGCCCACATATCTGAATTAATTGTTTATAATCGGTGTTGGGTGGCGACTCGTACCACGTTTATCCCTTAATTTAGATCAAGTGACACTGGTGAAGAGCCGCCATGTGCCGCAATGAGCCACATGATCTAGATAATGACCCTTAATATAACGGCGGTATCCAAGCTTTGCCAACCTGCTATATGAAATATAACTAACAATCACTTGGCTAATCATACATATCTTAGGATAGGTTGCGATTTGATGTTGGAGTCACTTGTGAGGGGGTAATGAGGGAGTATTGGCATTTGCGAAATATGCGTTGAAGTCACCTGTGAACCTGATCTTCACTGAAATGTCCCAAGTAACAATCTTGGAGATATTTCTTCACTATGTTGGCGTTTGACGCCTCCTATTTGACATATGCAGATAACTCAGGAATATGACCGGTGGTGGTGCGCTCGAGGTGCTCAATAGATCTCTTTTTTATTCTCGCTTGGTAGTTATTTTTCTGTTCCTATTGTAATTATTGTGGTTTGTATAATTCTCATATGGGTGGTCTCTACTGTTGGGTGTTAGCCCTATATTTTCAGACTTTATTATCTCTACCTAACTTTAGTTCCGCTAAGTTGAAATGCATTACTTTAATTATTTGTGTGTGAAATGAATGTGAATTTGAATGAGGACACATGAGCCTTTTATTAAGTTAACAAACGAGAACTCAGGATTGGAGTATATGTACTTGCGTGCCGATTTTCAGGGCATTACACATCCTTGCCATAAAGGCCAAGGGAATATCCTCTCGAATATTCCACCGCGGTCATATCAAAGTATTTTAAATCCAATGAATTTCATGATGAGACAGGCAACACAATCTTCAAACGATCGATATTTTTAATACAATTCAAGTAAATCCAAGCATATAAGTTCAAACACTCACAATCATGATGCATACAGACACAAGAATCAACATGTAATGTAAGGTATGTATGTTAGAAATACATTACTGAATTAAGAAACTTTACAAGATACAAGTACAAAATAAATTCAAGGAAAACTTTATAGTGGATATGAGGCAAAATCCAATGGACGATGGATCTTGTGAGTTAGGTCTCAAAATTGATAATGTACAACTCAATTGTAATAACTAAGCATTGTCTATAGTTTCATCGCGATCGGGTTTCTACAAATAGGCTTTCTGAGATTTAGTGTTGGGTAAATGCGTGTACACCATAGAAAACTTAGGATGCTCGATGTCATATTTTTAACAATTGGATTTGACATTTAATGGTGTAAAACATTCCCAAGTATTTTAGGATTATGAAGTAAAGTCCAGATTAATTGACAATTGGATATTAATGACTAAGATGAACTATTTATCTATTTAATGATAATGTAGGGGTCTAGATTGAAATTGAACGGTTGGATGGCTTAATCAACCTATGAAGAGTTCTCTTGATGCTTTAGATTATTGATTAATTGAGTAAGTATTGACATACAGGCTTGAGATGTGCAGATGCACACACACACACACACACACACACACACATATATATATATATCTATGTATACAGAATTAGGGAGCTCATATTATGATTTTAACAATAGGTTAAGCATAAATAAGGGTCATGACTAGGATGAACGGATTAGATCCTCGCATACATGCATGTACAAATGGATATGAAGATCTCAAAGTTAGTTTAGTATGATCGGGTGAACCAAAATTGAAATGGATGATTAGATATCTTCAGCTAGTGATGATGAGTTGTTTTAACGGTTGGCTTAGTTAACTATCGATAACATTAAGATATATGAAGATTTTAATTTAATTATAGTGTGGATGTGAGAGTATAAGAGGGTGTATATGCATGTTTATCTAAGTATCTTTAAAAGAAAATTTTCTCCTTACTAGATTGCACATGTTTGCACATGTGAGAGAGCACTCATATACCTACTTATTTGAGAAAATTTTGGGATATTATAGTTAGGGTGCATATGAGATATCGGGATGTCTTAATTAAAAAGACCTGACAACACTAAGGTGTTGTTCAATCTAGGAGACCAAATAGCCTAGTGAAGAAACCACTAAAGCCAGTAGTAAGGTTGGAATTGGGGATATTAGATCATCCCTTTTATAGAAAAATGGTATCTAGTATTCCCTTTTTATTCTCACATCCCAACTATGATCACATTTCACTTCACACATCCTAGATACTTCGGTAACAAGTATATTTATTTTATTACTACTATTATGCCTTTTTTTTTCTTTTTACTTTATTTATCTACCCAAAACTTCTAGTTCTGTGAAGTAAGGTTACGACTATATTTTCATTCTATTTTTGCATATTCAAAGTCTTTGGCTCCGTGAAGTAAGGTTAGGATTGCATTCATCTTCACTCATGTACTTTATTTTTGTTTTTCCTACCTAAAGCTATTTAACTCTACGAAGTAAGGATATGTAGTTCATTTTTCTTTTTCTTACCTACCCACTTGGCTCTTGTAGGTTATGTGAAGCATGATCAAATGTAATAATATTAAAATTCTATTGGGTAGAAATTGGTGCCTAACCCTTTCATTTTCCATTATCGGGGCCCTTAAATTTAAGGTTGCAGACCAAACCATAATACTCCCTCGAATTGGAAAATTTTGCGATTTCTTAGACTTGAAAGCGATTCTACAATTTTTAGCACTGGATGCAGATTTTGAGCTTCATTTGACTAGTGGTAACTCCAATCAAACATATCACATCTAATTCAATACAATATCCCACCCGCACAACTAAAATTAAGGAAGTGAAGTAGACCAATTGTGAAGTGTGGGTTCACACCAACATCATCCACTTTTAGTGATTTCTATGAAACCTCCTAAAGTGAACTAAAGTTGCCTAGATACATGATTCTTACACACCCCCAAATTTAAGGATTGATCATCTTTCGAGCACCATTGAGTCCTTGAGCTTATCATAGATTGGGCTAATTAATAGGCCCTAGACTATTAAATAGAACGTCAATCTTGTAGTGCACGTGTCCAAAGGTCCAATTTAAGAATCCTATCTCCATGGTACACTTACAAGCCCATATAAGGTATTGGCAAAGGCACAAGCAACATTAAGATGACTCTCGTTAGTTGACACATTCTATCTTGATGTAAGTTAGTCCCATTACACGAGATGATTGTACATCTCCAAAAAAAATAAAAAATGATATCTACATGTGTCCTAAATATATGTACTGGTCATAACTCAATAGAGTATTGAGATATATGAAACACAACCCTCCCTGATCAATGACCACTGTGTCTAATCTCATGTTCCCAAGGACTAGAGGAATTACTTATCACATTACTCATATTTTATAAGTTTAAGACAACACTAGATATAAGTCAAGGGATATCACACTGTCCAATTTGATCATGGCCATTAAGATCAATGGTTGAGATCGACTTTATCGCATCCATATGGCTAGTAAATCAAATCGATATCATATAAGTTTAAGATAACGTTAGATAAAGACAACACTGGATATATATAAGTCAAGGGATATCATACTGTCCAATATGACCATGGTCATCAAGATCAACGGTTGGGGTTGGGATATCACACTGTCCACTATGACCACGTCATCAAGATCAACAGTTGAAATTGACTTTATCACATTCACATGGCTAATAAATCAAAGCGCGCATTAGTTTTCTATAGAAGAACTAACATATTTCATATTGATGTAAAAGGGATTATTGGACAAGGGTGGAAATCCACACAAAAACATGCTCACTGGACAAGTTTCCCTGGTCCTTTGGTCAGACTTGACTTTCCTGGCCCTCTGTGGGAAAATACCTTCCACTTTGATACCATGTCAAACAATAACTTGCTCTAAAAGCTCGAGCCGGTAAAGAATGGTGTATTAATGTATATTAAGGGACTTTAACAAAATAGGTGAAATTATTCATTAGGTGGGCCACATGATAGGGTCTACTCGGGATGGGGATTTATATATATATATATATATAAAAACCTTATGTATTGTGTGGGGCCCATATGATGGGTGTAGGGTATCGAATCCCAGCATCCACAATGCTCAAATTCTTTTATGTAATTTAAATTTTTTGGTGGTATCTATGTAACGCTCTAAAAATTGGGGGTCGTGCATACACTCGACTTCCAAGTTCCTGGGTATTACTTATATTGATTTTTTTTACTAATTTGTGTTTAATCAGGTTTAAATGCGCAGCATGGAATTTCTTGGAACATGAAACACAATCACAACTAGTCTACTGACATGAAAGAGATCAAATATATACAAGTCCAAAAGAATGTAAATGGGTCACTCCAGGCGTTGCCCAGCAAAATCACAAAAGAATGACATGCCCAAAAGAATAAAGCTGAGTCTATAACTCAGCGATCCAAATTCCGCCTGTCAAGCCAATGAAGGACCACCCATCAATTGAAAGTAAGA
The DNA here is from genome assembly GCF_029962835.1 of Magnolia sinica. Classification (NCBI taxonomy): domain Eukaryota; kingdom Viridiplantae; phylum Streptophyta; class Magnoliopsida; order Magnoliales; family Magnoliaceae; genus Magnolia; species Magnolia sinica. The sequence goes on along the minus strand of NC_080585.1, from coordinate 26,225,043 downwards.
CAGCTCGTCCTCCTCGTCAAGACTCGCGCAGTCAGGCTCCTCGTACTCTACGTCACCTGCATGTACGGGAGAGTCTAGTTGATATTTTAAAACACTGTCCCAGAGTGAGAGTGAGTGAGTGGGTACTATTAGTCTTAAGTTGTAACAAGCATCAGTTATATTATGAATTTAATGAAAATCAATTATTCACAAACACCTAACCAATCTTATTAATGCACATGCATGACGGATGATATGATGCATGCCCTCACCACAACACTTCCTCGAGTGACTCCATCTAACAATCGCGTTTGATCAACACTCCCTCAGAGTAACCTCAACTGCTGAGTCGCCACCTTAACTAGTGCGATGCAATGTGATCGTGTTAGCTGAGTTCTTAGTTAAGTCCATTCATCCAGTAGGTTGGGGAATCTGATACACCCCACATATTAATGCCTCAACTAGTTGCGATGCAAGGCCCCTCAACGCGCGAGGCTAGGGCACAGCGATCAGTGATCCCATCGAGTTTCCCATTCCCGACTTCCAGCACATGGGGAGTGCTAAGGAAAGGGATCACTCGCAGTTACTACGGGGAGGCTCGTCGCCCCAGCGTAGGTTGACAGCTCGGACATAGTGTCCCATTCCACCATGCCCGGATCACGAGTCGTTGGATCAGCTTAAATTAGTTATCAATGGGTTACAACGATTGTAGGGTGTTCCAAGTTCCATACATATGTGAGCAAACATGTTTAACAAACATGGTTGGTCAGTGTGTAGACTAGACCGCACGAGTTTAGGCAAGTATGCGACAGACGACATCGGGTATGAGCGACCCATGTAGTCTAACTACTGTCGCCTACATGCACCCGTCCAAATCCATGGGTTTAGCCTCAGGATAGTCCTACCAATAGGACCACCTTTGTTCTTTTCATGTTCCTAACCAACCTAAGGGTTTTGAGGGTGATCCATAACATGCCAACTATCAATGTATTAACTAGCACAAACAACACCATATTTTCATACTTCTCAATATACGATTCAAATCTTTTAACAAGCAAAGCTACATTATCATGAACAAAGGTGCATATGTGTTGTGTGGATTAGTGAGGAAGTTAAGCACTTCCTACATCTCGTAGACCAAATGCACAAGAGTTAACGAATCATACATGTTACAAAGCAACACCATATGAGAAAATCATACAAGACATGAACATGTAATCATCCATTGTAACCTAAGCATGTGAGAAGCACGAACAACATCATATGAGGACTTAAATAAACAAACAATTCCATAAATCTCCAAACCAACGTCCAAACCCTAGGTTTGCTCTAGATTCTCCAAATACATCATCCAAGCAATCAAAATCATTAGACTCATAGTATAATTAGTGTTAGGCCACCTAAGGATAATAGTCCGTACCTATGGATCGTTGAAGACTTTAGAAAATGATCTAGGGTTGCCAAACTCGCGGGTCGATTCGTAGAGATCCTGAGCTAAATGACTTGCGTGTTAGGATTACATGCATTTCCAAGCTCAACCCTAAATATTTCAAAAAAAGATGGGTGCTTACCTCCATAATCGGATGGAAGTGGTTTGTAGTTATGGATATGAGAAGAGGAAGGTATTTCTCTAAGGTTCTAAGCTTCCTTGGGCCCCACCTCCTACCACACACTCCTTTCCTTTCTTCTTCTTCTCTCTTTCTCCTCCTTTCTCATCTTTTTCTTCTCCCTTTTCTCTCTTCTCTTTTTTCTTTCTCTAGGGCAAATTCGTATGGGGAGAGGGGTGCCCCAAAGAAGCTCCTTTTATAATGCCAGATTTGGTGCAAATGGCCCAAGTGTTGAGTTTTTACTATAGGAGGATTTTTCTAGCCTCTAGGGCCTACTATGGGGTGTACAAGTTGATATACACCGTACGATAGTTAGCCTTAATGATGATCTATGAATGGATATGATCGGCCTGCCATTTGGATATGCCAATCAACGGATATGATTATAAGTCTATTTAACGGTTACCGATGGTCGATCGGGGCCGCGATTATACGGATATGAGTAGGGATATATTCTTATTCTACGTGTGAAGTTTGGTCGTAAATCGACGGTCTGAAATTCTTAACTTTGTATAAGAGTGGACAACCCAATTCACTTAAGTTTCAACTTCTTCCTTTAGGGTATTTGCACTTCTCATGCACTTGTCTTTTGACTCAAGTTGAGCGGTTCTGGACCGTTCCCAGGTTCAACTCCCGCAATGGACGTCGAGCCCAGTAAGACGGATATTTCTCTATAGTTTTGAAACTAGTGGCCCGCCAACGAGCTGTTTAGAGCTTGTTCGAAAAATTGGGGCATTTCTGTAATGAATTTGGTATTAAGATTTCTCATGGACAATGATTAGGTTTTGGATTAGCTATGTTCATAATGTTGTCTATTTACAGCTAGTGAAAGTGGAGATTTGATTATGATTACTTTAAACCGTCGGTTTTAGGCTAAAAGAGTAACGGGGTTGATTTGGTCTATTAGTTAAGATCCGAGCCTTATCTGACTCGGCTTCGGTTAGATCTTTAATTTAGTTATGATTGTCTTGATTAGTTAGTGATGTGTCGGTTAGATTTGGGTCCTATGTGAGTAAATTATTGGGCTACACCTGATGTTCAAGTGATCGGGCGAATTCGTTGGCTCCCTACGACTGATTAATCGAACTTGTGTGACTCTTTACTGGTACCACCCCTGTATAAACTAACATTGAGTGCTAATGATCATGAAGTGACATTATAAGTTAATTAATAAAAAAAATTTCAAGGATTTTTGAAAATCCAAAACAGTGAAAATCCAAGATGTTACAATCTACAATTCCATGCTTTGTGTAATATGAAACTCTTCGTTAGTATAAATATTAAAAGTTAGCCAAACGTAGAAAATTATTTATTTATAAATACTTTACCACTTAAAAATAAAAAATAAAGCATAAACAATTACACGTGAAACCTTTGCACATGTAAAGTGTTTACCTCGAAACATTCTAGAAGCATCCAAGCAACTCCTAATTCAACTGGGAATCCTTGGCAAAACGGAGGAAGATGCATTCCAGTAAACTTTGTTAAGAAACAGATGATGGGAGGTATTTGATACTCTGGCAAGGTATTACGTTTGATGCTCTAGTATTCGGAAATCCCCTAATTTCAAGTTCCTTCGTATCATTCTACCATGCTGTAGAAATGGCCTCAGCCGTTTATTCCCGAATACCATTTATTATGGACACGTCTACACCACACATTTGGTATACCACCTTCCATCCCGAATATAGTCAAACTGACAGCACATGACTGTTCATCCAGTGGGCCCCAGCAGGAATACCACACAGAGAGATTGCACCGCTTTGGAGTATCTCACCACCAAGGCAGTGATGTACAAACAGATCTATACAAGTATAGCATGCATTCAAATTTAAATGGAAACAAGTTCTTACCAAACACGTGGACCATCTGACGGGTGAGATTTTGCATCATGGCTCATCCACAACAGCAACCATCGGATGGATGGTCCACATTGGGGTAACAAATGCTATGATTATGTTAGCACCTTGTATTCTCTCCTAGCTAATTATTTTCTTCCTTTGCAAGGGAAATGATAATTCCACTGCCTTGTAAATGATTACTGTATTACTCTACATCTCTGGTCGTAGTGCACCACACGATCTCTGTGGGGTCCACTTTGATGTGTGCATGACATCTACTTCATCCATCAATTGAGCCATTTCATTCTTACTGTACAATGTCCGCTATAAAACTCAAGAGGAATTCAGAACTCAGGTGGGCCACACTGCAGTAACAAAGTAAATTAAATAACTTCTAAGATTCTAAATTCATGGTGTGTGGTCCACTTGAGTTTTGGGTCAGGTTATTTTGTAAGGATGTGACTTTCCTGCAACACTAATGTGCTGTAACCCATGTGGGGCTCAGGCAACAATGAGGTAAATATAAAACCCAAGTGGCTTACACTAAAGGAAATGGTGGAGATGGAAACTCTCGTGATTGAAACCTTCTTGCGTCCCACTATTACCTTACCACACATTTATTAGGTGAATCCCATGAGGAAGAAGGGAAGACACAAATATCAACCTAATCCAAAACTGCAGGCGTCTTTGGAAAAAATAATAATCTCACTATTTCTTGTGGTGTGGCCCACTTATGTTTTGAATCTACTAGATTTTGAGATCACGTCATAACATGGGTTGAATACAATTAATGGAAAGCTTACAATTACAAGAATTCAAAAAATTTAAATGCAAGTCCATTCAGTCCAATGAATTATACATTATTATTAGTATTATTATTATTTAACAATTGATACCTTGTTATTATGCAAATATGAAATGAATATGATCGGGAGACTTTTAAGATCTTCTTATTCTTAATAAATGAAATAAGACATATTAGATGTAAGGTGCATTGTGAGGCGTAACTTGTTTAGTTCTTCATAAATCAAGAATATTGTATGGTTATGTAAGTAGATAAGCCGGGACAACTTATCCATGGGCCACTATGCATGATATGACAATTGAGCTTATGGCGAGTCTTATCCATAAGACATTGTCACTACATGTATGTAGTTGTATGCATGTGTACATGTTGACTAGATGAGGAAGTCAAGTTAGAATTTGATGTTTAATACTAGCTTGAAATATTTCTCATGCTCGTTACACTAATTATCCTAAAAAACAAGAAAGCCTAAGGCTCTAGTAGGAACTTGATTATTTTCATTCACCAATATGTGAGTATTTTAGGTGGATCTCTATAAGTTGGGTGGTCGATTAGGTTTTCTATAATGTTTAAGATTCTTAACAAAAAATTTACAACCTTTAAGAGTTTAATCTTATATGGTTGGCTAAACTTGCTTTTATAAATTATTTTTATTAAATAATTAATTTTGAAAAAAACTATACATTATTTTGCAAAATCAACAGTTTATTTTGCATTTTTTTATTAATCAATGATTTTCATGGGCTATGGTAAACCTGTAACAATGGGCCTTAAAAGATGGTAGGTAGAAAGGTATGTGTATTATTACTAAGATGGGGCAGTTGCACATCCTTAAAGCTTTAACATATATAAAGATTTTGAGTGGTTGACATTATATTTTGATTGCTACTTGCTTATATAACGAAATCTATAAAGATTACTTTAAAATAATCCTCAACAACGAGGAAATCTGGATGACAATAAGTTAGGAATCTACAAATATGCCTAAATAGGGTAGGAAGCCTGCAATTTAGAAAATGTTAGGAATACACAGAGTAAAAACCTTAAGATGATGTTAAAGCATGCAGGCCTAGGAGTAGAGTTGGTTTGGCTTTGCAACAAGTAAACATTCTCAGAAGTTGCACCACTTTTTTGGGTCTATATTCATCCAAGTGGGATTCATATGATGAACGGATTGGATGGCTAATAACCAATACACTGGCCCCTGAAAGGTTTTTGCAGTAGTGTCCTCATCTCTACTGTTTCTGTGTTATGGCTCTTAGTTTTGTATCCTTCTTATTATGGGATCAGGTCCCAGGCCCATAGTGTACAAAGTTATGGACAGAATGGATGTCACCCACACATTATGGTGGGCCCACATAGCTCAAGTGTTGCACGCTCCTTCTGCAACAAGTGTTTTAGGGATTCTAGTCATGTACGCGAATCGATTTAGCTTGGTTAACTTGCTCGACTCGACTCGAAAAAGCTTGATTCAACTTGGTTGCATTTTTTTATTAATCAATGATTTTCATGGGCTATGGTAAACCTGTAACAATGGGCCTTAAAAGATGGTAGGTAGAAAGGTATGTGTATTATTACTAAGATGGGGCAGTTGCATACATTTTATCTAAGAAAATTGTTAGAATATTGTGTGATCTTGTTATATTAGATTGTAAATCTTCAGCTATGTAATATTCTCTCTAGCTATGTAATATCTTATATTTAGCACCTAGGATCTTTCTTATAACCATGCATATTTACTATCAATAGGTTGTAATCATACTATAAAGAGGGTCTTCTTCCTCCAATACAATACACATTGAAATACGGAATTTCTACGACAATCTTTCTCTCTCTTTATTTCTTCATGGTATCAGAGCCACACTCTTGTGGCCTATAATTTTTTTTTATTTATATATAGAGGTTTTTTGGAGTTCTTTTTTGCCATCTTCAATATGTCTCTATTTGCCTCAAGTCTTGATTCAATTGTCCGTCCTATTGATCTTATATTGGATGGATCCAATTATAGTCTGTGGGCTCAGAATATGGAAGTCTTTTTAAAAGGACGTCGGCTATGGCGTTATGTGACTGGAGCAGTCCCTCGACCTATGCCGGGAGATAGTGAGAAAAACGATGCCTTTGTATTTCGTCTGGAAGAATGGGACAATATTCACTACAAAATTCTGTCTTGGTTCATCAACACTTCCGTTCCATCCATCAATAGTCTTCTTCCACAACTTGGGAATGCTAAAGTTGCTTGGGACTTTTTGGCAAAAAGATACAACTGCACTTATGATCCTTCATTGGAGTTTCAACTGGAAGCTAAAGTCTATCAGATGCGTCAAGACCGAGGTCACTCTATTGCTGGTTTTATTCTCAAACTAATCATCTTTGGGAACAATTATCTGCCGCATACCCTAAGTTGGAATGTTCTAAAGACATTCAAACGTTTGCCACTTGGCTTGATCGACGGAAGTTTATGCACTTTATGATGGCTCTTCAAGATGATTTTGAATCTACTCGAGCTTCTCTTCTTCACCATCAGCCACTTCCAACATTGGATGTTGCAGTTGCTGAACTCATCTCTGAAGAAACTCGACATTCCACTATGCAGATGTAATCTTCTGACATAGTTATGGCCACCGCTTCTCATGATGCTTCTCAGTTTTCTGCTGGACGTTCTTCCTCTTAATCCACCTCCAAGCCTGGTTGTTACAAGTGGTGTAAACGAACTGGTCATACCATCGATGAATGCCGCAAGTTCCAGTATTCTAAGTAGAAAATAGCTTCCCAACAGACAGTTGCGATTGCTTCATCTGATCCTCCTGTACTTGAGACTCCACCTCAGTCCACTTCTTTTACTGCAGCTGACATGAAGGACTTAATTCACCAGGTTTTGTCTCAATCCTCAATTACCATGTCCGTCACCCTAGGTAAATCCCAGTAGTTTATAGACTCTGCCTGTTGTAATCACATGATATCTGATTCCACCATCTTCTCCCATAAAACAATTATCTCTCTCAATCCTGTCATATATACTGCTAATGGTTACCATATGTCTATTAGTCAAGTAGGGTCTATTTTTACCTCTAATTTATCTGTTGGTGATACTTACCTTGTTCCTAAGTTATCTTTAAACTTTCTTTCCGTTGGACAACTATGTGAGTTAGGTTTTGAACTGAAATTCTCTAACAAGGGTGTTGATGTACATGATTCATAGACGGGTCAACTACTTGGGACAGGCCATAAAGTTGGACGTCTTTTCGAGCTCTCAGATCTGCAGCTTCCTTCTTCAACAACCACTTCTATGGCTACGGTCACCGTCATTTCCAGTTTATAGCATGCCCGATTGGGTCATGCCTCGCTTCCATGTGTCCAGTTCTTGGCCTCTTAGGGTCATCTAGGATCAGTTAATTTTCAGTCATTTGATTGTGTTTCATGTCATCTTGGAAAACAGACACATTTGTCCTTTAATAAAGGTGAATCTTTTTCTTCTGCACCTTTTGACTTAGTCCATTCTGATATTTGGGGTCCCGCCCCGATTCCGACTGAGGGGGGATCTCAGTATTTTATTATCTTTGTAGATGATTATAGTCGTTATACTTGGATTTATCTTTTACGACATCGGTCTAAACTCACAAATGTTTACCATAATTTTCACAAAATGGTACATACTCAATTTTCTTGTACGATTAAAACTTTTCGTTCAGATAATACTATGGAATACAAAAATAAATCTTTCCTTACCCTTTTACAATAAAATGGAACAATTTCTCATCGTTATTGTCCATACACTTCTCAACAGAATGGTCGAGCAGAACGTAAACATCTTCATATTCTAGATACGGTAAGAGCACTTCTCATCTCTGTTTCTCTTTCAAAACGCTTTTGGGGTGAAGCTGCTCTCACTGCTGTCTATACTATCAATCGTGTTCCCTCACTTACCATCCACAATAAAACTCTTTTTGAGCTTCTCCATGGTACAGTCCCTAATTATTCCTTGCTTTGAGTTTTTGGTTGTGTTTGTTTTGTCACTCTTCCTACACATGAATGCACTAAACTAGAACCACGATCTAGACTCTGTTGCCTTCTTGGTTATGGTCTCACTCATAAAGGTTATTGTTGCTATGATCCCATAGCCAAACGTCTTCGTATTTCTCGTCATGAGGAGTTTTGGGAGCATAAGATGTTTACGAGTCTTTCTCCTTTTCCACAGTCCTTTTCCAGTTATGCTCCTATTTTTACTGATCCATTTATTGCTTTCGTACCTCACCCCTCTGCAGAGATGCTAAGATTCTCAGACGTTCATTCTACGGCTGCTCCTAATCCAACTAAAACGTCTGCTGATCCTTCTGCTACATCAACTGCCTCTGAGTCTGTCTAGGTACCTACACTTCGTCACTCCACTAGAGTAAGAGTCCCTCCTTCTCATCTTCAAGACCATCATTGTTTTTATGCCCCTGCCACTCTTCACGAACCACATACTTATCGTGAGGCTAATACTTCCTCTTTGGAAAAAAGCTATGTTTGATGAACTAGATGCTCTTACCAAAACTCATACTTGGGACTTGGTGGATTTGCCTTCTGGAAAGTTTGTAGTTGGTTGTAAGTGGGTTTACAACATGAAGACTCGGGCAGATGGATTAGTTGAACGATACAAAGCTTGCCTTGTTGCGAAGGGTTTCTCTCAGGAGTATGGTATTGACTATGAGGAGACTTTTGCTCCTGTAGCTCGGCTTACCTCTTTTAGATCTTTGCTTGCAGTAGCTGCTGTGCGTCATTGAGAACTTTTTCATATAGATGTCAAAAATGCCTTCTTGAATGGCGATCTTGTTGAGGAAGTCTATATGCATCCTCCACCTGGCTATGATCATCCTCCTCACAAAGTCTGTCGTCTTCGTCGTACTCTTTATGGTCTTAAACAGGCCCCTTGAGCCTGGTTTGCCAAATTTAGTTTTGTTGTTGCTCAACAAGGCTTTGTCCCTAGTGCATATGACCCTGCACTGTTTCTGCGGACTACTGGTGCTGGTACTATTCTTATCCTTCTTTATGTTGATGACATGATCATTACAGGGAATGATCTATCCGGTATTCGAGATCTTCAACACTTTCTGAGTCAGAATGTTGAGATGAATGACTTAAGGCAGCTTAACTACTTCCTTGGTCTTGAGGTGACTTTCGGTTCAGATGGTTATTATCTATCTCATGCTAAGTATGCTTCTGACTTGCTTTCCAAAGCAGGTTTGACTGACAGCAAAATGTGCACTTCTCCTCTTGAATATAATGTTAAGCTTCTCGCTACTGACAGTGAATCTCTTCCAGATGCTATTCTGTATAGGCAATTGGTTGGTAGTCTCATCTACCTCACAGTTACTCGCCCAGACATTTCCTACGCTATTCACTTGATTAGCCAGTTTATGAGTGCACCACGCTCTACTCACTATACTGTCGTTCTTCGTATCTTGCGCTATGTCAAGGGGACTTTGTTTTATGGTCTTCACTTTTCATCGCACCCATCTCTAGAACTCCGCTCTTATTCTGATGCTGACTGGGCCGGTGATCCTATCGATCGTCGTTCTACTACGGGTTATTGTTTCTTACTTGGTACTTCTCTTATTTCTTGGCGCAGCAAGAAACAGACTGTTGTTGCCCGATCCAGTACTGAGGCTGAGTACTATGCACTTACTGATACTACAACTGAACTTTTGTGGCTACGATGGCTTTTGACAGACATGGGTGTTTCTCAGTCGACTAGTTTTCCTCTTTATTGTGATAATCGGAGTGCCATTCAGATTGTTCACAATGATGTTTTTCATGAGCGGACCAAGCATATCGAGATTAACTATCACTTCATTCGGCACCACCTTCAGCAGGGTACACTATATCTTCGATCAATCTCCTCCGAGGATCAACTTCCGATATTTTCATGAAGTCTCATCCTCCTGGTTGACTTTGTGATCTTGTTTCCAAACTCAAGTTGACTTCATCATCTCGAGTTTGAGGAGGGATGTTAAAATATTGTGTGATCTTGTTACCATACTTTGTGTGATCTTATTATATTAGATTGTAAATCTCCAGCTATGTAATATTCTCTCTAGCTATGTAATATCCTATATTTAGCACCTAGGATCTTTCTTACAACTATGCATATTTACTATCAATAGGTTGTAATCATGCTATAAAGAGGGTGTTCTTCCTCCAATACAATACACATTGAAATACAGAATTTCTACGATAATCTCTCTCTTTCTTTTTATTTCTTCAAAAATTAACATTTAGATTAGGTTTGGACATCCTTAAAGCTTTAACATATATAAAGATTTTGAGTGGTTGACATTATATTTTGATTGCTACTTGCTTATATAACGAAATCTATAAAGATTACTTTAAAATAATCCTCAACAACGAGGAAATCTGGATGACAATAAGTTAGGAATCTACAAATATGCCTAAATAGGGTAGGAAGCCTGCAATTTAGAAAATGTTAGGAATACACAGAGTAAAAACCTTAAGATGATGTTAAAGCATGCAGGCCTAGGAGTAGAGTTGGTTTGGCTTTGCAACAAGTAAACATTCTCAGAAGTTGCACCACTTTTTTGGGTCTATATTCATCCAAGTGGGATTCATATGATGAACGGATTGGATGGCTAATAACCAATACACTGGCCCCTGAAAGGTTTTTGCAGTAGTGTCCTCATCTCTACTGTTTCTGTGTTATGGCTCTTAGTTTTGTATCCTTCTTATTATGGGATCAGGTCCTAACATATAGGGCCTGTTTGGCTGGGTGAATCCCACGGGATCAGGAGGGATGGGATGGATTTTAGGGTAATGATGGTGGTGTCAGTGGATTGGTTTAAGATCCATGGGATTGCTATATCTCGGGACAAGTTCACTGGGTCTGTTTGGCATGCCGGGCATATCCCGGGATTTTACCATCCAATCCATCCAACCAAGGGATGAGATCAATTTTAGGGTAACAATGGTGATGTCAATGGATTGTTTTAAGATCCACGGGATTGCTTATATCTCGGGACAAGTTCGCCGGGTCTGTTTGGCTTGTCTTGCATATCCCGGGATATCGCGATCCCATCCCTCCTAATACCATGGGATCGGTCCGACCAAACAGGCCCATAGTGTACAAAGTTATGGACAGAATGGATGTCACCCACACATTATGGTGGGCCCACATAGCTCAAGTGTTGCACGCTCCTTCTGCAACAAGTGTTTTAGGGATTCTAGTCATGTACGCGAATCGATTTAGCTTGGTTAACTTGCTCGACTCGACTCGAAAAAGCTTGATTCAACTTGGTTCGAAACTGAGTTCGAGCCGAGTTGAGCTGATATTTGGAGATCGAAAAAATTTTGACCTGAGTTTGAGCTTGTTCGAGCTCGAATTGATTCGGATCGAACTTGGATCGAATCAGTTAGGTGACTCGGTTGTTTTGATATTGACGTTGCTCACCAAGTGTTTGATGAAATGACTCAACCAAGTGTTGTTTCGGGTGCATACATTCTCTACGGGATCAGTTGATGGCGATGAATATATGTATACGAAACAAATCACTACAAAAAAAAACTTTACATGATAAAACTACCCTCGTATCTTAATTTTGATGCTGCCTACCAAGTGTTTGATGAAATACCTGTAAACTACTGTTGTTGTTTTGCATACTGTGAGAAATTGAAAGTGCATTTCATGTATTTGAGAAAATGTCGCACAGGCTCGAACTCGGTTCGAACTGGCCCGAGCTGATGACTGAACTGAGCTAAGCTGGCTAGTCAGGCTTGAGGACTAAGCTAAGTCGAGTTCAAGCTGGGGTCAGCTACTAGCTGAGCCAAGTCGAGCTGTGCCAAGCTTGACTCGGTTCAACTCATGTATAGCTTTAATTCTAGTACCACTTTAATTAGAAAGAGAACGGATGACTTTCTAACGGGAAAAAAGATTTCTGTTGGAACTGGATTCAGTGAGGCAAATAAGCAAGAGTTGGTTGAGCCATCGACTCAAGGGCTCTCATTAATCTAGCCCATATGTGATGCTGAAGCATGCATATCTGACAAAGGCTCGTGGCTCAATCAAATCTCAGAGCCTCATGAAGCTCATGTTTCTCTGGCCTCACTGAATTTCTTTTCCATTTGCACAACTGGGCCCATGTTACACCAACGCAAGCCATTGATATATGATCTGGTCCCATAGCAAAGGGACTGTGTGCCGAAAATTACACAAATTAGAAGATCCCATTCATCCAATATAGAGCACCGTCTGCACACATATTCAAGGGTTAGGATTCTTTCCTTCTTGTAGAATCTTGGCTGAGAGATTCTAATTTGTGATAGGTGGGTCCCACATTTAGCACATTGAATATAGGTTGTTGGTGATTTCATTTCTAACCATCTATTTCCCTCTTACAATTGCGGCCAAACCTGATGAGTGGATTGGCGTGATTTATGGGCAAAGCAATGTTAACGTTTCCTCTCCACTTCCATCATTCCCGCCAAACTCGCACGTGTTTTTCATATTCGCACGTGTGCTAATATTCTCCTCTTCACTCCCTTCTTGCACCAACCACTCTACCATTTCCCTTTTCGGTGCATGGCCATCATCTAAAGTGGGGCCCATCGTACCAACGGTATGCATCACCACACGTGCGGGTCCATTTGTACAAGTTGAAATTGAGTAGCTCGGAGTGGCACACGTATACGTGTTGATGCGTGTGCAACGCGCAGAAATTGAGTAAATCTAATACACACGTGTCACGTGATTACGCGTATCATGCAGGAGAAATCTTTCCATAATTAAAAGACGTGTAAATCTCCCGTCCAACCGGTTGGACCACAAGTTACCGTCCATCTGGAGGATAATTTCGAACTTTGATATTCGTGAGAAATCCAATCCGTCCAATAGATCAGCCTAAGCATGATGATTTATTTCTACAAAAATGAGACCCATCCACTTATTGAAATCACCACACATCTATTTTTTCATTTATCAACGTATATACATTTTTAATATGGTGTGGCCCACCTGATGAGTATATTGAGCTGATTTTTCCACCAGATGATCCTCATGGTGGGCCAACATATTGGAAGGGCTGGATGCTTCATTCACTTAATAGGTTTATTCATTGGGCATTGGACTCAAGACCTTCTCAAAGACTAGGCCGGAGGCCACCTAGCCAGGCAGCTCACATGCACTGGTCCCTCCCAGCCACATCCAACCGCCCATCTTCAAACCCACCAACTCATCAACGAATAACAACCGTCGCATGTGTCCCAATTCCAACTCATTATGCCCACCTTCCAATACCATTCTAGCGGGCAAGTGGGCCCCACATTTGCCGCTCATGTGACCGACCGCGAAACCCCTCCTTACCTGTCCGTGTTCCCTCCTTGTCCCTCTTTTACTCCCTCCACTATAAAAACTAGCCGTTGGGGCTTCAAATTCAAAAAAGAAAGAGAAAAGCAGAACATTTCAAAAAAAAAAAGGGAAAAAAAAAAATCAATCCAGATTCCAACAATGGCTAGTGTAGTTCTTGGACGTGAAATCACAGAGCTGAGATTGGGTCTTCCCGGAGATGACAGCCCGGTGGCGAAGAAGAGGGTATTTTTTGAAATTAGCAGCGATGCTGATGACGAGAACAGCACGAGCGATGACGGGAACAAGAATCCGAAGAATCAGGTTGTTGGGTGGCCGCCGGTCTGCTCTTATAGGCAGAAGATGAGTCTGCCGGAGAAGAAGAACGACTCTGAAATTAAGAAAATTTACGTGAAGGTCAGCTTGGATGGGGCGCCTTTCCTGCGCAAGATTGATTTGAATGGTTACAATGGGTATTCTGATCTTTCGATTGCGATCGAGAAGCTGTTTGGGTGTTTCGGAATCGGTGAGTTATCTCGATTTTCTTTCTAAAATGTGGTAGGAAAATGGTAATTGGATTAAATCTCTGAAATGTGGAATATTTAATGTGGAAAAGGTTGTAGTTTAAGAACATGGCGTATGTTAGCAAGGGAAATATTAATGGGTTTGTGATGGAATTAAAAAAAAAGAAGAGATTTCTAGATTTGTCTTGCGTGTGTTACAAAATTTGGAAATTTAGTTTTGGTCGTTTAAGGGAAAAAAACGGAGTGTTGTAATTTATTGAAAATTTACTTTTATTTTTATTTTTTTCCCATTTATAGTTTTTTATATATTTTTATTTTTTGTAAAAAAAAAAATCAATTTTCTGTAATATCTTTGAATAAATAACAAAAGAGTTGTATTTCTTAAAAAAACAAAAACATTTGCGAGAATGATTTGAGAAAAACATTAATCTCTGGCCGAGAGTTGATACACAGGCACTCATTTAAGAATATTTTTACGCGTGTAGTTGCATTGCCAAAATATATGTATAGGTTTAGATGTATCATGAAACAAAACTTTCGCTGATTATCTGAAAATCAGATTAGTGGACATTTTTTGGACGGTAAAAATTAAAAGAAAAGAAAAATCAATGGTCTTATTTCAAGAGATTTCAACGAACAATCACACACTGCATGCATGGGCACTCAAACTCATGACCTCAGAGCTAAAATGTGGAGATTTGAGTGATAAGTTCTTGAAGATTAGAATCGTGGCACACGTGTTAACATTGCATACTTGTGCTAGATCTGGTCCAATTATTATGTATACCCACAGTTTACATACCCTGTTTTATAAATCTTGCTTGATTTACACACCAGATGGGCCATACAAATTGAGTACAATGAACGGTTATAAATAAAATGGCAATAACCATTTTCTGGCCACCTGATGATTGGATCAGCACACATTTTTGAGAAAGGAAATCTTTACATAGAGGCCCACTTGGTACACGGCTGGATTACCACACGTGTGACGCATTTCACCTCTTCATTTTCGGGATCATGCCCTAAAGTGGTTGGATGCCTTCCTACCCAAAAATATCGGTCGCGGCTTCGGTGGATCCGCGAATTCACCGAGGTGGGTGGATTCCCTGTCCGTGGGGCCCACTTGATGTATGTACTTTGTATCTATGCCCTCCATCCGTTTTGAAAATTCATTTTAGGGCATGATCCAAAAATGAATTAGATCCAAATCTCAACTGGACCATAATAATTGACGATTATAAACCTGGATCAATAGGTTGGATGGCAAATAAAAATTCTGGTGGCACCCATAAAGCTTTTAATGGTGGAGATTCAATTAGGACTGTTTCATTTTTGGGATAATGGCCTAAAAGGAGCTGTCAAAATGGATGGACGGTGTAGATGTAAGGAAAATACATCATTGTGGGCCCCACAGTTAGGGATCCATCCACCCAAACCTTGCCCAAAAATATCTTTGGTTGTACAATTCCGATCCATTGATTTGTGGCCAAAAAAAATGACGGTCTAGAATAGGAAGGCAGCAACAGTCCACATTCAATTGAGAAAAGGCTCTTATGGATGTATTTGTGGAATCCAAACCGTCAATCTGGTGCGCCTGATGTTCTCTGAACAGATTAAGATTCATCCTGATCCAAATCTCAGGTGCGACTCACCACAGGATAAATGTAGAAAAACAATAATCCTAAAACCTATATCCTCACGTGGTGTGGCCCACCTGAATTTTGGGATGTCCTGATTTTGGTTGTGTCCCTTCCTCCGAGTGGGGCTGACCTGATGAACGGTTGGATACCATATACCCTGCACGGTGGGTCCCATAATCCATCCAGAAAATTTCTGTGGTGGGTGTCCCATTGTTCTTTTGTAGTCCACCCGAGTTAATCTAGGCCTAACATGGGTGGTTGCCTAGCTATAATGTAGTGGTTTGATGGTGGGCCCCACATAAGCAAAGGGATGTGATTATTCCTCTATTTATTTATTTATTTATTTATTTTTGCTTCTTTACAGGTTCCTTTGGTATAAAGGACAGTGAGAACTCCGAATATATTCCTATCTACGAAGACAAAGATGGAGATTGGATGCTGGTTGGAGATGTTCCTTGGGAGTGAGTATTCAATGCATAACCTCTCTTTCATCTACTCTGTTATGTTATGGGGGGTGGGCCCCACCAATCAGATCATGATTTGATGGTCGATAATAAGATGGTCCACACTAGATATTATTCTGCCTGGTGGGCCCACACCTGCTTTACAATTGCTAGGTGCTGTGGTCTTGATCATGTATGTAGCCGACCGTGTGTTCCATGCCTCCCACATGTATCAATTAGGCATAGACTAGAAAGAGTACTTCAGTCATCCATCAGGTGGGTCCCACATAAAATGTATAATTTTGACCTGGTCATCATGAGCCACATGTGAACGACGTGTAACAACAGTTTATTTTTGACCGTCCAACTTCTCATACATGTGTGTGGACCACCTGATGACAAGACCCACTTGGTTTCCAGGCTACAACACAGACATGCAGTGGGGGCCAGATGAATGATATGGATCTCACACATGCTTAAATGATCTCACTCCAAGTAACTTACATATCTTGTGTTAATGGATGCAGGATGTTCATAGAGTCGTGCAAACGGTTAAGGATAATGAAAGGCTCAGATGCAAAGGGCTTTGGATTGCAAACGAAAACTCCCCCACACATCTCGAAGGCCCACCAATCAGAAAATCATGCGGCGAGCAAGAAATATGAATCACGTGGACATGAATCACGTGAATCGTTGCATTTTCTATGACGGTTGCTTAAGCTAATTCTAATAGAGGATTAGTAGATGTTAAATCTACCACTTCAACTAAATTACCGACAAGCTGGATTGCTCACACATCAGAGTCCGAAACGGATTTGGAGTTGGTTTGGCTCTAGAACATACACACAAGAAGTGATTTTCATAGACATAATAGGACTTTTATTTCAAGATTACTTGTTTTATTTGTGTTTTCAACTAATGGTAAATAAGAAAAGTGAGGAAAGTATGGAAGAGAATAAAAGAGAAGAGAAATTGGAAACTGATTAAGGAATCTTTGAATGTTTTTATTTTGTGGTTTTCTTGGTTTGGGTGTGATATATTATTTTCGGTATTGTAATTATTTTTGGGATAATTGTAAAATTTCTTCTTCTTTTGCATTGCATAATGAGACTATAGTTTTTTTGTTGCCAGATTCCAGCCAACGGGTATGATTGATGTAGAATTACGCCCTCTGATGGACCTGCAAGAATTAGAGAAGTGAACCCTCCGATGCCTAAGTCAAACATTGTAGATGATCGGAACAGTATAGATTAGGATTTAGATGTCACATGTCTCTCTCCCTTCCGATTTAGAGTGGCCCTATATATAGGGTCCTGGATGAGGTTACGTACCACCGTCTCTTAATGTGCTACGCTTGGGAGTCTCATTCTGATGAAATTTTTATTTCAAATTTTCTAAAGTGATATTCTGCCGAGCCCAAATATGTTGGAGTGGTCTTTGGCCGAGATCAAGTTGGATTCTTCTCTTCTGGATCCGGGGCGAGATTTGCTCCAGATTCCTTGTACTTCATTTCTAGCAATGATCGACCTAGTCAGCTTAGGATACTGGGGAGATTAGGGCTTGAGCTGCTTCCTTACAAGTATCTTACTCTTGTAAGCATTCTTGACGGGGCGAGTCCTCTTCTATCGAGCTCTATCTTCTGACGGCTCAGCTCGATAGCTCATCTCTGAACCGAAGGAACGGCTCATCCTATGTCAATGACCCTTCTAATCGGGACATCAACCACCCTAGCTCAGGGGATCTTCCTAAGCTCGAAGGCATATCACTTGTAGATAATGATTACTCTTCCCAAGTGAGGGACCAATTCGGTTTTCTCTACAACAGTTTTGATTCTAGTAATTAAACAAAATAACTTGAATATAATGATATGCTTGGTTGTGCAAGCATCATAAAATTACACGGTATTTTGTTATTAATTAATCTAATCTAGTGTAGAATATCATAAAATATATATCATAATACCTCAGTACAAGTACCAGTGCACCCTAATGAATGATTAAAAGTAAGGTTTGCAATGCGCCATGCAAAATTCATATTTTGAATGGGCAAGGTCCTACCACCTATTCAAAATCCAGGCCAAAACCAACTCGGAGACAGCAATTTACCATGCCTACTTAGAAGAGTTTTGAGTGTCAGAATAACTAAAGATTCATTTGGTTGCACCAAATATTGTGAAATTTCATGGTTTTTTCCACAACCCATCTAATTTGTTGGAAAATATCATGAAATTTAATGATATTGGTAAAAAAGGCACCCTAAAATACAGAAATTTTATTAAATAAGTTGTTGATGGTGTGTTGAATATATTATTTGATTTTGTATTAGTGGTTATGATCAAGGTTTATATTGGTACACACCAGGCATTGCGTTCTTCACCATCAATATGCCATCAATATGCCGTGTGTCGCCTATATCTCTCATGTGGGATGTTTTGAGCTGGCGCGGCCTTATTATTCATGGGCGATGCTGGGGCATATTAGCTCAATTCCAAAAAAACCTATGCGTTCAAGCCCATCGCTCAATCATAAACCGGGTGCATTTCAATATCAAGGCCTCATATTCGAACCCAACTAACCCATTAAAAAAAAATAATAATAAAAATAAATTGAAAACCCCAACTGACTAAAGCTCGAGTTAACTTAATGAATCTTGAGTTTTCTTAAGTGACTTAGGGTTTAAAGCCCCCTCCCACATCTACGTGGGTGCACATGCATAAACATGCACACATGCATTACGTAGGACTACCTAAAAATGTAACAGGGACCCATAACCTTACAGCTCAGGGCTCTTATCACCCAAATACCCACACATGAATGTGAGTGCACATGCATGCATGCATGGTCATGGGTAAACGTGTATACATTTACACACATGATCAGTCGGCTCACATGCATGAAAATGCGCCGACAACCGCAATCAGCATCAACATTGCATAATCAGGCAGTTAAACTCAAAAGAAGAGTAGTTTAATGCTACAATCCTTAGTTTTGCTGGGAACCAAAACCATGTTGGTGTTGATGGAAGAAAGACATGGAATCTGCTAAGAAAAATACCATGTTCCCTTGCCATGTTCTCATGTCCCACATGCATGCACAACGGACACCATCATCCGTGCATTGTCACATGCTTATATAGACAAAAACCCATATTTAAATATTTAAATTTCTATTTGGGAATTATTTGATACTCTGGCAACATGGGACGCTTGATATGTTGGCAGTTAGAAATGGTGCACCTGCCACGTATTAATTCAAATTAAACCGACTTAATTGTAGAATCCAATGTTGTTAACTTACAATATAAAAATCAGGTTGGTTGAAGAGTCCCAACCTCTGATTCATGCAGACTTGTTTCTTGAAATAGGATCATTGGATATTTTTCATTTCTAACCGTTCAATAAAAGTCAAGAAATCTTGTATTTTAATGACCCAATAAGATTATTATTTTGGGTCATGACACATCTAATTGCTGCCAATAATTTGTACCGTTTAGTTTAAATTATTTGCCTGCCACGTAAGCAAGTTCTGAGAAATATTTAATTGCCTGCATATGGTCTATCAAACTCTACCCGAGTATCAAAGTAATTCTCATTTCTAATACAGAATCTAATCTGTATTAGTAAATTCCTTATCTTATAATCGTCAAAAAAGTCAAAGTCTTCTTACCCGTTTAAATTCGTCAAAAGGTTATTTTCGGTATATTGGAAAATAGATGGCTATTTATGTCATTTCACAAACTTTCTTGCTCCTGGATCCATAACCCGCTGCGTTGCCGCGGAAACATCCGACGGCCTGTCCGCCATGAGTTCGTTTTGCCTCCGTCGCCACTCACAATGCGGCGTGTGTCGCCACTCATAATGAGATGTTAACATGATTTCAACCGTCCATATTATCTTAATAGAATAAAATTAGCTATTTTCCAGTAATCATGTTTTATTGATGATTTTGTCCTTCGATTTCAAAGTTGAAATGCAGCCACTAAAGTTTTCTTTTCCATTGATTCAAACTCATTTTTTCATTAAAAATTTATTAAATTGACCATTATGTCATATATTCACAGTATGGACGGTTCCGATCTTTGTTAAACTGATCATGTAGGTCCTAGTGATCCGAGACGCACGCTAGCTATTCAGTCGCGATAGAGTAAAAAAGAACACGTGTACACCATAGCTGATTCTTCTCCCTGGCAATGAGAAATGCTAATAATGTACTTTCATGTACTCGCACCTCGTACGTTGAGACGAAGCATACGTGCAAGGGATCCAATCCGTTCATCAGGTGGATCCGACCATACAAATGCCCTTCGTAAAACGCGAGGCCCTTATACTCATTTTTTCGCCCCATATATGTGAGATGTGTGGACCGTTGGTCAGTGTCTTTTAGGTCTTGCACCATTTTAAAAAATGTAGTGAATCTTCAGTCACATGGCATGGTTAAATGACAATCCAAACGGTCCAAATCGACCCTCAAATACGGATGTAGGATTGCTTGGTCGGCGTGATTTTAGAGATATGCTCTATTATTTATGCACTTTAGGTAAACATCAAGTCATCACAAGAAAAATACATAAAATGGACGGTCCACATCGTTTATGAAAAATAGGTCCAAACAACAATCTGAACAACTCATTTAATGGGCCTGTTATTGATTGATTATGTCTCCCAAAGGATGACTCTGATAAGATGATCCTACCCATCCATCTGTGGTTTGGATAATGGATGGATGGTTTATCATCTAGCCAAACCCAATCTTTATACATGCAATTCTCCAAATAGGAGCCTCATCAGACGATCCTAACCGCACAATTGGAAAAGGGTTTCACGGTGGTCATTTTTACCTCGAATCAAGCAATTAGTCCATCAATCCGGTACGATTTCTAGGCTATGGATGGTCAATGGCATGCTCAAATAGACCATCGGTCCAGATCTCATATGATGAAAAATCTATGTATTCTATTCAGAGCATGAACATGCACTTGGAACAAATTTCAGAATCTCTCCTCCTATGGAAACTACAGTAGTCCCCACAAACAATCTCACTACTGTTTGTAGAAAATGGGCCAAACAAAGATGATACGACCTTTTCGTATGTCATATGCTTTTGTGAAGAAAATCCATAGTTAGGCAAACCATACATGAAACTAGATTAAAAAAAGATTCATTGAAGAAAGCCTCATGCCTAATGACAATTTTGGGTTGTTTAATTTTTGATTGAATAGCTGTCCAGGTGGGTGGACCCCACACCTGGCCAATTGTCTGGAAGTGGCTCGCACCCACTTGCCATCTTATCACAACAGATACTGATTTTTCATTTATTTTTAGTAATATGTACGCCAGAAATCAATCCTCAATCGAACAATGTTTGGTAAAAGTAAGAAAAGAAATTGAAAGCTTTTAGAGGAGAGCTATTTTCTGCATCTCCAACCAACTTGCCAACCAAGCCATCCATCAAAAGTAATATCATGTGAAAGGGCCCTCACTAGAGCTGCATGGAGTCGAGTTGAGCTGAGTTAGGGTTGACCGGACTCAATCCAGTTTTGAAATAGGCCTGACCCGAACTCGACCCTACTCGGTGCCGAGTCTAGCATGCCTAACCCGATCCGATTCTGAGTCTAGTCTGGACTAATCTGGACCGAGTCCAACCCGGTAAAAAGTACCGAGTTGGGTACAGAGAGAGAGAGAGAGAGAGAGAGAGAGAGAGAGAGAGAGGAGGAGGAGGAGGAGGAGGAGGAGAGTGGTGATGGTGGTGGGTGGTTACCGGGCTTGGAAGAGAAGGGAGGGAGGGAATGGAAAAGAGAGAGAGAGAGAGAGAGAGAGAGAGAGAGAGAGAGAGAGAGTGGTGATGGTAGTGGGTATGTGGCAGTCAGGCTTGGAAGATGAGGATGAGGGAGGGAGAGAGAGAGTTTGGGTTGGGATAGTGGTCAGGTGCGGTGGATAGGGTTAGAGAAGCTTAGAAATTAGAGTTCTTTTTATATAATAATTATATATACTCAAATCCGAGTCGAGTCGGGTTTCAAATTGAGTTGAGTCTGACTGGATGGAGTTTTGGGTCGAGCTCGATTTGAGTTCGGATTAGGTGAAGCCTACTCGGTTTAGACTGACTTACCCATTTGGCTCGGATTGAGTCGGGTCTGAACGAGTTGGACCAGTCGAGTCATCCTGTGCTCAGCTCTAGCCTAACTTCATTGGATAAGTAGGTGGGCCGTAGAAGTGCATGCACTCTGCACTCTAGGAAACCTAGCTTACAACCATTGATACCTAGAAAAGAAAAGAAAGAATATCAATCTTTCAGGGGCACCAAAAAAGCCTAATTGTTGTAACTGAAATCTAGTTGGTGGGGCATTTTTTTATTTTATTTTTATGAATGGTGAAAATGAAAGGATGGCATGCAATTAAAATCAAGGTTTAATATACCGTCCAAAACTGATTACCCCATGCATACCGATTATCATCAACTGATGAGTACTAGTAATGCCGACGAACAATACGATTGTATCGGCCCAAAATAGCTGGATGCAGCACATACGATACATGTATTGTACGACCTGACCCATATTAATGGTGAATAATACCATGGGCCAGAAGGGATTTTCAAACCATCATCGAAATTGGTTGGGGCAGTTGAGGATTAAATTATAATGGTACTGGTACACACCATAAGTTTGGAAGCCTGCAATCTAGTTATTGAGAATAAATGATATGATAATATCTCAAGAATACAGGAAGCATGGAGTTTTTGTACATTGCACGATCCATGGTTTCATTGAAGTAATGGGCCATTAGACTGGGAATGTCAAATAAATTTCTCACCTTCGTGGCCCTCACACAAAATCCCAATGCTGCTTGAGTCAAGAGAACGGTAGAGAAAAGAAAAGAAAGCTTGGATTCCATATTTGCACTAAAAGAGAGAAGGTTAAATAAATCACTGAATAATATATATATATATATATATATATATGAGGGAATTTCATTTATTTTTGGACATTATATATCAGCCTCCATGGAGGTACTTGTCTAGTGAGACATCTTAGAAAAACCCGGCAACAAGACGACATATCCAATCAGATTAGAGCCTTAAGTAAACTATAAATAGAAAGTAAATCAACGGTTAAGGGGTTGTTTTGGATGCTTATAAGTTTTTGGGTTATGGGTAATTTTCAACTGAAAGTGACTTTTAGTTGTAAGTCACTTATAAGAAAGTGACTTCTCACTCTAAACCTAATGAAATTTCTTAACAATTTTGCTTGTAAATGACTTATAGGTGAATTTTCTCTCCAAACACTACTTGTAAGTGATATACTTACAAGTCACTTTTCACTTGCAAAACTTATATGCATCCAAATAATCCCTAAAATTAAGTGTTTGTGTGCATTGAAAAATGATAGTTAGAATTATCTCAATAGGATAGAGATTACCTTTCTATAGATGATGATTTATTATTGAGATGAGATGAAAGCATGTTGAGATTGCAAAAACTTGAGACAAGTTCCACCCCATAGGTTTATTGAACCTTGGTGTTGTAGTTTCCAACAGAATGTCCCAACCACTGACCGCACACTTGGTTTGATCTAAATGACACAAAGGTATGTCATTTGCTCTCCTAGGATAAAAAGAAAAAGGACTTCAAGAAGAAGATAGAAAATAAAAAGGCACTATGTTTTTCTCTGCATTTTTTCGAAATGAGAAAACTAAGTTACATAGATTATTTGTGATTAAAAAGATTGATTATAAATTAGAAAAAGAAATCTATAACTATGATAATTAAAGCAAGAATTTCAACAATAAAAAATGAATAGAAAATAAGAGAAAAAATAAATAAATACGAGGTCTAATCTAAACAAAGCCTGTGGCACATTGATATGAAAAATTACTTAATTAAAGCATGTTCATCTCATATTCCTTGTTAGTAGGGTATGCTTGCATTAGGGATTAATACACTAATGTAAAGGAAAAGTATCATCATTATACTTTTATTATTATCAAATCAAACATGAAAATCGTCAATCAAATATGAATATTTTCAACCGATAGACGAAACATTTTATAATTATTACGTTACTGCAAAAATCTTGAATTCAAACAGATATGTTAGAATATGGATTTAATGAATTAATATTAAAGTAAAAAAAGTATTATTATTATATATAATTTTATTGCTGATAAACCAAATATAAAAATTTTCAGTCAAAATGTTCATGCTTTGGTGGGACACATAAAAGAAAATTTTAACCAGTGCATATTTTTTTTCTTCATTACATTATATATGTAACTGCAGTAATAATTGATTAAAGAAAAGAAAGACAAAGTGAGAAATAAGAGTAATTAACAATCATGTCATTTGAAAACTATGTCATCAAAAGACAACATTTTTGAAGGAAAAGAAAAAGTATCATTAGACTTTTGCAACTTGTGCATCAAAGGACCCATTAGATATGGATGGTCTTGACTAATGAGCCATCTTTGCCGTATGGACTGAGGATAGAGAGGGTCACACTATCAACGGTCAATTCACAATGGATGATAAGTGGGGCGCCTTACCGACAGCAAACTTCTGGATGACTTTACACGTGGCACATACTTCAATTTAAACCGTCCAATTAGTTTGAATATTCCCAAAATTAGCTTGGCTAGGTAATTCTTATCTTTGATTGAGAGACATTTGTAGGTTGAATCTCAGCCGTTCAAGATTTTTCTTTATACAGTCCAGCAATGCACTAGTTATTTAGACTGCATCCATGGTGTAAATTTTTGGTTATATTCCATCTAAATTAACTTTCACTTGTTGGACGGTTTACATCTGAAGAAACATGCCACGTGTATAGTCAATGTCAAAGAGCTGCCCCAGCACCATATCAGGGATGGGGCTTACCGTGGTCTATGTCTTTTATCCACGCCGTCCATCCTTTTTTCTAGCTCATTTTAAAACATGGGGCCAAAATTTAAGCATCTCCAAAGCTCATGTGGACCCCACCATAGGAAACAGTGGGAAATTGAATGGCTATCGTTGAGAACTTCTTAGAGGCTTTTTGTTCATGTCTTTGTGACCTTATTAACAGTTATTTATGACAAATAATTTTCGCTGTGGGTCCTAAGAAGGTTTCAATTGGTGGATGTAATTATCGCCACTCCTTCATGTGATGTATTCCATTTGAGCTTTGGATATGCTTTTATTTCTGTGATCATGCCCTAAAATGAGGGGTAAAATAGATGGACTGACTCATACATCATGGTGGCCCCATAGGGTTTATTGTGTATGCTATTTGAATTTATTCTTTACTATATTCCACTATAAATTCCCACTTGTTGGACGGTCTACTTTGAAGAAGACATGCCACTTGTATAAGAAAGGAGAGAAGGAGAAAAGTGGATTGCCTAGTGTCTATGGCCTCGGCAATGATGTACATGTACGTCCAGTGTCTCCATTCATTTTGCCAGATGGCCGAAAATGATGCAGATACAAAGCTCAAGTAAACCACCACCGAAAGTATTGGTGACAATGATTCCCACCGTTGAAAACTTATTAAGGCCATGATGATGTTTATTTACCATCTAACCCGTAAATATAGCCATACAAAAGAAAACGAACAAAAAAAAAAAAACAAAATCATATTGATCTAAAACTTCCTTTAACCCTAGGATGTTTTCAATGTTAGAAATTTCATCGAATTGCTTTCTATCGTGTGGCCCACTTGAGCTTTAGATATGTCTCATTTTTTGACTCAAAAACTAAAATAATCCTGACAAATGGACGGACAGTATGGATATAACACATACATCATGGTGGAAACTTGGTGATGTCACCACACTACTTGCTGTATGCAGCACACCATACAATCGGCTTAGCTGTTACCATGGGCCTACCTTGATGAATGCATTGCATATCAATGTCGCTCATCCGTTTTCTCAGCTCATTTGATTTGACAATTATATTTCAAAATTTAAGTATATCTAAATCTCGTGTGACTACATCATTATAAAAAGTGATAAGTCATCGTTGATTGAAGGCTTGTTGTAGGCGTGAAAGTTTTACATCAAGCTGATATTTGTATTTTCCCTTCAAATGATGCGTAATCGTTGAAAGCCTCTTGTATGCGTGAAAGTTTTACATCAAGCTGATAATTGTATTTTCCCTTCAAAGGGTTGGATGGCAAATAAATATTACTAATTTAGAAAGTTTTTGACGGTGATCATTCAATCACCACTGTTTCCTGTGATGTGGTCCACCTGTGATTTGATTCTACTTATATTTTTGGACCATGCCCTAATTTGAGATGGAAAAACATATGGATGACATTGATATATGATATATTTATCAAGGTGGCACATGTTAAGGGTAAAACCCACTGGTTTCAGTTCGGAATCCCAAAAGTGAAGCATGTCCAAAGCTCAATTGGACAACATCACCGAAACAGCGTGAATTGAACATCCACCGTTGAAAAATTCTGAAGGCTGATCGGTCTGATAGTTATTTTTATCTTTCATTCATGTCCATATGATCTGATGAACACGTGGGATGACCAAAAAAAAGAGTCACTGTGGGCCCTAGGAAAGTTTCAACCGTGGAAATCATTATTCTCACTGTTATCTGTGGTATGGTCCACTTGAACTTTGGACGCTTTTCCAATTTCTGATCATCCCATTAAACGAGCTGAAAAAACGGATGGACGGCGTGGATAAACCACATACATTTACAGTGGGCCCAACCGAGTTTCTCAGTACGATAAGGGCGCACTGAGTGAGGGAAGCGGATTGCGTACTGAGTAAACTCTGTGGAGCCCATCCTCATTCATGCATTATATCAACTCCGTCCATCCGTTTTATCGTATAATTTTAGGGGTTTAAACTAAAAATTAATCATATCCATAGCTCAAGTGAACCATACCACCTGAAACCGTGTGAATTGAAGTCTACCGTTGAAAAGTTCTTGGGGGCCATGGAAGTTTTAGATCAAGATGATATTTGTGTTTTCCATTCATCCATGTATGTGTGATCCTATTAACAGTTTGGATGATAAATAAACATCAGTGGGGCCTTAGAAAGGTTTCAACGGTGGAAATCAATAATTTCACGGTTTCCTTTGGTATGGTCCACTTTAGCTTTTTATATACTTCAGTTTTGGGATCAATCACTAAAATGATCTGTAAAAATGGATGGACGGCGTGGATAAACCACATGAAATCACAGTGGGCCCAAACAGAGTTTACTCAGTACGATAAGAGCGTACTGAGTTACTCAGTACGCTATCCGATTTCTCCTCTGAGAGGGCAGAATAAGAAAGCCGCGTGCGGCACCGGTTAGGAACGGGCAACTGTCGGTTTCAAAGAGGTCTCAATCAGCTTTTGCAAGTTGTAAAAAATGCTGCCACGTCACCGACATACCAACACCGTCACATGCTTGTCGCGGGACCGACCGGTACTGCACATGCTTTATTTGAAAAGTTGACTTGTACCCTAAGTAGCCAAACAGGTAGGGCCCACTTTTTTCAGCTCCCTCATCATATTAGGCTTGGCTCCCAACCGACCAATGGAATAGATATTTACACCCATCATGTTTTATGGCCCGCCCTACTTTTTACTTCTTGGAGTTGCAATAGTTCAGAAGCCCTGACTAATACGACACCCTTATCTCCAACCGTCCAATGGTAGTTGGCGGGAATCCAGCGAGTATAATGCAAATTTTAAAGATCTTTAAAAAAAAAAAAAAATTTACTAGATCTGAGTTATTGGACGTGTCATCATCAGAAAGGCACTAAGGAAATGTACATGTGAGATGCGTTAGATTGCATCATATGCCAGTGGGCCTGTCTATATATTTTTTCTAAGATCATTTTAAGATATAAACTCAAAAATAAGGTAGATTGAAGAATCAAGTTAACCACACAATGGGGATTGAATTTCTACCATTAAAAACCTCTTATGAGCTGATAAAGTTTTATATGAATTTAATATTTGTGTTTTTCTTTCATCCAGGGTTACATAACCTTGTGTACAAGTTGGATGACAAATAAACATCATTGCAGTGCTTAGGAAGGTTTCGGTCATTAGTTTTGTTATCATTGCTACTTCCTATGGTGGGGTCCACCTAAGCATTGGACCTACCTGATGCTTAGACTTGTATCCTAAAATGATCTGGAAAAAATTAAATATGGATAGAAAAATAAAACCCAGACATTATGGTGCGCATCATTAGAGGTGGGCATCGGACCGAGTCGGATCGAATTAGGGCTAACCCGATTTAGTCCGAAATCTAGCTGGACTGGCCGAATCCGATTCGATCCAGGATCGAGTCCGGAACATGGGACTCGAACTGACCCGACACACGATTGGCCTGACCCGAACCAAGTCCGACTCGGTCAGGAAAACCGAGTCGGATCAGGTTGGGTGCGATTCGGATCGTTAAAAATGGTGAAAATCATTATCTCATTGCTATTTTCAGTGTGGTCCATTTGAGCTTAAGATATGATTTTTTTTTTCCAAATGATCTAAAATTATCATGAAAAATGGATAAATGGTATGGATATAATAAATACATCATTGTGGGGCCCATATAAGGTTGATATCATTTGAGCCGTTCGTATAACTCGGAGCTTGAGGCGCTGCAGCGGGCTGTGCATGGCAACTGCCTCATGCCTGTAGCGTGTTGCACACGAAAGGTATGTAAGTCTAATCATGGGATATGTGTTATATCCAAACCGTCCATCCATTTGGCGAGCTCGTTTTAAGGCTTGAGACAAAAAATAAGATAGATCTGACTATCAAGTGGACCACATTGGAAAAAGCAGTGGGACCACACTACAATCATTCTCTATTGCTATTTGTGGTGTGGTCTAGATGATCTTTGGATATGATCCATTTTTTTGGATAATGCTCTAAAATGATCTCTAAATACATACTAACGATGTAGATATAATAAATACATCACTATAGGGCCATATAACTTTGATATCCTTTGAACCGTTCATACAACTCACAGCTCGAGGAGCTTCAGTGCACAGAACGAGTCATCTTGGCACAACACATACCTACAGCTAGCCGCACATAGCTATGTACGGTACACCAACAAGTAGTTTCTTATTTTACATAGTAAACACTACTGGGGCCCACCTTGAATGCATGTGGTTTATCCACGCCGTCCATTCGTTTTTGCAAATCATTTTAGTGGTTGAACCCAAAATCGATGCATATTCAAAGCTCAAGCGGACCATACCACAGGGAAAAGTAAAAGTGTCGATAAGAGCTACTATGGATCAGGTAGGATTGGATCGGTTCGGATCCATTCTGATTAGGTTTTCAAGTCGGGTCTGGTCGGATCAGGACCAACCCGAACTCGACTCGAAAAGATTTCAAATCTAGATGGAGTTAACTGATCCGCATCGATCCAGACCGTCGGTTCGGTTCTAATTGGGTCCGATCCATCGGATCGGGTCTATTTTTCCCAGCTCTACGCCTCATAGAGCCCTTGCTCGAACGCATTAAGCCTTAATGCATTTAGACGAGTTGGACCTCATAAACTCCTCATTTATATTAAGTCAAAGTCTAAGAATTAAATTAATTAAAAAGTTCTATTTCTTAAGTTGTGGTCAATTGATTTTAAAAATAAATCTATCTCATTTATTTTTTCGTGTAGGTCTAACAATCCAACAAATGTCAATAAATCCAAGAGTTGGGTAATCTAATCAACATAAATTTAAATTTAAGCCATTATTCATGATTTGGATAGTTTAATTTTAATTACTTATCAGTTTCAAAGTAATTTCTAAATGCTTGCATATCATCTATCACACCTTGTTAGGGCATCATTAGAGCTAGGCATCGGACCGAGTCGGATCGTATTCGATCCAACTCGACTCAGTTCGAAATCTACAACGCCTGACCCGAAATCAATTCGATCTGGGATCGGGTCTGGGTCATTTGACTCGAACTGATTCGAATTCCTACTGGCCTAAACTGGTCCGAGTCCGACTCGGTTAGGAAAACCAAGTCGGATCGGATTGGGCAAGGTTCGGACCGTCCGTTTCATTATTCCCATTGTTTCTTATGGTGCGATCTATTTGATTATTAGATATACTTAAAATTTAGCATCAATCCCTACAATGATCTGAAAAAAATTGATGAATGGTGTAGATAAACCAAAAAAAAAATTCAAAACGGGCCTCACATAGTTTACTTAGTAGGATAAGATAACTCAGTACGAAATGTGCTTCTTGAAGAAGCTTTGTACTAATGGCTATAGCTGACACCAGCTATACAGCTGCTCTAGCCTGCATTCCTCATTGGAGACATGGATTGCCATGTCGAGCACAGTACATCCCAGCATTTCCCGCCAATACATCCTAATATGGAAAATCTGAGCCGTAAAGAAGGTGGGGCACAACACAAAGATCACCCATTGCAAGGATAAATCTGGTCCACTGATCACACAAACCACACCACCAAAATCAATGAAACCTACTTATCTGATTCAACATTCATGTGTGCCCCACATAATGAGTGGATCAGCCAAATTTCTAAGTAGAAAATCTTCATATTGTGACCCATCTTTTGAACGGCTCGAATTTTCTATAAATATGACATGTTGGCAGAAAAGAGGGAGTTGTATGTGAAACTTCACATGCTTCTCCCTATCCATTTGGAGACGTAAACCGCCACTCACGGTTCTAGGTACGTGTCGTGCCAAGACGAGCACTGACGCTCCTCGAGCTCCGAGTTGTATGAACCGTTGGAGATTAAAGTTACATGGCCCCACAGTGATGTATTTATTATATCTTTACTATTCATCTATTTTTAGACATCATTTTATAGTATTATCCAAAAAATGAATCATATCCAAAGATCATCTGGACCACACCATAAATAGCAACGGAAATAATGATTTTCACCGTTAAACAATTTGTAGGGCCCACCATAACATTTATTTTCCATCTAATTTGTTCATAAGGTCACAAGGACCTTAATGAAGAGGAAAAATAAATTTCATATTGATCCAAAACTTTTGTGAACCCAAAAAGGGTTTCAATGGTAGACGTTTAATCTCCCACTGCTTTTCGTAGTGTGGTCCACTTAATAGTTAGATCTGTCTTATTTTTTGTCTTAAGCCTTAATAAGATATTGGCAAATGGATGGACGGTTTGAATATAGCACATACCTCATGATCAGATCCACAGAACTTACTAACGTTATACCAGCCAATTCGCTCGAGAGCATGTAAACAGCTATATGTGAACCATTCAATGTTTGATACGACTCTCTTTCTCTTTCTCCTTCTTCTAAAGACAACTATACATAATTTCTCAATGGATATCTCTCTCCAACAGAGAAATCCCATAAAGCTTCAAAACCGAACAACAGAGAGGGATTTGATTTACCGTAAGATATTTAACTAGCATTCTTCTTGCCTTCTTCTTCAACAGAAAGAGAGAGATATATATAGAGAGAGAAAGACAGATATAGAGAGAGATAGAGAGATAGAGTTGGGGGGCTCGTGTGTACATTGAGCGGAGTTTTTTGGCGCCAAACGAAAAGCCAAAGATGGATGGGTGGTAAGACTTTATTGAGAAAGAAAATTTTGCAAAATAGAGGGATATTTACATCCCGCGTCGGGTCGGGTCGGACCCTTTCGGTCCGGGTTTTTGAGTCGAGTCGGGTTGGATCAGGGCCAATCCGAACTCGACCTAAAAAGATTTCGGATCTGGATGAAGCTACCCGATCCACATCGATTCAGACCGTCGGTTCGGTTCTGATCGGGTCGGATCTACCGGATCGAGTCTGTTTTGCCCAGCTCTAAGCATCATAGTTTCTCTTAAAATAAGGCATTATATTATGTTGGGTTGTATTTGCATGGTTTCAAGAATCAAGGGTTGGAAGACTCAATTGGTCCTGAGATAAGTCATGAGTTGGATGGGTTGGGAGTGCATCGGCCTACTCACCCAAGCTGTGGAAAAATGATCTACTTAATCTATGGTGTTGAGTTGAATCGAGTCCAATTGAGTCTGAATTTTGATGAGTCATATCAGGGTCATGTAGCCTTTAAACCTAGGGTCCCGATGATCAGCCAATGGACAATTCTAGTAGGATAATGTTTTGTGGCCCACCCAAATGATTTCAACTTACTCCCTTAGGTTTATCAAGGCCACATTTGTTCAAGAGGTCTCAAGTCCAACCTGTTGGATTGTAAGTTGTTCTCCATCCAATAGAATGGCCCCATCACGGTTATTACCATTTGAAAAATCAGCAACAAGCATTTATTGAGTGGACAATTAATACTTGTGTTTTATTATTTATCAATGGTTAGGAATTTTTTGTATGGTGTAGCCTACTTGATGAGTAGATAGGATGATTTTTGTATTCGGCAATCCTCGTGGAGTAAACTGATAAAATGATTGGATGTCACATGTCTGAATGGATTATAACTTGTGGTCCAACTGGTTAGACTTGAGACACCGTCATGGTTTAAGGGTTCAGATTACTTGATCAAATGATATCTAGATCAAGACAAGTACTTGGCGCCCACCTGATGGACGGTCTGAATTCCATTGACTTCAAGTAAACTAGGCCAATCACCCACTTATAGAGAAAGGCTTCCTAAGGGGTCAGACCTGGATCGGGTACTGCCCCCACCAGGACCTGCTAGAGACCGACCGTCCTAATTATAGGGGTTCTGTGGGGCCCATTGTGATGTACTGTCTTATCCATGCCGACCATCCATTTTAACAGATCATTTTAGGGAAATGAGCCCAAAATGGATGTACATCATAGGCTCAATTAGACCACACCTGAGGAAGCATTGGGGTTGAATGCCAAGTAAACCACACATGAGGAAGCATTGGAGTTGCATGCCGTTCGAAACTTCTTTGGGGCAATAGAAGTTTTGGATCAAGCTACTATTTATGTTTTCCCTTCATCTTAGACTATATGACCTTATGAACAAGCTGGATGGTAAATAAATATAACGGTGGGCCCTAAGAAGGTTTCAATGGTGGGAGTCATTGTGCTGCAACTTGTGGTGTGGTCCACTTGAGCCTTCAATTTTCCTCTTTTCTAGGTTCATTCCCTAAAATAATTTGTCAAAATGGTTAGATGGCGTGGATAAAACATATACATGATGGTGGCCCCATAGAGGCTCAGTCAGGACGGGGGTGGATTAGCTGTTACCTGGGTCACAGCATAACCGGTCTTTCCATTACCATGAGAGGCCCACCTTGATAAATCTGTTTCATATCCACACCATCCACCTGATTTTTCATCTCATTTAAGTACATAATCCTAAAACTTAAGCAAATCCAAATCTCAGGTGGATCACACCATTGGAAAAAGTGGTGAATGATCATTAAAAGCTTTCTTAGGTCATGGAAGTTTTGGACCAAGCTAATATTTTTATTTTCTCTTTAACCAGTTCTGGTTAACCTTATCAAGGGGTTTAAAGGCAAATAAACATTACATATCTGCTTATGG
Source organism: Magnolia sinica (assembly GCF_029962835.1). Taxonomy (NCBI): domain Eukaryota; kingdom Viridiplantae; phylum Streptophyta; class Magnoliopsida; order Magnoliales; family Magnoliaceae; genus Magnolia; species Magnolia sinica. The sequence goes on along the minus strand of NC_080585.1, from coordinate 26,191,422 downwards.
TGGGCTTTAGAAAGTTTTTAATGGTGAGCATTCAATTATTACTATTTGTTTCTTGTATTGTGGTCCACTTGAGATTTGGATATGCTTAAGTTTTAAGACCCTATTTTAAAATAAGCTATAAGAACGAATGAATGGAGTGGATATACATCATATGATCCATGTGGGCCCTACGGTAAGGGTAACACCAAATCCGTGCCCAATCAGGACCGTCCATATCTAGCTAGGTTCTGGTGGGGTAATACCCAATCCGCGTCCGAAAGAGTCTCTCGTCATCCTAGCCCAGTCGATCAACGGTTTGGAACACTAGTATTGTACTGCGAAAAAGTAGACGGATGTAAATATCAGTTTCTAGAGGAACTGAGCTGAGCCGAGCCGAGCTGAATAAGTCGAACAGTTGAAGCGGGTCGCACGAAAAACAGGGGCGAGCCAACCTAGGGCCCAAACTTTCAAGCAACTCAATCAACAGACAGACACGAGCTTTCGTCATCTAGTGTCAGCGACCTGGTCGAATCCTAACCGCCCAATCGGCTGCCACGTGTCGAGATCAGAATGGTCCATGCGCAATGGCCGGCCAGAAACGCATCTTATAAGATGGTGAGAGAGAAAACGAGGCCACCCATTACTCATCTCTTTCGTTCTGGACAGAGAGAGAAGAAGAAGAAAAGACTCGCCGTACCAAACCCTAGCCACCAAGAGATGTTGCCGGAGACGACGAAAATGTTGCCGGAATCTGACGCCGCCCGCCTCAACTTCCAGGAGACGGAGCTGACCTTAGGATTGCCGGGCGGATCGAGGAGCGGAGCCGAGACGGCGGAGGTCTCCACCGCAAGAAGCAACGGCAAACGTGGCTTCTCCGAGACCGTCGATCTGAGCCTCGGAAGCTCCAGGATCGAACCACGTGGCAAAGACCAAGGCGCTCAGTCAAAGGACTTGCCGGAAAGTCAGGTTTCCGGTGCCGGAAAACCCCCCGCCGCAAAGTAAGTACGGTTGCAGGAATTAGAAAGATTTCGTATCAGTTCGAGTTCCGTAATTGACGAAATTACCCTTTCAACTACCACCGCATTTGCGGGTTCTGGAGGGTAATTTGGTCCTTCTGAATTCATAAAATTTCAGTCGTTGTGACAATAAGGAGAAAACAGCGCTTAAATACCCCTAATGTTAAAGAAATTTACGTAAACCGACTGCCATCTTGGTTCCAATTACCAGAATTTAAGGGTACTGTCGTAATTTCACACATATCCAATCTCCTTCCAGCTGGTTTCTCGTCGGCACGTGTGCTGTGTGTTGGCAAGAAAGAGTTTTATGCTTATACGTATATGTAATCGTATCCTAACGCCGACATACGGTTGGTGTACGTATTTTTCAGGGCACAGGTTGTGGGATGGCCGCCCGTGAAATCGGCGTATAGGAAAAACGCCTTGAAAAGCTGTACGTACGTAAAGGTGGCCGTAGATGGAGCACCGTATCTACGGAAAGTAGACTTGGAGATGTACAGCAGCTACCAGCAACTCTTACACGCGCTAGAGGAGATGTTCACCTGCTTCACTATCTGTACTTATGCTCGTATTTCTGGTTTTCAACACCGTATTTATACGAGAAGGATGATACTACACAACTCACGTGCACCATAATACGGTGCACGATTCTTGTAATGACGCGTGGATGAACCAAAACATCAATCTGTACCGTTGATCTGGTTTAGTCCAGCCAAAATACATCAATCTGATGATATTAACCATTAGATCCGCGGCCTTATTTAGTTTTGGATCCTTGCAGGCCCTAGATCTGTCTCTAGAGAGGCGTGGGCCCTTGACTGGATGGTCAGGATGTGATTTTCCATTGGTAGCCCATGGAAGGTACGCTGAACCGAATGATGGCCCACTCCACGTGTCAATACAGAAATTGCCTATACTGTTTAGACGAAAATACCCCTGAACAACACCGAATCAGCAGCAATTCTTGACCAGAATGCCCTTTTTATGGTTTTTATGTGAGGGTAATTAGAGGGTAATTTGGTCTTTTTGCAGGTCACAGTCAGAACGAGAGCAAGCTGATCGATCTTGGGAATGGCACGGAATTCGTTCCCACGTATGAAGACAGAGAAGGCGACTGGATGTTAGTGGGAGATGTCCCTTGGAAGTAAGAACCCAAAAATGACAAAAATGCCCTCATTTTTCAACGAAGACGTCTTTAATTTGAAATGACGGAAATGACCTTGTCATTTTGATACCACTCTATGGTAGCCGTCAGATCTCATGTTGGTGTGACATCTCACCCGTGCAATACGTTGGCCCTGCCATGACATTCTCGTTGTACGAAAATCAGGCCAATCTACTCATCAGCAAGCCACAGGTGTTCTTTGGACAGGATGGGTGGTTGTCCATTGTTTTCTATGGTGTGGCCCACCTGATGAGTGGATTGGGCTGGAAAATCTTCATAGAGGGGCTCACCTATTGGAACGGTTAGATACGAATGAGGATTTAGAATTTCTGAACTGACCCATTTCTCCTTTTATTACAGAATGTTCGTGGAATCATGCAAGCGCGTCCGGTTGATGAAGAGTTCAGAGGCCGTTGGTTTAGGTATAATCATCACCTTACGTCCATTTTAGAGGGTGTTTTTGCCATTTCTTTCCTTCTAGGAGGTTGTGGGCCCCACATAAGGGCACGCTATCTTTATGTTTTCGCAGATGTAATGAAAATATCTAAACCTTAGGAAATATTGATTTTTGGTCTGACATGATAATAATTAAGTCCATGAAAAATAGAGGAAAATGACCAAAAATGAACTGAATTGCTAGTTGGGGTTTGGCCTCTTCAATCTGTGGCCAGAGAAGGGATAGCCTCACTTAGGCTATTTCTACTTTATTGAATTTAATTCAATTAGATAGAACATCCAAACACGCCCCAAAAGTAATTAGTAGTGGCATCAGCAAGTGCAAATGTTTTCACAGTTGTGGGCCCCACAGTGATGTGTGGATGACATGCATCCACTCGGACCATCATGCACGCCAGTCCTTGTTTGGCCCTGACCCTTAAAATCAGGCAAATCCATCACTCAAGTTGGCCACACATAGAGAACACTTGAGAGGCCAAACCCTCCCCCTCTCAACTGTTCTTGCTCATGTGGCCACCTGAATCATGGATTTTCCTGATTTGTTAGGCTGTGGCCAAAGCAGGGATGATGTGCATGATGATCGGAATGGATGTCACAAAAACATCATGGTGGGGCTCCACAACCCATTTGCATTATAATAATAGTAAAAACCTTTGTATTAGATCATGATCTTCATCATTCATATGCCAATATCTTACCCTGCAAACCCCTGACGAGTACCAATTTTATTTTATTTTTAATTTTTTTTAAGCCTCAATTCGTTTTCATATGGTGAATGCAGGTCCACGGAAGTTAGAAAAGTGCACAAGCTCGAGGTGAAATAGAAGCCCTTTGAATATCCTCTCCATCAACGATCAGACCATGTATAGAGTTCTTTCTTTGTTTTTTTGAGTATTTTGGCTGCATCTGGGAGAGTAGTAGAGAAAGAATAGGGATGCAGTTACAGCAGCCTTCTTTTCCTTTTGGTTTTGATATCTACACGCTATTGTTTTACTCAAAATTTCAAATACAGTTCATGTTTTCTTTGTTATATTAATGAGAGAGAGAGAGAGAGCGAGAGAGAGAGAGAGAGAGATTTGCTAAGCACATGTGTGTCACTCTGAGTTTTCTATCATGTGGGCCATGTTACTTCGATCTTTCGACCCCTTGGGTGCCTCATAATGTATTATCGAGAGCTGCAGATTTGGGAAAATTGCATATTAGAGAAAAATGATTCCCTCTGTTGTATTAAAGGGAATAAGATACAAATGATATATTGTTCTAAGGGAGCATTGAAAATAAGAAAAATACAATCAGGGCCTGTTTGATTTTTGAATGCTGGTGTAAATACCTGTAAATAGGTGATTATTACTGTTTCATGGGTTTGAAAATTCTTGAGAATTTTTGCCTTGAAAACCAATTTAAAAGTGTTAGTTTAAATATTTGGACCTCATGGTGATGGATATGACATATCTGTTCCGTCCATCTATTTTACCATAATATTTTGAGACATGAGCCGAAAAATGACGTAAAGCTAATACTCAAGTAGCTCACGCTAAAAGAAACAGTGGCCCTGAGAAGTTTTTACCATTAAACGTTTGATTCACTTTTTTCTGTGGCGTGGTCCACTTGAGCTTTTGATATGCATCATTTTTTGTTTATGCCATAAATTCACCTGGCATAATGGATGAACGGCATGGATAGGCAACATACATCACGGTGGGACCCACAAATATTTTACGGCCTTTTTCATTTTTATGTAGAAAAGTAAGCGGGCAAATCAGGCTTGATTTTTGTGTGGAAAAGTAAGCAGTCAAATCAAGGTGCGGATTAGATACGACAAAGCTCGCAGCCAAATCGCTGCTGAAGTACACCAAGCCACATGGATCCACCATGATGCATGTGTTGTATTTATATCGCCCAATCATTTGGAGAGATCGTTAAATGACATGAGAAAAAGAATGAGATAGATCTAAAGTTCAAGTGGACCCACCACAGACAATCGTGGGATCGGTCACACCCACCGTTGAAACATTTATAGGGCCTACCATGATGTATTTTTTAGATCTAACCTATTTATAAGTTAACATAGATATAGGTGAAGTAAAAACAAAAATATAAGCTTGATTGGAAACTTCTCACCCCTAAGAATTTTTGAACAGTGGATGTCACTGTTCCCAATGTTTTCTATGGTGAGGTGCACTTGAACTTTAGATCTATCTCATTATTTGTCTCATGCCATAAAACGATCTTTCCAAATGGATGGACGGTATGGATGCAACACACGCATCATGGTGGGGTCCACAGAGCCTGCGACGTCACTTCAATAGCGATTTGGCTACTGACCTTGTCAGGATGTATCTAATCCAAGTCCATCAAATCAGATATAAGGAAGAGCGTATGTAAATGCACGAGGAAATAATTATTATGCATTTACACTGCATTTACTGGTGAATTGGAAAATCAAACAAATCCTTATTTCTTTTTCCAACAATTCAAAATGAATGGGCGGCTAAAAAACAATGTTTCTAGACTGAATGATGTAAACAAGGATAAGAGAAATCTCATGACAGTGATAGAAGAAATCAAGCTAGTGAGTTATATTCAAAGGTTCAGCGCTGATTATAGCTTCCAACGACCATAATTAGCTTCAAATGACCATGACTTTATGGTCACTTATTCATTTTGTATGTATGATAAATCGTTAACATTGTCCTAGTTGTATCATTTCTTTCAATCCTGGCCTTCCATAAAGTTATAAACGACTTGTACATTAATGCGGGGCCTGATTTTCCCACAAAATGATCTAAAAGGGGTTGAAACGTATAGCTTACCTAATCGAATGCTTTGATCTTCCATGAGTGCCATGTGTAAGCATGTGCGAGTGAGAGAGGATGGTGTATTGGTCCTTATTGAGCACTGCAAATTTGGGGAAATTATAGATTAGATCAAAACAAATGGACTCACCAACCCTGTTTTATTAAAGGGAATAAGATAGGAATGGAACATTGTTGCGAGGGAACACCAAAAATAAGAAAAATACGCTCAATTATTTCTCCAACAATTTAAAATAAATGGGTGGCTAAAAAACCAATGTTTCTGGATTAGATGATGGAGAACAAAGACAAGGGAAATCTCATGACAATGATATAAAAAAAGAAACCTAGATAGAAAGTTTTATTCAAAGGTCCAATGCCTACTATAGCCTCTAACAACCATAACTTCTAAGATCATTTATCCATTTAGTATGTATACTAAACCATTGGCTGTGTCTTGGTTTGAACATTATGGTCCAATTTCTTTCAATCTTAGCCATCCAGAAGGTCATCCATCACTCATTATACATCAGCATGGCCTGATTTTTCACAAAAAGATCTTTAAAAAATCTGAAAGTGTGGCCTACCTAGTTGAACGTTTTGATCTTTCACAGGTGCCAAGTGTAAGCATGTGCGAGTGTAACAACCCATTTTTTTTGCGGGAATTAACCCTCACCGTTCGCTTGCGTGTGGCCCACCTGAGTTTTAGATCAGCCTCATTTTTGGCCTTACATCTTCTCTTGGCCAGGCTAAGATGATGGACGGAGTAGATTTATATTATCATTACTGGAACCCATCATATCTTAAAAAAATAATAATAAAATAAAAATAAAAATTATATCTTCTGCACGCCGAGTAAACCACATTTTCCATTCTTCTTTCCTTTTCGTATGGTAATGGACGCCGAACCCTCCCACTAAATGAAACCATCCCATAATCCCCTCTCTTCCATTCCATTACACCCCTTTATAAAAATAAATTTTTTTTTTTAAAAAAAAGAAACGAATGAAACAATCAAATCAAAAATAGAGAGGGGGAGAGAGAGATTAAAGCGGGGCCGGATCATTAAACTTTTAAGGTAGGTGATCTTATCTTGAGGTTTATCATTTCCAGTTAATTATTATACTTATTTATTCTAGAATTTTGATATGAATATTATTGTCAGTTGATTATTATGTAGGAAATCTTACTTATTTATGAATTTCTATTTTATATATTTCTGATATTTAATGTTGAAATAAATAAATAAATAAATTATATATATATATAAATAAAATAAATTTACATAATAAAATAACATTTTATCTAAGTTTATATTTTAATTTAGAAATTCCATATATAAAAAATATTTGTCAATCTTAAAATTAAAATGAGTTATTCCTAAATTTTAAAATTCATTTATATAAAAGTAAATTATTAAAAATAGAATATGTTCAAATTAAGTTATAAATTTTTAAGTCAGATGTAATATAATATATACAAATAGATTTTATTATTTTATATCAGAATTGTTTAATTTAACTCAGAATTATTTTTAGTAAAAAAAATAGAATTAATAACTTAAATTAAATTGTAAATTTTAAGCCTTGTTTAATATACGTACTTAATTTCATAAGTAATAATTAATTTAATTTAATTAATCTAGATCAAGTGAAATTTCAGATATTAAAATGATTTGTTAATTTAATTTAAAGTAAAGTGGTTAAAATTAAATTGTTAACAAGCAGTTAAATGAAAATTTTAATTTTTTTTAGAGTTTGAGAATTAATATTAATTATAATAATTGGAAATTAAAATTTATTATTATTATTGTTGTTGTTGTTGTTGTAAGAATTAAATTAATGTAAATCTAGATTTAAGGTGACTTTGAAGGCTTTAAAAATAATTAATTGTAATTCGAAATTTTAATTATTTGATAAGTATTATGAACTCTGACTTGTATGATTTCTTAAATTAATTAAGTCAAAATTTAATTTAATATTAATTCAAACTTCTAACTATTATTCTAATTTAAACTTTGGTTTAAGTTATAAAAATAAAATAATAATAGTAATAATAATAATTTAAATATAAGGTACAACTAAACTTTTATAAATTAATAAATAGGAATTTAAATTTCGAATAAAATAAATTATTTACATTGCAAATAAGTAAATAAATTTTAAAATTCAAATTTTGAGACAAAAATTGGTATTTCAACATTTTTAAGAGTTCTTGTAAATTTTCCAACACTATTACAGAAATCAACAATTTCAGAAACTAAATTTTAATAACATCGAATTTATGCACCTCGTATTAAACCTGCATTATAGTGTAGAAATTTGATTTATTAAGTTATTATTTATTTATTTTTGTTGATTTTAGAATTGTTCATGTTATTCATGCTTCTCTATTGATTATTTATTGTGAGAAAAAAATATATAGTTGTATCAGCAAGTAGGGCGATCGTATCTCTTGGGTGAAAGACTCTAAAGATAGTAAGTAGGGAAATCGTGTCCCTTAGGTGAGAGACCTTAAAGCCAGCAAGTAGGGCAATTGTGTTCATTGGGTGAAAGACCCTATAACCCACTGGATCCTTTAATTGGAGTCTTCTTTGTGTACGGCGTATGAGTACAATTGTGTGTGTGGACATACGTCAGAGGTACAACTGGAGTTGTACTCTGACCAGCTAACGTATAAATGGGTCAATCACCATAAGGTACCAGTGCGTGGGCTTTAATGCAACGTAACCATCCATTTGGGTACGGTGTTGTAAGAAATGATATAATTGCTATGAGAATTCATGGAAATAACACATGCATCGCATTTTCACAATTCTGTTATTAAATTTCATTATCTGTATTCTATTTTTCTTCATTGTTATAAAATTGATATTATCTAAACATGTTAAATTTTGGGTAAGAAATGACTCTACTGGGCTGTTATGCTCATCCTACTAAAAAAAAATGCACAGGTACAGAGCTGAAATACTACGAGTAGGCAGACCTCTACTATTAGTTTTATTTTCTAAAAAATTAGGTTTAGTTTTAATTCAATTCAGTTTTATTGTTATTTAGGTTTAATTTATATTCAAATTTCGATGTAAAAAGGGAAAACTATCAAGAGAGTTGAATTTAATAAACATTTCAACTGTATTTTCTTTTAAATGACGTTGAATATTCATTGAATTTGATTGAATAATGTGGATTGTAATAAATATCATTATATTATAACTCACGAACCTTGGGATTCAGGTCCCCAAGACCTTACTCGGGTACCCAAATTTCAAGGCGTGACAGCGAGTGAAAGTGGTAGGTGTATTAAGCCGTTTGACCCCTTGGGTCCCTCACGATGTGCCTCACAATATATTATTGAACTCCGTAGATTTGGGAAAACTGTAGATTTAAAAATGACACCCAAACTCTGTTTTATTAAAGGGAAGAAGATACAAACAGTATACTATTGCAAGGGAGCGCTGAAAATAAGAAAAATGCACTTAATACTTTATTTGACAATTCAAAATAGATAGCCGCAAAATAGATAGGCGGCTAAGAAAACAATGTTTCGATATTAGATGATGTAGAACAAAGAAAAGTGAAATCTCATGACAATGATAGAAAGAAATTAGGCAAAATTGAAAGGCCTAACATTTACTTATATCTTCCAACAACCATAACTTTATCATCGGTTATCTATTTCATATGTATAATAAACCATTGGCTGTGTCCTAATTTGAACCTTATGGTCTAATTTCTTTCAATCTTAATCATCCATATATAAAGTCATCTGCTACTCGTTGTACATCAAAACGGCCTATTAATTTTCCTGCAACAATAAGGTCTAAAAGAATCTAAGGGTAACCTATTTGATTGAGCACTTTGATCTTTGGCAGGTACCAAGTGTTGGCATGCACGAGTAAGTGAGGTAGGTAGGGTCACATGCTAACACACATGCCTGTTGCGTGGGAGATCATATCCTAGCTCCAAGTATGTCGGGGGAGCTCTAGATCCTTTGCCTAAAAACTCAAGCCTTGAAAAACTAACTCAGGTCGGCCATGGGCCACAATCTACAAAGCAAATGGACAGTCCAACTTTTAGACGTCCATTTGTTTCGTATAGGTTACCAATCTAAAGAGTCAAACGGCCTGACTTTTAAGCTTAAAGATTTAAACAATAAAGCCCATCTCTTGAAAATCTGGAATCTCAGACATGTGTGCCATGAGCTTGATCTTAAACACGTGTGCCAACTTATTGTACTGTACCATACTTTTCTTACATTGATTAGCCTAGTTGTAGAGAAGGGTAGTCTTCATGTTCTGCCCTATTGTTTTGATGGTGCTAATTTCCTAAAAAACAAGGCATGTTGAAGAGAAAGATGGTACAACACCATAAATCGTAGTAAAACACCTGTAGGTAATCAGTCCTCTAATTAAAGTTCATTTCTGGCTGTTTCAATCTAAGTACTTGCATGGAAGCTTTTCCTTTGGCCTTTCCTTGTGGATGTGCATCAAGTGCTACTTGAGTCTGGCCATGGACCGAGCATGTCTGTCCAGGCCCAAGATCAAGCCAAACCAGGGTCCATTTATCTTTGGGAGTGAAATTTGATTCATAGGCCTGAAGATTACAATCCCAGTCCTCAATAGAAACTGCTATTTAATCTAGACTGGGCCATGGGCTTAGAAAATGATATTTTGCAACATCCACTGATTTTAAATTTTCATATTTTTATTGGGAATTTATTATTTTTTAGCTTGAAAAGTATTAAAAATATTTCATAAGCCATTATATAAATATACATTTAAACTTTAAAATTACTTTTAATCTACAATAAATATTTTTAGAATTGGTGAGATTTTCCCTCCAGTTTCAGGCCTGGGTTGGGCCAGCCTGACTACCTCTCTGAATTTCAGATGGCCCATCAAGGTGAGGTAGTAAATCATCTTATCGTTTGTGCACATGGTGCATCTTAGGTACATGCATAAGAAAAAAATTCAGGTACAACCTATTGTAGGCCTACTTAATCTACAACCAATTTTTACAATAATTTTGCCGTTGAAAATGTATTAGCTTGTGAATTTCAATTGGGGGTAAGTTGGTCCATGCATGATTAGAATACAGCTTCACATACCACATGGGTCCCACTTGATGGACGGCAGATATCCTTCAAGGCTGACAACAGGACGGGCTGTCTGTACAAGATGGGCCACAAATTTAAACCTAGGGCAAAGCCCAGCCCGTGATGTCCATGAATGGGCCGATCCTGAGCCCACTATATGTGCCATCATGCATGATTTATGAACAAGATGCCCTTCAAATCCTAAAAGCTGGGCCAGTTCAGGGTCTTAAAGAACGCCTGAGCTTGTCCCAGTTATTAAATGGACTTACATCTTAGGCCCAGACCACCGTCAGGCCTACATTTAAGCCCAAGCCCAGCCTAAAGCTGGCCAGGCCAAAACCCAAATGGGCTAGCCAAGCAGGGAAGCAGCCAACCATGTGGTGTAGAAACTAAGCAGGGTTTTGGCATCTCTACAAATAAGAGTTTATTGGTGTATTTCTAAAAAGATAAGTTTTTAAACTATTTTAGCTATTTTGGTAAAAGTTTAATTAGAGTGCTTATTTCTTTAGAAAGTAATAAATAAGGTCCGACTTTATAAGTTGGAGTAGGTATACTTTTTAAAACCGAGCTTATTTTACTGAAGTGAGTAGACGTTTTGGACTAGTTTTTTTAATAAATTTATTTTTAAACTTTTTGAGTAATTCTCATCTTACCTTCTTCTTTTCTCTTACAATTTCTTCAAAGTAAACCCACATGATAAACCAGCTATATTATGTTTACTACATAATGCATGGTCACATTAAGGGTGAGCCCCACTCAATGGATGGGTTGCATCAAAGTGTGGCCCCACATGATAGACAATCCACATCAACGGAGGACTCATATGATGGATAGTGAACATTGAATGTGGGACCACATAATGCAAGGTTGACATTAAAGGTGGGCCCACATAATGAATGACCCATATTGAATGTTGGGCCCACATGATGGACAATTAACAGTATATAACAAAGGCGGGACCTACATGATGGATAGTCGACATCAAAGGTGGGTTCTATATGATGAACTATCCACATTAGTGGGCCCCACATGATGGGTTATGTGTGTTATAACACGATCATATCAAATTTGATTTAAATGGTAATACTCGAGTATTAAAAAGTATAGGATGGTATAATTTATCATGCCTCTCTAGTTTCAATAACGCTCATTCTAATTTTTATTTTTATTTTTAATATTACAAATAAAAGAATTATCCTAATGGTGTATTCTATTTTTGATATGTCTAAGTGTGTTGTCACAACATGATTTTAGTAAGTTGTATTTGAATTTGTCAAAACTCTTATTCCTATATTCTAATATTTGGACCAACATATATATGTTCTCCCATGGATTGAAAGTCTTTTTTGCATCTACCAAAATTATGAATTTACTCTAAAAACACCACAATATTTCATAGTATTTACTAGTAAGTTCTCAGGTATGATCCCATCTTGGCCTATATAGGAGTCAATGAACCCTGATGAATGTACATGCCATAATCCACTTTCAATTGCCTCTATAAAACATTTTAAAGTGGAGCAAAATAGCTTAGTAACTAAAGACCAAGATCCTTATATACCCTCAAGTCTAATGATTGACCATATTTCGTGTATTGTCAAGTCTTAAGTCTCATGATCATATATAGTTTAAGCTAATGGATTCTTACATTATTGAGTTGAATTTTTTCAATATAAGTGCTCAAAGGTTTAATATTAACATTATGTATCTATAGCATGCTTATACTCTCATATAGGGTAAAGGCAAAAGCACAACAAAAAACTAAGTCGACTCAAGTCATCTAGTGGCCCCGCCTTAAACATGCTTAGGTAAGAATGGAAGTTTTCACAAAGATTAAATTAATAAAATTGCACATAATCAATGTATGCAGGAATACACATGGCCAGATGATAAATGGACGGACCTAATTTTAGGGCCAGAGCATGTCCACGGTGAGTTAGACCCGATGATCATTTTGGATCTCAATCGTACACCACGCACGTGTGCCATAGGCACACATGTTGTTCATGTGAGTCACACGTGTCTGGTAGAAGTGGATGGTCAAAACATCCACAATAGGCATTGGCAGGGATCCTCGGGTCCACGGTGGGGGCCACCCTTTGGACGATTTGGATTGACCTGCGAACATTCAAATTTCAAATCAATCCCCACCTTACAAATCATGATACCCAGTAGAAATGAAGCATGGCGTGAAATTCATCAAATTGATTCAATGATTTTACTCTCTGATCTCGCTTTTTCAATCACGACCGTTGATCATTCTATTTTTTTTTCGCATTCATTTGATATCTACAAAAAGGACGGTTCCGATCATTCGAAATTTTGATACGTCCCTCTATCAATAATCGACCCACGTGTATGCCATGGCTTAAAAAGATGTGGTCCAATACAACTACCGCATCACACGTGGAACGAGGAACACGTGTGCTAACCTGACCGTCCCATCGGGTCATCCGAAAATCAGGCACTTGTGGCCCGCGTGATGATCGAGTCGGCCTAATTCGGAGATAACACATCAAGACGGCCGGAATCACCCGATGGACGGCTGGGATCTGGCAGAAGTGCCACGTCAAGCTAAGTACCGTTGTAAAGTGCCCTCCAGCGATTTCACACAGAGCGCATGAAACCTTTTCAAAGATTTGCGTGCGCTAGCACGAGATTTTCATTGCAAATGGAATACGAGTGCGAGGCACACGTGTGGTTTGAACCGTTCGATGGGCGGTTGCTGTGTCAGGATGAATTATTAATCGGGTCCATTCATTTCTTAGGCCCGATTTTTCAAAAATTGAACCATCAGATAATTCTATCCATCAATTTTCTTTTGACCCTTTATATGTTTGTTTCTTACCGTTGCTTTAACATTCATCAATCGGATTGTCAGGAATTTTTATAAGGGTAATTTCGTACATATATGCTATCCATGTTAGGGCCCACTATTTAGATGGACCCGATTGGTAGAAAAAAAGAAAAAACATACCACATGCACCTAGTAATCAATAGCTGTACTGTATTCCTATTCCTACCCTCTATCATGCGTTCCCGAATCGGATTATTTTTTTTTGGTCCTTTTGGATGCTTTTGCAGTGGGAGCGGACTGCGTGTGACCTCGGGCAAAGAAATATCTCTGTGGCCGGGGCTGTGTAGGGCATATAGAGATGTCCGTTACGAATCCACTCCGTCCATCTGTTTTTGAAGACTACAATAGGACAGGATTCTAAAAATCAGGAAAATCCAAATCTCATGTGGGCCTACCGATTGAAACAGAGGGTATTGAACGCCTGGAGGTGATAGAAGTTTTGTATCAAGATGGTATTTGTTCCTAAATTTTATCTGAGTGTTAATCATTCAATGAACGGTTTGGATGGTATATAAACATCATGGTCAGCTCCAGGAAGGTTTCAACGGTGGATGTTGCTGCTCCCACTGTTTTCTTTGTGTGGCCCACCTGAGTTTTGGATCTACGTAATTTTCAGAATCCTGTCCTTCTGTGGCCTTTCAAAACATATGGACGGAGTGGATTTGTCACGGATATATTTGTGGTGGGGTCCACCACAGAGATGTCCGTGACAAATCCACTCCGTACATCATTTTTGAAAGGCCACGTAAGGACATGATTCTAAAAATCAGGCAGATCCGAAGCTCATGTCGGCCGACCACACGAAACAGTGGACGCCATCCAGGCCCCGGTCGGTAGCGGCTTCTGTGAATCCCCGGATCCACCGAGGTGGGTGGGATTCCTGACTGTAGGGATCACATTAAGGTATGTGAATTAAATCCACACCGTCCAACCATTTTTAAATATCATTTTAGAGAATAATACTAAAAATGAATCTGACAAAAATAAATGGTGGACCACACGACAACAAATATTTGTGATTAAATCCCACCGTGAAAACTTCACGGGGACCACCGGAATGTTTATTTTCCATCCAACCTGTTGATAAGGTAAAAAAATACCCGGATAAAAATACTACACAAATATCATCTCGATCCAAAGCTTTTATGGCCCACGAGAAGTTTTCAATTGTTACTTATCAACGTTTCCTATCTTATGGTCCAGATGAGATTTGAATATTCTTATTTTTATGGATCAGGACCTAAAATGTGCTTTCAATACGGATGGACGGCACGGATGTAGTCAAATACATCACGGTGGGCCCCACAGTCAGCGGTCCTACCCACATCGGTGGATCCGGGGATCCATCGAACCCGCGCCCGCCCGGGTCACAGGCAATCCGCTCCCTTTTGCGGGAGGTTGCGAACGCACGGTAATCTCCTGCAATAGGTGAAGTGGGAAGGGCTACATCAATATATCTACGTGGGGCCCACCGTATTGTGTATTTGACATCCGCTCTATCCATTACATTTGCTTGTTGATATTTTTTCCTTGGAACGAAAGCTAAGTACGATCTAACTTTTTAATGGGCCACAATACATGAAACATTACACACCACAGAACATCAAGCCGTTCATCATGTACGGTGAACATAAGGGCCCTCACCTGATGGACGGAGTGGATTTTACAAACACAACAATATGGGCTGGATCGAGTAGTATAGAAACTTCCCATCTTCAGAAATTTGGGGAGCATACACTATCCACCAAGAGGCCAACAGAATCAACGGTTTTGATCATTGATCCAGAAGTCAACGATCGACAGGATGGCGTGGACCAACATGGAGGCGTGCGTGTTGGAAAGCTCATATACGAGCGTGCAGCCTAGCAAAAATTCAACTTGGCTGCAGTTAATATCCAAATTAAAACCTCAAGTGGACCACACTACAGGAAACAGTTTGATTAATATGGAGGTCCACGAAATTGGATCAGGCTGATATTTGTGGTTTCTCTTTATCCATATCTTCCTGATCTTATGAACAGGTTGGATGACAAATAAAAATTAATTTGGACCCTAGGAAGATTTCAACGGTGGAAATCATTATTCCACACTGTTTCCTGTGTAATGGTCCACATGAGCTTTGAATTCACTTCAATTTTGATATCAACCCGATAAAATTATCAGTAAAAATAGATGGACGGTGTCGATAAACCACATACATTCACAGTGGGCCCAACTGAGTTTACTCAGTATGATTAGAGCGTACTGAGTAGCTTAGTATGCAATCCGATTTCACTTCGAAGAGCCGTGGGGTCCGAAGCAACAGGTGGATCTGAATTTCTTCCTACCTCTCGATGAACATAAGGGCCCTCACCTGATGGACGGAGTGGATTTTATAAAAACAACAAAAAGCCGAATATTATACGGCTAGAAACTTCCAATCTTCAGAAATTTGGGGAGCATACACTATCCACCAAGAGGCCAACAGAATCAACGGTTTTGATTATTGATCCAGAAGTCAACGATCGACAGGATGGTGTGGACCAACATGGAGGCGTGCGTGTTGGAAAGCTCATATACGAGCGTGCGGCCTTGCAAAAATCCAACTTGGCAGCAGTTAATATCCGTACATCTGGCACTCATGTACGAGATCTAGACTATTCATCTAGCATGCATGCCTTTCACATTGAAAGATCACCACGGAGGGATGATCCTAGCCATCAAAACTATGAGTCCTAAGTAGGTTTGGATCATTACTCCATATCATGTGGAGGCCGTGTCCCCTGTAAAGCTCTGCAGGTTGTGCTGAATCTATGACACGGTGCGTGGGGCCCACCATGATGTGTGCATGACATGCAACCGGTACATCACGTGCGTCAACTCATGATCTCCTCGAGGTGGGTGGGACCCCTAAACTAACCTGCCTTTCTTAGGCATTGTATTCATCTTAAATAGGAATTACAAGTGTGAGTAACGGTTATGTACAGCTAACATCATGGCTGTCTATTGTGCTATACATAGAAATGTAATCACTGCCTATTATGTTATATATAGAAAATAATAACATATACAAAACAAAGGAAAGAATTAATTATGAGAGGAAGTCATGGGAGAGAAAATCATGATTGATAGGTCGTATCTCTTCATCCCCCCTCAAGCTCAAGGCGGTATTGGACTGATGAAGAGCTTGCTTCTATTCAGTAGAAACTTCGCAGTACACAATGGTTTTGTAAATATATCGGCTATTTGATCTGGACCAAAAATATGTTGCAAAGAAAGAATACCACGAGCAACTTGTTCCCGAACAAAATGAACATTTATCTCAATATGTTTCGTGCGATGATGAAAAACGGGATTCTTGGCCATGTGTATAGCACTGATGTTGTCGCAATATAATGTAGGAGCAGGAATTGAAAAACCAATGCTTTTCAGAAGGTGCATAAACCACATAAGTTCAGCTGTGGTTAACGCTAACGCACAATATTCGGCTTCCGCTGTGGAGCGAGACACGGTAGCTTGCTTTTTAGCTCCCCATGATAACAAGTTATCACCCATATAGATAGCAAACCCAGTTGTAGAACGTCGATCATCCCTGGACCCTGCCCAATCTGCATCACAAAAACCACGAAGTGCAGTAAGAGGAGCTTGTACAAAGTTAAGGCCAATATTAAGAGTACCTTTGAGATACCGAAATATACGCTTAACTGCAACAAGATGAGTGTCTCGAGGATTCTGCATGAACTGACAGATATTGTTGACTGCATAGGAGATATCAGGGCGCGTCAAAGTGAGATATTGGAGGGAACCAACAAGGCACCGATAATAGGTTGGATCAGATAATAGTGCTCCCTCATTAGCAGTCAACGACGTACCAGAGGCCATAGGAGTGGAGACTGGTTTCGCACCATCCAAACCAAAATTTTGAAGTAGAGAAAGTAGATAGCGGGTCTGAGTGACAGTGATGGTCGACTCATCTCGTGTAATTTGTAGTCCTAAAAAGAAATGTACATCTCCAAGATCCTTCATGTGAAAAGCAGTAGAGAGATGAGAAATGAAGCTGCTGATTTTTGAAGGAGAGCTCCCTGTGATAAGTATGTCATCGACATAAATTAAGAGCACAATTATATCCGAACCTTGACGTCGACAAAACAAGGATTGATCATAGGGACATCTATGGAAACCCATTTGCTGAATATAATTACTGAATTTTATGTACCAAGCTCTTGGAGCCTGTTTTAATCCGTAGAGAGCTTTATGCAGTTGGCAAACATGAAGAGGATGAGATGAGTCTTCAAAACCAGGTGGTTGAGATAAATATACACGCTCTTGTAAATCACCATAAAGAAAAGCATTACTTACATCAAGTTGTTTAATGGACCAGCTTTGAGACAAACTAAGTGTGAGGATTAATCGGATGGTACCTTGTTTAACCACTGGACTAAATGTTTCGTCATAGTCCAAGCCAGGAAGTTGTGTGAAACCACGAGCCACTAGTCGAGCTTTATACCGTTCAATTGAGCCATCAGACCGTGTTTTAATTTTAAACACCCATTTGCTACTAACAAGGTTCATCTCTGGTCTTCGAGGCACCAAAGTCTACATGTTGTTGCTATGAAGGGCCGTAATTTCAGCTTGCATTGCTTGTTGCCATTTTGGATCAGTGAGAGCTTGCTTATACGTTTGATGTTCTTGTGGTTGAGTGGCAAGATCAGCTAGAAAGCATGCAGGTACTAGATGTCTTGAAGAGAAGAAAACTTTAGGCTTTAATGTACCTGTTTGAGCTCGTGTGATCATATGGTGAGTTCGATGTGGAGCAGATTGGGAGATGGCCTCAATTACTGGAGAAGATAATGCTGAAGCATCCTGAAGGGTAATGTTAGCAAGAGGTTCCTGGCATGGTGCGGACTGAGCCATTGATGCAGAGTTTTGAACCAGAGGAGACAAAGAAGGCACATGGTCAACATGAGTGGCAGTTGTAAGTAAAGAGTCCAATGGAATATATTGCAAAGCAGCAATTTTAAGAGGCCTAGGAAGAGCACGAACTTTGAAGGCATGAAAACCAGATTTTGTGGATTCCTGTGTAGACCTGAAGGGAAATGTTAATTCATCAAATGTTACATGCCGAGAGATATATATGCGACCGGTGTGCATGTCTAAACATTGGTACCCTTTGTGATGTGTAGAATATCCCAAGAACACACAACGGATGGATTTATAATCCAGTTTGGACCTTCCAAAAGGAGTAAGTAAGGGGTAACATGCACACCCGAAAACTTGTAAAAGAGTATAGGATGGTGGCGATCCAAAAACAAGTTCATAAGGAGACTTGTTACCAAGAATAGAAGTTGGTAGCCGATTGATTAGAAAGACTGCAGTTGTAAATGCAGCTGTCCAGAATCGTGGTGGAATGGAGGTATGGGCGATTAATGTTAAACCAATGTCCACAATATGCCGATGCCGACGTTCGGCCAATCCATTTTGCTCTGGTGTCCCGGGGCATGATAACTTGTGAATAATACCATGGCTACAAAATAATCTTGTAAACTTTGGTTATCAAATTCGTCGCCACCATCACTTTGAATTATTTTTACACAAGTATTGAACTGGTTAACCATTCGCTGAAGAAATGCAGGAAATATAGTTGCGACATCTGATTTACGAGCCATAGGAAAGTGCCATATGTATCGAGAATATTCATTGACAATTATTAAATAAAATTGAAACTCATCATAGGAAGGGACGGAGGCAGGTCCCCACACATCAGTATGAAGAGTATGTAAAAAGGTAGTAGCATATGTCTCTCGAGAGCTAAATGGTAACTTTGTTGATTTACCCAAAACACAACTTTCACAATATGTAACATTTTTATTCAGAGACGGTAAACATAAAAGTTGAAGAATTCGAGATTGAGGGTGTCCAAGCCGAGCATGCCACAAGTTACTAGGTACTTTAGTTGATAGCAGACCAACAGGAGAATTATAATGTTGCCGTAACTGGATTGGATACAAGCCATCGACCATTGAGCCTTTAAGTAGCACCTGCTTCGTCCTCATGTCCTTAAGAAGAAAACCCCAAGGATAAAATATAAAATAACAGTTATGTTCCCTTGTAAGTTGAGAGACAGAGAGCAATTTCTTTTTAATATCAGGGACGATAAGAACATTATTGAGGTTGATATCAGTGGCAGGTAGAGGGACGTGTCCAATACCAGATATAGATAATCCATTTCCATTTCCAACCATAACAGAATCAGTTCCAAGATAAGAATGAATACCTTGTACTTCACTTGTATCAGATGTCATATGATGATTTGCACCAGTGTTGGGGTACCAAGTGTTCTCTGTAGTATCGGCAACTTGGAGTGCAGCGAAAGCTTTAAATTGTTCTGCTTCCTCATCTGAGGTAAAACAGCCATCAGCTTTATGATTCGGACCTCTACATCGAAAACAGGTTATGCCTCCACATCCGCGACCAGTGCTGCGTCCACCACGATTTGTGAATGTGGGAGTGCGATTGCCAGAATTACCTCTAGTTGATCGTGAAGAACGAGCATCTTTTTGTTGTGATTGAGAAGTGGTCTGGTTGTATGCAATGTTACGACCACGAGAACCATGAGCTCCACGAGACTTTGTATTGGTTTTGCCACGACTTGTGTAAAAAGCAACATTGGGAGAAGTCACCTGTGCTGCTTGAAGACGGATTTCGAAATCACGTGGTTTGCCGATGACCCCTTCAAGAGGTGGAAAAATATCCCGAGCATTTAAAGCTGCTACTATAGGATCAAACTCAAATCCTAAGCCACGAAGAATACATATGATGAACTCATCATCATCCATTGGCTTACCTGCACCGCGAAGAGACAAAGCCAGAGATTTGGCCTTGTGCAGATAATCCTCTAAAGAGGAACTGCCTTTGTTGAGCGACTGCAACTTGGCCTTCATCTGTTGAATACGATCCCGAGTATGACTACCATAAAGAGTCTCCAAAACATGCCAAGCATCATGAGAGGATTCACTATTGATGACTTGGGACAGGGGATCGTCGGACAGGGAGCTATTGATCCATCCAAGGATCAATTGATCAGTGCGCAGCCATGTAGCTGCCATGGGGTTGGTTCGAGACACACCATCTTCACCGATGATGGTTTGCAACGGGCAAGGAACCAGATTTTGCACATAACCGAGAAGGCCATGTCCACGCAGAATGGGAATGACTTGTGCCTTTAACAAGAGATAATTATTGGAGGCTAGCTTAGTAGAGATATCAGGTAAATGAGGAGAAGGAGGTGAACATTCGAGAGAATGAGGAGTAGACACAGGTGGGATCGAAGAGGTAGAGGACTCCATCGTTGGTAATACCTCTGGGGCTCTGATACCATGTAGGAAAACTAACCTACCTTTCTTAGGCACTGTATTCATCTTAAATAGGAATTACAAGTGTGAGTAACAGTTATGTACAACTAACATCATGGCTGTCTATTGTGTTATACATAGAAATGTAATCACCGCCTATTATGCTATACATGAAAAATAATAACGTATACAAAACAAAGGAAATAATTAATTATGAGAGGAAGTCATGGGAGAGAAAATCATGATTGATAGGTCGTATCTCTTCAGTATGGAGCTGACTGTGGGGCTCACTGTAATGTATTTGCCTTAAATCCACACCGTCCAACCATTTTGACAGCTCATTTTAGGCTATGATGCCAAAAATAAAGCTGACCCAAGTCTTAGGTGGACCACACTACAGGTAAGAGTCATGATTGAATCCTCACCATTAAATACTTCATGAATTCCACTGGAATGTTTATTTGCCATCCAACCTTTCCATGAGGTAACAAATACCAGGGTGTGTACCATTAAAACCCAATCTGGGAGCCGCTGTGTTTTGTATATTCCATCTCATTCAGTTAGAAGATATGCCTGGCCAGCATCATTGGACACACCCAAAAATCTAGATATTCAAAAACTCAGGTGGGCCACACCACGTGATTTTAGGCATTATTTTTCATGGTTTGTACTAAGTTTTGGATGGTATGATTTAGTGCAACCAAAAACACTTTTAATGGAAATGGTACTATTGGGGCTTCCCATGAGGTCGAACTCTAATAGCCCCACCACGATGCATGATGGACATCCATACTGTGCGTTTGATAAGTCCCCTCTAATTTATAGGATGTGCTAAAAATCAGCTATCGCTGGAACTCCAGTGACCCACACCATTTGAAATCATAGAAAATCATGCCTAAACCATCTAAAAGAAATTAGAGGTGCTCACCTAAGTTTTGAAATTACCTAAAATTCATCCATTTGAGACACACACAATGTACAGCTTGAATGTTTAAACCTCATCTCACTGGGCCTTGTATACCTTCAGGAAGGTTTAAATTGGCGGGCATCCACTCTCAACTATTGTTGCCTATGGTCTGACCCACCTAAGTCATGGATTGACCTGAGGCCATGGCTCACATGCAAGGGTCCATACCGGATAGATGTCTGTAAAGTCATACATTACGGTAAGACCACAGAGCTCAACCTCATGAGAAGCTTCCTCCAATAAAAATTCAAAAACACACCCAAGATCATGATATGCACATGCCAGTGCACACATGGCATACAAAATCACAGGGCTTGTCATGGACTGCTCATGATCCAACAATCACATGGAATGCATTGTTTAATCCTCATCTTGGTGGCATCATATGGACCATTGAAATGATAATGACCCAAATTCCTGATACAAAGATCTACTCATCTCATTGTGCAGATGGCCTGGCCTAAAAGTCTCAGGCAACCTACTCAAAAGGTGGGCCACGATGTTAGAAACAAATGGGTAAGACCAAGAGAAACTTAGTCAATTTTCTCATCACTGGCTTAT
The DNA here is from genome assembly GCF_029962835.1 of Magnolia sinica. NCBI lineage: Eukaryota > Viridiplantae > Streptophyta > Magnoliopsida > Magnoliales > Magnoliaceae > Magnolia > Magnolia sinica. Next base: position 26,169,201 of record NC_080585.1, on the reverse strand, counting down.
TTAATTAACCATGGTTCAAATCGTTGTAGGTGGGCACCAGCACAATGGACTTTTCAATATGTTTGGTGAAGCTTCAAAGTCTAATAAATTATGAAACTGCTCCATTAATGCTCTTGGAGCACCAAAGTTATAATGCTCTTAATTACATTGGGAATGCTTTGAAAGTCCAATCCATTCATCCATACTGTTCATTAGTGGGCCACCATGGAAACATCACACCAATCTAACAAATAATGATCATTTCATCAATGGCCTTTAATATGGACGGTCTAGATTGTTTATATACAAATAAGTCCAATCAATAATTTGATCAATCTATTTGTTAGGACCTGTCATGAAGTTCTTGTAATTCTAAAAAATCATTTCTATTAAATTATAATTATTCCATCCATGAACTTGGAAAATGGGGGTTTTTAGGTGGTAGATAGCTTGTGTTTCAACATTGAGGTTATGGGTTCGAGTACCCAGGTCACTAATGGCTCAGTGGTAGACTCATGGGAGTTTCAACACTGAGGTCATGAGTTCGGTTAAGTACCCATGTGGTGTGTGAGTGTGGGCATGTGTGTATAAATTTTTTTATTTTTTATTTTTTAAAGCAAGAACAAGTACTGTTTAGATCATGCAATCAATGCAATATTTGTATGGTTGTTCATATGCTTCTAGATTTGATGGATGATGCAGATCAATCAATTAAATTGTCCAATTAAATCAATTCAATTTAGCTTATAGTGATCCGATAGCGTTGGATTATTTCTCAATACATAATTATGATTAATTAAAATAAGATGGACCCATTTTTAGACATCAACCAAGCTAGCAGGGTTGAAACTCTCATTCGGTAGTCACAAATTGCCGTCTAGAAAAGAAGAGTCGCATCGAGCTTAACATTGGTTTGGCCATGGTCACTTCTTGTAATTATAACAAGCCTCGATTGTGAACCATTACAGGTATTTGGGCTGAGTGCTAGTGTACCCTTATCTGGACCCACCTAAGGGGGTTGGGTCCATGTGCTAGTGAGTTCAAGTTCAGGTACCATAACCATACTCAAATGTGTGGAACCCAAATCTAACCAGGTTCAATGACCCATCAGATATGTTTGTGGTCTTATGTAGAGAGAGAAATATATGCTGATGTACATAACATTATTATTAAGTAGGTACGTGACAGGTGCCCCATTAAGTGCCCAATGGGACTCGGGTTTTAGATAACTGAACCTACTTTTTAAGGGTCCAATTTCAAGATCCGGGCTCATTTAAATCAAGTGGATCGGTGCGTATTGATGCATATACTCACTAACTTCCGTAATGGATCTATTTGGATTTACATTTTGTCTTAATTTATTGATATTTCCTTTTGGCTTCTTTTTTAAATTATATTTCTTTAATTGTCCAATGCTATTTTGCAACATTCATTAATGTGCCTTCTTTTTTGGTACAAAAATGTCACGGGTTTGAATCTTGTCATCCCTGCCTATTTTTTATCCGAAAGGCAGTAACAAGGGGCTTTGTTAGATTCAAAAGTTATGGTTTTTGAAGGCTCTAAGGATGCCCTGTGTTGTTGTGTTGTAAAGAGATTGATCCATGGCTCACAAACATCCATTATTGTTTGTTTTCTTATTGTGGCTAATACTTTTTCTTTCCCTAAGAAAGATTACTGTTCATTATCAATGCTCTTCAAATTTAAAGAACTTCATAAAAAATATATATATATCACACATAAACTCTATGATAAACATTGCCTCTAAGATTTTGAGATTCTTGTTATATATTTTACAAAATATTAATCAACAATGTTATCAAGTTAAAATGTGTGATTTTTGAAATCTTGATAGTTTTTAAGTTTATATGATTTTATTGTGAAATTATTCACAGCATTAACATGAAATTTACCTAAAATTTTGAATAATCATGACGTATGTATAAATATTTAAACTTTGAAATAATTTATTAATTCACAGTAATATTTTAAATTTATCTTTCAGCTAAATTTAAACTGAAAATATTTAAATTTAGCTGAAAGATAAATTTAAACTTTGAAATCCGCCCTTAGTTAAGTTGTCAAAATTGGACAATTCATGCTATCCCAAATCTAATAATGAGAGAATCATCATTTGGGGAATAAGGACTCAAAAAATCGATTCTAATTGGGCATCGAAATCAGTCCAAACTGGACCATTATTCATATACACTGATTGTCCAACCCTTGGAAGTTAAATCAATCCATTTTGGAATGTTATTTGTTGCTTCAAAGTCACTTAAATTTTAATTAAGCATTGTTATGACAGAAAGTGGGCCACCTTAGACCTCAAATCAAGTGTTACAAAATAGTCAAATTGGCTACTCATGGATGTTCAGCAACCATCCACCAAAATCTGAAAATAAATGTCCAAATTGAACAATGGGATCACCTTAAGTTATCCAGTTTCTTGCCTTAGTTTGGATATATAAAATCATAAATTTGGAACCTTCAAAATGATGTCCACGAAGCACCCAATCTAAACCTTTAAATTGTCCAACGAGTGGATACATCCGGACCATTAATAAAAAGACCAGCGTGTGGAGGCCATTTTGAACTATAAACTGACCAAAGAACAAAGTCAATTGAGCTCTCCAATCAGCACAACAGTGGGACATGTCCACTTTAGGACAATTTGGGGCCCCACATCACGGCCAAAATCTGACCATTTTTTTTTTTTTTTACACGCACACACACCCCCACACATCCCACTACTTGAAACTCCTGAGAGTCTACCACCGGAGCAAGAGTAAGGATCCAAAAATCTGACCACTCTTAAACATAGAGTATTGATATGATTTAGACTTTGTTTTATGCTACCAATTCGGACCACTCTTAAACCTAGTTTGGACACACATGGACCGTCCAAGTTGGACCTTGAATAAAACCTCAAAACTCGCCCAAATGCGCCTTGATTGGATGTTAGAGTTGGGTCATGCTTTGGGCCCATGAACTTGACCACATTGGGCTTTTAATTTGAAACAAAATCTTGCCCACTAAACAACCTTGTGTGCAAGGCCCAACCTGGACCTGTTGAAATGTGCAAAAAGGGACCCAAATAAGACTAGTACTGGCGTGCATGAGTAGGTCCATATTTCAACAGTGCAATGTACTTTCCTATACTCTTAAATTGTCCAAAGATGAGACCGATTAATGACCTTCAAATCAATCCAAGAATGACTGCTAGCTTGCCCCTAGGTTTATATATATGTTTGACAAATTATTGTACCCGTCTTGAATTCCAACTAATCAGATATCACATGGGGCTACAGTACTAATAAGTATGCATATGCTTTATTAAAATCCCAATGATACTTGTATGATATCTCTTTTAAGTTCTGTATAGAATTAAATGCCAATTTTCTTTAACACGGGATACCTTAGAGAGTGCTGATATATATAGTCAATCACAGATACCCACATGAAAAACAAGAGAATGATGATAATCGCATAATAAAGCTAATGAGGAGGAATCATGCATATATCAGATAAATAATCATCAATTTTTCACCTTAGTGGATGGATGGTCCACAATATAAGTTCATAAAACCAAGTAAACCGCGAAGGTCAAAGGCCCAAGACCAAATCATTCTCGAGCACTACCTACTCTTGTCATAATATGTACCTACTATACTTTTTTGCTCTTTTTTAATGCATGCTCGTCATCTACTTCACTTTTCATTATATTCCTTCTGACTTTGTATATAAACAGTTTAGCAATATGTCAGATCATACACTAAATACCATTCATCGGGATTTATGGAAGGTGAGAGGAGAGGGTCATTCTAGCATTGGTCTCCCGAGCGAGTCACTTACAGTACACTTTTTCTCAAAGGGCAGCTCTCATAGTGCTAGCATCTCTTCTTATATATGCCCTTATCTTTCCCCTAACTTTTTTTATCAGGACAATGTCCAACCCCTTTAGACTTGTTTCATTTGCTTTGGCATATCAATTATTTGTTTTCCATTTTATAAACTTACAAGAAATCATTAGAGACTTATCTAAATACTTAGTTCAGGTTTAGGCAGTGAAGGTTTGAGTATGACATGTAGAACTCCATATAAAGTAAGTACTAACTCAATCTTCTAGGACCAGTTTCCCAGAGAGCTTCTCAGAATACACAACCTCATAAATCATACTGAACTTTGTCTTATATGTGACCACAAGCCTTAGAATTTAGTGTTCTTACATCTTGTACCATGGAATATGATGTTTTTAGGCACACAGATGTGTAGCCAATCCTGTTGTGTCCCCAGCATGACTAACGACTCCCACTGCACCAAGTAGTTAAGGGTAACATAACCAAAAGCCTTAACAATCCATCCAGAAACTAACATCATATAAAGAGTGTGCAGCGAGGCATATGGTTGCCAGCCAATACAACAACTTACATGAACTCAGTACATATACTGCCTCAAAATAACAACAAGCACGTGACATAATCAAATGTTGATCTCAATGTGTTTGTTTGTAATGTGTTTTCCTCCCTGACGCATTGCACCAAACATCCACATATGCGATCAAGACATTGTCAACATTTGTAAGACCTGAAGACATTACTCACATCAATATCTGTGGTTTTATCGTGTCAAGGTCTAACACAGCCCCCGAGATATGGACTGATTTGGGAGAAGTGTATGATTGGGCCTCCTACTCAATTTGGTCCCTCAAATGTGTTCCCCACATCAAACTTGGGCCAACCAACAATTTGCAGCCTAATTTGATCTCTAACGAGTGAGATCAATCCACTAAGGATCCAATAGTCCATATTCTACTCTGGATGGGTCTAATTATTAAGAGCCAAATCCTAAATATCTAGAGACTTCCTCACAAGAAATAACACTTCCCTACAGAATATGGGACCAAACGACCTACTAATGGGTGAGACATAGTCCAATTAAGCACAAGCGACAACATCCAATGTTCGCACAAAAGAGAGATATAAGGTGATCCAATAACAACATCACTTGGTGTCCCAGGTTGGATCATCACTCCATCAATCTACCCAACTTTTGGTAAGCCTGTAATCAGGAGATCGAATAGAAATTTGACTGAACAAGCTATTCTCATGATCGCATGGGTAGGCTAATTAAAATGAGGGCCCCACATGACCATCACGACTGGACATGTGGGGCCATCACCCACCAAGGGTATGTGGGCCCTGCATATGCCACAAATGTAGTCACTAATCTCAAATCAAATAAGAATCCAAACAATCATGCACATTATCATCAATTCTACATGAATCAACTGCCCAAAATGACCAACCAAGCTTCATGAATTAATCTGACTAGATCTCCATGATCAAGTACTCCATTAACTAATTTAAGTTAACAGATGTCTTTAGAATATATAAATTGGGGTATGAGTCAAGTTTGGGCCCAATCAAAATTCAAGTTTAATAGATTTGATCAAAATGATCCATTTTCAGGAAACTTTTAACAATGGACAATTTATGATTTTTCTAAGTAGATATGGACACCCAATGTCCAATCCCATATGAAAATTCAAGAAATCAAAAAATAAAATAAAAAATCATCTCAATCCGATTCCTAAATCTTGAGACATGGCCCACCCAACATAAGTCATTGCTTGGTTGTGTAGAGTCGATTTTATCGGCCTAATAACTTTGCGGTCTGAACTCTGATCAGGGCAAATAACCCTATATTTCGAAGATGACGCTTGGGACTACAATCCAATCGACTTAGATTATCCAAAGGAGACCAAGTCAGAGGGCGTCACCTCAAATCACGGAATGTTTACACTTGAACACCCAAATTTGTTCCAGCTAGATCTTAACCATCCTATGTCCGTTTGGGATGAATGACCACTCCTTTTGAAGGTATCGATAATTAATTTTAGATGAATTGTTTATCTTTCTCATATATATATATATATATATATATATATAAAGTGGGTCAACATTAGACCACAAGATGGTTGTCCAAAACAATCCAGCAAGTTCTCATGTGTAGGAGATATACAATTAAATAGGTTGGCCCCACATGCAATTTTCAAGATGGACGGGGGTATAGGGTCCACCTCATATTATCCCATACCAAAGCCCTTCAATCTCACATACCCTACATCTCAAGTGGGCCCTACACCAATCAAAGATGGGCTCACTCCTAGATGTACACACTCATTCACGAACCTACAGATTAGATCTATTTTTACAAATAGGTCCTTAAGAAACATTACCGGGTATATATAAATTAAGAAACTAATTTATTTTAATTAAAACATAATTAAAAGTCTTAGAATTTGAAAACTACTATAAAAAGGAAAGAGAAAGGTGCCTTACTTAGGAAAAAGGGTGTCGTACTGCACACCTTTCATGCTTTCCAAAACTGTAGGGACACGACCCTGAATCCACTCTGTTTATCTCACTCCTCATATTTATAATACTCATGCATACATAATTTGTTTCCTTATCTAACTATCATGATTTATAATTTTGGATGGATGGTATGAAATGCTTAACTAAATATCTCATATCATCATAGTCTTTTTGACCAATCCAGGGCCATCACGATGAACCCTATGGTCACTGCAAAATATATGATGATGCTCTTACTAACATCATGAGAGATCATTCCCCGTATCTCATACATACAATGTGAGACTCATAATGTGTGATCCCCCATCATGGCCCATCCACACCATATCTATGCAATCTAAGATCATCAATCATTAGAATAATAAACATAAAATCATCATATACAAATTTAAGGAAAATGAATTACTAAACATAAAATCATCATGTACAAAATTAAGAAAAATGAACTACTCAAACTGTAACGCCCTAGATTTTGAGGGTCGAGCAAAACTCAACTTCCGAGATCCAACGCATCACTTATACAACACAGATAATGATGTTTAAATGTTGTCCATATTAGTGCATTAAACATGAGAGAGATTATACTAAATCAATATATCATACTCCAGAGTTAATGTAATTAAGCAAGTGGAAGACTGAGATAGATATATAAAGTATATATATGTTTCACAACCCACAGAGTATGAGTATATTACCGAGCTGAATATATACATGTTTTGTCTCAAAATATACAAAATGTCAAATGTAAATGTATGACTAATCCATATAACCCTGTGATCCCGTCGAATCAGTACAAGGTCTACGTAAACCCGCCTGATAACTAAATATAAGAGAATTTTTCCTCCTCGTCCATGAAATCCATCTCAACCGCATAGACTCCATCATCACCTGCATCTTAACCAGAGTTTGGTTGGTGTTTTAAAACACCATCCCAGGGTGAGAGTGAGTGATCAACTCAGTGGTACTATAAGGCAAAGGTTAACATATTATCAATTCAATCAAGCAGTAATGATAAAGCAGTACAACAATCATTCCCTAACTACTCTTATTAATGCAGGAATGATATGCAGTAATGATGTATGCCCTCGCACGAAGCTCCCTTAAAAGTGATTCCGTCAACCATTCACGCATGGCAAACTCCCTAAACGTGCAACTTCCTTGCCAAAGCACATGCAATGCAGTGCATGGTCGTGTTAGCCAAGTACTTAATTAAGCTTATTCATACAGCAAATTTGGAAAGCTAAGGTACCTTTTTTTATATCATTTACCCAAACCGAAGGATCCATCTAGGGTCGTCAATCCTAGTTAACCACATGCGATAGGCAAGTTGTATGTCATCACCCCTAATGAAAAGCAATGGATAGGTAAATTCAAGAGTTTATACTCGTGGTCACTACGAGGAAGCTCATCACCTCAGCGCAGGCTGATAGCTCGAATACAGTGTCCCATACCACTATATTCGGCTCATGAGTTTGGGTTGCTCACTGGTCACTACGGGGAGGCTCGTCACCCCAACGTAGGCCGACAGCTCGACCATGGTGTCCCATACCACCATGCTCGGCTCATGAGTCTTAGTGGATCATGGTACCATGGTTGAAGCGGGTCTGTGCATTGGTAAGTGGTAACTTAGATTCAAGCAGTGATGTCCATACATGGTAAACACACAATAGGCCAATCGGTCTATTAGACAAGTTCGATTAGTAGGAGCGCACGTCGAATTAATCGATATGGAGTGCGAAAGCACTCCCCGTGGCCTAACTACTGTCAACAATCGTCGTATGACCCAGATTCACCGAACGTATTAAATGTGGCGAGACTAGTACGGCCACTCAAACAGAAATTGTTGCCGACTGCATGGACTACGTTGTAGTCCCAATCTTACTCAGATGTAGCACGTAAATACATGTGAAAATCATATCAACATTTGACAAACAATTCTAATCAATTCCTTATTTGAGCATTTCATCTATACATTGCGTAATCAAAATTAAGATTACCTGAAGGAAACTATACATATAGATAAGGTAATTGAGAATCCTATCTCAATACCCTTATTAAATAAAATTCATCAGCAATTTCTCATTCACACATTTTATCAAACACTTAAACTACACATTACTAAATAAATAGACTAGATTAGTTACGACATGAACTATAGCAATTCATTACACAACATCAGTTATAAAGCATATAACAAACATGGATCTTCGATTAGAAAGCATGGCAAGCAGAAATCACAATTTTATATTCATTCAAATATTTCAACAAACACATGGAATGCATCTTATATTTAACATAGTTCACACATGTATAATTTGTCGAAAACGTCGTAACTAAGATCATATGGCAGTAATCAAGTCAGACATAAATCATTAGCTGACATTGAAAGCCTTGAAAACCATAACCTAAACGTTTATAGTCCGTACATTTCGTCGGAATACTCGATTCAGACGCGGTTCAAATCCTACGTTCCCGAAAACTGAACAATGGGTACCTAAGCAATGAAATAGGTTAGCTATTTCGTTGATTACTCTATTTGGATCCCTAAATCAAGATTAAGGTTAGGATTTCTTACCTAAATCGTCGTTGGAATGGTTCGTGTAGCGTTGGTGGGGAGGTGAAACAGCACGCGAAGTCATGAGAAAGAATCCTGATAAAGATCTCCAAGAATCTCTTTTCCTTCCTTACTCTTTTCTCTCCTTTTTTTTCTCTCTCTCTCCTAGGGTTTGGAGCAAATTCGTATGAGAGAGGGGTGGAGTAGTTTAAGGCCTTTAAAGAGACCCAGAACTGGTGTCAATGGCCCCAAGGCCATGGTATACTTAGGTTATAACGAAAGGGTGTCTGTTTTTTACAAACAGGGCCCTTAGGAAGGTCCATTACTCACTTACGTCATACGACAAGTTCCCTGACCATGGATCTAAGCCAGGTTATGATTTCGGTGTGATTGGGTTAACGGATCAACCGTGGAGGACCAGTATCAGATCAACAGTCGTTCTTACTTGATCGGGGACACAAGTATAAGGATAGGTGCAGGAAAATTTTCCTGATCCATGGGTGAAGTTCGGTTAGAATCTGATGGTCTGAAGTCTTTAATTTCGCCCGTGAGTGAATGGCCCAATTTATTTAAGTTTCGTTACGTTTTCTAAAGATATTCGTATTTCTTACACACTTCGCTTAGGACTCAAGTTGTACGTTTGTAGACACTATTTGGACTCGATTCCCGTGATGGTTGTCAAGCCCAATAAGACGGTCATAACCCTATAGTTTTGCGGTCATCGGACTTTCAACGTCCGGTCCAGGTCCAATACCGAGTTTCAATGTGTTCCCGAGAGCAACAACCTTTTGAGATTTCTCCTAGGTTTTTATATAGTGTTGAGTCAGCGACTGTGATGGTTTTTGGTCTTGTCATTGGTATTGATAGTGGTTCGAATTAAATTCACCAATTTATTTAGTTTAGTACTAAACTAAATTTGGCCCAAATTCTAATTCTACAGAACACGGTCCTTAGGGATTTCTGTCTGAGATGGTATTTGGGTCTTTGTACGGATTTTTCCGAAACGTTACAAAAACATTGTGATCTCGAGCGTAATATAAAAAAAAATTCAAAAAGAACGTGCCTTACAGAGCCAAATTTAATAGACTAGACCTCATAATACAGAAATCATATCGACATAAAACAAAAATCAGTTCGATCCTCGTTTAAAGGAAAACAATAGACCAGTTCCTATCTACTAGAAATATATTTAGTTTTTCTAGATCAAATTAGAAATTAACGGTTATTATGGAAGGGGACCACTCTGATACCACTTTGTGAGGTCCTTAGCGTACAAATGCAACGAAATATGGTACAAATGCAATTTGATTATAGGATTAATACCATGAATTTTGATTTGAAATAATATCAAACTTTTGTAATATGACAATATATACAAACGGTGAATATCATAGCTGCATGCAATGTCTACGAAGGAGATGTCTTTGATGTCGATTTGTCGATGTCAATCTCCTAAACTAAGGAATCTATCCTTGATATATCCTAGCATCAAAGAGTCAAGATAGCCCAACATCTAATTCTCTAGTAGGTACTGAGGAAGATGTATACCATCCACACAAGTGGATCACATGTGAGGACAATAGAAGAGGATGTAATAGATCTCCTCTCTTTCGGACATTCTCTCTTTTTCCTCACACTTACACATTGCATGAGGTGGGGATGTCCAGGGCTAGCCCTACTTCTCCTCTGGGATATGATTATATAAATAAGGAGGGGTTAGGATTTCAAAAGTGTATCCAGTATGGTGCTTCACTATCTTATGGGTTTTGATGTAAGTTATTGTGAAGGAAGCCCATCAATTGACCTCATCCATGCATATACTCATGACTTAATCCCTCCACTACCATGACGTATCCACTAATAATATAATTTCATGGCAATGAAAAGTGAACCATCAAATTTAGGTCATTAGGTTATCATCAAGTGCAAATGAAATAATTTTAATAATTAAAACAAAACTTCAATGATTAAAAACTTTTGAAAAAGTGATTAAAATATTTAGAGTATTGGGCCCAATGAAAAACCACTTAATGAATGTTTAATCTATTCAGATTAAAGTTATAAACATGTTCCTAGGAAAACCAATGGTTCCCTTGTTGGCCCAGGTAAAAATTAACGACTCTTAATGGAAGTACATAGATACGTCCACTTTATTAGCCCCTGCATGGACCCCCTAAGAAGAGTCAAAGCCAACCAGTCAAGCTTATGACCCTTACATGTCCTTAGGTCTAAGGATCAAATCATCTTTCATGCATCATCAAGTCATGATCTCATAGTCATAGTCTGTAACACCCCGTACTTTTTAGTACTCGAGTGTTACCATGGAGATCTAAATTAGTTTACATGTGTGTGCAAACACATGTAACTTACCTAACACATCACCATCCAACCACTCTCATGTAATCCATCTCAACCGTCTAGTACAACTTTCATTCATATAACAAGTCATCCATTTGATCGATTTTTGAAATAATCCATCACGATTTCAGAAACATCGATTTCAGGACCTAAGCCTAGAGATCCACCGTCCATCAAGTATGTGGCATCTCATTCAACGATCCAACACTAAATCATATGAATCCAATTATTAGATGGCAATGATGATTATTCGGAAGCACCTAAACTAGTTTAGGACCCGTAAGACTATTGTAAATTATCCCCATCTATAGATCAAGTGATCCAACCATTATTATTCAAGATGGACCATCGCATTGTTAGAGAAACAATAGATCCATCGCTGCTCATAAGATCCACAATGCTTCCGTTGATCGATCCAACGATCAATTCCCATAACTCGACCATTGGGTTATAAAATTAACCATAAACTGCCTAAGTAGTAGCTATGCCCAAGATTTGGACTCATGGTTTAACAAGACGTGATTCAAACCGTTGATGACTCTAATCAAATGCGGGTCCTACGTAAAATACTACTGCTAATAAAATAAATAAATAAATAAGCAAATATCTGTGTATGCACATAATAATAATGTACAAAGATAAAATAAGTAATAATAACATAATAATGTAAATAATATTATTATAGACTTTAATAGCAGGAAGGGTATTGTCAACACATAAAACAGATGGTCCTGAATGCACAGATGACCCTTAGGACCCTTTTTGACCATTGATATTTAAATTCAGGATGATCTGACCCTTAGATTGGTAAAGATCCATGATTGAACACTTCAATCAAAATGTATGGCCCACCTGAACTTTTAATCTACCTGACTTTTGGTCAAAGGACCTAATGAGGACCCACCAAACCAAATGGATGGAATGGATTTTGTCCGACATCATTATGGACCCCACAATGGGTGGGATGTGTACCATAGTGGGCAAATACCCACAACACACTAAACGAGAGGCACGGTTAAATCGGTTTTGACCCAATGCCTCCCACCCAACGAGGAAATCCTCCTCTTCCTTTCTTTTCCTTGCACATGGACAACGTCCGTTGTCCTTAATCAATGGCCCATCTATACCATCGAATCGAGAGATCTGGACCGTTCATCACCACCAAACGAAGGCCCCGAACTTAGGAAGGGTGGTTTCACCCTTCAAAATGCATACATGCACACGAACTATGACACAACATGGCTGCATGTCACACATTTCGAACCAGAAAGCCACGTCTGACTTCGCCGCTAGCTTGGCAATCCAAGGTAATGACCTGCATTCAATCTCGGCCATCCATTAAGAATGCATCTCAACGTCTCTTTCGGTGCCAGAAACGGGCAGACACCCGATTGAGAGATGAAAAGGTGTGGGGATTCCTTTCACTTCGGAAAAGCTCGCTGGTGCGATCCAGACCTCCCACAGAATCACGTGGGGCTATCTTTGTCGTCCCCTTTAGGGTGGCAATGGTTTCATCAAAAGAGACCTCTCATTTCGCGAGAAGAACCTAGAGACAAAAAATCTCACGAGATGAATGAAACAACGATGATTAGTGGCCCTCACAACGATCAATGACACCATCCGACTCATTCAAACAACCTAGATCGCCTTGTTAGGCCGTAGATAAAAATCGCCCATTAACGGCCACACCACCTTCTCCATTAAACTGAAAAACCCACCATGATGGTGTAGACCCCGTCTTCAATCAAAAGCACTCATTTGGTGGGCCATGGTGGTGAGAGTCCATCCCACGTGTTGGATTAGCACCATGTAAATGATAACAGTGGGTGCAAGCTCCTCAACCCAACATTGTGGCACGAAATAACAGCCGTTGGAAGTAAGCTGAAAGTCACCCCTAGGCTTATAAATAGGTTGCGTTCGTCTCTGGATTCCCACCAAGAATTCAGGAGGGGAAAGAGAGGGAGTAAGCGAGAAAAGAGGGTGAGAGAGTGAGGTCGAGCATGAGTAAAAGAAAGCAGGGAGGTCGGACGTGGTTGCACTCGTTGCCTCAACGTTCAGCCAACTTAGGTTGAGTTGGAGTGCAACTAGGGGTTCCAGAAGAGAAGGTGAGGGAAAGAAAGAGAGAAGGTGAATCGAGTTGAGTTGGGGTTCAAGGAAGACGACCCGCTGCCGAGCTTGGGTCTAAGTCTATGCAACGAATGGTTGACTCAACCGAGTCTAGGTCCAAAATGGGCGAGTTGAGGTCGCCCAGGCCCTTTGGACCTTCTCGGAGAGTGTCCTGTGTCTGGGTGGAGCTCTAAACTCTGACAATGGCAGCAACAACATGTGCTCAGGCTATTTTAGCAAGTTAAGGGTTGCTGCCGAGTCAGGGATGGAAACGGGGGGAGTTGCGGTTTGTGTTTGAGTCTTATTGGGTGAGTTTTGGCCTAGCATCCTTGCTGGACATGCCAGTGGGGGAGAGAGAAAGATAGAGAGAGAAGGATAGAGAGAGAGTCAGTTCAAGCTGGTGTCGCACTGCACCATTACATCTAGCGAACCGAACCGAGCTGAGTCTGGACTGAGTTAGGCCAGACTTGGCATCCACTGTTGGACGTTTCCAGTAGGGAGAAGGGAAAAGGAAGAAAGAAAAGAAGAAAGGAGAATAGGAAAGGAAGGAAAAGAGGGAAAAAGAGAAATGAGAGAGAGAGAGAGAAGGAGGTTGAGCCTTGGTTGCTGCCGAGTCAACTTGGCTGAGATTGAGTCCAGCTAGGTCAGGTTAGGCCTCGTCCGATCTAGGTTATCCTAGGAAAGGTAGAAAGAAAGAAAAAAAAAAGGAGAAGGAGATGAGTGAGAGTAGGGGTGTACATCGAGTCAAACCGGGTTGAGCTGGCCTCAACTCAACTTGGCTCGAACAGTGGCTGACCTTAGCTCAAACTTGGCTCGGCTCGGTCCTCGAGCCTGACTGGCCAGCTCAGCTCGGTTTGGTCATCAGCTCGGACTGAGTTTGAGCCAAGATCGAGTCGAGTTCGTCATTGAGCCATTTCCATAAAAACCTGAACTGCAACTTCAAAATCCCATTGTTTTATAAACAGGGGCAATGGTTTTATAGGTATTTTCTCAAACACCTTCTAAGTAACATAAAAACCAAAAAAAAAGGAAAAAAGAAAAGGTATTTGTTTCATGTACATACCTTCCTTGCCACCAGCCAAACCTTCCTTGCCACCAACGAAACCTTCCTTGCCACCAACCAAACCTTCCTTGCCACCTTGCCACTAGCCACTAGCCACATTTTGTTAAGGCATTTTATCAAACAGTTGGTGAGCAACATCAATGGCAAAGTAACCGAGTCGCCGAACTAGTTGGATTCGAGTTGGATTCGATCCGAGTCGAGTCGAGCTGGGGCCTGCTCGAACTAGGCTCAAACTCATTTTTGAGCTTAAAAAATCAGCTCGACTTGACTCAAACTCAGCTTCAAACCGAGTCGAATCGAGCTTTTTTTAGTCGAGTCAAGCGAGCTAACTGAGCTAGCTCGATTCGTGTACACCCCTAAGTGAGAGTGAGGTTTTTATCATATCGGCATTGAGTGAACTCCGTTCGAACTCAAACTGAGTTTGGTCAAGTCTAGGTTGAGTTCAATAGAGTCCAGGGTGGCTGGACGTCACTGTTAGTGGGTCTTAGTAGTTGAGAGAGAAGAAAGGATGAGGAAAGAAAGAGAGAGCCTAAGTTACTTTGCTTCCATATCGCACCGGGTCGACTCGACTGAGTCACTAGCTCGAGTTAGTCCGTGTTTTACTAAGTCAATTGCTGGACATCTTCTAACAGAAAGAGAAGAGAAGGAATGGTAAGAAAGAAGAAGAGAGGAAGGATGAAAGAAAGAAACATCGGTTGAGTCAACTCGCTCATTTCGGACTCGAGTTAGTTAAGCCTTCATTCAATTATATTTGTTGTTATTTTGACATCATTAGCTATTATTGGATTATTATTTTTAATTAGTAAAATTATTAATATTGTTATTACATCAATTAGAAATTGAATCTAAAAATCTAAACCTAGATATGAACTCTAAAATGAAATCCTAGACCTAGGTCAATACTCTAAACCTAAATAGTGTGTTAGATTTAAATCTAATTGTAGAATTTCATAATTCATGATAAGATCCAAGTCTGATGGCGTGCGCAATTCCTAACAACATTAGTGGATGATTCGACATATAAGGTGATGATTTCTTCCCCTTAAGCTTTTCATTTAAACATTAGCTTAAGTGATAATTTTTATTTTAATTTTGATTGATAATTGATATCTTTATCGTATAATTACATGTGCTAGTTGTTGGAATTGAATGCTAAATTACATGCTCAATATTTATCTTGCATATTTTCTTATGCTTGTGGATTACTTGTGGATTGCTTATGGAACTTAAACTGGTGCATCAATCAGTGAGAAACTCTACTTATAAATGTACACTCATACTTGGGATGTAACTTGATTGATTGTGTTTATCATGGGCCATCGATCTAGTGGTTACTTTGAATGATGTGAATATTGAAGTGGGCTTACTATCCATGGGTTATTGTGTCTGCGTGGCTTTTGAAGATGGTCTTTTTATTGTATCGATTTAATATTTGCCCTATGCAGCTTCGTTTTGATATTTTTCCTATATGATTTCGATTTGTTATTTGTCCTATGTGGCTTCGACTTTGTATTTTTCTTATGTGGCTTCGATGATTTATTTTTATATAACCATGTGATGGTAAGTTACATATGTTGAACTATGATTGACCACTAGTCAATGGGCTTTTATTAAATATCCTAAGGTGGAGGTCTCATGAGCTAGGGATGGTAGGAATGGGACATTATACCTGAGCTGTTGGCCTACAGTGGGTGATGAACCCCCTTAGTGACCTTTAAGCTTAATTAAACTAGCTGGTTGTAAATGGAATAATAACGGATGGGCTAATCATGCATTCATAACATACGAGTGATGATGGGTGGCTAATTCTGGATGATGCTAGCTCCCAGACCACCAACTATCAACCCACTTTCGGAGAGCTTGACACTATGCATGTACGATGTACTTTTGCTGGTGACCGGTCACATGCATGAGTTTTGCCTAAAAGCTAACTGGATGAGCATCCTTAGTTGATGTGCACTCATGCATTCGTGCATTTAATAAGACTGCATCATGCATTGTTTTGAATGCCTTTTTGTTTATAATTATGGTTACCTAATGCGGCGGTGTATAATCTTGAGGAGAATTCACACTGAGTTGGCCACTCATTCATTGAATATATAACTGTACACGTAGTACAGGTGGCTTAAATAATATCCATGTCAAAATTACTGAAGGGCAGGGCACACTTATCAAGGACGCATGGCTATATCTGCCAAGTGTAGTTGCACGATCATGTGGCTCAAGTTTATATGCACATTATTATTTCTCATATATTAAATTGTGTAATTCTTGTATTTGTTAAGCATATAGACATTGGTTTGTATGAGTCATTATGGCAACCGCTCGTATATTTGAATGTGTTTGAAGATTCCATCTATGCTTGATTTGTTCTTATTCCTCTTAAATGCTTACTCTGAAAAAGAAAATAAGAGAATACACACACACACACACATGAAATTTGTATCTTTAAAGGTTAACACTTGGGTTTTGGAAAATGAGTCATATACTCAGGTTTCGAAAACCTGGGGCGTTACATAGTCCAAGCTAATAGGCCCCACAGACTATTGATATGATATCGATCCACCAATGTGAATGACTACAGGTCTGAACCTGGATTTTTTGTTCTTGGCACACTTATAATCTTGTGTAGGGTAAGGGCAATAAATAAACCAACACAAGTCAACTTTCGATGGTCGAGATTGTCTATCTTTACCTAAGTTAGTCCTCTCACATAAAATGACCATATATCTCGTGAACTAATGTCCACAGGTGTTTCGATGCACCTATGATAGTCATAGCCTAACAGAGTACTGAGATCCATGGATCACGACTCTCTCAGATAAATGACTGTCATGTCCAATCTCAAATTTCAAGGACTACCAGAGGGATAACTCCTCAATGAACTCAATGATCATAAGAGCAACACTAAATATGTGTAAGGCATATCGTATTTCCAATCTAGAACCCATGGTCACCACAATCCATAGCTGAGGTCTGCCTAATCATATCCATGTGTCCAGTGAATAAGGGCACAAATGATTTTTCTTAGATAGTAACTCCAACATTCCATACCACTTAATCCCACTTAATCTTAGGTTCTATAAGACCTTAGAGTGTCAGTTTATCCAGTGCGAGGGTATTTATTAATGACAAAGCAATCCATGATTCAAGCCATATATTTTTGTCTCCTTAGTTTTTTATATTAATAGCACATGGTGTGATTTCTAGTCTTTGGGCCAAACTTGAAGTGCGGAGTGCATTGACAAGTCAGGTGGCACATAATACCAAGAGGGGCTCACACAACTCAGATAATTTGGGAGCTCACATGCATTAGAAAGCCTCATTTCCCTAAAATTAGAGCAGGGCATCAAGTCAATTCGTATTGAGTTAGTGCTAACCCGACCTGACCCAGTTTTGAAATAAACCTACCTAAATTCAACTCGACTTGGTATCGAGTCCATCATGTTTGACCCGATCCGAGTCCGGGTAGAGGTGTACACGAGTCGAGCTTGGCACAGCTCGACTCAGCTCGGCCACTAGCTGACCCCAACTAGAACTCGACTCAGCTCGGTCCTCGAGCCTGACTGGCCATCTCAGCTCAGTTCGGTCAGTAACTCGGGCCAGTTCGAGCCTATGCAGTGTTTTCACAAACACATAGAGTGCACTTTCAATTTCTTACTGTATATAAAACAGTAGTAGCTGTTTACAGGTATTTCATCAAACACCTTGTAGGCAACATCAAAATTTTAAAAAAAAGGTATTCGTTTCATGCACATACCTTCCTTGCCACCAGCTGACACTTCGTTGAGTCATTTCATCAAACACTTGGTGAGTAACATCAATATCAAAGTAACCGAGTCACCGAACTGGTTAGATCCGTGTTTGATTCGAGTTGGGTTCGATCCGAGTCGAGTCGAGCTCAGGCAAGCTCAAACTCGGTTCAAAATTTTTTTGAGCTAAAAAAATCGGCTCAAACTTAATTTTGAACTGAGTCGAATTAAGCTTTTTTGAGTTGAGTTGAGCTAGCTAACCGAGCTAACTTGGTTCGTGTATAGCCCTAAGTCTTGGTCCGGCCTGGACTGGAATAACCCAAACCGAGTCCGACTCGATCACAGGTACCGAGTTGGGTCGAGTTAGAACCAAGTCAGGTCGGGTGTAGTGGGAATTTGCGGGCTAAAATCATAGCTCAAAACCTAGGTGCACCTGCTAAAGTTGTAGCCTCTCTATCAGTTACATGGCATCTCATATCTGGAACGTTAAATCTATTACACACACACACACACACACACACACACACACACGAGTCAGGTTTCAGATCAAGTTGAATTAGTACCAAGTCAGATTTCGGGTCAAGTCGAATCGAGTTATTAGGTGATCCAAACTCGACTCGATTTGAGTTTGGATCGGAGGAATTCTATTCGTTTCTGATTGACTCACCCACTCGGTTTGGGTGGATTCAAGTCTAAATGAATCAAGTCTTCCAAGTTGAGTCATCCCGTCCCATGCCTAGCTCCACCTAAAATGAACATACACACTATGAGAGTATGGTTAACTCCATGGATGCACGTAGGTTTGGCTACAGATGCCAATATTTTCCACATCTTGGAAGTCACTAGCCTTTGATTAAGTGGGACCCTCCCTGTATTTGTATTGGCCCAATGATCAAGTCAATCAACTATTATTAATGTTAAAAGCCTACCACATACCTCACACCCACATGCCATATCGGAAAGCATGCTTGAAAGTTTAGTGAGTCTCATTCAAAGATATCCAAATTGGCTAGCCACAATCCTCTATATGATCTTACCCACATATTTTACTAAGGGCCCACTAAGATCTGTCCATCCATCAAGCAATACATTAAAAAAGCATCCATACTAGACAAATTCTACAAATTATTTATCTTCATAGTATAGAAAGTAGGGGTTAGATTTGGTTTTAGTGATGAGTAATTGATCAAGATGATTATTTTGGGTAATTAATAAGGTGGGGCTAATTTGATGGATGATCCAAATTATTTATAGAGATTTGCTAATTCCCCATCACTGGATCATGCAAATATTAATAACATGTCCAAGATTTAAGCTTTATATCTGATTGACCTAAAAATTAGTTAATTTGTAGTACCCTATTTTTGATAGTTATTAAGAAACCCAATTGGAAAGGAATATGTTATAACAAGGAAAAAATATAGCATGTTAAATATCTTCAATGATGCTTAAAGTACTTTTTACATAATAATAATTGACAAGATGACAAGACATGGAGCAATTGAAAGGAATTCAAAAGTAAACCAAATGGCTAAGAGTTATCCAGGAGGTCAATCAAACGACCGAATGGAATGTGGTCAAGTCAACAAGGAGGCCTGAAGTGGTACTACTAAGACAGGTTGCAAGAAAGTCTTAAAAATGTCATGTAGTGATGAAATGGTTACAACAACCGTTAGAATGTAGGAAGTTTTCAGAATGTTAGTTATGCTGAAATTGTTATAATAACCGTCATGACGTGGGAGGTATTTAAATGGTCAAGTTAAGACTATAAATAACAAAGGAAGTTAGCAGAAGAAATCGTCTCATACTAACCAAACTAAATATATATTCAATTATCCTTTTAGTTATCTGTCATTTACATTCCTTAGTGTAACCCTTTTACTTTTACTAGTTAATTACATTCCATAGTGTAATATTTTGTTTTCACTTGCTATTTACTTTCCTTAGTGTAATTCGTAGTGATAATCAAGTAGTTATTATACCTCAACTATAATTCGAATATACGCTTATGCGCTAGAATCATTTTAAGTATCAAGCAAAGAGTTCTCCATCCAAGAAGGTGTTTTGCAGCTGTTATTCGCGACTGATTGTAAGAATTTTTTTCTTATTCTTTTATTTGTATAAAAAAGTCATTTCATACGGAATATAGATGTGTAACCCATTCTTAGATGATGAACCCTACCCTTTGACTATCGCTTGATTATTTTAAAACACTATGTGAGTAATGGAATATGCAACTGATCTTATTCAATCTTGGTCACATACTACATAATTGCTTATCTTATTACTTGGGGTCATAGTTATTCGGTTTGAGTTGATCCGCATATTTAATTCTGGCACGCTTGCATTTATCATGTGATTAAATCTATAAATCGAACCACAACAGCTTTTAGCACACTTAATGGGACAAAAAAAACTACTTGGCTATTGGAATTATTCATTGAACACCGGTCGTGCAATAAGTTGGGCAAGAGCCAACAATTTTTGGCATGGCTGATGGGATATATAGCATGAGCCAGTATGAAAATAATGAAAACATGAGATGACCGACATATCTTATTTAGATAATGATGGTTGGGCTATGGGATATGCAAATGACGAATCAACATATGGTAGAGTAGTTACAAGCCTAGGCTAAACAGTTATAAATTCAGGCCGAGACCTTCAACAGATAGATGACCAGCAGGGCCAGAAGCCTAAATATGATGTTTTATGAAAGAACACCTACTGTGCCATAGTAAAATACGCCTCAGGCAATTGTTGATATTAATTATGTCGGAAATTTGACGTCAGTACCACCAGCATCGCAATTACCTCTTCTACAAATTCGGCTCTAATTCAGTAGATACAGAACGCTCATTTACTTGACAAGTTCAAGAGACCAAAGCGGGAGGTAAGGAATGTTGTTACTAAAGAAGAAAACTAGGATATACTTGGGGGCATCTATTTTTTGGGAATCCATCGTATCATGAAAGACAAAACTAGGTAGCCCATGAACCACCTCCATGGTCGAATCTCGTCAGTTGAATCGTAACCAAATTATTCAAATGATTTAGGAACTAATAGGCTAAGTTCGCGGCCGTATTACTACTTTCGTTAACCATAAGCCATATTCAGAATGAATTAACCAACAGTTTCCATTGTCGCGACAATTTTGCCATTTTTCGATTAAGACGATCGAATTTGTTATCTCTCGATCAAGATGGTTGAGTTCGACCAAAACGACCGATTTTGCCATTTCTTGATCAAGATGGCCAAGTTCGACAAGGACGACTGATTTGGTCATTTTTCGATAAGATGGCCTAGTTCGACCAGGACGACCGATTTTGCCATTTTTTTTTTATCAAGATGGTCGAATTCGACCAAGACAGCCAAATTTACTGTCTCTCGACCAAGACAGTCGAGTTCGACCAAGTTGACCGACTTTGATGTTTTTCAATTAAGATAATCGAGTTCGACCAAGATAGTTGAAATTAATATTTTTTACGTGGTTGAGTAATCACATTTATTATGTTATATAACGAATTCACATTACATTTAACTTTTACTAATGGTGAAGCGATGCGAGGGGCAATGTTATACCCTATTTCCAATCGTTTTTGGAAAACCCAATTGGAAAGGACACATGTTATAACAATGGATATATATAGTATGCTAAAAATCTTCAAGGATGCTTAGAGTGCTTTTTATGGAATCATGACTGAAATGATGACAAAAGAGGAAGCAACGAATTCAAAAGCAAACCAAGCAACCAATATTTATTCAAGAGGTTGACCAAGCGGTCGAGTTAGCAAGGAGGCCTGAAGTGGTTACCATGACAAGTGGCAAGGAAGTCTTTAAGGGCATGTTTGGTTCGTGAAATAAAATGGTATTGAATTGTATTAAATGAGATTAACATCACTATTGCACAATGAGTGCATGTTTGGAAATACCATAGTATTTTAGCCCTCTAATCTCATGTTTGGGATAAAAATATTGCTACTACGGGAGACACTAGATTAAGCAAAATCCTGTTAGGTGGGCTATGGAATTGTAATCAACAAACCAAATTCACAACAGATGTCATTCACTTGTACACATATATAACTAGAATGTCACGTGTAAACAATATATATGGATGGATGACATGGATAAAAGCATGCATTAATGTGGGGCTCACATGTGTAGCGGATTTCAACATTCATGAAAATCTCGCATGAGACAAAATGCAATTCCATCCCACCTAATCCCAATCTTTCTCATTCTCCCTAAATGTTGGGTGAAATTTACACTAGACCAAATGCAATTCTATCCTACCTAATCCCATCTAATATATGTGTGAAGCATTCAGAAGATTATTAATGTTGAAATGGTTATAACAACTGTCAAAACGAGAGAAATATCCAAATTGCTGGGTTAAGGCTATAAATAACAAATGAAATCAGTAAAAGAAATCATCTCATATCAACCAAGCCAAACCAAACCAAATCAAACCAAATATATCTTTCAATTATCTTTTTAGTTATTTGTCATTTACGTTCTTTAGTATAACTCTTTTATTTTTAATAGTCAATTGTATTTCATAATGTAATCTTTTGTTTTTATTTGTTATTTACTTTCCTTAGTATAATGCATAACGAAGATTAAGTAGTTGTTAAACTTTAACTGTAATTCAAGTTCGTGTTCATACACGTGATTTACTTTAAATATCAAGTAGAGTTCTCCATTCAAAAATTTGCTTTGTAATTGTTTTTTGTAACCAATGAGAAAAATCCATTTCTTATTTTTTTTTTATATGTATTGGAAATTACTTTCGTAAAAAAAAAAAGTGTTACTTAATTTTAAAAAATGAACCTTATCCTCTTGTTATCACCTTAACATCTTACCTCTTTATTTTAAAACATTATGAAAGTGGCCGAAGAGGTGATCCATATTAGTTATATATTTGTTTATTGGGTGGTCGGGGTTATAGTTGTCTAATTTAGATTGAGCTGCAAATTCAAATTTGGCGCACTCATTTATTACATCATCGTGACCGAATCCGTAAATACATCCACACCAATGTTCAGTTCATTAATTGTACGGTATAAAAGTCAAAGGAGTCCTTTGTTTCGCCCACTCAAGCACCAAAGGTTCCCATGTTCAGGCCACAAGACATAAATAATGCAGCCCACCGACCGGAAAGCTCATGCATGTATCACACGAGTGCACCATAATGACACGTGTGCTTATGGATGATGGGTTACAGGCTGGATGCTCTGCACGTGTATTTGAAACATTCTCTTACAAATGATTTCCTGGGTCCGATTCATAGGACGTGTATTTCCTACAACCCTGTTATGTGAAGGGATTGGGCAATTCCTATCCCGAGCTCGGCATATAGGCATATGCTCTAAGGGTCACCATGATCTATGGGTTTCATCTACACCGTTCATTCATTTTGTGATATCATTTCAGTAAATAAACCAAAAAATAAGAAAGACTCGAGACTCAGGTGGACAACACAGTGGCAATAATGATGTCTATCATTGAAATCTTTTTAAGGCCGGCCGTGATGTTTATTTGTCATCCAACCTGTTCATAATGTCACATAGGTATCTTATGTGAAGGGAAGAATCAGGTTGATCAAAACTTTGGCTAAGGGAGAAATTTTTAATGATAGGCATTTAATTCCAACTATGTGGTCTACTTGAGGTTTAGATATCACAAAATGAATGAACGGTGTGGCTAGAATATATATACACCACCGTGCCCCCAGTTTATTTGGATACTGGGACAAGTAAGGGCAGTACCCAATCCCTGTCCGAAGCAGATTGGCTGGTGTACCAGCCACCAGACATATAGCTCGCATGTTGAACCCAAAAAGTTTTGTGAGTCCCATTAGGAGGTACTTGTTATATTCAAACCATTCGTTCATTTGGCAAGCTCATCGTAAGTCTTGATATAAAAAATAAGACAGATTTAAAGATAGAGTGGATACAAAAGATAAGATTGATCTAAAGATAAAGTGGACCACATTGTAAAAAGCATAGGGGGATTGAACGTCTACCATTGAAATCCTTTTGGGGGTTGTAGGAGTTTTGGATCAATGTGAAATTTATTTTTTCTTTTTATACAGGTATTTATGACCTTATGAATATATTGGATGAAAAATAAACATTACGATGGACCCTATGAAAATTTTAACAGTGAAATCATTATCCATTGTTATTCTTAACGTGGTCCATTTGAGTTTTAGATATAAATGATCTCAAAAAATTGATAGGCAATTGGATATAATAAATACATCATTGTGCGGGGCTCATATAACTTGATATCTTTTAAAACGTTCGTACAACTCGGAGCTGGTGCTAGAGCGTCGGTGCTCTGGTGTGTGGTACAAAAGCCAGTCCGCTTCCATCTCTGCCCCAGCAGTGAGGCTCTGTACCGAAAAGCTTCATGGGTCCCATGTCTTTTCATGGAGCCCCTGTAATGAAAAGCAATATTAGTCCTACTGCCATGCCTGGGAGAAATCCGTTCCTTTGATCAGTTTTGTCAACTCCTCTTAAGACCATACCCAAATGAGGCAGATCCTAAACTCAAGTGGGCCACACCACAGGAAACATGGGATAGAAATGCTCACCATTGAAACTTCCCTGATCCCACCGTGTTGCCATCCAACCCGTTCATAAGGTGATTCTTCATATGCTATCCAACCTGCTCTGAGGGCCCACTAGAGTCTTGATCTACTTGAATTTTGAGATTACGTGTTACCATGAGTTACTACAAGACAGACATCAAGGTGGACCACGTAGCTTTCGGTTATACGGTTCACCGTCACAGGGGTTGTAGGAAAGTTGCAGCCGCTTTAATAGCCACTGTCGGATCATGAATGGATCCGAACGTCTACTCATGCTATTCCACATATACATGGTACTCTCACGAGACGCTCACGGAATAGCAGGTCCAGATTGACATTGGACCTTCTGCTATTACTGATTCCAACCATCTATTTTGCAGGCCATGGATCGGATGGCTGTAATTGTCTAATCATAGTGACTCTTGATAGGCGAGGCAACCCGATGTGAGGTCCACGCGGTGGATGGTTTATACCTTATTGGCTAAAATCAATCTAGACCGTCGACTTTAGCTTACCGATTGGATGGTTAGCCGTCCATTTATTTTGTTCCAATGTGACCCACCGAGCCGATTGGCCTGATTGATAGTTCGGGCCATCTACATGTGGAGATCGCTTGATGGACGGCTAGAATCTCGCACACTTCCGCCACCTGGGCACTTGTGAGCACATTGATTATCGGGCCAGGGCCGGACATTTCTTTTGCCGGCCACACGGAGGCAGCGAAAGGCATCCCAAGTTCGGTGCTCATTTTGAATTTTCCCAACGGAAAAAGAGAAAGACCATAATAGCTCATTTCTGAGAATGCGTGGGGCCCACTTGTTATATTTATAAGGAATCCAAACCATTTATTTATCTATAATATTTATTTTATCCGTCCATACCAAGAATTATCGTGATCCAATACCCATATAGGCCTGAAGAAATGGAAGAATGTACAGTCATGCTTAAAGCCTATATATTCATAATAGTTCGGCCCACCTGATTTTGGAATGGCCCAATATATATATATTTTCAATCCTTGAGAGGATCACCTGATTAAGGGGTTGGATGGAATATAGAAATTCTATGGAACCCACATTCCATCTGGAAGTTTCTACGGTGGGCAGCTTTCTATCGAGTGTTCCCCAATGTTCCGGTTTTATAGTCTACATAACTAATGGATAAGGATAATTTAGGGTTATAGATTTATCATGGGGATTCGTATCTAATGGCCGGTTCGGATCGGATTCTCACATCATATTTGCCCCGCACGATACCGTAACTTCCATACGGTTCGAACGTACGCGATCATTGTCCGGATGAGTCACACATGTACACTGTCCTGATGCACCACGTGCTAACGGGGTCCATGGTTCGGCCATCCAGACCCTTAATCTTCTTTTCCGTACCACGGATGGATGGATTTCTCCTGACATCTCCTATATTTCCAACACTTTGATCAGTGGCCGGAAACGAACGGTTAACAAGAACATACAGCAACGATACAGAAAAAGGGCCGAAAACTTCACGAATGCCTTGAAATTTGCCATTTACCACTCATTCCCGTTGGTACCATAAGATCAATGGTCTGGATCATGAAACATGGCCCAGTTGTGCGAAATTTGCGTAGGATCAGGACTGAAAAATCCGTACTCAGACATGAGCTGGTAGTTTCTTGGCCCCATCGAAGCCACCGGACAGACAGGCCGCGGCGCAATCCAACGGCTCAGACGACGCATCCATAAGCCACACCGACGCCCACTGCGCACGTTAGCTTCCACCCGCCTTCTTCCCCTTTTCTTTTTGGTTTTTTGCGCCTGCCACCAAACTCCAAGAACCTTTTCCTGCCCCCTTCTCTCTCTCTCTCTCTCTCTCTCTCTGCCTTTCTCAGCAAATGCCATCCCTCCATCTCTTCTAAATCTCTCTCCCATAATGGACGATGATCTTCGCCCCTTGCCATCCACCCTCTTCCATCTTCAAATCCCAGCCGTAGATCTCAATCTCCCCTTATAAAACCCTCACGCTATCCATCTCTCTCTCCCTCCCTTCCGCTCTCTCCAATCCATCCGACAATGCTCAAGCAATTCCTCAGCAAACTCCCTCGTAAATCCACCAAACCTGATAATGCCGATCCCTCATCCGGACCGTCGATCCAACGATCCAACAGCTCATCTAACGCTGTCCCCGCGGTGGGCCCCCGATCGTCCTCCTCCAACTCCTCATCCGCAGCAGCTTCCGTCAAGCGCATGTCGTCCGCTGTCTTCCCCTCCAGCGTCGTGGCCGGCATCGAGCCGCTCCTCTCCTTCAAAGACGTGCCGATTTCCGAGAAGCAGAGCCTCTTCATCAGCAAATCCAACCTCTGCTGCGTCGTTTTCGACTTCACAGATCCCACCAAGAACCCAGCAGAGAAGGATCTCAAGCGCCAGGCCCTGATCGACCTCGTCGACTTCGTCGCCTCTCCCTCGGCTCGCTTCACCGAGCCCGTCATCGCCGCCATCTGCAAGGTTTCAGCCACTAACCTCTTCCGAGTCTTCCCCCCGAACTACCGGTCCGGCAGTGGGCCCGGAGCCGAGACCGAGGAGGATGAGCCCGTCTTCGACCCCGCGTGGCCGCATCTCCAGATTGTGTACGATCTGCTCCTGAGGTTCGTTGCATCCCCTTCGCTCGATGCCAAGGTCGCGAAGAAGCACATCGACCACGGATTCATTTCGAGGCTTCTTGATCTCTTCGATTCAGAGGATCCGAGGGAGCGGGACTGCCTCAAGACGATCCTCCACCGGATCTACGGCAAGTTCATGGTGCACCGCCCGTTCATAAGGAAATCCGTTAGCAACATCTTCTACAGATTCGTCTTCGAGACGGAACGGCACAACGGGATTGCGGAGCTGTTGGAGATCTTCGGCAGTGTGATCAGTGGGTTTGCGCTGCCGTTGAAGGAGGAGCACAAGATGTTCCTTTGGCGGGCGTTGATTCCGCTGCACAAGACTAGGTCTGTCGGTTTGTATGTGCAGCAGCTGACGTTCTGTGTGACACAGTTCATAGAGAAGGAGCCGAAGCTGGCCGGGACGGTCATACGGGGGCTGTTGAAGTATTGGCCCTTGACGAATAGTGGGAAGGAGGCGATGTTCTTGGGCGAGCTGGAAGAGGTTTTGGAAGCAACGAATGTGGCGGAGTTTCAGAAATGTATGGTACCATTGTTCCGGCGGATTGCATGCTGTCTTAACAGCTCCCATTTTCAGGTGAATTCGTTTTCTTTTTTGGGGTTTTCTTGGTTTTCTGTTAATTTTCTTGCATTTATAATTATATCATTTGAGCGTTTCCTGTGATCTGCAAGATATCTTCTTCATCATCATCATCATCATAGCCTTATTCCAACTAATTGGGGACGGCTACATGAATCCTTTTCCACCATTCCATTCTATGAAGGGCCATAACTTCAGTTAGACCATAGTTGGTCAAGTCTTTTTCTTACTACCTCCATCACATCCTTTTGGGCCTATCCCTTGCCCTTTAGAGCATTCAACTTGTACCAACTCACTCCTAGCCGGCAGAGTTCTTGATCTTCATTGCAAATGACCAAACCATCCATGTCTACTTTCCGTCATCTTATTACCTATTGGTGCCACTCCGAAATCCCCTCGGATGTATTCATATCTAATTCTATCCTTCGTTGTCTTGCCACTCATCCATATCTACATCTTCATATCAGCTACACTTATCATATGAACATGTTGTTCCTTAACTGCCCAATATTCTGTCACATAAAGCATCATTGGTTTTATAGCCATCCTTTAAGTGGTACATGATGATCACATAAAACTTCAGAGTTACATCTCCATTTTTTCCACCCCACTTGAATTCCATGGGCAACATCCTTCTGCTGCTTTGCAAGATTGTATCTTTTTTTTTCTAGCCTATTTTACTGTTCTTGGACATGGTGGTATGTGATTTCCATTGTAAGGCTACAAAGGAAAGAGGTAAGGAATGAATTGATTGAAAACAATCTAAAATTGCATTTTTGTTAATGGACATTGTGGAAATGAAATAAGAGTACTTGTTCTTTTTTTTTTTTTTAAATTCTAAAGAGTAAGAGTACCCTGTTATATAGCTTGCGTGTAAGTTTTATGATTGCTTCATTTGCTTTTGGTTTCCAAACATACCAATAAATGTCCACTAAAGAGGATTCTTGATGTAATATGCATGGAAAATTTTGTTTCAGCTCCCACAAGTGCGTTTAGGAATCATTTACTACCCTTTCATAGATCTTGGGTGATTCTCAGTTGCCACAAGAAGAAAACTGCTTCGTTTGCTCTTGGTTTCTAAATAGGTAAACATACCAGTAAATGTCCTCTAAAGGGGATTTTTGACGCAATCTACAAGGAAAATGTCGTCAGTTCTGAAATTTGTACAGGAATCATTTGCTCTCCTTGGCGTAGATTTTGGGTGGTTCTTAGCTGTTACAAGGAGAGAATGCTAGATTCAGAATTTTCCAATCCAAAATCGTTCTTTACATTTTCATTTTTTGATCTTTGATGTTTCACTTTGCTCAGGATTGCACCTTTGTATTATTGCAATCCTTTCAATTTAGACATTTCAATTTATGCTTCAATCTCCCATTTGTTTGAGATGCAAAGAGGTGCAAATGGAGAAGCATGGTGTTGATAGATTATAGAGAACATAGAAAGAATGCCACAAAAGCGTAAAGTTCCCCCGACGATCCCTCAGCTCGACCAACCCATCATGACCACACTTGGGTTTAAGATTGGAATATGGAGCTAAGGTTATGCCCAGTGCTGCATAAATCATGTGTGTATCTATACTTATTATACTTATTGCTTGTTATTTTGTTTTGGGTTTTGGGTGGTTGGGCTGGGCCCAACCCATTGATAAGCTATATTGGAGGCTCAGGTTTGGTAGGGTTCAACCCAAGCCCGAGCCACATTTTCAGCGCTTATTTTCCATTAATTTGTTTTGGGTTTTGGGTGGTTGGGCCATCCAGCCCAACCCATTGGTAAGCTATATTAGGGGTTTAGGTTTGGCAGGGTTCAACCCAAGCCTGAGCCACATTTTCAGCACTTATTGTCCATTAATTTGTTTCAGGTTTTGAGTTGGGTCACCCGGCCCAACCCATCAATAAACTATATGGGTGGGTTGGGTTAGGTAGGTTTTTACTAGAACCCGGTCCTTATACTTGAACAAGCCACATTTTCTAACCTGAGCCCGACCCACTACCCATTTAGCTTGGCCCAAACCCACCTTAGAAGTGGGTTGGGCTTATTGACCTGTAGGCCGACCAGACCCATTACCAACCTTAGGCTCAAATAATTCTAGCTTTGTAATGGGTGACACTTGAATTGGATGGGAGATCTCAAATGTGGAAGGAAATTGTAGATTAGAGTTGGAAATCCAAGCAATGTTGGTGATGGGGCTTATCTCTCCTCCAATTGAACAATAGGTGCCGAAGCTTATGAAGAATTGAAAAGGTGACACTGTTGTTCCACACCATCATTGGTGAAGATCCGAGTATGATATGCACTTCTTTGGGAATGAAAAAAAAAAAAAATCAATCTAATTTCATTTGGTATTTCGGCCTAAATTACTCGTCGATGCTCAATATTTTCTCTTCTCTTCTCTCTCTCTCTCTCTCTCTCTCTCTCTCTCTCTCTCTGTTTTGATGATTGAATCCACTTCCAATAATGGGTGGGAATGTTTTCCCTTCTTTAGGCCAAGCTTGAACCAATTAGCTGTCCATTGGCTGGGCTTGGGTCAGTTATGCATGGTCTGATCAATTTTCAGGCCAGGCTTGCACTTAGTATATTTTACCTGACATCATATGCATGTCTTATATCCTACAAATATGCCATTCCAATCATCTATTAGGCAACCCATGCATCTTGAATGTAGACTGTTGATTTTGTACCTTTAGGTGTCTACTTTGTGCATGTGTGGCCCACTTGATCAATGGATAGATTAGGTACATTTAAGGGGGTAATAGCAATTTTATCAATTTTCAGGGTGGCGGGTCAGGCCTGGGCCCAATCAAAATCTTTTTGGGCTCAGGTATGTTTTGCTAGGCCCATGCGGGCTTTTGGCCTTGGACCTTATGTCTTGGGCTGGTCCTGGGCCTAGTGTGTTCTGGCCTAGCACATACCTAGCCCATTGCCATCCCAAACCTCTAATGGTCTCATACTTGTTAATTCTTGAACTGTTGCTTTTATCTTGTGGATCATCTCCACTCCAATCCAAAAATAGGTGCGCTTGCATGCTGGTGGTGCATTCGTGAGGGAACGAAACTTATGAGGATTGTCTTATGATGGGGTAGTACTATGCTTTTTGGAATCTTTTGTAGGTGTTCTATATCTTATTGAAGCTAGAGGTGGTCTTAGAAGGGCACAACCTAAGAGGATGTTAATCAATTGCTATGTAACTGACACAAGTGGCTTAAATGATCCAAGCTTTACAAAAGGAGTTGATCAACTTTTGTAGCAGGTGAGAGGACTAATTGGATGGGATATCTCAAATGTTGAAGGAAACTGTAGATTGGAATTCCATTGTTGATGGGAATGGTTTCCCCTCCAATCCAACAATAGGCACCCAGCTTGTGAAGAATAGACAATTGCACCCTTCGATTGTTGGAGGGATGAGGAACCTCTTATTTAGTCAAGATTTTGGAGTTCCATGCCTTGGTTCAAGTTCATGTTGACAACTTGGATTGGCCGCAAGGTCGAGAAGGTCTTTGAACACATTGGTTTTTATTTATTTATTTTTATTTTTATAAATTATCATAAGAAGGTAAGATGGAAGTTTCTTGTCCTTAAGAAAAAAGTAAGATGGAAGTTTCTCAACATGCTCTAGCCTGTTGTTATGGGCCTGTTTGGATTGCCAGATTGTGTTGTATATTGGTGTATATGGGTAATGATGCCGCTTTACATGAGTTGTCGGCTTAAATGGCTTTAATCTGGCCGTACGTGGTAAACAGCAGGAGTGGTCTACTTTGCCTTGGTATATTGCAACTGTCTAGCATACAACCTTTGGATAATGACCTCCATGACCACTGTAACTGTGTGAAAAAAAAGGGACTACCACTCCACCTCTATTCCATACAGTGTGTGCAAGATACGTATGTGACGTGAGTATGTAAACGGAGAACCTTATAGTGTATATGGATTCCAATCTGTAGACATGTATACAGTTTCAACCTACAAAACCCCGAACGTCCGAGTATGCATCCCAAATGATTACATGCACCCAGCTGCAATGTTGGGATCTTTCTCCATGCAAAACCTAAAAGGCCGAGAGAGACCACCAATAAGAGTTGTTTCTATAACATTAGATACTGAGTAGAGGATGGAAGGGGAAGGAAAACCTTAGTAGTAACAGTGGAGATAACCCTTTACAGGGTGAAAGCCCTCTCTCAGTAACAAACACACTTGTGCATCAAGAGACAACCAAGAAGAGTTGTTTCTATAACATTACATACTGAGTAGAGGATGGAAGGGGAAGAGAAACCTTAGTTGTACAATAACGACAGAGATATCCGTTTATTCGGTGAAAGCCCTCTCTCGGTAATAAGCACACTTGTGCATCAAGAGGAAGTGCATATACCTTAATTTATTTTTTTTATTACATGCTCTCACACCCCACACATGCCCACACACTCACACCACAGTGTGATTTCATCACAATGAGTACTCAAACCCATGACCTTGTGTTGAAACTCTTGTGAGTCTACCACTGAGGGATGAGTAAGGACCCATCGTGGTGAAATCCTACTATGGTGTGAGTGCGTGGGTGTGTGTGGGGTGTGAGTGCGTGTGTTAAAAAAAATGGCGGGCATGCACTATAGGAGAAGAGCCATGGTTGCCTTGAGAGCAAACTTGTGCATCATATGTACCTTTTTTAATTATTTTTTTAAGATATGCTCACACCCAACGCACGCCCACGCACTCACACCACAGTGGGATTTCACCACAATGGGTACTCAAACGCATGACCTCATGGTGAAACTCATGTGAGTCTACCAATGAGGCATGAGTAAGAGCCCATTGTGGTGAAATCCTACTGTGGTGTGAGTGCGTGGGTGTGTGTAAAAAAAATTAATGGCGGGCATGCACTATAGGAGAAGAGCCATGGCTTCCTTGAGATGGGAACTCTCTAAGCACTTTGTAGCAAAAAAGGGATCATCTCTGGGTATATGAAATGATTTTTAAAACATCAAGGATGTGGGTGCACAAGTACATTGTTTGCTTGCATCTACCATACCCATTAAATGGTCACTTCGTAATCCAAGCGCTACAGGACTTGAATCCGACTTGGATTCGGGAGATTTTCCCTCATTTACAGCGATAGCCCTGCACAAATTTTGAGGGCTGCTGTACAGCGTGCAATGACTTCTATCCAATCGTTCGTCTTTGGCCATAATTACTCTATTTACACCACATTATAACACAATCCTGGAATCCAAACATGCCCTATGAGTGCGGGTCATCTTTGTCAAGGCAAGGATAAAGATATTTTGTGGGAGAAGATGAAAGATAATATGCTCAAGAAGGTTTTCATTATGAATTATGAGAAGCATTTGTACGAAAGATGTCAAAACTGTTAGACAGCATGATAAACTGGTAAGTGAATACACCATGGAATTCTATAGTGTACAACGCATGAAGCAAATTACCAATACATTCAGGTGCAGAGCAAGGAAGCATCTTGTCATGGGCATAGAGGTTTATCCAGGGACATGGCCATTTTTGGCTCTGCGCGTACATGTGAGCAGCTTTTGTACATAGTAGAAGAGTTTAGGGACTTCTAGAATAGGCTAGAGTCTTGTAGAGAGGTGTAGAAAATTATAGACATGTCCACTCTGTGGGCCAAGCTCAGTGGGTAGTGAGTCGGGCTCAGGTTGAACCCTAGCCCACCTGATCTGTGCTTATAGCTTGTCAATGGGCTGGGCCAAATTTTCTGACGACAGATACACATGGTGTATGTATGTTTGTATGCATCCAATAATTGAGCTGAGCTGAGCTGGGCATACCTTTACCCCTATATTCCATTCTTAAACTTGTGTAGTCGGGCTTAGGTTGAATCCTACCCAACCCGACCTGCACATATAGCTTATGAATGGGCTGGGCCAAATTTTCTGACATGGCCTGGCCTGGCCTGAACCTAAGACATTAATAAATGAAAATATAGATACATACACGTGATGTATGTATGTTTGTATCTGTCCAATAATCGGGCTAGGTTGGGCATACTTTTACCCCCATATTCCATGCTTAAATTTGTGTATGGTCATGCCAGGTTGGATCAGGTTGGTTGGGCCATAGGGTAATGGGTTGGGTTTGGATCAGAATTCTTTGGCCTATCACACAAGCCCCCACCCCACGATCCAAGGCCTGATCCCGACATGGGTTTAGCATAGCAAGCCTGAGCCTGAGCCTGAGCCTGAGCCCAAAAGAAATTCAACCTGGCCCAAAAACTGATAAAATCCATATTTCCCACACGAATGTTCCTAATCTATTTGTTGTGGATGGCACTTGCATAAAGAAATAAACATTTTAGAAGAATAAAACCAACCCAATGGTCTACATTGAAGCTGGATGGGTTGCCTAATCGAGGATTGAGAGGGCCTATTTGGTGTCTAACACTTGGTGCAACTGGGAGATAGGCTGACTTGAGTAACGGGGGCATTGCATGGTGTCGCATGGTCAAGTCCAAAGGGGTTAGCATGTATGTAACAGTTTGTTCAAAACGTTTGCAAGTATAAACAGCTACAAAGTGGGAGTTGAAGCATGGGTCTAAAGCATGATTGGAAGCTAGAATGACAGCTGGTTGAAAGGATCATTTAAATAAGATGTTAGGGCTTGTCTTTACGAGTTTTGACAACCAAAATGATCTCTTGTTTTCTTGGCGGTTGAATCATTAAAATTGTAGTCAACCTAGAATGAGTTTTTCAAACAGAAAACTTTGACTGTGAAGATCCTTCTCTCCAAGCATACATATGGAATACCACAGAAGAGTAGAGCATTCTACTGACGTAATAAGAAGACCTCTTTCAAAGGTGCTAAATGACAGCTGGTTGAAAGGATCATTTAAATAAGATGTTAGGGCTTGTCTTTACGAGTTTTGACAACCAAAATGATCTCTTGTTTTCTTGGCGGTTGAATCATTAAAATTGTATTCAACCTAGAATGAGTTTTTCAAACAGAAAACTTTGACTGTGAAGATCCTTCTCTCCAAGCATACATATGGAATACCACAGAAGAGTAGAGCATTCTCCTGACGTAATAAGAAGACCTCTTTCAAAGGTGCTAAGTTTTGAATTTGGGACAAGTTCTTATGAATTTTAGGAAAATCTTTCAGCCCAGAGTTCAAAACCACGGTAGACAACTCTCCACCTGATGATGTGTGATAACTCAAGAATTGCGACTGATTTGTGCTTCAAGTTTTGGTCATATAAAAGGGTCTTTGGAAGTGCATATCTAAGGTTTTGCACAATTCTCATGATGGTACCCTATTTCCGTCACTCGAGATTATGACCATGTTTTCAAGTCCAAACAACGTTCTCCCATACAAGTTCATTTGAAGCTTATCGAATGTCCTTTTGTTTCATTTGAAGCTTATCGAACTTCCTTTTATTTCATTTGAAGCTTATCCAGACATCCTTCACACATAACTTAAAAAAAAAACATCCTTTTTTGCATAAGCTCGAGATCATGTATGTGGGCAAGAATTGAGTAATGACATCTGTTCCATTAGGACAAGACTGTGATGAGTAGGGGGCACTGTACTTTATAACTTTTAGTTCTTTTGTTCTTTATAGAAATTGCATTTAGAAAGTTTTGTTGGTAAAAGCTCTGAAAGTTTGTTTGGGTTTTTTGGTTCGTGCTCTAGTAGGATTAAAATCTAGGTTTAGCAGGTGTTCAATTTCATGTTTAACAAATTTCAGATTTAGAAGATGGTTAGATATTTTCATTTCAAAAAATAAGTGAGAGAGGGAGGATGGTAAAGTTTGAATCCAAGGAATGGACTAATGATTTTTATTTTTATTTAGTTTTAATGGTCTAATGATGGGAAGGAATATGGAACAAACCCAGCTTTATCAAAGTGGAGTATACTTCTGAAGTGTTTTTCAATTATGGAATAGTACTTCTTTTGCTGGAATTTTCTCTCTACTCTTTAACAGTTTATTGAAGCTGCGAATTTCCAAGAAGTGCTGTCAGTTTCCAAGTATTCTTTCTTCCTTGTATGTTCATGAGTCTTGTTGGGTTCACATACACAAAAAGAAAAAGAAAAAAAGAAGAAGAAGATTTCCAAGTATTCTTTCTTCCATTTGACCGTCATCTGTTCACGAGTCTTGATAGGGCAGACGACTGTTAGTTTTGCTCTACTTAAAAAATGGTAGTGACTCATCAACCTTACACATGGCACTGATATAGTGCTATCTAGACCATTGGAACTGTGAGTGCCATTGTGGATGGAGCGTACATCTAGAATCACATTGATTAAGTAATCATAACCTTCCAATTAATGGGAAAAATCAGATAGTTAATTATATCTTCTCAGTGCAATTTTTAGGTTATGCTCCATCCACAGTTGGTTCAGTGATTTGGACAGGATTGCTGTACAACTATGCCTTGTGTACGGTTGAAGAGTCTCCACCAGTTTGTAAGTTGTGGAAAATTAACCTAAGTTTAAGTACCTAACTACATATCTCAGGTCCTGTTGTGATTATTATGGACATTTAGTGAATCCATCTGTTTCTGATAGGTCCAAGGTGTGCCACAAGAGCCATCTCTCTCTCTCTCTCTCTCTCTCTCTCTCTCTCTAAAGAAATACAATGCGGGTCATTTTTCCCGTTATATGGCCATTATGACAGCGTAACGGTGGCACCATTACATGACGGCTGATACATCCCTGTAACAACCATTACGGCACACCATGATTAATTCTTTTATTGATATAAAATGACTGGTAACTAAACCTTTTAATGGGTATATGCCCAGTCAATAACAAGATGGTTAAGATTCCTTCAAAAATCAAGATGGTTAGGGAGAAATGATCGAGCAAGGATATCAACATAGCTAGAGGGGTCAAGGAGAATGATGCAGCAGAATCTGGAAACTGAATTCTGTAATTATCTTTTCAGAAATGGAGCTTCAAATTCTTCAGGCATCCATTTGTTGAAATGAAATCAGTACAGATTGGGTAAGTAGGTGGAGTCATCACACCTATTCCATGGCATCACACCGCAACTCTACTGGAATTGCCAAAAGAGACATTCTTTATGGAAAAATTTGAGAAGCATTTCTTTATTACTTCATCATAATACGAATTTACATGAAAGATGAGAGATAGACCTTGTACAAGAATATCTTTCTAGATCTGGACTCTTTCTAGGAGTCTGTGTGCGTGCGTGCGCGCACGTGTGCATGCATTCGTGTGTGTGTGTGTGTGTGTGTGTGTGTGTGTGTGTGTGACATTCTTTCTGGAAGTATATAACAACTCTTGAAATGTAAATTTGAAAACAGAAGCTAACTATATGTCAGAGACTCCTAGTCTCGAAAATTCTTCCATACATAAACTGTATGGGCTGTAATGTTGTCTATATCCTTCCATAAAAGCATCTGGTTGATATCTGGTCACTACAAGGAAACCCTGGCAGATCTTGTGGACCGCATTGTCCATTGAATCACAAAATGGGCTAGCCCATCATGTGTTTGATCAATTGGGGCCATTTGATCGGATACATGGATCCCACAATCCAATTGGACCACTGAACTTGGTCTAAATGAATCATCTAGACCTTGATCTGATCCAAATCCTTATCTAAGACTTATTTCAACCCAGATCTGCAATTTGGACAGTCGAATAGTCCATATTTTAATTTGGACATTGGGTTTGTTCATTATTTGATCAAACTGTTGGGTGGGCCTCATTTGCGCCAGACATCTTTTGATGGTTGAAACTTCAATTGGCCAGCTTGAGTGACCTTGATTCATCTCTGGTATGGTTCTAGAAACATCAATTCCTCCTGGCTTCGAAGCGGATTTGCCTCGAGTTAAAGCCTATAGCAATCCATTATTGGGATTAGAGGTATGTTATGGGGCTGCATTCAAGGCTGGAAGTTTGGGACAAATCCAAATTGTGATTCGTAGCGACATGATTATCATTCCTGTGCGCTTATAAACTATCAATTGCAGCCACAGGTTTACGTTTATGGGGTAACATGTTAACCACCCTTGTGAAGACATAAGCGGTCAAATTGCCTACAGAAATATCAGAGGGCAACACGTTTACACGTTAACCATCCTTGCAATGATGTAAGTGGTCAAACTGGAGTAATATCTGAGGGCAACACGTTGATCATCCTCAGCAGGATATAGTAGATCAACCATGATCATTACATTCATTGCACAAATATATGGTATATGAGTGGTGAAATTGGTGGTGTTGTGAACAGTTTGCATGTTTTATCTTAACTATAGATGTACAGTCGGGTCATGAGCATGATAGCATGTTTTAGGTGTATAAAGGCTATGGTTGAGGTACTAAGGACTGTTCAAAGATTGAAAACAGATTGTGAGGGACTCGTAAGTCATGAGCATGATAGCATGTTTTAGGTGTATAAAGGCTATGGTTGAGGTACTAAGGACTGTTCAAAGATTGAAAACAGATTGTGAGGGACTCGTAAGTCATGAGCATGATAGCATGTTTTAGGTGTATAAAGGCTATGGTTGAGGTACTAAGGACTGTTCCAAGCTTATTTGCCACTGTAGGGCCGAGTATTTGCCTAGTGGACACAACCTGAGCTGGTCTGCACTTGGACTTGGGTCCTTAGCTCATTACATGGGCCTCTGCATGATTTAGCACAAGCTGGCCTACCTTTGTCAATTATAATAGAATTTCCCTATTGTTTGCTGCAATGATACACTCTACCAACCTTCATCATTCCCTTTCAGGATAGGACACTCAGAAAAATGGAAGATGCTTAATTTATGTGTTTAAGATGAAGGAATCCTTAGGGAACAGTGCCTTTATGTCGAGCCTCATTTTGGAGAGAGCACATGTTAGAGTTGCTTCTATTGGGTGGCGCATACCTAGATCTCACTCATTCAATTGTCCATTACAATAATACTCCATATCAACCTTAATCATTCGTTTGTTTGCCTGATATAACTCCCAAGAAAATATGAAGATGTTATTATGTATGTATTGCTTTATGAAGGTATCTCCTTGAATTGGTGTCTTTAATCCAAATAGGACCTAGGAGATAGAGCTCATTGAGTGCCATACTGGCAGTTCATAGTAAACAAAGGGGAATGTTTGCCTTTTAACCCACTGTTGAACCAATTATCTCCGCCATATGTTTGCAGGAGTTATCAGTGTAAAAAATATAGGTGGATCAAGTCGGATGGTGCTCAATGTCACAACCACGAGGTTGCAGGAAAGATTCTTGCCTATTGGAGGGAAGCAATGAAAGAACTCTTCATTATGAGTTCTGTGGGGTATGTATGCCCATCTGTGACATTCATCTGGTGGCCAACCACGGGTTTTCCATGGACTGACAATTGGGCCAGTTCAGATTTTAGGCAGGCCACATTTGCATGTTGAACATGGATTATTGTCCATTCTTTTTAAGCATCCTTTTGACCAGACATGTGTTGCCCACCTAATGAACAGATTGGCCTTGTTTTATTGCTATGAAGGGCATTGACTACTTGATTAGCACACCGGATTATGCACATGGGTGGCATTGATAAGTGTGGGGATGGTAGGAATGGCCCAGCCTGTGGTAGCACATGGGCTTAGTGCATAAGTGCTAATAGATTATAGGGTTATGTTGTACATCCATTCAAGTAAAGAGTTCAGTTGTCCATTC
Source organism: Magnolia sinica (assembly GCF_029962835.1). Taxonomy (NCBI): domain Eukaryota; kingdom Viridiplantae; phylum Streptophyta; class Magnoliopsida; order Magnoliales; family Magnoliaceae; genus Magnolia; species Magnolia sinica. Next base: position 26,129,557 of record NC_080585.1, on the reverse strand, counting down.
TTGTAGCTAACTTATAGAGACATCTCGATGAATGTTGGAGGATCTCAGACCATTATATGGATGTTGTGTGGCACCATCTAGTCTGCCCACCGCGTTTATCTTAAACTTAGTGTGTTGTGTACTGGGGATGCTTTCATTTTGATTTCTTGGTAGTATGCTTGTGATGGACACCTTGCAATTCTCACCTTTCATCACCCTGTACATCCCTCATTGATTAGTAGCTCACTTCTAATTTAGCTCATCCTGCAAGCAAACTTTTTGAAGGCATTGGCTTAAAACGAAGTAATCCACCAGCAGCTCTAATAAGTACTTATGTAGCCTACCAAATCATAAAGACATCTGAGTTGTCCATGGCCTGCCTTTTTGAATTACATCAGAACACTTCTTCAGCTTGCATTCATGTGTGACTTCACCAAAATTGTTAGCTGTTGACATACTAACTCCCTACACAACACATCCATGAAGACTGGAGAGTTTCTTAGGGCCCGTTTGGCCGGGTGGATTGGAAGGGATTGAATGGTATTAGGGTGGATGGCATGGATTTCTAGGTAATTATGGTGTTGTCGGTGGATTGTCTGGAGATCCATGGGATTGATATATCCCTGGATTGCTATAGCCAGTCTGTTTGGCGTGCCCGGCCAATCCCAGTATTAAACCTTCTCATCCCTTCTAATCCCTCAAACCAAACACGTCGCAGGCAAATTTGAAGGATTAGGGTGGATTGGATGGGATTTAAATGTAATGATGGTGTTGTCAGCGGATTGTCTTGAGATACATGGGATTGGGATCAGATCACTGACTCTGTTTGGCACGCCAGGCCAATCCCGGGATTTGACTTTCAATCCCTTCCAATACCATCCAATCCCTTCCAATCCGACCGGCCAAACGGGCCCTTAGAGTGTCAAAGCAGGTGTATATCATGGGGTGATTTATGACCTATTGACACCCAGATACTTCAAACTGCGGAAAACACATCCATGGGGCCAGTACTTCAATTTTTGTGTAAAAGCCATGCATGATGTATACAAACCCATCATCTACAAAGGACTGCCAGATACGCATGCTGTGTTCTTTCTGTGCTGTTGACCATCTTAGAAACATTATTTACCAAGTGCAATTTGATGCTCGTATGTATCATATTTGGTGGTTGTAATCATTCATAATTTCCAATCTCAGGGACAATTATAAGCAGTTTGATTTTGATTGACCGGTGGTCACATGCAGAGTCCCCATGCCATCCTAGCTGATGGTGGGGCAGCATGGAGAAACTGTCCAATCAAGACATTCACATGGTTACTGGAAACCCCAAATAATGCTATCCTTTTTGTTAAAATGGGGCTCTCATTTTTATTTCTTATTTTTAAAAGCCGGTGGCTGATGGATGGTGATAACCCCCATTTCAGGTCGCCGAGAGGACCCTCTTCTTGTGGAACAATGACCACATTGTGAGCCTGATTGCACAGAACCGGCAAGTGATACTCCCCCTAATCTTCCCAGCTCTGGAGAGGAACACCCGGACCCACTGGAACCAGGCTGTCCTCAACCTGACGCTGAACGTGCGGAAGATGTTCTCAGAGATGGATGAGGAGCTCTTCCAGGAGTGCCAGAACCGTTTTGAGGAGGAAGAGGCGAAGCGGAGGGCGACGGAGGAGAAGCGCAGGCTGACATGGGAACGCCTGGAGTCTGTCGCTGGTTTCAGGCCAGTGACTGGGAACATGGCCGTCCTGGTAAAATCTCCGGCAGCCCCTCCACTCATTGCAGCTAGTCTAAATTAGGTGCACCCCCCCTTTTTATTGTTATTTTTTACGTATCCCTCTGCTAATCAAATCCCTTATTTTTGAGCACCTGATAGTATGTATTTTAGAAGAAAAGGGTCATGGGATGTCAATGTAAGCTTCTTCTTCTTCTTTCTTTCCCCCCCTCAATTTCATGTTTTAAAAAAGTTTGGAGGGGTTGCCACTGCCTTGAATGTAGGTACAAGAAAGTGCCCTGCAATCTCTAGTAGAGCGCTTCTTCTCTCAAGACCTGAGCAGTTTGGAAGGCACTTCCTACTCTCTCTCTCTCTCATTATTGTTCCATCTTCATCAAGGTTTTAAATTGGTGTATCAGGTAGTATTATCATTCACCGCTGGGCCCCATGTTTGATCCACGGACCTGATTGAGTCATCATCTGCCACAGGTAAGTAAAGAGAGATGGTTCTCAATTCCATACTCTGGTGGTTGCACTACTGTCTTCATCTTACGTGTGGCGCACGTCAGTGGGGAGATGTTTATTCCTGCGGGCCACCAACTTTTGGACCGTAGCTCAACAATTCCTGTGACTGGAGACCGTAACGGGTACGATTGATCGTGGTTTTATGATGTTAATCAACGGTCCATCTCATGCTGAGATGTTCACGTGGCATGTACCGTTGTGTGTTTATGATGCGACATCTAAGCAGGACATAGGATGGGGCCCACTGCACTGAAAAATCGGCAGTACGCTTCATCAGGTGGTCCACATTCAACATTTAGGCATGTGAACCGTATTACTTGGCTGTACTTAAGAGAGTGCAGGTGTGGGGATAAGAATCTGTACGGTTCTTCAATATAAATGGTCCCAGATAGGCTAACTGTTTGGATGGTCCAGATCATTCGATAGTGTTCCCTCTTATAGCCCTCCGTGGATCAGATCATTCGATGGTGTGCCCTTTTAGCCCATCCGTGGATGGTTCCAGCGGTGGACCTAAAGTGCGGTTTGAGTGTGTTGACCCAGTTCTCACAGCTTCCTCCAAAATAAAAGGTTGGGTGAAGCTTAGCACCGTCCGCGGATTTGTGACAATCTATTAATCTAACCACAAGGCGTACATATTAGTAAATCTAGGCCGTTTAAATTGTGTGCCTCACTGCAGATCGAATGACTCGTTGATCGGGTTATCTTACTCATCTGATTTTGCCGGTTGGAAACGGAATATAACCGTTTCACACTTTGTTACCGGTTCTTACCATCAATTAGACGGTCAGGATTGTACCATGATGTGATTTTGTAGGCTATGTTCATCTACAACGTGGCCTTAAAAACTTTCTGGCCCAGGGATGCAGCAAATAGGTCGCCAAAGTTTATCAAAACGGTGAAGGACGCTGGACGCACACCATAGCCAGCACTCATGAAATGGCAGTTTGCCTTGGGGCTGAAAGTTGGGCGGGTTCAACCCAACCTACCCGTGACCGACCCGACATTGGGTTGGGCTCCGGCAGGATGTATCGGGTTTGGTCTCGAGCTTAGGCTATATAAACACCAACCCGATAAAACTTGGATCGGGCTTGGGATTAGGTCTTGGGTTGCCCAGCCTAACCCAACCCAACCCGAACCCGATCGACATATATAAGTTACTTATAAATTATAATTGAGTACTAATCGTCTGTATTGAAGGCACAAGAAATTCCAATGTTGCCGAGTCTAATTGATCCACACCATTTGCGATGACTCAAGCTACCAAGATATGTCAGATTTCACTCCCAAATAGATTGTGTGCTGCACAACATGACTTTTATAGGAGCTATATTTTAGCCTTTTTGTTTAGAAAAAAATGATTTTTTTATATAATCAATAAGTATGTATATAATTAATAAAATTATAGGTACAAAATAAAACGTATATTGAAATATAATAGACTAAGGGCCCGTTTGGCCGGGCAGATTGGAAGGGATTGGATGGTATTGGAAAGGATTGGAAGTTAAATCTGGGATTGGCCAGGCTTGCCAAACAGACTAGGTGATCTGATCCTGGGATATAGCAATCCTATGGATCTTAAGACAATCCACTGACAACACCATCATTACCTTTAAATCCCATCCAATCCACCCTAATCCGTTTAAATTTGCGTGGGACATGTTTGGTTTGAGGGATTGGAAGGGATGGGAAGGTTTAATCCTAGGATTGGCTGGGTGTGCCAAACAGACTCGACACCATCATTTCCTTGAAATCCATGCCATCCACCCTAATACCATTCAATCCCTTCCAATCCACCCGGCCAAACGGGCCCTAATGTAATAATGAAAATAGTAGCATGTATCCATCCGACCAACCCAACCCAGCTGAGCCTGCTTGGGTTGGGCTTGGGTTGAGAATTCTCAACCCGAAGTTGGATTGGGTTGGATTAGGGCTGAGGTACAAGAACCTTGGGTCAGGCTAGGGTTGATCACCACCCGGACCCCTGACCCAACCAAACCCGCCGGACTTTCAGCCCTAGATTGCCTGCTGTGTGTTGACCCTTGAAAAAGGGCATATTGGTAATCTCATGTAACTATGCCCTAGCCACATGGACTCCAGGATAAGAATGTTATTATAATAGCATGGGACCCACCACGGTCACCGTTTTATTCGCCGCCATATATTTCACACTATACACGCGAGGATCATGATACAGACCACGCTGGCGTCTGCTACAGTAGTGCAACTTCTCTCGCTCCTAACATTGCAGTGCTCCTACTAGCATTGGGATGCATAGACAATCCAATTGCTTGATCTAGACCATTCATTAAGTCCAGCATAGATTTCATGTGCTACCAGGAAAACATTACATCAATATGACAATCCTCACTCTATGATCATTAACCTTTAATATGGACGGTCAAAATCATTTATACAAAAATATGTCCAATCTACAATTTGATCAATGTATTTGTTGGAAACGACCATAGATTGCTTATAATTATAAAATGTCACTTTTTTTAAGGCCAAGCTAACCAATCCATAAATGGATCGAAAAACGAATGGCTACAATATAAGGAAAAATCTGGGAGGGATTGGATCATCCAAGGAGTGAGAATTTTGACTTATATCCAATAAAATGTGTTTTTGACTTAATAAACGGTTCAGATTGATCTATCTAGGTTTCCAAGTGATAGAATGCAACTACAAGCACTATAACTTATGGTGCTCTGCATATCTCTTTATTTATTTAGAACTTTAAAGAGAAAATGACCACTGTGCACGCCACCTTTTACCCAGCGTCTCTTATGAAGAATCCCAAACTTAACTTCCCAACTTGGGCCCTGCATGTATGGACAGAGCATTTGAGGACAAAAATACACATGCTCTTCACTGCTTTGCTTTCACTCCCTTTCCTCACTCCATTTCCACTAAGAAAGAGACCAAAAAACCCTTTTCTCCAACACGAAAATCTCTCCATTGGATCACACCATTCTCTCATTGGATTGCATCATCTCCATACATCAGCATTTTCTCATCTCCTTAAAATGGCTAGTCCATTGAAGAAAGCACGCACCATAGGTATATTTTAATATATTGCCTGTTGGATAAAGCTTGTATCCGGGCTTTTGGTTCATCTATATATACATCATCCGATGAACATGATGGATTACAAATAAAACATCATTGTGGGGCATAGCAAGCTTTCTACGGTTGAATCACTATTTCCTTTCGTATGATCCACCTGATATTTGGATATGCAATGATTTTGGGCTCAAACCCTTAATATAGATGAAAAAAATGGATGAATGTCGTGGATAGTCCACATATATTCAAGGTGGGCCCAAATCAGATAACTCAGTACGATAAAAGTGTATTGATCAAACTGATTTCAAATTTCAAGAGTTCTTGGTCTTTTTGACCTACTTCTTGGCAATATGCTCGAGTTGTCGCCGACATTTCCGGTTCATGATTGGTTGAATTCCTTGAGTAATTCATGAATTTAACAGACAAATGATAAAGATATGATCGAGAACATCTGCAGATTCATGTGATGTTACAGAAAATCTATGAACCGCCTTGTCATTTTCATTAATTGCTCGATCAACTTCACTGAAGTAATCATTGAATTTAATGTGAAGCTCGTTCAATTATGTGTTTGGCTAGTTCAATTTCATTTCAAGTTTGCTGAATTTCATGTTACCGTCGTTGAATTTCATGTTAGTATTGCTGAATTTCAAGTTAGCATTGCTGAATTTCATGTTTCTCTGGCTCAATATCTAGGTTGCCTCGCTCAAATTACAGTTTGCCTTGCTCAATGTTAAGTTTGCCCCACTCAATTTCCATTTTGGTCCGCTCAATTTTCAGTTTGCCCCGCTCAATTTCCAGTTTCCACTGCTCAATTTTCAATTTATGCCGCTCAATTTCTAGGCTGCCTTGCTCAAAATTTAGTTTTCCTCGCTCAATTTCAAGTTTGATCTGCTGAATTTCCAGTTTCCCCCACTCAATTTCAAGTTTGCCCCAGTGAATTTTCAGTTTACCTCGTTTAATTTCTTGTTTGCCCTGCTCAATTTCCTGTTTGCCCCGCTGAATTTTAAGTTTGCCCTGCTCAATTTCCCGTTTGCCCTCGCTCAATTGAAGAGGTTACCTCGCTCATTTTTCTAGAGTTTGCCTCGCTCAATTTCTAGGTGGGCCCGCTCAATTTATAGGTCGCCTTGGTCATTTTCTAGTTTGCCTCGCATATTTTGATAGTTTGCATTGCTCATTAATATTCAAGATAAACGTCTCCATTCCACATACTTTTCCGCTTAATTCCAGGTGTTCTTTTTGTAAATCTCTCAAACTCTACTCTCACGGCACCAATAAATTTACTGATGAACATATTCTCCCTAGGTCCATATAACATTAAGTCTGCAATGGGCCGTTACGCAATAGAATTCGGAACTTGAACACTTCCGCTCCCGCTCATCTGAGGATTCTACTTTGCCCCACTCAATTTCATGTTTTCCTCGTTGAATTTCATATTTGGCCCGCTAAATTTCATGTTTGCCCTGCTCAAAATTCAGTTTGCCCCGCTGAATTTCTAATTTGCCCTGCTCAAATTCTAGTTTGCCTCGCTGAATTTCATATTTGCCCCGCTCAAATTCTAGTTTGCCTCGCTGAATTTCATATTTGCCTCGCTTAATTTCTAGGTTGCCTTGCTCATTTTTTCAATTTGCCTCACTCAATGTCTATGTTGCCCCGCTTAATTTATAGGTCTCCTCACTCATTTTCTAGTTTGCCTCACTGAATTTGATAGTTTGCCTCGCTCATTTTGATAGTTTGTCTCACTCAATTTTTAATTTTTCCTCGCTCAATTTCTATCTCAATTTTATATGAAACTTGTTCAAATTCATGAAGTGCTACATTGTTTTTAATTATGTCTGATTTTGCACACTATTATTATCTTGTGAACTTTATATTTGATATGTTTTTCAATTCATGTTTGTAGGTGACGAAGATTCTGCTGTAATCCCAAACCCAACCTCTAGGTGTACACTGAAATGGTGGTTTGACAAGGTAGAGGGTGGAGTGGAGAAGCATGATAGTTGGCTAAATTTGTTTAGCTAATCCCCATTTTCATTTTTGTTGCATGTTATATCCTTTAGATTTATACGAGCTCTATTTTACCTTCTTTTTCTAAGATATAAAGTTGATCTAGTATTTGAGATTAGGGAGAGACGGTTGCAGTTCATGGAGATGGACTTCGCATTGTTTTACATATATTTATTTCTTATATTAAATTTATGGCTAAATCATACTATCCTATTGATTAGGCTATCGACAAATATATCAATTTCCTTGAGAAAAGGCAATCTGACCTGTCAATAGTATATCCTTAGGATTGCAAGTTTTGTTCCACGTATTTTACGATAACTATTTAATTCAGACAATCCTTAATCTGTTTTCCTTTTTTATTTTCTTACATGTAGTGATCTTTAATCATGTTTGTAACAGTAATGCCTTGAGGGGTGTTTGCTGATTTTGATCGCATACCGGGTCTCTAAGTCAGTGTCAGAACGTGCCTCGCTAATAGGCGATATGAGTACGGCCTACGCAGTGGCTAAGCAGTGGGATAAGCATACGCCAAAGCGATTTGGTGTTTGAATGGGTAATGTATTTGTCACAAAACATCAACTCTAGCTGTAATGTGTTTTCTCATGTTTTGACTAATATATTATTTTTTGAATCATAGACAGGTGTATGCGCTCGTGAACCATGAAAATTCGCATTGATTTTTGATGGTCATCTATCCTAGAGAAAGAGAGATCATTATTGTGGATAGTTTAAGTACAAATGCATTATTAAAGTACAAGCAAAAGATCAAGAAGATGATCGAGGCACTCCCCATTATCTTCCATGCCACTAGAGACAGCACTGCCCTTGAAGGGAAGAAGTGGATTGCCAAAGTTGATGAATCAGTGCTGAAGCAGGACAATGGTTATGACCACGGTATATTCGTAATGAAATTCATCGACATATTGTGTAGCGGTCTCACCTTGGCAAGAACAGACATGCAAAAATTCACTTATGATTGGAGGAAGTCAATAACATATGATTACTTGTTTGTAAACTGTAGGTGATATTTGTCAAGGGCATGGGAGAAATTTTTGTGAGATGTTATATTATATACATTGTTTGATATACCTTGTACCATTTTAATTGAATAAAATTTATAATCAATGAATATTTATTACTTGTAATTGTTCCTCACTCATGTATCATTTCATGTTATATACTTCACGTTTGCCTCGCTCAATTTCTAGTTTGCCTCACTCAATGTCATGTTTGCCTCGCTGAATTTCATGTTTGTTTCACTGAAAGTCAAGTTTTCCCCACTCAATTTCATGTTTGCCCCGCTGAAATTCATGTTTGCCTCGCCCAAATTTCAGTTTGTCCTGCTGAATTTCTAATTTGCCTCGCTGAATTTCATGTTTTCCCCATTGAAATTCAAGTTTGCCCTGCTCAATTTCATGTTTGCCCCGCTAAATTTCGTATTTGCCCCGCTGAATTTCGTATTTGCCCCACTGAATTTCATGTTTGCCCTGCTCAATTTCATGTTTGCCCCCCTGAATTGCATGTTTGCCCCGCTGAATTTCATGTTTGCCCGGCTGAATTTCTACGTTGCCTCCTTGAATTTCTAGGTTGCCTTGCTCAATTTATAGTTTGCCTTACTCAATTCCTAGGTTGCCTCACTTAATTTCTCCGTTCTTTCGCTCAATTTTTAGGTTGCCTCGCTCAATTTGTAGTTTGCCTCGCTCAATTCAAGAAAATTATGGGCCTCACTGGGCTTGAAATTCATCGTGAATAGTTTATACAATCTCTAAAATTATGGGCCTCACTGGCTTGGGATAAGGCTTAGATGATGATGACCGACTCGGGCTGAGTTTCTACAACTTGGTGGATCGTTTGAGTCATTGCAAAACCCGGCCTAATTATGTATGGTACTTATCCATAGTGTGAATAGGCGGGATGTCCACCAAATACTCTTAAAAATAGGCTTAAAATTGTGTACAAGAGAGTAAATCTAGGTCCGAGTTGGGACTCTTGCAAAATGAAGAAACTTATTCCAAGAAAATAACTTGCTGCCAATAGCATCATTATCATTGATTGTAATTAACATATGTACTAGATATTAGAGTAAGGAAAGAAAAGCAACCAAGTCTTCTCAATTTAACTGTATGGCCTTTAGAACCCTACAGTTTGGCCTAACTTTAATTCCATGCATGGGATCGGATGTGATTCCCAACAATTGATCTAAATGATGTTTGGGGCATCCAATTGCAAGAAAGCGATGAAAGAGAGATCAGGCCCAAGAAAGTGATCAAAACTGCTGATCGTCCCCTGGATAGATTAGATGGCCTGGTATGTCAATCATACAGGCTATGGGATCCACTTGGACCCTATTTCAGTGGCTGGATGTGCTCGCAGAGGCTCACCATTGTAACAAAGTATAGCTAATAAAATCAAAACGAAAGTTATTAAATGCAAATAGAACTAGGAGTGCCAAATTAATGAACCAAACAATCCAAAAGCCAACTAACCGAGAATAATATAATTTGATAGGTTCAGGCCACTGCTAGTGAATCATGAAACATGAACAAATACATCAGCATATGAACAGACCAGCTAACTATGGTTGAAATGTCACGAAGATGAGTACATTATAAACGTGTGAGAGAAAGTACACGGCTTGGATGGTTTGACTATGTGCAATAGAGACCCCAAATTGATTCGGTTAGGAGGGAATTGGTTCAAGTTGAATGCTCTAGAAGGATAAGAGAGTGGCTCAAAAGAACATAGGTAGAGGTAGTAAGAAAGACTTAATAGCATATGGTTTGACTTTGAAGATGTGGTCCTTCATAAAGAGAAATGGCAGAAAAGGATTCTTATAAATGACCCTAATTAGTTGGGATAAGGCGTAGATGATGATGATAATGATGATTAAAGAATCACATATGCCCATCTTTAATGCCTTATTACATCCTGTAAGATTGGGTTTTCTTGATAAATCTCAAATATACAGTCAAAGAAAAAAAGAAATATTTACAAGAATTTCAAGATATGCTAGTCATAAGATCCATTTTTCTTATTTTTATGGGCTGGCTTGGTTGTCTTTCGATTATTCTACCTAGTCAAAAGATCCTTTTTTTTTTTCTTCTTATAATTATCTTCAATGAATAGTAGAGGGGGGAGCCATCACATGGAACTCATGAGGTAATTGATACAAGAGGAGTGGGGGCACCAAACAAAACAAGTCATGAGTGTGTGTGGATATATATATATATATAGATACATATATATATATATAAAAGGGTGGAGTTGCTAGACCGGCTTACTGTACCTATGGCTACGGTTATAATCCGTAGTGATAGTTCTAAAATGCCATGCAGGTCCAAGTTGGGAAGTTACGTTTGGGATGTTTCATAAAAGACGCTGGGTAAAAGGTAGCGTCTACAGTGGTCATTTTCTCAACTTTAAATGCTTTGGTAGAGATGAATTGATGGTCCTGCGGGGTATAATAATCCATATGCATGTGCACAATTTATTTATTTTTTTTAATTTTTTAATTTATTTTTGGCACACGCATTCGCACACATGCACACTCACGCCACGTGAGTATACCACTGAACCATATGCATGTGCACGTCTGTCCAAATCCTAATCCATTTTTAGATGTACCATGTCCTAAATACGCACTAACGGATGATCTTCACTTTCGGATTCGGCGGACATGTAATTGATGGTCGTAATCCAATAATCAGAGGCTATGATTGTTCAACCCATCTGTTTTTGGGACCGTAACTCAGCAACCGTGGGTTCCAAAATTTTGTAATTTCATTCGACTTAATCAGTGGAATGTGTGCAAATTCTGAGTGCCTGTGTATCAAGCGTTCTCTGGCAGAGTATTGATTAAGTCTCCGTTGCAGTCCACCTAATCAGCATTATAAATCGCTGCAACTATTATAATTTTTTGATTTGATGAAGAGAAATGCTCCACCTGTCTCTCTCTCTCTTTGCTCCCTATAATAAGTTGTAGTGCTCCTAGTTGCATCGGTTAATTTGAACAGCCCAATTAACTAATCTGGACCGTCCATTATGTTAAGAAAATATTTCTTGGGGTACAAGGAAAAAATCCACACTGATCGGATTATCTTGCCCATCCTTGATTTGGCCTTATTTTCTATATCCATCCTTTGTCCGAGCGATGGATCGGATGGTCTTGGTTGCCTAATTAAAGTGATTTTTTATAAACATAAGCAATCTATGATGGTCCCTAACAAATTCATGAATCAAATGTTGATTGCAACTATTTTGGTATAAATAATTCTGACCGTCCATGTTTATGGCCATTGATCAAATGGTTAACATTTATTAGAATAGTATGATATTCTCATGGTAGCCCATGAAACTTGTGTTGGACCTAATGAACAGTCTAGATCAATGGTTTGGAATGTCTAAGCGTCTCAATACAAGTAGGAGGAGTATAACTTATAGTGCTCTGAAATCACAAATGAACAGCGGATCTCCACAAATTTAAACAAATAAGTTAAAAAAAAGGCACGCAAGGTAACGTGACCCTAAGAAAATGGTTTAATTTTTTAATATTTAACTACCTTTTTTTATTAGGTTAAAGTCAAATGTTCATGAAATGGTGCCCTAGAGGGTGCTTCAATGTTGAGAAATGATCTCGTACCATTAGCCTACCGTACACTGCACGTTTCTTCCCAACAACAAGTCACATATGGAGGTGATCCGAACCGTTTGAAAAGTGGGCCACATCATGGATGTCAGATATCGAGAAAATCAGATAGATTCTAGCAAAAGATAGGCCACTCCATTAAAATCATCTCACAACCTGAATTTTTTAGATATGCTGCATCTATGATGTGCCCTACAATTTGGATGGTCTCGATGGCTGTAAGTGAACATGTAATAAGTAGAATGCATCACCGTAGTTCAAAGATGGTGGTGAACCAGCACTGGCATTAGTTGGGGTTGTTAGATTAAATGGTTCTTGGCAGTTGTAATCGTCAAAAGCACTAATTCAATGATAGAGACCTTTAGTCAACAATTTCTCCCCCGTTAGCCGCATGGAGGCGTTTTGAAGGGACCCGTAAGCCTCTAGTGCACTCTACCTAATATTTATGAAAAAATATTATCTTGGTTGGTTAAAAAAGAGAAGAAGAAGAAGCTAACATACATTGTATGAAATGATATTTTTTATTTATTTTTACTGTAAATTCCATATCTGACATGATGTCTTTGTATTTATTCATGCCGGACAAATATAAAAACCCACATGGTCCAAAACTTATGTGGCTCCTAAGAAGCTGTTAACGGTAGCTTATAATTCCCCTAGGTGAGGTCTAGTTGAGCCTTCAATCAACCTCATGTTTTAATTCATGTCTTAAAATGAAGAAGATGGATGGATTCATGTTATGACTCATGTCTTAAAATGAGCTGGGAAAATGGTTGGACAAAGTGAATAAAATGCATGCATTCCAATGATTCTTACAGGGCTTTGGGCTCCACCAGACATAGAGAATACAACGCATGTACGTAGTTCAATGTCTTCAGGTTCCTGTGTAGCCATGTCTGACAGGCAATCTAGGACCATGATCTTTCAATCAGAGCTATGACCTTTCACCATGCATGCATGTTGGGCACTACAGATGAAAAAGTGTTAAGGTGGGCATGTCATTGGTGGATCTATGTTGTAAAGGACAAGGCCATTGAAGGAATCTTTACTTTTACAGTAGGTTTGGTGCCTTCCTGAGCAGGTAGAGGATTGCCTCATGACATCGGCAATGTAATAATCAAACAACTTTCAAACATGCTGTGTGATTTTTGTTAGCACTTGGCTCAATTAAATTCTGTCATATTAAGTTCAAGTCATTGGGTAATTACAATTACCAGCAACCTCCTCCAATGGAAAGCTAGGTGGGGCTCACATACTCTTTTCATTTATTTTTCATGCTTATGTTTGGATATGAGCCCAAAAAAAAAGATAGATCCAAAACTCAAGTAGACCTATGTTGAAAATCAGTGGTTTAAAAAATAATAAAAATGAAAATTCAAATTTTCAAAATTTCAGGATTTTCCCGCCAAAATACTTTTTTGAATTTTTAAATTAAAAAGTGCGGTGTGTGTGCTTTGTCTCAAATTGGAAATGCAAAGAATAGTTTTGTGGTTTATATGAGATGTTGAAAAGGGTATTCTTACTTGGAGCATTTTAGAGGAGATGAAATACGGGTTCGCACTGGAACACAAGCACGCACGCGCGCGCTCGCGCTCGGACACGGGCACGGGCGTGGGCAGTGAGGCAGTGTGGCTGTAGTGGCGTTAAATGACGCACTTTGCACTTCGTACATGCGCATCATGTCGCAGAGTGGTCGCTCCCTCGCGACCTTATGCGAATTGACGCGAGACGGTGCGACCTCGGTGCGATCGCGGTGCAATGGGTCTGGTCAGAGCCTTAGGGCGGTGTAGATCTGAAATGTTGGAAATGAGCCTGGGTTTTATAGGTGACTGAGAACAGTCGGATTTTAAATCCGAAATGTCCAGTCATTTCTTAAACAGATGGCTACCTTAAAAGCCACAACGGTTCGAAAACGAACGGGCCAGGATGATCCAACTGTCAGATCTACAGATCTAATGACCAGAAACGTCTGGGATTAATGGACAACGGCTAGAAATATTTTTCAAACGTTCTGGACCATTGAATACCATACTGCAATGGGTTTAAACCTGAGACCTATATAAACTGAACCATTCCAGTCCGATTTCATCATCTCAACACACCATCTCTCCCATCAAATCAGATACAATCCATAACTTCATCTTAGAATACTATTATCATCTCCATCGTCTAAGTCAGCCAGAATAAATCTACTGCGTTAAATTGTTCCATAGTGGACCTATCGTGATTGTTGCACGCTGGGTCCAGATAAGGCTTGTCTTATCCTAGAAGCAATTCACCTGTAACCCATCAGCAGTTGATAAGGGGGTGAATCACGCTTTAAGGACAGCGTATTTTATACGTGATTCAGCCTAGTGATAATCTTTATTTTTTCTATTTTATTTTTCGGTGTATCCAAAAGAAACTTTTCTAACAACTTATGACGGAAAAATGTGGGGAGGGAAATGTCTATTGTGGAAACCTTTTCAGGTCATCCATGATATTTATATGCATACCAGCCAAACCATTAATAGGGTTATTCCTATTGGGATGAACGGAAAATACAAAAATATTAGTCTTATGCAAAACTTTTGTGGCTCACGAATGTTTCAACAGTGAGCATTCAAACATTAATATTTCCTGTTTGTGGCCCACTTGATTTTTTTGGATCTACTTCTTTTTTGGGCTCATGTCCTAATGTGAGTGGGCAAAAGGCATGGACAGGATAAATTTCTCACCAACATTACATGGGCCCTACGTAGCTTCCAACATAAGGAATTTTGATCTCTTGAGGATCACAGGCATCCCACGTAATCGACTTCCTTCTTCACATGCACATGCACATGCGCTGCACATGAGGTATGTCAAATGGCCATGGCCTTATATACCTTGGGCCCACCATTAGACCAGGTGAGGCCTATAGCAAGATTTGATTAGACCAAGTGCTGTTGTGTTTTTTAGAATAAAAATAAATTTCAAAAATAAAAGTTATTTTTATAAAGTAAATAAATATATTAATTATTTAAACTTTTAATAAATAGTGTGTATAGCTAGTCAGTAAGAGAAGGAGTTTTTGCTTATGCAACCAGGGTTCAAATCTCCTCGAAGACAGTGCGAACGCACGCGCGCCCGTGGCGTGGGCTGTAGGGCTGCTTGGGCGCTTTATTAGGTGCACTTAATACTTCGCACGTTCGCATCATCGCAAGGAGCAATAAGAGCTTTAGTTTTTTTGGCACACGGTTCAAATTTTTTGGGCCATGGTACCTTGATGTTTTATTACTTTTTTTTTTATTAACTGAGAGTAATTGTGACATGATTGTACATGTGACACTTATGTCATGTGTCGCTTATGTGGATACAGTTTTTCCTGTTGGATAACTGCTTCTGTTTGAATGAGTACAGAAATAACTGTTATAGGACAAAGAGTTATATCCTTTCATGGAAGGCAATTATTTACCGTGAATGAGTATAGATTTCTCGAAGAGTCACTTTAGCACCTCTTCAGGAAGAAATCCATAACCTTTCAATTAATATAAATCCTGGATACTATAATCCAGAAGAGAAGACTCTTAATCGTTGAAATTATATCATCTTCTGTGTAATTATTCTTGATATGATCTCTTGCTAAATTTTTTCTGAACGTCTTAAGACATATCGGTGTCAAAACTAGAGATCTGTTCACCACTTAAATGTGCAAATTTTCGTGTTGAAAATCGGATTGAGAGTTCATTGTATCCTGAAGACAATTTGCAGATTTTCTTCGTTTGCACTTGTTGAAAATTATAGAAAAAGGGTAGCAAATCTGTCTTGAGAAATTAATTGTTCAAGTCGAGCCTTGAACCCGATAGATTTGATCATTTCGTTATCATTTTCTTCTATCCTCCATTGTGTACAAGAAACTCTCATATTTCTAACAGGTGCCACTATTAGAGAGCCACACAGAGCATGTAAAGCAGTTGGGTTATTGGACCATTGTGGGTTAGACCAATGGGAGCACTCCATGTCTTGGCCCTTGCGGCATTTGGTGTTTCCTTGCCTAACCAAACCCGGTTCCTAATGTATCCCAACATGATATTAGAAGAAAATTGGGTGAGGCTGCCATGACATGGCGTGTTTTGATTGGTCCTGACTTTATATTAAAAATTGATTTTGTCCATCCATTTAATAGCCCATGTTGGGCCATGACCCTAAAAATGAGGTAGATCCAAAACTTAAGTGGCTTACATAAGAGAAAAAACATGAGTAGGGAAATGGCCGCCGTTGAAACGCCTCTAAACCACTTATAAAGATTCCTATTGGGATGAACTGAAAACACCAGAATATTAGCTTGATCCAAAACTTTTATGGTCACGGTTATTTTAATGGTTGATATTCAATCCTCAATTTTCCTATCATGTAGTCCACTTGAGTTATGAATTTAAGGTTGATGTCCCAACATGATATGGGAGACCGACGGTGCATGTCTTGCAAGCATCAAGGTGGAATTACCTAGCTTATGACAGCACGACCTTATGGCGTTGCTGGTGCATACGTACATTGTCAGTAGCGACTATGCCCCCCTCTATGATGTGTTTTATCATGTCGTACACCTATTCAGTGCATAAGCTAAAAGATGAGGCAGATACAGATCTCAGGTGGACCACCTCAGTTTTTCATCGTGTTCAATCACCGTTGTTTCCTGTGGTACGGTCCAACTGAGATTTTGATCTCCCTCGTCTTCAGGCTCATGCCCTAAAATGAGCTGAAAAAATTAGATGACCAGCTTGGATAAAACACGTACATCATGGTAAGGCTTACATAGCACCATCAGTGATAGTATGAAATCCGTGTCCTTCTCAAGCATGCTTTCAGTGGCCATCTCTAACAGCGGACTCAGCCTCACATAAATATTCGCTTGATCCAAAACTTCCCTGGCCCCAAAAAGTTATAGGGGTTGCCTACGGTGTAGCTCACTTTAGCCTCCAATCTGCCTCAATTTTGGGCACAAGCCCTGAAATGATGTGCCGAAATGTACAGAGGGCGTGGATAAAACACACATTGTAGTGGGTCCCCACAGAGGGTGCTGCTAATTCTCCAAACATCTTTATAAAAAATTTTCATTTGCGAAGGATAATAAGAGACGACCTCACGAATGACATCATATCTAGTTATGAGTTAAGATATGCTCACCTGGCCTACCAGATCTTTTATAGCCATGTCTGCCACGTCTTTAATTTAATAGGCATGTTAATCATGAACAAGTGACATGCTGCGATTCATTTATTTGAAGATCTTGATAAGAATATATACTTTCACAATAATAACAAAATAAGTAATGTTGAAATAATATCAAACCCATATTCTCTTAGGGTGCAAGTACGATTCTATGGTCTTCCCGTGCTATTTGCATATTTGTCGACATTAAGGTGCCGAAAAGGATGTAAATAGATCTCACGCCCGAAAATAATTTGGAAAAATTGAATGGACAGCATAACGTGGAATACATACATCAAGGTGGGTCATGCGGTGAGCGTCGCACCTTCTTAGGTCAGGCCGGGGTCTCACCTAATCGGCTGCCAATAGAAGAAAATCAAATTTGAGGAATTATACTATACACATGTATTCAGAAATTGTACACGTACGCGTATGTTGAATAAAATAAGACCGCTGTCGATAAGTCCAAATCCCAAGATTAGATTTGGTTGAACGGTCCTGATTCAAGGACACTTGTTTATGGAAAAAGGACCATTAAATACTTTTCACTATTAATCATCCAATAGATCCCAACCAATCCGATATTAAGATAATCAAATAAGCTTAATTTATTTTTCAATGTACATGTGTACCATTTTCCATAATTAGAACAGTTTAATTTGACTATTTTTATGTCAAATGAGTAATACTTAAGTAATTTTTAAGTGACTGCGTATCATCCATCACACTCCGCCAGAGCATCAAGCTGTTTATCGTGATCTTCTCAACCGTGCAATGCAAGCTGTAATGTCTGTCAATGAGGTGCGTGGATTGCTACAGGAACTTCGTGCGACAGAAAGCTAGATAAGGCCCATCGTGATGTTTTTGAGAAATCTACCCCGTCCATCTGTTTTTTCAGATCATTTCATACATGGTAAAAAAATTGAGGCAGGTCAAAAGTTCAAGTGGGCCACATGAAAGGAAAAACAGAGGATTGAATGTCCACCCTTGGGACATTGGTCTGCATGATACTTGGATCTGTTTACCGTCTAAAATGATATGGAAAAAAAAAAGAAGGATGGACGGTGGATAAAAGCTAACATCATGGTGGCCCCATCCGGAGTACAGGGTTGTTGTGGGGCCCACGACAACTTGGAATCCAATCTAGCCCGTGTGATGTGCTCTAGCTCTCATGCTCACCACATAAACCAAACATAAAGCCGATCTAAATTGTAGGTAGACCACAAAGCGGAGGACAATGTAAAATCATGAAAAGTAGCTCGAAATTCACTGGGCGTGGCCCACCTGGGTTTTGGAATATTTCCTGTCCTTTTTCTCTTCCATCTATCTAGTAAATGTGAAGTGATTAGGTGGATGTGGATTAGGTAGTGTTGCCAACTCCACACCCAGCGGAGGTGTCTTGATGGGTGGGGCCCAACGTGATGTATGTGTCTTGTATCTATGCTGTGGATTCGTTTTTCCAGATCATTTAGGGCATGAACCATATAATTAGATCCAAAGTTCAAGTGGACTACACTACAGAGAATGATCATAAGAAGTTATTCACCCTTGATGATATTCCACCCCATGAATGGCAACAGCGTCTTATAGACATCTATGCATGGATGAAGGCTGACCTTCAATCTCCAGGTGCTACAGCCCGCCATACCTGTGAGAAGGTCGTTGCCCGTTTCATGTCATAACATGATCCGGCAAGTCATAAGCATGGAGGGGATTTCTCCCAAACATCATGATGGGCCCCACTTAGCTTATTAACGTTGGAACTTCTTGTGATGGGTGTCACATACAATTTGATCCAACAGTTCTATGTGATGAGCTAACCACTTTCAAACATGCTTTGCTTGACTCCTACGTAACAACTGGCAAAATTAGATCTAGAGCGTCCTTGTATTGTTGGTGAGGCCCTTGCCTCTCCCCAGGAGTAATCATTGTCGTGTGACTCATAGGAGGCTATATTTGTTATCTGATTTTTGCTCCCATGGCCTAACATGCAAGGTGGCATCTAGCAGTTTAGGTGGATATGATGAACTCAGATTGGTTGGTCACCCTGCCCTATGGGAGTCATATCTGACCTGAGGAAGTGGCATTTGATTGGGTAATGTGCTGCTATTAAAGATTGTGCATGTGAAAGCATGTTTGTTTGAAAGTTATGAACGTTGCCTGGTGACCTAATGCGGTGGAATTTGATCGAGTCATGTGTTATTGTGAGAGAAGAGGCCAGGGAGATGGATTTGTTGAGGCCTAAGAATATCAACTTTGGTGAAGTCATAACCATGGGGGGCACCTTGATGTATGTGTTGTATATCCAAGTTGTCCATCTGTTATTTCAGATCAAGTTAAGGCGTGAAATGAAGCAAATTTAAACATGAGGCAAACCACATCACAGGCAACAGTGGTAGTTAACGCTAAAAGCTTCATAGGATCTAGAACTTTCCTGACCCATGTGAAGTTTTTAATGGTGGGCATTCAATCACCACTATTTCCCATAGTGTGGCTCATTTGAGATTTGGATTTACTTAATCTTCGATCTGTAATGCTTTGGTTTTTGCCGCTCAAGTAAAGCACTCTCTCAACGGAAATTTGAGTTTCATACTAAGAAAGCCGTATGAGAGTGTGATTCCCACACCTGCACGAATTATGTCAACATTCGCATAAATTATAGTAGCATCATTTAAGCAGCGGGTATTAAAGATAAGTAAAATAACCAAGCTAGAAACTATCAATATTAGCATTAAAAAAATATTCAATCCAAAAGAATACCCTCTGCTAGGGCTGTATAATCCACAAATACCCAAATGTAAAAAGGTGCAAAAACTGTCTAAAAAGAAAGGAACTAGCAACCCACTACTTGAGCTCATATAGCCCAGTCACGCTAGCAAACTACTCCCCCATCGCCTAACTCCTCGTTAGCTTCCACCGGGGTATCCTCAAGTACCTCACTACCTGGGGCCATACCTACATCATTTGTATAGTTAGATAATTGAAGTATGAGTGGCTAGCTCAGTGAGAAATCTTATCAAGATTACACAATTGACATATTAAACAAGATAGTTTCAAAAGAAAGGCACACAATCCATTTCGATTCATGATGAGATCTTGTTTAAATGCATGGATGCTTGAATACACGTCAACCTGGGGATGCACATCCAGTTGACTTTTGGGGGTTAGCTATCAACAAAAATATCTCTAGCTATGTGTATCAACAATGACTACTCACCCACAAATAATAGGGGCTAGGAATCAGCGGAAGTTAATAATGTATGTGCTACCATAGTTTAAATAACATTAGCTAGCTACCAACAAAAGTAAACAATGTACGTGCTCATAATGGCTTGCACACAAAAAGGGTCGTTCGAATGATGGACTAGGAACCAGTGAAAGTGACCAATGTACGTACTACCACAGCATCTAGCCATCCGATAATGCCGATGTGCTATGGATGCATGATTAATCTAATTTTTATTAATCTGATTTACAAACAATCTATTCAAATAAAACTTTTACAATTAGGGACCAACCTTAATTCGATAATTAGACCTTACTATCACGAATCCATATATGAACTTAACAAAAAAGAGAGGTTCCTTCCAATATAGTAAACTAGGCACCAAGTTCATACAAGGACACGAAAAAGGAATTCCATCCAACAAAGCCAAGTACGGCATAATGATTTACATGGACGGTAAGTCTATAGTCAATTCCATTTCATCCATCTCACAGGATAACCAATAGTTCAAGGTGCAAATTCAAGTGTGCGTTACAGTTATACAAATCACATATAAGTTACACCAAAGCATATTATAATACATGTTCACGTGAATCCCATGAGGCAAGGATTATATTCAAATGATTGAGCATTGTAAGGAGTGCACATGGGTGAATTAACCAATGCAAAAGGGCTACATATGTTATGTATTCCTATATAGATTTTTAAGATTAAAGATTCTTCCAAACGACCCTAAAATTAACACAGGTAACATAGATGTTACAAGAGATATCGCATGATTTACATGTTAATCAACATGATAATTATTAAATATTGATATTATTGCTCGACTAAAAATGTCAGAGGAAAGCTTGAATGGTAGATCTTCATGTTAGAATCAGAATTCATTAATTTCGATGCGGCCTAAGTGTAAAAAATTTGGGAGAAAGCTCCAAACCCTAAGTTAATCATAAATCTATCATTAATAACTTGGACTTGATGCTAATTAATTGTTCAAGAAGGGTTTAGAGGTTTACCTACTGTTGGGGACAAAAGTACAAGTCCGCAGACTCAGACTTAATGCCTCGGATCACCAAAGGATGTGCCAAATCCGAGGCATGATTCGCTAGACCGAGACAAAGGTTGAGTCGGTTCGGACGACTCATCAGCATTCCGGGCATGCGTCGAACCGAGGCAAAGGTTGAGTCGGTTCGGACAACTCATCAGCATTTCGGGCATGCGTCGGGCGGACCTCCTTACCAGATCGACCATCGCAGGATCAAGCCTCATCCCGGATATCTTGGGATAAGATCTCCGACCCCGAAGCTCACGGGATCGGATGAAGGCTCGAGATGGGCACGATCCTATCTCCGTGATACCAGGAGAAGCTCCCGCGCACAATATCAGGAAGAGAATCCTCGTGAGATTAAATGCCCCAGCAGCTATAAAAGAGGGACCCCGGTCACCTTGAGAGGTACGAGAAAGAATTCTCTCTAAAAACTCCTCAATACACTTAGACCCAGAATCCAGGGCTGACTTTGGCATCGGAGGGTCCCCTGCTCATGCCAGGGTCTCCTTTGTCCCCTTTCTGTGCAGGTACACGAAGGTCTAAGAAGAGGACAACCAGATTCTCGCATCAACAGCTTGGCGCCGTCTGTGGGAAGCGTACAAAAAGCCATCTCATATCTCTATACTGATTTCAATGGTGATGACTAGAAGGACGGTGCCAGAAGAAGATTTGAATGAGAATGCGATTACAAGGCCAGCGGGTCCAGTCGCGGTTCCCGCAGCCCAGAACCCACCTAACAACCGTCGACGAGGGGCGACCGGAACAAGCAACAATCAGCGGGGTCGCGACGATGGGCGGTTGGACAAGGAGGTTCAAGAAATTCGCTCCGATATGAATATGATGAAGCAAATGTTGAAACGAATGTATCAGCAACAAGTGCAGCCGCTCCCGCATCCTCAAGGGGAGACAGCGCGCTACCAACTACGGCGGTTGATCCTCAACCTTCCGCGCCGCAGTCTTTCCGGCCGAGCCAACCCCAAAGCGGATCAGAACCATCTCCGGCACAGTCAGCCAATGCTTCCCTACCCCCGACTGATCTTCGGCACGAGATAGAGCGAAGAAGGCGCAATCGCCCATCCATGGAAGGCACGGCAGAGAGCAGTGAACCTTGGAAAGCCGATATTCAAAATTTTAAAAGAGAAGTGCGGGAAGAGATGGCGAAAGAAATGGCGGACATGAAGCACGGCCGGAATGTATATTCAACCAGGTCCGAAGCGAAGGCGTCCCCCTTTGTGGACTCGGTACTGAAGGCCCGGTTGCCCGAGAGGTTTCGATTACCTCAAATCACTCCTTTCACCGGCAAGACCGACCCGACCGAGCATATTGAATGCTTCAGAACCTATATGGAGCTCCACGATGCCTCAGATGCAGTAATGTGTTGGGCCTTTTCTCTTACATTGACCGATGTAGCTCGACTGTGGTTCAAACAGTTGAAACCAAAGTCCATCAGTTCATTCGCTGAGCTGAGCGACGCCTTCCTTACCAACTTCATCGGCGGGAAGAAGAAATTGAAGCCCCCTACACATCTGAACAATGTAGTTCAAAAGCAGGGAGAGCTACTGAAAGATTATATCAAGCGTTTTAATTTGGAGATGCTCCAAGAAAACATTCAGAAGAAATGGCTCTCAATGCGCTCATGCAAGGAGTTAGAGATAAGTCATTCCTGGCATCTCTAGACAAAACCCCGCCCGATACTCTGGCAGAATTTATGGCACGGTCGGATAAGTATGCGAATGCCGAGGAAGCGCGAATCCTGCGTGAAACTAAAACTTTGGCCAAAGAGTCGCCCAAAAAGGAAGCCGACTCGGCCGGAGGAAGGAAGCGCAAGGATGATCAAGCGCGTGATGAGCGAAGGTCAGGCAAACGGCCGGATCGAAGATTTTCCACATATACTCCCCTGAACAAAACTCGGGAAGAGGTATTGATGGAAATAAAAAACGAAGGCTTTGTTAACTGGCCCAGTAAGCTCAGGAGTAATCCTAATCGGCGGGACAAGGATAAATACTGCCATTATCACCGTGATCACGGGCATAACACAAGTGATTGCCGTCACCTAAAAGAAGAGATCGAACGACTCATAAAAGACGGCCGACTCAGAGAACATATGGTTAAAGCAGCCGAGAGTCAGCCTATGGAAGAAATCCGGACGATTATTGGCGGTCCACAAGGTGGGGGCGACTCAAACAATGCACGAAGGAATCATGCAAGGAAACTTAGTCAACCTCAGTCCGAGCTCATGATTATAGGTCGGCCACCAAAGGAGAAAAAAAGGGAAAGATATTGCATATCGTTCACTGAGGAAGACGCCCGAGGTATCCATCACCCCCATGATGATGCGTTGATCGTCACCCTGGCGATCGCTAACCGAAAAGTGTTCCGGATCATCTGCAGACGTGTTGTTTATTCAGGCGTTCGACAAAATGGGGATCGAACGATCCACGTTACGCCCAGTTCGGACACCGTTGCTCGGTTTTTCCAGAGGACAAATACTGCCCGAAGGGACTGTCTCATTACCACTCACTGCTGGTAGTGCCCCACATCAGACGACGATGATGGTTGACTTCCTGGTCGTCGATCAACCCTCGGTATACAACGCAATACTCGGCCGACCTTCATTGAGTCTCCTCCAGGCCGTGGTATCCACGTACCATCTTTCAATGAAATTTTCGACAGAGTCGGGAGTCGGAATTGTCAAAGGAGACCAACAAGATGCGAGACAATGTTACATGATAGCTGTAAAAGGAGCCGCCGACAAGAGTCCGACCAACATACTAACAATCGAATCATTGGACCCTCGGGGCGAGAACTATGAACGAGGACAGCCGGTCGAAGATCTTATCTCGGTCCCCTTGGTCGAGACAGATGGATCCAAAACGGTACGAATTGGCTCGTCTCTGCAGTCCCCTTTGAAAGAAAAGCTGATAGCCCTGCTCCGTAGGTACGCCGACGTATTTGCCTGGAGTCATGAAGATATGCCCGGGATCGACCCCTCTGTGGTGGCTCACCGACTCAACGTCGATCCGTCGTATCGACCGATCCGACAGAAGCGACGACCGCTCGGCCCTGAACGATACGCCATCATTGAAAAAGAAGTCAACAAACTCCTCCAGGCTAATTTCATAGAAGAAATACACTATCCAGAGTGGGTCTCGAATGTCGTGCTTGTAAAGAAATCCAACGGGAAGTGGCGAGTCTGTATTGACTATACCGACTTAAATAAAGCCTGCCCCAAGGATAGCTTTCTACTTCCGAGGATAGACCAGCTAGTAGACAGTACCGCCGGACATGAGCTCCTTAGCTTCATGGATGCGTATTCAGGGTATAATCAAATTGTAATGCATCAAACAGATAAATCAAAAAGTACCTTTGTCACCGACAAAGGCCTTTATTGTTACCGAGTGATGCCATTTGGTTTGAAGAATGCCGGCGCAACTTATCAAAGGTTAGTTAACAAAATCTTTGCTCGGCTTATAGGCCAAACCATGGAAGTATACATCGACGACATGCTCGTCAAAAGCATACACGCGGCAGATCATGTGAATGATTTGGAAGAAATGTTTCTAATCCTACGGAAGTTCCGGATGAAGCTAAATCCGAGCAAATGTGCTTTTGGAGTAGGCTCCAGAAAATTCTTCGGTTTCTTGGTCAGTCAGCGAGGAATAGAGGAAAACCCTGAGAAAATAAAGGCTTTGATTGATATGGAATCCTCCAAAACCATTAAGGACATCCAAAGGTTGACCGGACGAGTAGCAGCACTTAATCGGTTCCTGTCCAGAGCCACGGATAAATGTCTCCCTTTCTTCAAACAATTAAAAGGAAGGCAAACAATGGGCTGGACGGAAGAATGTGAAGCGGCATTCCAACAATTAAAATCATGTCTCGGTTCTGCACCTCTCTTATCAAAGCCCGAATCGGGGGAGTCTTTGCTCCTTTACCTAGCGGTATCCGAGGCAGCGGTTAGCTCGGCTTTGATACGAGAATCCGAAGGAAAGCAACTGCCGGTTTACTACGTCAGCAAAGCATTATTGCCAGCAGAAACAAGGTACCCTAGTCTGAAAAAAATGGCCTTGGCTTTAATTACTTCCTCCCGCCGACTCAGGCCATACTTCCATGCCCATACCATCATCGTGATGACCGATCTTCCGCTTCGCCAAGTATTGCAGAAACCAGAGGCTTCCGGCCGACTCACTAAATGGGCTATCGAGCTGAGTGAGTTTGATATTCAATACAGACCAAAGGCAGCAATCAAAGGGCAAGCCGTAGCTGATTTTATAGCCGAGGGGACGCCTCCAACCGAACTCTCAGTAAACGATACGCCGAAGGACGGTGCAGTTCCGACACCAACCGCTCCCCTTTGCCCTATTCCATGGAAACTGTATGTCGACGGTTCTTCCAATTCGAAGGCCAGTGGGGCTGGGGTTGTGCTGGAAACTCCCGATAATACCTACATACAGTATGCCTTACAACTTGGATTCCAAGCGTCGAACAATACGGCAGAATACGAAGCATTATTGCTCGGCCTCCGACTCGCCGCTAGTATGGGAGTTACGCACCTAAGCGTTTTCAGCGACTCTCAGTTGGTTGTTAATCAAGTTACCGGTGTATACCAAACACGGAAAGACCAATTAAGAGCATATATGGAGAAAGCGAAAGAACTTGTCAATGGATTTCAGCTCTGTCGTGTCACTCGGATCCCTTGTATAGAAAACAGCAAAGCTGATTTATTAGCAAAGCTCGCCTCCGCCGATGAAGATGATATACCCAGGTTCGTCCCTATCGAATACGTCGACAAGCCGAGTGTAAATGAACCAATTGACGAGGCCGTCAACACAATCGACTCGGGACCTTCCTGGGTCGATTCAATCCGCCACTACCTTGACAAGGGAGAGCTGCCTAAAGATCGTGCCGAGGCTCGACGAGTTAAGATCCGAGCCTCTCGTTACACCATACTCAACGGAACCCTTTATAAGAAAGGCTACTACGCTCCGTTGTTGCGGTGCCTTAAACCCAGTGAGGCGAACTATGTATTACGAGAAATCCATGAAGGAATCTGCGGAAACCACTCTGGAGGGCGATCTCTCGCCTACAAGGTCCTACGACAGGGATACTACTGGCCCACTATCCAACATGACGCTCGCCAGCTCGTTCAAAAATGTCAACGATTCGCGGTAATTCCGAGGCAAGCACTCGAGGCACTGACACCGATGACCGGTCCCTGGCCTTCACACGGTGGGCGTCGACATCATAGGACCGCTCCCTATGGGAAAAGGTCGGACCAAGTTTGCTGTGGTAGCGTGGGCCGAGGCCGAACCATTAGCTAAAATAACCGAGCGAAGATCACCGAGTTTGTATGAAAAAATATTATCTGCCGATTCAGTATCATCATTACAGACAATGGAAGGCAATTCGATAATAGGAGCTTTCGCGAGATGTGCGACAACCTCAGAATCAGAAACGTTTATTCTTTGCCTCATCATCCTCAAACCAACGGACAAATTGAGGCGGTTAACAAGATTATCAAGCAACATCTTCGGACCAAGCTTGGCCGGGCCAAAGGAGCATGGGCCGAAGAGCTCCCGAAAATTCTTTGGGCTTACCGAACTACAGACAACCACAGGAGAGACTCCGTTTTCACTAGCTTATGGCTCGGAAGCCGTCACTCCCGTTGAAATCGGATTACCTTCGGCTCGAATCACCTCATTCAATGCAGAAGAGAATGAAGAACTCCTTGCACTCGGACTCGACCTTCTGGACGAACAAAGGGAAGTGGCGCGGCTGCGCACGGAGGCGCGGCAACGACAAGTGGCTCGGTTCTACAATACCCGAGTTAAGATTAGAAGGTTTCGAATGGGAGATATGGTTCTCCGGAAAGTATTTTCCAACACCAAGGAATTTGGGTCGGGTACGCTGGGACCCAATTGGGAAGGGCCCTACATCGTCTCGGGCACCATCCGACCAGGAACGTATCGGCTAGAAGACCTAAACGGACAACCATTGCCTCACCCTTGGAACGCTGAACACCTCAAGGTCTACTATCCTTAGTTCGGTACTCAATGTTTAAAGACTCTGAACTAAGAAAGATTAAAAGCCTAGTCAAATGAATAAAGCTAAGCATTTTTCTTTCATTTATCAAAACACATGCAAATACAACGTGTGATTACATCAAAGCAAAAATAAAAAATAAAAAATCAAAGGGCCCTGGTAACTGTCCTCATGCACCGGCCTCATCCCCTGCAGCAGTATCTTCAGCAGCGGCGTCCGGGTTCTCGGATTTCGAGGCTGCTCCACCCTCGATTTCTGAAAGGTCAAGATCAGGAAAAGATTTCTTTATATCCTTGACGCATTCCAGATATCCGCTCTGGAACAAGCGGTCTCTCTCGTCCTCGAACTCCGCCGACTCAAGGAAAGCTTGGACGGCTTGGTCCCTAGCCTTCTCGGCCTCCCGAATCTTCTCGTCGGCCTGCTGAATATGCTCCGCCGCCTCAAGCTTAGCCCGAGCTAAGTCATCTGCGCACGAAGCATGAACTGCGAGAACTTGCCGGTTCTCTTCTTCAGCTTCGGAGAGAAGAGCCAGTACCCGAGCAACCTCTGCTTTCGCTTCATCCAAGGCTCTTCTGGAGGAAGCCGCCTCTGCTCCCGCATCTTCGGCAGCCTTCCGGGCAAGGGCTGCCTCGCCTGTCAGGATGCCGACCCGGATTTCGGCCTCCTCGCGTCGCCCTTCGGCTTCCGACAGAAGAGTCTGCAGCCGATGAGCTGAGGATAGCTCCTTGCTGGCCTTAATCAGGCAGGGAGCGAGTTCGAAAAGCACCCTTGCTGCATGGCTGACGGTTTGCGAGGACGGAGCGTTGTGGAGCCTCACGAACTCTCTTTCGCCCCCATCCCCGATACCACCTGCTGCAGGACAGACGACCCTTCCTGGTTCGTCTCTTCCCCTCTGGAAGATGCGGTCCTCGTCTCGCCTTCCCCTCTGGAGGACGCGGCCCTGGCCTCTTCTTCCTGTCTCGGAACGTCCGCCTCAACGTTTACCGAGTCGGGTGCCGCCTGAGGATCCGAGGCAGCCACCGCCGTCTCTTCCGCCCTTTCTTCCGGGTCGGGAATTACGACAACGGATGGGGCAGAAGAACTCGCTGGCTCTTTCTCCTTTCGCACCACCCTTTGCTTCTTCGGCGGCTGGGGCTCCGACAGAAGAACTGACCGCGGAGGAGCCTTCAATTTCGTGACTGCCCTAAGGGGAGGACGAGCTCCAGTCATTTCTGAGGGAACCGGTTCGGGAACAATCTTGAGACTGGGACGGGCTTCGGGCAGATCTATATAAAAAAAAAAAAACGAAGTAAGTCAGGGCAAATTCAGAAAATTCAGAAGATACATTTTCAATTACCTGTGACTTCCGAGTCTAGACCTGCAAGATGAAGGTGCTCCGGCTGTAAAAGCACCTTCCAAGACCTATCTCCCGGGTCCAACGTCCTCAACTCCCTGATCCGAGCCGAGGCACTGGAGCCGAGCTTCGGCCGTTTCTTCGGAATATCTGCCAAACACAAGCCCGTCAGACTCAGAATATTACAAAAAAAAATGAAAAAGGGCGGGAGAGAGAAGACCCAAGTCACCTGCTCTCTGGAATGCCTGAGGAACACGAATCTCGCAAGACCCGGAATCATCCGTCTCCCAGCGACCACATGCCCAAAACCAACGCTCTCTCCAATGTTTGTTGGAAGTGGGAGGGTCAGTGATCAGGGAACCGCCTCCGCCTCGCCAAGCAGCGAAGACGTAAAAGCCAGGATAGTTCGGATTCACTCGCACTTGGTACAGGTGGAGAAATTCGTCGACTGTAAGCGGTGGCTGTTCCATCTCGGCCCACAACACCGCACACCCGAATAAGTTCCTCCACCCATTCGGGACTATCTGCCCCGGGGCAATCTGAATGCGAGACAAAACTCCCCGGACGATGGCCTGAAGGGGCAGGCGCAAGCCGCATTGCATTGACACTTGGTAAATCGCGACCGCCCAAGCAGGAGGGTGATTCGGCAAGTCATTCGAACGGGGGAGATAGGTGATGACCGACTCGGGGATGTGATACCCAATTCGGATTCTGTCCAAATCCGCCTCAATTAACACTGAGGGAACCGGACCGCTTAAATCTTCCCCCGATCCTTCTCCTTCAGACTCGGCGTGCGCCGATTCATTGACAGGAACTGGATCAGAGGTTCCCTCGGCAATTAACATTTCGTCTTCTTCCTCCTCATCTTCCTCCATGCCCCTTGAAAAGTTAGGCCTTCCCGGGCAGGTTAATAAAGATGACCCACCACGAGAAGGAACAACGGAAGCAGGGCGCTCCGCTGGAGCTTCAGTGACTCTCTCAGATAGAAAAGCAGCGTTGGCATCCACTGCTATCTCCGTCAGTAAGGAAGGCGATTCCGCAACATTCCAAAAACGTTGCGCTTCGCCTTCGTCTCCGGAAGCTCCCCCCTGGGGACTTCGAGAACTCCTATCCGCCATTATTATCTAATAAAAAGGAAGGAGAAACTCACCGGAGGGAGAAAGGAAAAAGGAAATGGCGGAAGGAAGCGCTGACGGTTAAGAGAGAGGAAAGGAAGAAGATGAAAGACTGAGAAGGCTCCAAAGGGAATGAAAAGTAGGAATGGCAATAGAAGTTCAAAATGCGGGACCCCCACCAATTTATAAGATTACCATACGGCAGAAGCAATTAATGGGGAAATGATTCGACGCCTGCATCGATTCCCCCACTCGACACGTGGCGCTCGTCGACTGACGGCAATAATGCCTTTGCTACGTGTCCAACCCTCATTGGCGGGATCAGCAATTTGACGGCTGACGGCGCATGCGATGTCAGGAACCGAACCGCCTCCCGTCAAAGGCGACACGGGACGCGTTAAATGACTACCTGAACCGACTCAAAACTCGCTACTCCTAAGTGTCATATGAAACACACGGAGTAGGGGGGGCTTATTGTTGGGGACAAAAGTACAAGTCCGCAGACTCAGACTTAATGCCTCGGATCACCAAAGGATGTGCCAAATCCGAGGCATGATTCGCTAGACCGAGACAAAGGTTAAGTCGGTTCGGACGACTCATCAGCATTCCGGGCATGCGTCGAACCGAGGCAAAGGTTGAGTCGGTTCGGACAACTCATCAGCATTTCGGGCATGCGTCGGGCGGACCTCCTTACCAAATCGACCATCGCAGGATCAAGCCTCATCCCGGATATCTTGGGATAAGATCTCCGACCCCGAAGCTCACGGGATCGGATGAAGGCTCGAGATGGGCACGATCCTATCTCCGTGATACCAGGAGAAGCTCCCGCGCACAATATCAGGAAGAGAATCCTCGTGAGATTAAATGCCCCAGCAGCTATAAAAGAGGGACCCCGGTCACCTTGAGAGGTACGAGAAAGAATTCTCTCTAAAAACTCCTCAATACACTTAGACCCAGAATCCAGGGCTGACTTTGGCATCGGAGGGTCCCCTGCTCAAGCCAGGGTCTCCTTTGTCCCCTTTCTGTGCAGGTACACGAAGGTCTAAGAAAAGGACAACCAGATTCTCGCATCAACACCTACTACAATATTGTCACGCCTCAAACTCAGAAATCGGGCTCACAAAATTTTCGATCGCCGAATCCGGCGCCGACAGCCTCCGTAGTGCCCCATTCTCGGATTCCGGCACTCATATGCCAGATTCTAATCCTGAGATCTTACAAGAAGGATTTTTTTAACATACATTTGTCTCATAAGAAGTATAACCACAAGTATACCCAAATCATAAAGGCAACATCATCACTACATATCTACTAATATAATCATTTGAGTACAATGTTAAAAGGGATATACATATATCGAAATTAAAGCTCTAGAGGACAACTGCATGCTCCAAGCTTAACGCTGCTGCAACCTAACCCCACCTGTATGCATCTATTGGCATAAGCTTACAAAAGCTTAGAAGGTGATGAAAGCGTGTGCACAAGATAAGTGCCAAGTATACCATAAAGCTCATAAATCATATATCATCGGAATAAGCGAAAATAATGACAAGATCATGAATCATACGATATCAGAGTAAACGAAAATATATTGGTAAGTCCATGAGTGCTATTAGCCGTATAAAGGCTATGCGATGCAAAACATAATAAGACAATAACAAATGCTGAGGATGCAATGCAATACGCAAATCCTGACGAGCCACGAATACCATTAACCTCATCTAGGTCATATAAGTGCAAAAAATATAGTAACCCAAAATGCTAAGTACTGCAGATGCAATATAATATGCGGCGTGAATGAAATGACCATGCTGGAATGTGAAGTCGGGATGATAGTACGTAGTATCGCAGGCTAAGGGGTCCACCACAAGGGACTTCTATCCAAACTAGTCCCATACCTAAATTTAGATAGTCCGACTCAATGTGGTAAACTCCTGATCTCAGGTTAGTCGCGTGCTCAACTGAAATCCTGGCCATGCGAAGGTACACGTAACAAATAGTTACGCACCACCAGCCTGAGTGGATGGTGAATGAATGAATGAATGGATATGAAATTCTTACTCAATAAGTCCACATATCAGTACGATTGCTCTCTAAAAAAGTTACCGGGGTCTATTACACTCCACACCGACTGCCTCCTCCCTAGTTGCACAGCCTAGTGAGTGGAAGAGACCTCACTATCTGCCTAGCCAGCAGTCTGCAAATACCTACTCGGCTCGTTGATAGCGGACCCATTTACGAGCTGATCATATTTAGCTTAGCTTACAGCCCCCTCACTCGGGCGGATAAGGCCACACCCCCTTCCAACCGACCACGACACAGTGGGAGACACGACCTCATGGTATAGGCACCGACGCTCATATTCCACTCAGTCTAGACATTGGAGCATCTCCTGGCCTTGGAGGATTCTGAGACTTTCACCTAAGGACATCCTAAGTGCCCACAGTGTTAGAACCAAGTATTTTCGGTGTCTCATTTAGCCATTCACGATGTGCCTGTGGAGGGCACGACTCTGATGTCGTTAGGGCATATAATGATCAAGTCACATGTATGCGAGATGCATGAGTCACACCATCTAGTCATGCAGCAATCCTGCGGGTACGACGCGATAATGTGGGCACTCCGTCTCATAAGGAGTCCCGTAAATAGTTTGCCCAATGGCGTATGCTATGATCAAACATTCCTCATATCAGGTATACATATAATGTATATGGGCACAAATCATGGAGTTATACTAAGCATTTTATGTGGTGATGAACTATCCTCACAATGAAGATGGGCCTAAATGGCCTATACACAATAAGTACGGGCCTATCAATGGGCCCTAGGGAGAGTTATAATGCGGACATTTAACCAACATTATTTTTACAATGTGGATGTCAAACCAACATTACTCCCAAGGCATAGCCCGCTATAAAGGTCAACACATAAACCACGGTGGAATCACATTACAATGTGCCTTATGTACATCCCATTGGGCCTCGACCCATGGGCCTTCAATACATCAATTGGGCCTCATAATGTGGGCCTCATATATCAAGGTGGGCCTCAACAATGGGCCACGAATGCATCAAGATGGGCCCCCTCAAATGGGCTTTATAATATTAAGGTGGGCCTTAACAATGGGTCTTATATATATCAAAGTGGGCCTCAACAATGGGCCACAAATGCATCAAGATATATATTTTTATATAAATGAATCACTTCAAAAGATCAACTAGATCGTACTCCAAATAACAGTGGTAACGATGATTTCCATCGTTAAAATCCTATAGGGCCCACTGTTATGTATTTTTGGGATCCGACCTATTCATAGGTTGACATGGAGATAAATGGAGTGAGAGCAAAAACATTAGCTCGATTGGAACTACTGTGGCCCTTAAGAAGTTTTGAATGGTGAATGTCACTGTCCCTACTATTTTTCAGCGGTGGGGATCCACTTGAACCTTGGATTTGACTCATTCTTTAGCTCATGCCAAAAATGAGCTTTTAAAGTGGATGGATAGTTTGGATGCAACACATGCATCATGGTGGGTCCCATATAGATGGACAGCATGGATGAAACATATACCTCATGGTGGGGTCCCCTGCCGTCCAGCAGCCAGCTAAAATATGGCTGGACGACATAGATAAAACACATACGTCATCATGGGTCCCACCGTCCAATGGTGTGGACAGTGTAGGCAAAATACATATACCATGGTGGGTTCCACCGTCCAGTCATCTCGACGGTGTGAATAAAACACATACATCATTGGTGGGTCACACGTAGGGCTCACCATGATGCTTATTTGCCATCCAATCTATTGACGAGGTCACACAAACCCGGATGAAGATTAAAAACAAATTTCATATTGATTCAAAACTTCTGCAGCAACCCAAAAGGGGTTTCAATGGTAGACGCTCAATCCCTGCCGTGTGGGCCACCTGAGTTCCAGATTGGGCTGATTTTTAGGGTGGGGCCCACTGCCCTAAGGGGCTATCAAATGCATGGTTTTGATGTTCAACGCACATCACGTGGGGCCCACAGCTGGGACCTGTGGGTCCCTACCTATCCGTCGGCCAAAACGCAGTAGGACGCTGCGCAGCGTCCTCTGGACATTGCAGCAGCACCTGCTGGTTATATTTATTAATTTTTTAAAACCATTTTCTCGCGGTTTTTCGCATGTAGGGCCCGCATTGGTAAAATCCAATACAACCATTGGTATCTATGGCCCAAGACAGACCCATCAAGCCTAATATTCAGTATGTTTTGGAGGTGTAGAAAGATCAGAGTACATTTTAACGGTGAAAACCACTGTTTTCTAAGCTATAGCCTGCCAGATAGTCGGATTGACTTCATTTTTCAGCTCAACGTCTAAAATGACATGGGGAATGGAATGAACGGCGTGGATTGGATTGATACATTAAGGTGGGGCCTGTATAAGTGGCCCACCCAAAAAGCTTAAATCAAACTGATCCTTTTTTTTTTTTTTACAAAGCACGTCCAGAGACACTGCCCACTGTCTGTTCACACTTAACTCCCTGGACAGACGACGTGAGTCAAGGTAGGGCCCCCATAGGCATGGCCCACTTGATTTGGATCAATCCAATATTTGTGTCTTGCCATCATCATAAGGTAGGGCCCACATGGCTTGGATGGCCATAGGGTCCACTTGATGGACGGTTTGGACACTGCATACACTTATCATGTGGCCCACAAAATAAATAAAAGAAGGAGAGAGAGAGAGAGAGAGAGAGAGAGAGAGAGACGTGATGATGGAGGGACCCCGACACTCTGAGCCATCCCTTGCATGATTTACAACATACATCAAGTGGGTCCCATTTCATATGGGCCCACCGATCAAAATCAATGGTGAAGATCCTTTCTCCACCAAATGGAAGGTCGAGATGACCCTATCCATGTAAGAAAAATAAACATCATGATGGGATCCATGGAGAATGGCCCCATCATGGAATGATCATGAGAATCAAGGTGGGCCATCGGCCACACCTAGGGTCCAAAGTGAGATCTATACCATCGATCGGTAGGCCTCACTTGGCCCATCATAAAAACATGAAACTAGCCTATAGAAGTACCCACCGTTCGATCTTCTTAGTCCGATGAAAAGCCGAGCTCCTTGTGTGTTACTTTGATGGTGGAAGATGAGAAATGAATGAGTAGGATGAAAGTTCTTGGGATGGAAAGTGAGCCACACAACTCACATTTTTCTCTTGGGAAAGGCTTGGACGTGCACCATTTTTGGTTGCTTAAAAAGTGTGTTGAGAAATGAGAGAGAGGGGGTTGTAAGGAGAGTGAGTGAGGGTGGGTGATGAATGTGAGTGATGGGTGAGGTAATGGTGTACTTGACATGTATGGGTGTATAAGAGAGAGGGTGAGAGAGAGTTGACTTTGTGGTTGCTTGGGGATGGGACATGTACTTGACATGTGAGGTGATTGATTGGATTAATTTGACATGATGTAGAGAATCTCTTGGGATTGCAAACGCGCAGCGTTTTCTTCGAAATAAACGCCAGCCCACATCTCTCTGCCAGGGTATCGGATCGGTGCGTGAGTCGCGGCGTTGAAACCGCGGCGATGGTGCGGTCGCAATGGTACAAGTCTTGGATTAAGCCAACTCAAATTTACAGGATACGACTAGGGTCGTGTGCAAACATCGATTATAGGTCACGGATTGTCGGACTTCGACGGGAAGGATCGCGGGAGTCGACGGAACAGTACGAACTAGGATACGGGTCTTACAAATATAATGATTTCTAACTTAATTTGATGAGGTGGGGGTTGAGCTCAGCACGAAATTGAAGCTCACATGGAGCCACTCTCAAATGCGGCTCCTGTAAGAGAATAGGCCACTTCTAATCGACTATTGGGACCTCAAAACATGATACGCGCAAACCCTAATATTAGAACTTTCGAGACTTGAAAGAGTACGAATGATCTCTAACCTAATTAGTTTTAAATGGGTAGAAATTTGGGAAAAGATACACAGGCATGACTAAAAGACTTCTTACCTAGCAAATGTGGGTGAATTTGACCCATGATCGAAGATTCTTCACTGAGAAAGACTCCGAATAGATCACACGACCCGAGTGCAGAGATGAGAAATCCGAATCGGCAAATCTACTTCCCTCTCACTCTCTCTTGATTTCTCATTCTTTCTCTCTGATTTTCTCCTTTTTTCTCTCTCAATCCCTAGGTTTTTGATGGGTTACATAAATGAAAAAATGGGTATCTACGGATATGTTAAGGGCATGCGTGCTAGACTTCAAGGGCAGTTGGGATGATCACCTGACTCTTGATGAGTTTACCTACAACAATAGCTTCTAATAAAGCATTGGCAAGGCTCCGTACATAGTACTTTAACGTTGTCCATGTTGCGCTCCACAATGTTGGGTTGAGGTTGGTGAAAGAAGCCTTTTGGGGCCTGAACTAGTTCAAGTTACTTCCGTGAAGATAGACATCATTCGAAAGTGTCTTTGTATTGCGTAGAGTAGGCAAAAGAGCAATGCAAACAATTGGAGGTGGGATCTTGAGTTTATTGTTGGCAACCACGTGTTTCTAAAGGTCTAACCATGAATGGCATGATGAGGTTCGGAAAGAAATGGAAGCTTACGCCCCAGTACATTGGTCCCTTTCAGATTTTGGACTGAGTCGGAGTTGTGGTATACCACCTTGCTTTGCTGCCAAGTTTAATAGATGTACACAATGTCTTCTACATCTCTATGCTCGAGAAGTATGTGATAGACCCTTCTCATGTTATTTAGTGGGAGAAAATTGAATTAAGGGACAACGACTCCTATGTCGAGGATACCCTCAAGGTTTTTTTTTTTTTTCCCAAAATGACAGCTCACATGTGAGATTTTCGTTACTTAATGCGGCTGCTCGGTCGACTTCTATCGGTCAGACCAATAGGGACTGACAGAACATGGTTTCATCCTGTTTTCCATCCACTCAGGTCGGTCGAACCGACAAAGCACTAATTCTTGGTCCTCAAGGTTGGATTGTGAGGATTCGGCCCCTCATGTAGTTGATTTCATTCTTATGCAAAATGTTATTGAGGTTTGTGTTTTTGGAATAAGGTTCCACTTACAAGTTCTCTAAGTTCTCAAGTTTCGGACATGTATGTGTGTATACGCGTAGACAAAGGAGGGGATTGTGAGGATCCAGCCCTTTATATAGTTGATTTCATTCTTGTACAAAATGTTATTGAGGTTTATGTTTTTGAAACAAGGTTCCACGTACAAGTTCTCTAAGTTCTCGAGTTTTTGACATGTATGTGTGCGTACATGCGGACACACATTTTACTTGAAAAAATTTAGAGTAACGTCCGAGGTCATCTAATACCCAAGTATTAGAGAGTTAGGGTCTTACACGGTCCATGCCCCAAAATGAGTTGGCAAAACAAATGAACAACCTAAATATACTATATGTATATTAAGGTGAGCCCCACGGTTATAGCCTTACTTGTAGTATTTTCCGGCCTCTCACTCCATACAATGCATGTTTGGCATGGAGGCAAATTGGGTACTACCATGTGTTGGCCGAGCATCCCCATCCCTTATTTAATGAGATTCGATTGGATGATATACTGATATTTTAGATGGAGCCCTCTAAATCATATTTAAAAGTTATTTGTATTTGCCTCAGCTAATATCTAAAGTAGCCTGCCATCCTATCGGTTCCCACCATGCAAGGGGTGTAAGGAGCTCAGACCATATGGGAAGAAGGACCCAATTCCCAACCCTTCGAAAGTTATTGAGTACTAGACTGGGCTCATCTATGACAACAACACATTGTTGAATCAAATCATGTCATTATGGAGGGTTCCTGCTCATGGCTCAGTGGTAGACCCCGTGGGTTTGAACACTGAGCTCATGGGTTTGAGTACGCTTGTGGTGTGTGTGGGTGTGAGGGTGTGGGTAAAAAAATGTCATTATCGGAGTTGGTGGTCACCATGCAATCCCCTTTAGTTTGAAAGTTATTGTCTTATTTTGAAAGGAGGATGCAGTTTGGCTAGCAACTGGCCCCAGCATGGCTAGCTAGCTAGTGTCAAAGCTCTATGGGCCCCACCATGATGTATTTTTCTCATTCATGCCTACCATCCAATTTGCCAGCTTATTTTGGGGGATGAGTCTAAAAATTAGAAAAATCCAAATCTCAGGCGGACTACACTAAAGGAAAATAATGTTGATTGAACAATCACCATTAAAAATTCCTGAAGCTATTGTAATTTTTTTATGTCATTCAACCTTTTCGATCAGGCCATACAAACGTGGATGAAAGGAAAACACAAATATCAGTTTGATCCAAAATTTTATAGTCCTAAAAAGTTTTCAATTGTAAGTACTCAACTCTCCGTTTTTCTGCAATGTGATCCACCTAAGATTCGGATCTGCTTAAGCCCTAAAATGAGCTGAAAAATGGTGGACCACGTGATAAAACACATACAACATAGTGGGGCCACAGAGCTTTGCATCAGCTAGCTAGCTGACGTTGGGGTCACTAGCCGAACCGTGTCCAAGAAGGACAAGAAGGTTGTAAGTTGAGGTACAGACCATCTCTGATAGTAAAGCGTGACCCAATCAAATGTTGTCATGCCTGGTCACCATGGGCATTCGTGGAGGAATGATCAACATGTACAATATACATTTGGACTTATTTGTTTTTTTTTTTGGGTTAGCTTGTTAGTACACACCCATGTCACTACACACACTCCATGTTAGCCACCCCCCTAGGGATCGATACCAAGACCTCAAGTGTTGAAACGAGTTATCTCCACTCAGTCTGCCAGTTGAGCTATAGATCTGGCTGTAAATATACATTTGGACTTGTTATAAAGTTAACATGCACCATGACATCTGGAAATCAACCACATGCGGATTTCGTCCAATCGCTCCATGAAGATGGAACCTAAGTGGGGCTCACGGTGATCTTTGTGGGAAATCCACTCTGTTCATCCATTTTTCCAGCTCATTTTAAGATACAATTTTTTTTATTTTATTTTATTTATTTATTTATTTATTTTTAAAGATTGATCCAGAACTCAAGTGGACCACCTAATAAGAAAAAGTGGGAGGAAAATGCTTATTGTTGAAGCCTTCTCAAGGTCCATGTGATGTTTATATATCATCCGAACTGTTCGTAAGGTCATTCCTATCGGGCACAAATTAAGTGTTATCGGCGTAACAACTTAGTGGGTGTTACCCTTACCATAGGGCCCACGTTGATGTTATGTTGTATATCCACTATGTTCATCCATTTTCCCACTCATTTTATGACAAAATCCAAAAAATTAAGCATATCCAAATCTTGGGTGGGCCACACCATAAGAAACAATGATAATTGAACACTCACTAATAAAAACTTCCCAACGCCCACTGTAAGCAGATCCATAATGTTTATTTGTCATCTAACTCATTGATAAGGTCAACCAGAACGAGATAAAAGGAAAATATAAAGATTATCTTGATCAAAAACTTTTACGGCCTACAAAAAGCTGTTAATGGTCATTCTCTTCTTTTTCTAATGGTATAGTCCACCAGAGATTTGGATCTACTTAAGTTCTGGGTTATAGTCCTTAAATGAGTTGAAAAAACATATGAGCGGTGTGGATATGAAACACATTCATCAAGATGAGCCCCACATGGTAAGGGTAACACCCACTAAGCTGTTACTCGGGTAACAGCTAATCCCCTCCCATTCTTCGTGGGACTTATGGGAAGCATAAAAATATTAGCCTATCTAAACTTTTATATCTGCACATGTTTCAATGGTCGATGTTTAATTTCCACTTTTTCCTTGTCATGAGGCCCACTTGAGCTTTACATTTGCCTTGTTTTCTGCCTCATGTCTTAAATGAATTGGCAAAACGGATTTAACAAGATGGATTTCTCACAAGCATCGTGATGAGCTCCATGTAGATCCATAGTGGGATCGTAGGCAATCCTTGTTCATGAACCACATGCTTTGTTAGCTTTTGATTTGGTTCGTTCACATGTCCTATACGAGCGTCTCAAAACTGATTGTGCCCTTGACTCAAACCAAACAACTTGACCCCAAGCACCAAAATAGGTAGATACGTCAAATGTGAGCGTATATGACCGAGACCTGAGAAGATCATTTGCCTATTCAACCACTCGCAAATATGGTTGTAAGACAATTAGGCGATTGTTGGAGGGTGGGGTTCTTCCTTCAAACATGGGTTGCACATTATCTTCCATACAAAATGACTTTTATAATTGGAAACCGTCAAACAAAAAAAAATACTTATAGTCAATCTTAGGGAGCAATAGTAAGATGCCTTTCTAAAAGAAGAAGTGATTGTATTGATACCAGAACAATTTAGCGCAAAAGCATAGACTTGGAATATTACAGCTAAAGATTATGACTAAGGATGACTGTTGCTCCTATGATAAAGTTAAAATATGAGAAGGAAAGATAATTTGATTTACTTGTTGGATTGGTATGAGATGTCTTGCTTTACTGATCTTTTTGCTATTTAGAAGTTTCTTTTGCGCCCTCAAGACGCTTCTCTCTTAATTTTAATGATTATGGCAGCTGAATCATTACCACGTTTGGTCTTACATGTCCTTTTGTCTTTTCTTGATTCGTGTCCCTCTGACCATTCATCTTCTCTCGACCATGCCCCATTATAAGATGACGTGTATCATCCAACTCAGCGC
The DNA here is from genome assembly GCF_029962835.1 of Magnolia sinica. Lineage (NCBI taxonomy): Eukaryota > Viridiplantae > Streptophyta > Magnoliopsida > Magnoliales > Magnoliaceae > Magnolia > Magnolia sinica. Next base: position 26,089,002 of record NC_080585.1, on the reverse strand, counting down.
TAACTGTACTTCCGTTAAAAGAGCTCTAAGTATCTATGAATATCTTTTGCATACTATTTCTTTCTTATGCAATGATAAGTGTCCTTTCCTCATTGGCTATTTCGGAAACGGTTAGAAATATGGTATAATATTGCTCCCCATATCACTTTGTGTAACGCCTCGAATTTCAAGGGCCGAGTAAATACTCGGCTCCCAAGATTCTGGGCATTATTTGAGCCTTACGAAGGCGGAAGTTCCTTTTATACGTTTAATGTGTTGTATCTGAGCATTAGCATAATTAGATTAAAATGGGCAACATGTTCCTAAACAACCGTAATGAAAGCGGGAAAGTCGAATAAACATGTTCAGTACATCGAGTCAGGGTACGGGCCTACAACTGGGCCCAATATATGTTTCAAGGTTCCAAAATGATGACAAAATGATAAATCAGATCCAAAACACCCAACACTTTCAATCAAGTAATACGCCACCTAGGTCGGCCCATCAGAAAGCTGGAAGAATGAGAACTCCTCCTAGTCTATGTACGCGTCTTTGAGCACATCCAACTTAGTGGTACCTGCATCTATGAACATATCTGGTTGGTGTTTTAAAAAACCATCCCTGAGTGGGAGTGAGTGATCAACTCAGTGGTTCCATTAACTATAAGTTTCACATGTTATCAACCAAATCAGTACATGGAAGGATATTCAGAGAAAAACAACATTTTCTAATAACACTTATTACGTGCGAAGCATGAAGGTATGACATGATGCATGCTCTTTCCAAACAACACTCATTCTCAAGAAACTTCAATGCCCATTTCGTGTATGCCAACACTTCCTCACAAGCGACCCAACGCCAAATCGCAAGTCCTACCTAATGCAATGCGATGAATGCAAGATGTTAGCCGAGTAATTATTTAGTCATATTCATCTAGGAATTTTTGGAGAAACTAGTGTACCCTCATTTCTTCGTGGTCTCAACAATGTAGAGGTTCGGAGCAGCCGAAGTAGCTCCTTACCTGTGTCCCATAATCCATGATCGAGTTCATCACTCGTGTGACATTTTTCCCATCGATATGAGGCTAACACTGGCCCAACTGATCTCTAAGGACCCAAATGACACAGTTCGGACGCCCGAGGTTAGGCGGTCCATCGACGGGTGGAGGGCGTTCACTATCACATAAGAGTTGTCACTCATACTTAAGCGTGGAACGATCGCGGTGTCATCTTGGTTTGGAAAGTCAGGCTACAGATATCTTGCTTGTTCATTTGTCACTACGGGGAGACTCGTCACTTCAGTGTAAGCTGATAGCTTGGACACGGTGTCCCATACCACCATGCCCGGCTCATGAGTCTTATGAATTGTACTACTAATTGTTTGAATTATTCTCATTTAATGGTAATGTGGGTAATCCAATTTCCATTCAGGGTTTTTACGATCCAAAGTTTCCAAGCAAATAGTCGACTTTTAGACCGGTTCAATCAACCTGGGGCACTTTAGCTCGACCGACATCGGTACAAATGTCCCACATAGTCTGGCTACTATTGGTCATCCGAGTTCAACACGGGTTGATCGGACAAGCTAAATGCGTGTTGTTTGGACCAGGCTCCTTAGTTTAGGCAGTTAGTCAACGTTCTCAAGGTGGGAAGTAACCAAGCATCTCTACAACTTAGCAATTACCATGTTACTCTAACATAATATTATTGTCACATCCATACGGGCATTTCATCGAACACATGAGTGCTAGTAGGTCTACACACTTATGTAAATATTATAATTAACACATGAGTAGCATTTGTTATCATAGTTCTACAATTTTATTTTTTTAACACACACACACACACACACACATACCCCCACACATTCACGTTGTAGTGGAATTTTGCCACCTATGGGTACTCGAACCTATGGGTACTCAAAATTTGAGTTAAGAACATCAGGCATTTCATCGAACATGTGAACTTCAACAGATCATTTTAACAAACAACTTGCAATTCATTTAAAGGTAGAACCACATAACTAATTAACGAAAATTGCTTATCACACACGATCGTTAACTGGACCCTCAGGGGTCGATAAAAGGCAACCTAAGATTAATTCTCCCCACCTTTGCGGTGAGCCTCCCTTCCTTAGCATTTTTAGGGACAGGGTTTGGCGGAGAGCGTTGAAAGCTATCCAACAGTAGGAGCTTATAAGGGAATTGGGAAAGAAATCCCGATTGATCTAGGGTTTGGGTCAAGGGTCGAATCTCACATTCTGTTACTCAAGAGAACTCGGAAGAGTTCCCGGTTGCGACACGGAGTCCTCCCGAAGGAGAGGAAAGCAATTCCTCTTGATTGGCTCCTCTCTTGCACCACTTTCCCCTCTTGGTTCCTTGCTTCTCTCCCCAAAAATATCTTAGGTCAAACAACAAATTCGTGTAAAGGGAGAGGAGTGTGGGAAATGGGGTATTTATAGTGCCAGTTTGGGTGCAAATGGCCCCAGTGACACTTGGTCCTTCATACTAACCCTATGGGAGATAGTTTTGGTTATTAGAGTCCCAAAGGGAGGCACACAGGGTAATCTGTGCCTTAGGGTAGCTATCCCAGTAATGGATAAGCTATAACCCCATTGCGGTTTGATGATCGGGCTCACTGATAGACTCAGAAGGCCCTAACTCCGATTAATGGTGACCGATCTTAGATCGGGTTCTAATTTGCCCAGATCTGGTCAAGACGACCGCCCTGATGGGTGCCTCATATTTGGTCGTCATCCAACGGTTTGAACATCACGACTTCACGTTCGAAGGAGGGTGCTAGTCTAATCTCAGGTTATTGTCCTGGCTATTCATACTCGTCATGCACTTAACTTGCGGGCCTAAGTTGAGAATCTTCTGGGCACCACCCTGACTCAACACCCGCGATGGGCATCAAGCTCGCTAAAATGGGTGCCTCCCAGAATTTCAGGCCCAATGGGCTGGTAACACCCGATCCACAATCGAAACGGCGAATCCAGTCACCCCTAGGAAGATTTGGTCCTTGGTGCCAACTCCAGGTCCTGGCTGGCATTTGGGGTTAGCCGCATTTGTGGCCTTGCTTGCTCATGATTTGGGCAGGGTAGTCATTAAGCCCCATGTGTCCTAAGCCCGCTAATCCCAACAGGTCAGTCAATTTACTTTGACTAGTAAGAAAATTTCCCATACGTTACACTTTACCTTTGGGCAAAAGAAGTGAAAGCGGCAGTGTCTCATTGTTCAATGCAATAAATGTGGCTGCTTGACTGGACAAAGACATGAAATTCAACCATCTTAGTCAAACTTGGCTCTCTCGGTTGAAAAACATCAAATTTAACTATCTTAGTTGAAAAACATCAAAGTCAGCTATCTTGGTCAAACTTGGCGATCTTCGTCAAAAAACATCAAATTCGACCATCTTGGTTGAACTCAGCCATCTTGGTAAAAAAAATATCAAATTTGAGTGCAACAATGGAGTCTATTAGTCAATCCATTCCAGATAAGGTTTATGGTACATTGGGGTGATAGTTCGGCCAAAAACTTGGCCTGCCACTTCTTAAACCAATTCTAAAATTTGGTCACGATCCACATGGTGAGGTTCGACCATCGAAGGTGGCTCAAAACTTACAGGGTATTGTTTCTCATTGTGAGCGATATTATTAGAAAATGATTGGCCCACAGGTATTCCTTGACCTTTAGAATAAAATTCATATTCTCCTTTTCAAATCGTCTGATCTCAATAAGAGGAGGAACATCCCGCACTTCATGTACTGAAGCAGGGTGCATGTTTCGTTGTGAAAGAAGTACTGGTGGTGCTAGTTGTATAAGCGCCACATTTCTAACAAAACTAGTTTCAACAGTTGAGGTACATAAATGGGTGCTCTTTTATAAAAAATAGTCATCATCTGATTTAAGCTCTCAGTCTGATTAGCCATGAACATGTTGAAGGTTTCAGTATGGATTCGTGATTGTTTGGCCTTAGCTCGTCACTACTCTGCAATATGTTGAATCTCCATTTGCATATCGTATAACCCATTTACCATTATTTCAAGAGGATTTTTTTAATATGAAGATGCCTTATTTGAGTTTGGCGGATTACGCCTTGAGTTTGGTTGTAGATTTAACAGCTCAGGCGCTAGTTGTACATGTATTTCATCCTCTGGTGCAGGAGGTTCACTAACTACAGAAGTATTACGAGTACCTATTCGGCTTATGCTTTTATCAAAATTGTTGCACGGCCAGTGCACATTGAATATTTATGGCAACCAAGTAGTTTTTAATTTTACCAGGCATGTCAAAAATTATTAGCTTTCGATTTAGTTTGGTCATGTGTGACCTATGCGGGCTTGCCAAAATTGATTGTGTGACTCGATTTAAACTGAACCACTTGACCGCAAGCACCACGTAGGTAGATACATCAAACGTGAACATATATGAACAAGACTTGAGAAAATCAATTACATATTTAGCCATTCGTAATATAGTTGTAAGATGATCAGTCGATTATCAGAGAGTGAGGTTCTTCCTTTGAAGATGGTTTACACCTTGCCTTTCATACGAAAAGACTTTTATAAACGGAAATAATTAAACATAAAAAAATACTTACGATCGATCTCAGGGAGCAACAATAAGAGGCCTTTATGAAAGATAAAGTGATTTTATTGATATTTGGAATAGTCTCGCGCAAAAGCATAAACTTGAATTACAACTAAAAATTATCGTCACTGAATTATAAATAAAGATTATAGCTACTTTTAAGATAGAGCTAAGATATAATAAGTAAAGATAATTTAATTTGTTTGTTGGATTGATATGAAACATCTTACCTTGTTGATATTTTTGATATTTATACTTTCTTCTTTTCCTTCCAAACACTTCTCTTTTTATTTCTTAATTAATTATGACAACTGAATTATTATCATATTTGGTTTTCTATATGCTTTCGTCTCTTCTCAACACGTGTTCTTTTGACCATTCATATTCTCTTGATCATGTTCATCTATGACTATGCCTTATTATAAAATGATATAATGATATATATCATCCAGCTCAACGTTAGCTGGACTTTAGTGAACAACAATCCCAATATCTCTGAATATCTTTGACATGTTATTTAACAATGTTAAGGTGGTAACTGTACCACATGGCCCCGCAAAACGACGCGGAACGTGTACTACTCGTCCCTAGTTAGAACCACCAGGGGTTTTAAGGGGTCACCTTGATGCCTGGATTTTATCCATGCTCTACGTTCATTTTGCCACAAGCGAAAGACATAGATCTAACTCTCTGGAACACACCCTCGGAGGCGGCACTAGTAACGACACCCTTAGTTGAAACCTTCCTAGGGCCCACCGTGATAGTAAATTACCATCCAACATGCTTATAAGGTCACAAAGACCTGGATGAAGGAAAATAAGAAGAAGCAAATATCAGCTTGATCCAAAATTTCTGTGGCCCCAAAAAAAGTTTTCAATGGTAAGTATTTAATCCCCACTGTGAGGTCCACTTGACCCATGAAACTCCCTCATTTTTGGGCTTCTACTTTAAAATGAAATGAAAAAATGGATGAGGGGTGTGGATAAGTGCCACACATCACGGTGGTCCCTCAGAGACCCCGTGAGTTCCTAGGTAGGGACCGGCCGGGTAGTACCCAATTCGCGTACACCTCAACCGGGTCGCACCTAATCTGCGTGTGGTTCGAGAAAGTGAGATAGGGGAGCAGATTAGGTGCGGCCTGGGCTACACAAAACACGGTGCGGCCTTTGCTGTGAGGCCTATCTTGATGTATGTATTTTATATCCACGCCATTAATCCGTTTCCCCCCTTCATTTTAGGGCATTAGCCTATAAATGAAAGATTCGAATCACAGTGGACCGCACCTTAAGAACAGTGTTTTTTGAACGTCCACTATTGAAAACTTTTTATGGTCTACCGTAATATATATATAATTTCCATCCATCTTTTCGATAAGGTTAACAGACCTTGATGAATGGAAAAATCAAATTTCAGCTTGATCCAAAACTTTGTGGCTCAAAGATGTGTTTAATGGTTAATTATCACTGTTTCCTCTATTGTGATACACATGAGATTTTGATATGCTTTGTTTTTGGACTCATGTCCTAACATGGTTAGGAAAACAGATGAACGGCGTGGATATATACATCAAGGTGGGCCTTATGGTCAGGGTCGCATCGCGTTGGGGGTTGATTGGGACGTGGATTGCGTCCTACCCCCAGCCCGTCACTAGCCCGAACGGGCAGTTCTGCTGGCCGGCCCACCGTGATGTATCTGTACATCCAAGCCCTCCATCCCTTTCTCAGATCATTTTAAACACAAAAATGAGTCAGATATAACTCTCAAATAGACCGCACCAAATAATAAGCTCGGTTGCATTAAATGCCAGTGGCATTAAGTGCAAGAGTCACCTGTGGTCCACTTTATCGTTGGATCCACCTCATTTTTGTTTTCATTACTTAAGGGCCTGTTTAGCCCGTTGCATTGGAAAGGATTAGATGGGATGGGAAACATAATTATTATCAAAGGCGAGGATTGTTGCCACGGGATAAGCTTAATTCCTGCTCTGTTTACTTTGTTTGTAAGACGGTGGTACATTGAAAGGATATACCTACCATCATTTGAAACTACTGAGATTAACACACATGTTATATCTAAACTGTTCATTTGTTTTGTAACCTTATTTTATGGCATGGGCCTAAAAATGAGGCAGATCCAAGACTTATGTAGCTCCAGAGAAGTTTTCAACGGTAAGTATTCAATCCCCGTTGCTTTCTATGCTAGGGTCCACTTGAGCTTTAGATCTACCTAATTTTTTAGCACATGCTCTAAAATAATCTCAAAAAATGGGTGAATGGTGTGGATATAGGCCACACATCATGGTGAGACCTACACAACTTGCTAACATTGAATAAAATTGGCACGGGACCCAGTATGATTCCATCTAACCTACTTCCAAGCTTTTCCACTCTCCCCCAGCCTGAAGTGGAATTGGCACCGGACGAGACGCAATTCCATCCCACCTAAGCCCATCTAATCCAGCCGGTCAAACCGGCCCTACCGCCCACAGAACTGGGCGTTCAGGGCTAGAGACACGGGGGTAGGACGCAATCCGCGCCCAGTTGATTAGGTACGGCACTGGCCTCGCCCAATACGGTACTTCCTTATCATGGGCCATCTTGATGTATTTATTCTATATCCATACCGTCCTTCCATTTTTCCATATCAGTTTACGGACATGAGACCTAAAATTAAAGATTCAAATCTCAGGTTGACCGTATAATAAGAAAAAGTGGTGATTGACCGCCTTACCATTAAAAAATTCCTATGACCCAATGTAATGTTTCAGTAATATATTTTTGACATCCGACGTTTTGAAAAGGTTACATAAACATGGATGAATGAAAAATAAATAAATATCAGCTTGATCTCTCATTAATATTCAATCACCACTGTTTCCTATTGTATGGTCAACTTTAGAATTGGATTTACTTCATTTTTGGAATCATTATTAATATGATCTATAAAAAATGGATGGACGGCATAGATATGGAATACTTACTTTAACGTGGGCCCCATGTTAAGGGCCGCACCGTCTACGGTAAAACCCGGGCCGCATCTAATACACTCCCCTCACGCAATCCGCTCCTGTGAGAGAGCTTTCCTGTATTCCTCTAGAAGAACATGATAAACCATTCATAAGATAATACCAATCGGATGCGAATTTCCTGCGACGGCAATGAGAGCGGATTAGGTGATACCCCGGCCTCACCCTAGACGGTGCACCCCTTACCGTGGGGCCTACCTTGATGTATGTATTATGTATCTACACCGTCCATCCGTTTTTCCAGAATATTTTAGTGAATTATTCCAAAAATGAAACAGATTCAGTTATCAGGTGGACCATACCACAAGAAAGAATATTGATTGACCATAGTCCACGAGAATTTTGGATCAAGCTGGTACGTGTTTTTTTCCATCATCCAGGCTTACGTGACCTTATCAACGGATTGGATTTTAAATAAACACTACGGAAACATTAAGTTGTGAAGTTTTTAATGGTAAGACGGTCAATCACCACCGTTTGTTATGGCATGGTCATCCTCAGAAGTATCTCTTCGTTTTTGGACACAGGGAAATTTCCAACAGTAGGCATTTTCTTCCTCAAAATTTCCTTTCCTTTTATGTTGCCAACTTGAGTCTTAGATTCATCTTATTTTTGTCTCGTGGTGTAAAATAATCTTTCAAAATGGATGGACGGAGTAGATTTCTCACAAGAATCACAGTGGACCCCACTTAGCTTCCAACGGTAGGCAATCTACGTACACTCCAATCTGTAGATATATGTTATGAGTGTTTATGTGCATATGGACGTTTGTTGCCGTCGGCCCGTCGCTTTCTAGATATTTTTCTTTTCTTTCTAGAGTCACACTAGCGTGGCTGCGCGCGTGTGATGGTGAAGGCGCCCTGCATCACACCTTCTGATATTTTACACCTGTTGCACATCCGGTCCATTCGTGAGGAGAAAATTATAGTTGATATCATCCACTTCAAGATTCAGGGAGGTCCATTAGTTATATGATCATTATTCTAGTAGAAATTTGGACAGTCAAAGCACATTGATGAATGGACAAATTTTAAAGTCCATTATTGAAGATCTTACCAGGAGTCTAGCATTTTCTTCTACTCATTAAACGAACAATGTAGAAGTTTCGTATAAATGATCCGAATTTATCACACGCATGACAAGTTAATACGTGTGTGGAGATGTCCCTTCGTCATCTCATTTCACTCGCGCGAGTTCCTTTCACATTCCGTCGTTTTCTTATCAAGATAAATGCTCACATTTAACCGCATGGACGATGGTTACAGTTCACCTAAGTGTATATGTTAATCGTTATCAGTGAATTCCAAATCCACTCCGTCCAACAGGTTTATCTGATTGTATATATTGTATTTATAAAATATTTCCCCTATTAAATAATTATTTAGGACACAAGGACGAAATATTTCATAGACGTTGATAAATAATTAAATATAATTATGCTCTGCTTTATAAATGAAATGGGACATACTTCTACAAACATTGCTTCAGGTGGTAATAAAACCTATTGGATGCGGTAGATATCGTACGAACATGATATGTTTAAAGTTATAAGTGGGTGGATGGTAACTTAATCGTCCAACCATTTGGATACGAGAATCTCTTATCTTATATTGACAATTTGAAGTCGGTTCATATTCATGTGTACCCGTACCAGCAATAAAAGGATCGGTTGGGTGGCGATGACCTATCAATAAACTTTTCCTCTATTTTTGGGATTGCGTCGTATATAACAACGTACTAACCAACTTCCTTCATTGGATAAAAAAAAAAACTTAAGTAGCAAAGCAGACATCTATTCATACAAATAAATCCAGGAAGAAAAAAATATCCCTACCCTGTATGGCTGTACAACGAGTTATGTTGAGTTGATATGGGCCAAGCTCGGCTTGGCTCGTCCATGTTATACTTGAGTTTGAGCTCAATCTCAGCATTGAAGCTTGGTTTGTTTGCCAAAGCTTTTATGTTGAGTTCAAGTCAAGTTAATGGTTTAAGTAGAGTCAAGTTTATCTTAAGCCAAGTCAAGGAGAAATACATTATAGTTGAACTTGGCTTGAGCTCAACTCAAGCTTTAGTAAACAAGCTTGACTCTCCTTGAGTCGGCTTTTTAAGCCGAGTTAATCCGAGCTGAGTCGAGCGAGCTTTTTGAGCTAGGTTGACTCGTGCACGACCCTACTATTTTTTCAGCTACTTTACCCTAATAGGGAGTATTTTCATCAAAAAATTAACGTTATTACCTTAAAAATTACCTTTGGTGAGATAAGTTTTTGGGCGGCAGAAAAAAAAAAGTGTCCGAACTCACTAATTTTTTCTTATATTTGGGGGTATGTTTTTAGTATAAACTCGATGGAGCACCTACCAATTTTTACTCGACCCGAACAAAATCTACTAAACCAAATTACACCTCTAATCATATAAAGGAACCCATAAAGATATTTTTTCACCTACTTTATCCTATTGATTAGGTGTATTTTTGTCCACAACCCTACTTCTGGACCCTAAAATACTCCATTAGTAGCATAAGTTGTCGCGCGTGGGATAAAAAAAAGCATGATACAAAAAAATCACCGGTGCTAATTTTTTCTTTTTGGGCCCATCCTGTTGCTTATATGCCATAAAATTCGGAAGCAGATTGGCCGACATAGATACGTGTCCTGAGAAGACGAGCCAAAGTTGTAGGAACGGTTCGGAGGAGATCAAAGTTACATTGGCCCTGCAATGATGTATTTATTATATCCACACCGTTCATCCATTTTTTAAAGATCATTTTAGAGCATTAGACAAAAATGTGAATCATATCCAAAACTTAAATGGACCACACCAAAAATAGCAACGTGGATAATGATTTTCACCGTTAAAAACTTCGTAGGGCTTATCATAACATTTATTTTCCATCCAATCTGTTAATAAGGTCAAGAATATATGTATGAAGAGGAAAAACAAATTTCATATTCATCCGAAATTTCTGTGACCCCCAAATGGGTTTCAATGGGATGTTCAATTCCCCACTGCTTTTTGCAGTGTGGTCTAATTTAACTTTAGATATTTCTTATTTTTCGTGTCAACCCTTAATACGAGCTCTTCAAATGGATGGACGGTTTGGATATAACACATACCTCATGATGTGACCCACAGAACTTGCTGACGTCGATAGTGTATGGTACACCAGCCAATCCGCTTCCGTGAAAGGTGTTGGGATGAAGGAAATAAATGAAAATCAGACCATTTCAAAACGTAGGTGGGCCACACCAAGGGAATTTAGAGGTCTGAGTTAGGATTATGCTTGTTCGCTGTGGCCCACCTAAGTTTAGGAACCGCCTGATGTTTGGTAAAACGATGGACAGGATGGATAGGACTGAATGGCCATAGAGAATCCCGGTACAACCACAAGTTGCGGTGATGATACCGATACCATATCAGCGCACCTCCTACAGGATTATAGCAATCCACACACGTGCACATGACCCCTGTAAACGTGAAAATAATACGTCAATCCAAACCGTTAAGATAATGGAAATCATTCCAGATTGAATAAATACCGAAAATTTCACAGAACTCTCGATCCTATCTCCTCAACTGGCGTTCATTAAATGAATGGTTGATAAAAGAAAAAATAGTCAACCGTCCAAAATCCAAAAAAGGAGCGTCCATCCATCCTAGTAAAATGTCACTCAATGATCTTAATATGGAACATGTCCCATCTGAAGTGTTTCCCACTAATTGGACGGTCTAGTCTGAGATACAAATATGCCAACGTGTACGATTCTGTGTGGACGTGTAAGAATCGTTACACTCCGCCGAGTATTATATGTTATTTTGGGATCCTTAGTTTCGAAGCAAAACGACTCCTTGGAGCTTATAAAACTCTCTGAACTGTCGCTTCTTTCTTCCATTTCTCAGAGAGAGAGAGAGAGAGAGAGAGAGAGAAAATGTACGGCCCACCATCGAATCAGGAGATGTCATACTACGAGCACGTGCAGAAGCGGCACGAGGAGAAGGGCTGCCTCTACGCTTGGTATTTTCCCTTCTTCTATATGATCCAGTGCTCTCACCTCTACATTTTTTTAATGCTCCTATTTGCATCGGGACGCTTGGATGGTACAATCTATCGATCCTGACCGTTCGTTAGGACTCGTGCATATTTATTGGCATGAAATTCAGTGTCTAGGAATTGGTTGACCGGTCGAGATTGTACCGATCCGGACCGACTGTTAGTTAAATGGACGGTCAAGGTTGTTTATGAAAGGTGGTTCTAATCGGAACCATTTATTCTTTGGGGGTTTTTCGTGGATGGGTTATGGGAGACCGTGTAAGAGGTCAATCCTAACCGTCACATCCGTGGGTTGGAAAATTGATGGATCTTGGAAATAAGGGAAATCTGTGTACCGATCTGATTATCGTTTCTGTGTTTTCTTTTACATTGTTACCATTGAAATGTGGGCTGGGGCTAATGGACGGTTCTGATCGGTTGATCGTACTGTCAAAGTGCTACGATGTAACTAGGAGCTCTATAACTTTGATTGATATGAGAGCACCGCATCATTTCTCCTCACTTCTCGTTTTTGTCTTTGTTTCTGCTTTTGTTGTACGAATCTGGTAAAGTCACACACGTACCTGATTTTTGCGAGCGAGAAGAATTAATCGGAGCTCGCACACGTGTGCCGTTAGCACGCGCGTTTGCACGTGGATGGGCAGCGCTCCACACGCTTTTCTGCACTTTATTACGCACCATGGTGCTGCACTTTTTGTGGTCGTCCAAAGACTACCCAGACCCGGTAAATGATCTTGACCGTTGGTTCATGGGCCCGACTGATGCTCTTGTATGGAGCATTGGCTGTCGGTCTGCACAGCGGGTCCATCAAAAGGCACGTCGATGGAGTTGTTCTGGAGCAAGAGCTCGCGTGCATCACATATCATGTTCTGGACACGTGGACGGTCCAAAAGACGGGAGCAGATTAGGTAAGACCCCCGGCGTCAGCCAAGATGGTGCGGCCCTTATCGTGGGGCCCACCTTGATGTGTGTGTTCTGTATCCATACCGTCCATCCGTTTTTCCAGATCATTTTAGGCATGATCCCAAAAATGAAGAAGACCCAATTATCAGGTGAACCATACTCTAGGAGAACACCCTACCGTTGAAAACTTCTCGGGGCAACCTTAATGTTTCCGTATGTTTATTTTCCATCCAATCTCTTGATAAGCTCACATAAGCATGATGAAGGGACAAAAGAAATCTCAGTTTGATCCAAAACTTTTATGGCCCACTAATGGTCAATATCCACTGTTTCCTATGGTATGGTCCACCTGAAAATTCGATCTGCTTCATTTTTTTGGACAATTACCTAAAATGATATGTAAAAACGGATGTACAGCGTAGATTACATACATCAAGGTGGGCCCCGGTCTTGGGTGAGTCCGGGCTCACCTAATCGGCTCCCCCACAACACCAATCAGGATCATCACGTGCACCCCGTTGGACGGTTTTTTTTTTATTTTTTTTATTTTTTTTATTTAAATTATGTTTGTTCTGATCGGAGGCGGGTTGCCTGCTACCCCCTGCCAGGACGGACTCGGTCCTGGCAGGTGCTCTGTGGGGCCGACAGTGATGTATGTACTTTATCCACGCCATCCATCCATTTTAATGCATGAGTCTAGAAAGGAAGCAGATCTAAGGCTCAGGTGGGGCCACATCACAGGAAAAAGTAAGGATTGACATCTCCCGTCGAAAATTTCTCGGGGCCACATGAGTTTGGATCGAGCTGATATTCGTGTTTTCCCTTCATCCAGGTCTATCTGACCTTATGAACAGGTTGGATGGTAAATGAACATCACGGTGGGCCCTATGATGGTTTCAACGGTGGTGTCATGCTTCTTGTGGTGTGGCCCACTTGAGCCTTGGATCTGTCTCCTTTCTTGATCATGCGTAAAATGATCTATTAAGATGAATGAACGGCGTGGATGAAACGCATGCATCACTCTGGGCCCCACAGAGTCCCTGTCAGGAGCGAGTTTGTACTCGCAGGGGTTGGACGCAAGCCGCGTCCGTTATAGCGGTACGATTATATTCGCCGCCGCCCCCTTAGAAGGGAAAGATCATGTGTTAGTCTGGCACAATTTGAACAGTGGTCGTGATTCGTTTTCCTCGCATGTGGCACTGATATACAGCTATCCAGACCATCAAAATTGTTGGTCCTACTGTGGATAGGGAATTGATATAAAATCCCAGTAATCAAGAAATTCTAACCATCCAAATGATGGCTATCAAATGGATGGTTAGTCTGTGGTCAAAATTTTTGAAGGGAAATCTGATAGTTAATAGTGTTCTGAGTGAAAATTTAGGTTATGGTCCAATCTACATGGGACCCACGGTAGGGTCAGCGATTTGAACAGTCTGGATCACCGTTCAATGACTCCATGTGTACGGTTGAAGAGTCTCCACCACTTTTGAAGTGATGGAAAACCGACACGCTGCCGATATAGCGCGCACGACATCCAAGCTTTCGGAAACGGATGGCTACTCCCCCTGCCACCAGCCAATGGCTGATGGTCGGTGCTCTGTGGGCCCCACCATAATATATGTGTTTCATCCATGCCGTCCATCTATTTTTACAGATCATTTTATGATATGAGACAAAAATTGAGATATATCCCAATCTCAAGTGGACCACATTATAGGAAACAGTGTTGAATGAATATCGACTATTAAAAACTTTTTGGGGGCCATAAAAGTCTTGGATCAAGCTGCGCTTTGTTTGTTCCCTTCATCTGGGTCTGTATGACCTAAACAAGAGATTCGATGTCAAATAAACAGTACAGTGGGCCTTAGGAGGATTTTAATGGTGGATATCCAATCACTATTGTTTTCCTGTGGTGTGGTCCACCTGAGATTTAAGTCCCTCTAATTTTTTGCAACAATCCGAAATCGGATTGCGTACTGAGTTACTCAGTAGGCGCTTATCGTACTGAGTAAACTCTGTTGGGTGCACCGTGAATGTATCTGGTCTATCCACTCCGTCCATCTGTTTTTCCATTCTATTTTAACTGTTGAGACCAAAATTTAAGTATACCCAAAGATCAGGTGGACCATACCATAAGAAATAGTTGGAATAATGACTTCCACCGTTGAAACCTTTCTAGGGCCCAAAGTGATTTTTATTTCTCATCCAACCTCTGTTCATGTAATCACACAGACATAGATGAAGGGAAAACACAAATACGACTTGATCCAAACCTTCTGTGGCCCCCAAGAAATTTTCAATGGTAGATATTCAATTCACAATGTTGCCTATAACGTGGTCCATTTAAGGTTTAGATATACTAAATTTTTATATTCGAGCACTAAAATTATCTGGTAAAATGGATGGACGGAGTGGATAAAATAAATATATCACGGTGGACCCCACAGAGTTTAAGCGTACTGAGTTACTCAGTACGCAATCCGCTTCCGTGCATGCATGTGGAAGAGCTGGGTCTAATCACATGCGGGCCAGTCCATGGTACATCCAGTGGATGGACGGTCAGACATCTTTGGCTAAACAATCTCGTCCACCAGATGATCTTGACTCTCTGATTTGTGGCCCCCCAAATGGATGGTTCTCAACCACCCTGATCGAACGATCTTCAGCTCTGGTATTTATTTGATGTTTGTTTTGCAGCTTGTTCGCTGCGTGTTGCTGCTTTTGCTGCTACGAGACGTGCGAGTGCTGCTTTGACATTCTCTGCTGTTGCTGCCCTTAAAATGCAATCCCCATTACCCCATTTGGCTGTTATCAGTTTTAGTTTTCTCAAATCTACTTCTTCATGCTTTAGGATATGGACTTGCTGCTAGGAATGGGGGGTTGAATTAAGTAGTTTGTGTGAATTTTCCCTTCACAAATAACTATGAAATTGTGATTTGGGCTTGTTGTTACTATGTTTTAGTTGATATCCATGGATTGATAGAGAGATTAATGTGAGCCATTTGATCAATGCAGTGGGCCTTGATATTGATGAGTGTCAAAGACTGCTAATACAGTGGGCCAGTCTAAATAAAATGCTTCTATCAAAAGAAGTGTTTTTTAGTTGGTTGATCCACATTAGGGAATTCTAACCAAGGTTTAAAACAGTGTGTCGGTTCGTATCATTCACCACTGATTTGGCTCTGTATCTGGTAGGGCTGATATTTCATTCGCAATACAGATACATACCTGTTTCAGACAATGTTTTAAACCTTGATTCTGACTAGGGCAACAAGAAAGAGAGAAGAAGAAAAGAAAAATAACAATTATTGGCCCAAATTCTTCATCTTCTTTATTTTTAATTTTTTAGGGTTGTTGGCTCAATGGCTCCTATTGGTTCGGCGTCGGTCATCGTGTTATGTATGCATGTGTTGGAACCAATTGTGGCTCAAAACCGAAATAGTCGGTTAAGATTGGATTTGAGAAGATCAGGCTAACTACTCTACTACTAATTGCGCATAATCAAAGTGATTTGCAAAGGGGAGAGTTTGTCCTTCTGATGAACTTGTGATTAAGCGCGTAATAGCTTGACACTCTTCGGCAATAAGAGAATACAATTAGAAAGAATTATTAGGTTGCAACCGATCAATTAAATAAAAGAGTATTAGTAACACTCGGCTAACAACGTAAAATAAGAAAAAGAAAAATGATAACTAATGATAATCTATTCATATGAGGAACAATCGTGTGTTTGTGGTAAAAAGGTCATCGGGTCATGAGAGCTAGATCGCTTTCTTAGCTGGCTTCATAGCTAGCCGGTTGTTGGGAACAACAATCCATTTATCATGAGGGGAACTTTGTTATGCGAAACACTCATGGTTCGTGTGAGGGTAGACATCTGTTCGCCTCTCAGCTGGTTTGTAGTTGGACGATCATTGTAGCAACTATCCGTTCATTGTGCAGGACTGGATTCCGTGGTAAGACTGCCATTGGCGAGTGGATCTTCGATGGTTCATTCATTGTATGATGGGGTTTTGCGGCAAGACAATCATTGGTAAACAACGGTCCATTCAACACTCTGCACAATGGAACTTTGTAGTCAAGTCGATGACCGTTCGATACTCAGCCATGATACTTTGTGGTGAGAAGGTTGGCGGAGTGACAACCTGTTTGTCGCTTTAGGTCCTCATTTTGTGGTGAGATAATTGTGAGATTTTGAGAACAATTATCTGTGTATTCCTTGGATCCTAAATATGTAGGTGCAAAACTGTCATGGAACAACCACCTATTCATTACTCAACTAGGCTTTCTGGTGAAGCTGCTATAATTAAACAACAACCTATTTGTCACTTGGTTGAGCTATGTGGCGAGATGGTCAAGCGGATCACTAAGCTTTTGGCAAGATGACCTCGTTGGCCATTCCTTTGATACTTAGTTGTCTTCTTAGGTTTGATGACATGATCATAGACATAGAGTGCATATTTTAACTTACTCTAATATACTTAATCCAAGATGATTTTGTAGCATGGCTCTGGCTTTGACAATAAATGTCCAAGGTAGACAGAAGTTAAGCAACATATAGCTTAAAGTAATGTTGTATTTGAATTGGAATGGCGTGAGCTCTAAGCTCTTCATTCCCTGTTGGATTTATAGATGTGTAAGACAGTTTGTTGGAGAGGTGTATTGAAATCGACCTTAGACATCTTCTCTTGATTGATTAACCAATTAGTGGATATGGCAGACTATACTTCCAACTCGAGACAAGTTTATGAGATTTTCTTCTAATCGGCCAATCATTTGGTAACGTAGTTGATCATGTTTTTAATCTTGAGATAATATTCCATGATTTGGGGTAACTAGCTTGCTTCCAAATGTGTTTCGCCAATCATGTCATGCCATGTGTCTCTGTTGATCACCGCCTCGACTAATCATTCATTTCAGAGCTCTTTGCTTACGGTTTCACATATATGAAGGCTAGTCATCTCTCACCATGTGTCACTGAAGAGTGTCACCATTAGTGAAAATAGCGGTCATGATTTCTATTCTAGGCCACTATTAAGTGCATGACCTCTCTCATATCGCCATGTGTTAAGATATAACTTTTTCTAAGACATATTGACATGTGTCTTATAACAACAACGTTCCTGGTGTTTTACTATATCTTAATCAATCGTACCGACTCTGAAGATCTCTTCATGTTGGCTTACTATCCAAATCTAGAGTGGTCAAATCAGGTGTAACCAGCTCCTACTCAAAACAATCGTAGAAGTGAATTAAAAATTACATATCCAACCTAGATTCTTTTCTTATGGGTTGTGTTTGGATGCACAAGTGAATCCAATTGTAAAATGGAAGGATTTTGTTTAATCAAGAGGTTTCATATAGCCCTCAACTTAATCACAAGTTAGGTTGGTGTTTACACTTGATTTGACCACACTGGATCTGACATATAAAAAGCCAACACATGGTGGCATCACTGTATGGAAGATCAAGACGAGATCCTCCCAGCCAATGCAATAGACAAAGAAGAGATAATGAAGCACAAGAAAAGTTGTTGCCACGAGACGTGTCAACACACCTGACATAAAGCGTTGCAAGACACATGGCAAAACAAGAGAGGCGATAGGTTTCATAGTGGCTTAAAGAGGACGTTCACGACGGATGTTTTAACTGGCGGTGACTCTTTTCATGACACATGCTAGCAGCCAGGTGGTTGCAAATATATGAAGCTATAAGTGAAAAAGCTCTAAACGATTAGCTAAGGCAGTAATCTACAACAATACATGACAGAATATGATTGATCCCAAACGTTCGGAAGTAAGTTGATTATGCGGAGATTATGAAGACACCTCTTGAAATGGAGATACAATCAACTACACTTATCAGACTATTGACCGATTTAGAGAAAGGTATTAAAGGCTCGTCTTGAGTTAAAAGTATAATCAACCTACTAATTGGCCAATTAATCCAAAGAAGATCACAGAGGTCGATTCTAATATAAGTCTCCAGCAAACTGCCTTACGCTTCTATATATTCAGTAGAGAATAAAGAGCTCGGGGCTTACGCCACTCTAGTACAACACAACACAACACAACTCTTTTCAGATCAACACGATCACAGAGGTCGATTCTAATAGAAGTCTCCAGCAAACTGCCTTACGCTTCTATAAATTCAGTAGATAATAAAGAGCTCAGGGCTTATGCCACTCTAGTACAACACAACACAACACTACTCTTTTCAGATCAACACCACCTATCATTCGTCCACCATGGCACTCGTCATTATTATTATTCAATTTAACTCCTCCACTGTTAGACAGTGAAATACTGCAAACCAGCTTGGATCGATTACATTAGCATTTAGCTAACTTGTCACTCTGTCCACCAAGTTCGATCAAAGCAACGGACAAGTCTCTCTTTAACTACGACTGCCTCGCAACAATGTCCAATCCAGTGATGAACATATGGTTGTTCCACGACAACCTTGCATATGGAGCCAACATCCATGCAATGAATGGACAGTCGTCTCACGACTATCTCACCACGAAATGAGGACCTGAAGTGACGAACAAATTGTCACCCCACCAACCTTTCCATCACGAAGCACATGGTTGAGTGATAAACGGTTGATCATTTAACTACAATTAACTTGCATACGAAGCTCAACCATGTGAGGGTAACAAAAAGTCTATAATTTCCAACGACCATCTTACCAGGAAGCTCAGTTGTGCACCAAACCAATTGCGGAAGATCCGCTCAACATTGGTTGTCTTATTGTGGAGATTGATCCTACACAATGAATAGGCACGTGCCACAATGATCATCCAGCCATGTGACAAACAAATGTGAACCCCCTCCTACAAACCACACTTCTCTCGCATTATGAAGCCTAGCCTCCCAATGAATGCACTATCCATTTCGGTGACCGTCTTCCAATGAAACGGCTAAGTAACAATTCAACTTTCATACCTGACAACCTTCTTACCTATAAAGCCTGGTATTTCGCCAAATGACGAATAAATGATTATTATTTATCCCTTTTATATTTCTTTTATTTCTTTTGAATTTTATTATTTTAGTATTAAACAGTGTAAGGTAGTACAGACTTAATTGAAAGTTCGTTTTTCAAAAGTAAAATGAAATCATCGAAAGGACAAACCCTCCCCTTCAGCGATCACTTAATTTTTCACAATCAATTGTTGGATAGATAGCTGATCTGCTCAAATCCGGTCTTAATCAGTCCATTTCAACATGTAGGGTCACAAGGCATTCAGTTCAATTCAAGTTGCATTCGGCTTTGGCACAACCAGCACATACACATCACAAACCCATTTTGAGACAAACAGCTTGCACTGTATACAAGCTCCGCCCCTTTTGCAGAGATTGAGTGATATTTCGCTCTCCTGTATCATGGACATCTAGTCTACCATGTAGATCTGTTTCTGAGAAGAATTGCAATAAGATAGGTTGGGACTCTTAGCCTTTAAATCTAGGTCGTCTTCCAATGATTTGGGTCTTGGAAAAAAAAAATCCCAGAGACAAAAAAACCAAGGCTAGAGTCCCCATGTATCTAATCGGGATACTTCCGAATGGTTTGAGTAAACTACCACAAAATACCTCAAGAATTCTCATACATTCAAACCTCCTTTTCTAAGGGGTGAAACAGTTTTGGGCCAAGCTTTGCGGGACCCACATGATGCATGGCATATAAGCTGTTTGACAGGTGCACACCTCATCATGATGATTAGAGAAGAAAAAATTAGATAGATCCAATAATCAGGTGGGCCACAACACATGGATTCAAATGTTTGGGTAGGAAAAATTGTTTCATATGGTGTGGCCCACCTGATAATAGGATTGGACAGATTTTGGAGACATCAAAACATCAGGGTGGGGTGCAGCTGTTGAACGGGTTGGATGTCATATACACACCAGGTGCGGCCCACAATGGCAACTCCATGCTCTAGAGAAAAATAGGATGATGGTCTCCTTAGTCATTTCATCTCCCAAAAAGCACGTTTTAGTACTTTAAATTAGATGCATTTGTGAGAACAGAATTCTTGAGGTATTTCCCAGTAAAAATCCGTTCATGCTTCTCAGATGGAGGATTCCTGTACTCCATTTTCCAGGAGATATACATCTAAGCCATTCATCGTCTCACACATTATTTCAATGTCCAATAGTTCCAAAAGTCTTACTTTGAGCTTGAATTTTCTTTTTTGTGTTATACAAAAAGAATCTAGAGTCAGAAGGTGATTCGTGCCATTCATTCACAAGCTTCAAATCTCTCTTCAAAATGGGTCCCCAGGCATGTAATTGACAGTCCTTTCACATGCATGGGCCCAACTGCAGTGACAACCATGATTTTGATGGTATCAGTTAAACCTTCTTTGGCCTGAATCAATATCACTATGATGGAAGACATAAGAGCAAAGATGAAACTCATTCGTTTCTTATGGAAAAGATTAATGGATGGGAGGAGTCAGAAAATGTACAAGCAGGAAATCGAAGTGAGGAGAGTTGTTAGCAGGACGGAGACGAGGTTCACCCCATTGTTGTCGAGGATGTTCATGCCCGATATCTTCTTCACTGTTGGCCCTGGCTTTCCCACCACCTTCATGAACACAAAACACATCAGAAAAAGGCCCTTTGTTTTCAATGAGAGAAGAATAAAACACCCAGATTTGAGACTGCTCGATGAACAAACCGGGAGGAATTATCAGGTCCTAAGGTTTAGGACGTATCAAGGCTCCTGTTCCAGCCCCATGGTTCTGTGATCCAGACCATTGATCTTTTTCAGTTTTCTCCTTTTGTTGTATTTTTTTTTTTCAACTGTCAGTTTGCATGCAGCCAACTGAAGGGTTAAGATTATCCCATTAGGAAGTCTTTGGGGCTCAGTCTGTATAGGGAGGGGTCCACCAGATCAACCCTCAGGATCACTGAACCACCAGCCCCACTTGCACAGATGTGGAGTGTCAAGCATCCTGAGGCTCAGGATCCTATACAAGACCCTAGCCATTCAATGTTTCCAATTACAATTACAAATAAAAACACAAAAATATGATTGAATCGTAAAAACCCAACAAGAAGATATCTAATCACCCTTGTAAGAAATCAATGTTGAAATCTGAACCCTAAAAACCCACTCGGAAACCAACCAAAGCATTGAGAAACATAATTATAAAACTGGGTGAATCGACTCGAAACTCGGGCCAGTCAACTCAATTCGACCAGAAATAGAGCCAAGTCACTGTGAAACTCGCCAAGGCGTCTGACTCAGTTCAGACTCTGCTTGACTCGTCGAGTCAACTCATCTACTCAGTTGACTTGACATGATTCACTCGCTTGAGTCAAGCAACTTCTAATTGAAAAAGAGTAAAAAAAAAATGCAGTCGGTGGAATCCAAACTCATGTCCTCTACTAAGCTGGCAGCTTAGCATTTGCCACCCAACCAAGGACTGCTTTTGTGTTTTAAGTTGCATATTTTTATATTCATATTATTTTAAGTGTTTATTAGTAGTGGAATTAAATTGCTAATTTAACTATTAAATATTGAGTCGAGTTGATTCAAGTCTTTGAGTGTACCTGACCCAGCTGGCTATCAAGTAGAATCGAGTTTCAGAGTTTTTAAACTATTCCGAGAAATCAATGTTGATGTTTTCAACCCACAGTTCCCTGTCAAATGCCCTGGATGAACCCAAGTGATGATAAGAGCACTTTTTCAAGTTTTTTCCTTTTTTCTTTTCTTTTGAAAGAAGAGCACTTCTGTGAGTATGTTTATTAAAACTATTGTTTTGCATAAAAGGAAAATCTATAATAGAGTTAGGGGCAGTACTGGCCTAGAACTCATATCTAGTTGAGCATAGAACTTCCAAACAAGGAAATCAGCAAGCTTGCAAAAAATACGAATTGGTAGCTATTCATTAAGCACGGGAAGATGTATATTTCACCATCAAGGAAAGTGATAATGCAAGTATACTACGAATTTTAACAGTATCACCTTTAATAAGGAGCAGATCAACCACATGAGAGAACAGTCACAAAAATCCACCTTATTCTTGTTTTAAAGACAAGATAGAACATGCATCAGATTTCATCTGCAATCTAAGCAAACAAAGTATTTTCTCATATGTACTATTTGATGCTTATTTAAAACAATATACTGCTGTCTGAAGCTTGCTAGCAGATCCTTTCCTCTCCCAAAGTAACTCAGATGCCCAGTTACAAGAAACTTGCTTCATGCCCATGGGCAACAGGACACAGTCTAATGTTTCACTCTTCGGGAGTAGAAATATCTTGTCCCATCAAGTTTTCCCTGCAATGTTTTGGAATCTTTGGATGAAAAAGATTCTTTAATCACATTCCCGTGCACCAAAATCAGAAAAACATTGGGATATACCAGTTAGATTGCAAAACCATCATCTATTGTTCTATAAGAAATTACATCATAATCTACTGCTCTATAAGAAATTACATCCCTGAAATATAGGTTCATTTATAACTTTGAGCATCCTCGCTTCTGCCAAAATCATTGGGTTTTTAGACTTCAACTGCCTATAATCCCTCCTGTGAAACTCTTGCTCATGTTTTTAGTTGTACACTACCTTCATGGATCAGGGTCCATATACTTATTATCATCCCTAGATTCCCAAAGTCCGGCTCTAACAGAATGTCTCCAACTGAATGAGATGGGGTCCCTCCACTTTGATTGTTTGAGTTTTATGAAAGATGGAAGCATAAAACTCGTTCAAAAAAAATAATCATGTGATTAGGATCTACTTCCATCTAAGTGAAACCAAATTTCCAAAACAAGCAAAACAATGGCCATGATCATACCTATGATTATGTACTCCTGACTGTGTAAAAGCCTGATGCTGATCCTTAAAAACTTTGGAGGTCTCTCCTTGATCAATCTCTAGTGGAAAGGATTCCTAGAAAGCCTCCACACACCCACAAAATTTAGAAATCTCAACATCTTGATGCCTAGAAAGCCTCCCCTCAAATTTTATCAATCTCAACAGCTTGCCTTGTTGCCCATAAAATAGTAGAGTGGCATTTCAAAGAGCAACTCATTGTTGTAAAAGTGCTTTCCATCTCAATTCTAGACAGACAACATGCAATCTTTACCTGCCTGCTTCCAAGAAAAACTAGCTGGCAAAGCGTATCCATCCTAATATTCATCATCATCATCATCAATTTGCTTCTCTTGCTAGCTTAGGTTGCAGTTCTTTAGTCACTTTTACTTTGTAATGACAAGCAAAGTCAACCCCATTTTCCATGAGTGAAGGTAGCAGTCTCGTATTGGTAAAAGTTTATTTCCACACCTCATTTTGTCATTTATATTTCATGATTGCAAAGTACTTCCTCTCCGCCCTCCCACTTGAACAACAACAACGCTGATACACCAAAATACTACGAACTGATACGGAATCTGATTGCTAATCCACGAAAAGTACAGTTACTTAAGCATGTGTTGTCTACCCACTTTTCCTAGAGCTCTTAAATGGCTTAAACTTGAAAAGTTAAAAACAGCAACCAATATGAAAAGGGGTGTAAACTGGCTGCATGGACTGGACTGAGGTCAGCTGATGCTAGGCCTGCCAAAACTTGAACAGTTCAACCAAGCCATGATGGGCATTGACAGCTGTGTCCCAATTGGAAAGTGATCTTTGATAAAAATCTGGTGCCCAATACTTTATTTAATCATCAACCAAAACAATAGCTAAAAACATTCTAGCTGAAAATAATCCCTTTTTTTTTTTGCTGATATTTTCAAAAACTGCTACGGATGCACTTTCTACCAATATAGCCAGAATAGCAAGAAGATAATACAATTACCATAAAGTCCGCATTAACATAAGTGGTTCTGGTTGCATCCCCCCTCAAGGGCTGTATTTTTTACCTGACCAGACTTTCGGGTTTCTGACAAAGGTTTTCTTATAGGTTGAAAAAAGAAGAAAAAGTAGAACAAGAAAAGGTAACATAAAAGACAAATCTACTAGCAGGCAGCCCTTACGATTTGCTTATGAGGATAGAAATGAGGAGTTAGATGATGTAAAGGAAAGGTAGAAGAGAATTTAATTTTTTATTTTACCTTAATTGCCTAGGATTTCAAATAATAAAGAGTTTTTTTTTTTTTTTTTTTTAATGGCTTCAATTAAGAAAAGAGATTATTAATAGACTAAAAACAACATTTAATTAGAAAAACTTCACTTTAAAGAAAATGATTTATTTTTGCCTCTTTTTTTTTCAGGAAGAGGTTGAGCAATATTTTCAAACACACATACGCACACACTTTCTGGCAAGCAAGGGTCAGAACCCCTGCTAGCTTTTTATGTCGGCACAAACACACATGCATACACAAATTTTCTGGCAAGCAAGGGTCAAAACCAAGTTAGCTTTTCACGTCAGTGCAAACACATGCGCTTGGTTTTGAAAGCCCCAAGGGGCTATGCGGCCAATTGAAAGTCCCAATTACAACAGGTGTCTCTTACCTTATTTCGGACGGTGCAGAATCCACTGAACTGCACAGTTGCACCCAACAGAGAATCAATCAGGCTTCCACATAACCCCGCCATTGCAGCAAGGGGTATTACCAATAACTGCTTTAGAGCTACATCAGTAGTGCAAGTTGCCGTCAGCAATCCGAAGATAACAAACGTCAGCCCAATGACTCCACCTGCAGCTGCAGCTGCTAGGAGTCCTGTTGTCGTCACTCCACCATTTGTACCCTTCCGAACTGGCTGATCAGCAATATTAAGAAAGCATAATTAGACTCCTAGAATAAAATGAATAAGTAATGAGTAAATTGCCCTTGTCTCAATAGTTACGAGATAAGCAATTGAAAACTCATTAATGTAGATAGCCACATCTGTAGCCCAGTCTTTTGCTTCTACTTCTAAAAGAAAAAAAGAATATGTTGATATGTGTGAATATAGAAAATACAAATATGTGGATATAGAAAATAGTGCAGTTCTGAAAGAAACCTAAGGTTTACTGTGAGGTGACTTGCGAATCAGATAATAGGTGATGCTTACAGAGTCCGGTTGGATCTGTTGAGGGGGGTTGGAATCTCATGGACTAACAAATATGACCTGGGAACCTATATAGGATCCACCAACATTGGCTGCCTTTTCACTTGACGAGATCAGATTCCAGCCATTCAATAGAAGACACAACAGAAGGTGTAGCGTAGAAAAAACAAGCTCTTTGATGCATGAAGTTCCTTCCAACCTGATTGAGGGGGAGTGCAGTGGTTGAGCTAGAATTTTATGTATTTTATATTCCTTTGTCAATCTAAGAAAGTGGAAAACCAAGTATCAGCATCTATAAAATTCCCTGTTTCCTACACCATAAAAATGTGTTAAGCACATTGAAACAGGCAACTTGAGTTAATAATAAAAAATGTAGACAACTAAAACAGATTGTCTCACAGCAAGTGGTTATGACATAAGGATTGCAGCCTCAAGGTTATGGGTTCAGACTCAGCCTTCAGCTAAAGATAAGGTTCAAGCCTCATGCCATAGAGCTTATGATGTGCAATATTCATAAGTCATGGATTTGATCTGAACTTGCCCACCCAAAAAATGTTTACACCATCCTACATTGCTAGGATTGAAACATTAAGTATGACATGTACAATCCTTCTTTGGTTACCTCATCATGAGCTCCTAAGCAAAATAACAAGTGATGAAAATTGGAACCCTTCTATTTTCTTTTCTTTCTGCTTCTTGTTTTAAATTTTAGGTTAGAATCTAACAATATTGTTATCAGTAACACTAAAAGACTTTCTTAGCTTCCTCCATGTTTAAACCAAAAAGGAAGAGAAAAATAAATTGAAAAAATTGAAAAAATAAAATAAAATAAAAATTGGGCCTTTATGGCCGTATAGGTGTCAATACAACAAATTTTATTTTTATTTTTTATTTTACTGGGGCCAATACAACCTCATATGGTGTATTGTATCAAGCCAATACGGATACAATACACCCATATCAGCCGATACGATACAGACATTTCAATCCATGGACATGGAATCCCATTGAGTGATACTTCTAAAGAGCAGATACCACTTGTCAGTTAGAATCTCGAGAAAAAGTAAAATGGCACATGTTTTCAAGAAGGGAAATTGTACTAAAAAAATTACAAATGTTGGAAAACTATTGAATGAGTCATGCTTACCAAGACAAGAGCAATGATATCACAATCAAACAAGCAGAAAAGAAAAAGTAAGTCAAATTTCAGTGAATACCAGGATAAGATAACACTGCTGGTTCTGTATCAGTTGCATAATTTACCAAACAAGCAGCAAAGAGAAACTAAGTCAAATTTCAGTGGATACCAGTATAAGACAACACTGCTTCTGGTTCTGTATCAGATGCATAATTTACAAAGTTGTGGTGGTCAAGACACAATATTCTCAGAGAAAATGAAGCCATGGAAAGATCAATAAGCCATGGTCCTCTCAAAAGACACACATGTTCTTAAGCAGAAAAACAAGTATCTACCTTGAAGGTAGTGATCAAGCGAGGCTGGGCATTACTAAGCATCCCAAGTTCTGATGACCAAGTGTCTCCATTGCAGCAGGCATAGTGTCCAATGATACCACCAATAACACATGTTATAAGATCTGACTCTTTTGAATCTAAACACTTGTCTTGCCATCCCGTCAATTTTCCAACAATCACTACTAAAACAGTTGCAATTCCACTATTGGCCAGAACTTGTAGCCTGTGAAGAAGAACAAGGTACATTCCATCAAAATAAAGCACCATTATTTGATCCAGCTTCAACACTATGTCATAAAAACACTGCATAGATTACCGTATCAGATTGCCATTCCAAAAACAAAGATCAATGTATCAGACACATGTAGATACAAGTGGGGCACAAATTGACATGGCTAGGAAACATCGGACAAAACCTTAGCTTTTTCCTTCTTGTGTCTTTATTTATACATTTTTCAAGTATTTATATTATCTAGATATCTTCCCATATGTAGTGATTTAAGCTATAGGACAAATACCTATGCAATGATAAATTTTCAGTATCGTCCTTTGAGTGTTGGAAGGGTCAATGTTACAGTTCCTCCAGATTCACCATTCCTAACACCTCATCATCCTCATCACCATTGCTAACACCTCATTTCCATGTTTGATACCAATAAGTACATCACCATTCAGTTATACATCCACAACAAATATCATTTTCATGTGCCGAAAATCTAATCCATGTTAAGCATAACCATGTCAGATACTCGTGGCTAAAATAAAAACCTATTTTGCCAGGCTGTTCAAGGGCCGCAAGGAGGTATTACGGAAGATGTACTTCTTTTGGACCTCATGGGGTTTGTGGAAAGAGAGGAACAGTAGAATATTTGAGAATAAAGTTTGGTTGATGGAAGCAATTAAAAGAAGGATCCTATCATGATCGTTAATTGGGCCCTGCCAAGACAGGATTGACAGGGCTGTTCTAAGGTTGATCTTTCAAGGGATTAAGAGGTGTAAATAGTGTATGCTGTCTGGGCCTTTTCTGGCCTTGCTCCCTTGTCTTTAACATTTGTTTTTGTTTTTGGCTGGCCTGTCTGTTGAGTGGTGAGAGGATCACTTGAATTTGGCCGTTTCATGTAACTCTTTTTTAATTAATATAGTTATCATCATTCAAAAGAAGAAAAAGAAACTAGTTTCAATCTATGGCAAGCATAACCATGATGGATACTCATTAACTAAAAGTGCAATCCTTGGAGAAGAAACCCAAATTCTTTTTCTGCAAATCCTCCCCTCATTTACACCCAATATTGTTCAATGTATTGAATGTATAGGCAGATAATTCCAGTATTGCAGGTCAGTGATACAAAACCATCCAAGAATACAAATATATATATATATATATATATATATATAACAGAAGCCATACCCTAAAGAATACAAGGGGGGTGGGGGGGAAAGCGAGTTACAACTCTAACCAACTATCCGGAAAATGAACAATCGCCTTTGATGCAATCATCCAAACCCTTGTAAAAACATTTAATACTTGCCCCTTCTGATTCCTAAAACATAGAACGTTCCTTTCCAACCATAGGAACCAGATACCCGCTAATAAACTTATACACCAACGTCATGCCACATCAAAAAGAACCAATCAATAAGAACTCAGCATCACCCATTCTACTCTGAACATATTGAAGAAGCAATCCCACATCCTTTTGGCAAATGAGCAATGTATAAAAAGATGATCCACTCATTCCTAATCCTGAAATTACATTAAAAGGACCTGTTTGGACGTACCATCAAAACCCAGGTTTGGAGACAATCCTTATTTTCATCCGAAACCTTTGTTTTGCAGTCTCTTTGGATCGCTACCTGTAAATTGGCTGAAGTCGGAGTCTTGTCTTTTGACAAAGCAAGGGTATGGAAGTTGCTGAAAAAGGCTTGTCCAAAAGCCCTTTGCAATAGTTGCATCCAAACAAGCCCTAAGCATACATTCAGGAGAATCATCTTCCTCTTGCGAAGATTATCAATTGTCAGCACCTTCATTCTACCCACTGGCCAAGCACGTGCAGCTACCCACGAGAATACGAATATTCCCATGTATCGATATTTAAATCCACCCTAATTGATACATTTTCTTTTGAACATTGGCGATGCAATGTATATTCGTATTACCAATGTTGAAAAGGAAGAGCTTATCTATCCTAAAAAGTTTTGTAACTAGCGTCTGCCTCACAATAGTTGGGGAATATTGAAGAACACCCGAGTGTATTTTAAACTTTATGCATACTCTAGTGTGATTAAAGCTTTAAGTGCGCTGTAGCATTTTTAGACACTTGGACTGTCCAACAGCTAAAATGGGGTGGCGCACCAAGCGATTAGGGTGGATTTCACTCAAACATCACGGTGGGGCCCACCAATTGTTGAACTAAAGCCCACTGTGATTTTCATTCTGACGTAATCCATGGTAATGGAATCGAAATCACGCCTCTAGCCAGGGAAAGAAAAACGCACAAAGCAGTGGTAATGGGAATCCATTTACCACCACCTTAAGTCTACCCAAACACACTGGCTTTTTGTTTTTATCGCTTATTAACACTGATTATTGCCGTTTCCATGGTTCCAACTGACCCCTTATATACAACAAGGTGTAATTGGTCATTTGTCACAGAGGAGCCATATGTGGGTCGCTGCATAAAGGTTCTATGCCGAATATTTGGTAAACGTATCTGGTGATTGGGACTATTGTTCTGTTGCGCCAGTACATGGATAGGCCATATCCCAAATGCCATGGTAAACTGGGAATTGTGCTGTGGTAGCCATCCAATCAGTGGCTCCCAATAAGAATGCTTCGAGTGGCAGTCTAAATTTAAGCTAGAAATCCTCACAACTGAAAGGTCAGTGTTCTCCAATTGCCAGGATTTTAGCCCATCCACATTGTGGCCCACCAGATTAGCAGTCCCGATTGCTAGAACGGTTGCTACATACACTGTAAGGATTGACGAGGGAACAGCATAGTGCTTACCACTTTAATCAGCGACCTACATATTAGCCTTCTTCTTGGTCATCATGTTGATTACGATGTTGATGAAGGTTACAGTAATAACTGTCACAGTAGCGGAAGGAGAATTATATGATACTCCGACAGCATATGGCACTTGATATGCAGAGTACGTCTAGCATACATTAACTCAAATTAATGCAACTATCTTGTGGAAGTCACCGTAACTAAGTCATAGTCCCAAAATCAGATTGGTTGAAGAATCATAACTTCTTATTCATGGACAGGCCGTTTAGATGAGAGTAAATGGGAGGGATTGGGAGTAAATGGAGGTAAATGACTTTTTTGGTGTGTTTGGAGAAGTACATGGAAGTAAATGAAATGAATTGGGAGTAAATGGGGCTGCAAATGAAATCCTCCCTGAACCGAGAGATTTGAGAGTAAATGGAGGTAAATGCCTTTTTGGGCTTCCTTGGAAACAAGCCACTTATCAGCTACATCACTAAAATCACACCTGAAGGACGATCTAAACCGTCCAAACGTCGACCATCCAGAATGGATGGTTAAAAATGTTGACAATCCGCTTGTTTGTGATCATTATGTTTGTGGCCCACCTAAGGCTTGGAATTTCCTCATTTTTCACTAAAGTACATATTTCAATGGGCTTATTACAATTATTCTTTCAAATATCATATATGTACACTAATTTGGAATATTAAAGCTTATTTAGAATATCACATATGTTAGTGTGAATATATTGAAAGATTCAAATACATTCCAATTCCTCCCATTTACTCCCATCCATATAAGAATATTTTGGATTTCAACGCATTTCATTTACTCTCATCCAAACACAACTTGAGTAAGTCATTTACACCCAATTCGTTTACCTCCAATTCCATTTCCCATTAACGGGACCTTTGTTGAAATGGGATTCTTGGTTTTTTCCCCACTCTTTGCCTTTCAATAAATGTCCATCTATCCAATAGTCAGATAATCAAATAAGTGTAATCTTTGGTTCATGATGCATGTAAACTGGGACCGATAACTTGAACATTTCAATTTGAACTACTTGCATGCCACGTATGCAATTTCTAAGTGCCTGCTTATCATCCATTACATTCTGCCAGAGTATCAAAGTTTTTCTTGTAAATAAAAAATACCAATTTCGCTGCCCTCCCTCTTTGAAATCGACATCTATGCTTCGCTTCTTCTCCTCCCCAACCTTGGTGAGCTTCGATGACGTGAAGAAGAAAGCCAGTATCAGAGCTCCGAACCTTCAAAAAAAAAAAAAAAATCAGACGGAAAAGGTTCAAAATAACAGAAACGGATTCCTCACGAGAAATTTAAAAGAAAAGTCAATTCAGAAGCAGGAAAAAGGAGAGAAGAAGGAGAAGGGACCTGTAACCGACAGCAATGTGGATAAACATGACTAAAAACCCCAGAAAAGCTCCAGATCGATTAAGAGATTTGCGCTTGTAAGCTCTGATCGCGATTGCAGATGATATGAGCAGAGCGAGGGCGGGCCGAATCAGCGATCTCTCCATTTTTTTTTATTCCCCTTCAAATCTCTCCCTTTCTCTCTCTGTGCGTGTTTTGGAAGCAGAAAATTTCAGATGATTCCGTGCTGAGAAATTGGTGGAGAGAGTATTCGAATATGGAGAATGGGAAGAGAATGAATTTTTTTAAAATCACTGACAGGTTGAGTAAGGAGACTCGCTACTGAAGTGACGTCACCTAGTTTTGTGTGTGGGTCCCTCACGAAGTGAGGGAACTGGGCAGTGAGCCAAACGGACACGGATTGCGTCCTTCCCCCGCTCGTCTCTAGCCATGAACGGGTTCAACGTATGTGCACAAAAAGAGGCAGATCCAATGCTCAGATGGGGCACACCAAGTAATAAGCTTGGCTGGAAGCGGATTGCGTACTGAGTAACTCAGTACGGTAAGCGTACTGAGTAAACTCCGTGGGGCCCTGTGTCATTCATGCATTGTATCCACTCCGTTCATCTCTTTTAACACATAATTTTATTGCTTTGTCCCAAAAATGGAGTATATCAAATCCTCAAATGGACCACACCACCGGAAACTATATGAATTAAACATCTACTGTTGAAAAATTCTTGGGGATAACAGAGGTTTTAGATCAAGCTGATATTTGTGTTTTCCCTTCATCCATGTCCTTCTGATCTTATCAACAGGTTGGATGACAAATAAACATCACTGGGGGCCTTAGAAATTTTTTCAACGGTTGAAATCAATATTTCCACTTTTTCCAGTGCTATGGCCCACTTGAGCTTTGTATATGCATCAATTTTAGGGTGAACTCATAAAATGATATGGAAAAACGAATGGATGGTGTGGATAGACCACATGCATTCGTGGTGGGCCCAACTGAGTTTACTCAGTACGATAAGAGTGTACTGAGTATCTCAGTATGCAATCCGATTTCAGCTTGGCTGTATTAAATGCAAGAGTTATATGTGGCGTTGTCCACTTGGGCGTTGAATCTACTTCATTTTTGTGCTCATACCTTAAAAGTGATACGAAAGTAGTGATATGCGGCATAGGTAAATAGATGAATCAAAGTGAGCCAGCCACAGAACTGCACCAGACCAGCGGGGTAGGACACAATTTGTGTTCGAGGGCAGTGTGTGATGATGTAATCCAATTAGATTGCAACCAGCTGGATTTTTATGCTTGTGGTTGTGACAAGCAGAAGATCCGGATTCAGCCAGAAAACTTATCTGCGTTGAAAATAAAATGGAGGGTAGATCCAAGGTATGTCGTGGACCTTTGCATGCAGGAGAACCTTAGTAGATTCAATCCCAAGGTATGTCGTGGCCCACTGGAGGGTAGATCCAATCTGTTTATCCTCTTTTTGGCCCATCATTTCTTTGGAAAGTCATTAACCTTATGTTACTATGAGCTCTTTGTAACCCACAGGACTGAGGATGGTCGTTCATTGCCAATTGTTTCCATTTGGTGTGGTCCACATGATCAATGGATATAAGTCATTCTTCAGACCACGACTTTTCATAAAATTTTGATTTCAATGGACAAAATGGATTCAAGACGTACCCCACGGTGGGCCTCAAAGACATCGTCCAAAGACCCTTTAGGTAGGGTTGGAGGCCATTCGAGGACACATTATTGTTTTGTTGAGACTCTTCTTCTTCCTCTTCAAACATGTATTCTAAGGACCGATCATTACCTGCTCCAACTATATTTTCCTATATACGTATGGTCACCGCTATCAACTTCATCATGATACCCTGATTCATAGCTCAAGTGGTAGACTGAATAAGAGATATATACATCGTTTCAACACTGAGGTCTTGGTATTGATTCCTAGTGAGGATGACTAACAATGAAGTGTGAAATGACAGTAGGTGTACCAACAAAAAAAAAAAAAACTTCTTCATCATGCAAGCACTGCCAACAACTTCTACAGCCTTATCTGACAACCATATTTCTTAGAAATGCAAGCCATTAATATGTGAAAAACATTTTAAATTGATTTTTTATTATTATTATTTTTACAACAACAACTTCTCATAGATGAAAGCCACTTTGGTTGTGGATAGATAGGGTTGGTCATAATTGTTGTCATAGAGAGAAGTGATTGTGGTGAAGAAAAGTGATTATCGAAAGGGATTTGAGGTGGAGATGGATGGTTGTCGTTGTCATGTGGAAGATAATAAAGGAGATAGAATCTAAATTTTATAATGCATTGCCTTAGTTGAATAATTATGTCAACCTCGACTCTTAACACATGTCAACCAAGGTCGAGGTTGTCATATGTTAAGGGTCTAGTTTATCATGGGTTAATGGTTGGGGTTGTTAGAGTCTAGATTGTCATGTGCTAAGAGTCTAAGTTGTTAGAGTTTAAGTTACCATGTGTTACGGGTCGAGGTTGCCCGTAAAGGTTTCAACAGAAGGCATTTCCTTCTCCAATTTTTCCTCTCATGTGGCCCACTTGAGTTTTGGATCCACCTCATTTTTTTCACATGTCATAAAATGATCTTGTAAAACAGATAGACATGGTGAATTTCTCACAAACATCAGTGTCAGTGAGCCCCATGTTTAGGGCAGTACCATCTTAGGTGAGACAGGGCCCACACATAATCCATTCCACTCATTCATTACTATTTTTATTAGTATGGTCCACTTGAGATTTGGATCTTCCTAAGTTTTGGATCACATCCTAAAATGAGATAGAAAAACAAATGTACGATGTGGATATACAACAAATACCTCAAGGTGGGCCCACGTGGTTAGGGTAACACCCTCTAAGGTTTAACCCAGGTAACGCTAATCCACTTCTTAACAATAGCAGGTTGAGTTGGACCCCACCATTGTCACGCCCCAAAATTCAATACCCGACTTGGCTAGCCCCGAACCCGAATTCTAAGACCGTGAGTTGTATTTGAACAAATATACATTACAACCCACATAATTTCCTTACATTTTTATAGAAATCAGATAAACTCACGAAACATAATGACACAGTGATCCTTTTAACTGCAGAGCACTTGTAACAAAATAATCAAATGGAAACAATTTACAACTCTTAACAAACTTTAAATAAATATAATTTACAATATGTAAGCAATAATCAAAAGGATACAATAAGTAACAAATAAGTAAATGAAACCAAATCAACATCTGACATAGGGTTTTCAACCGGGAAGATCGACTTCCTGGTTTGATGTGCAAAGGTCAAATATAATGCTTGAAAATCACGTGAAGGCGGTGCGACTTGGTTCCAATTAAACACAGTTCAACGTGCTTATACTTGGGGCGATTCATAGGCGTTTCTATCTAAATCAGCTAAGATCTCTCTCTATAAATGGCGAAGACGTAACTTGATCTAGCCCTATACTCAGGTTGGATTTCGATGCTATGGTGGAGGGTCAATCAATGAGTTGGATCGGTCAGCTATCGAGTCAACGAATTCTCCTTTTCTCTTTCACATTCCTTCTCCTCTCTCTCTCTCTCTCTCTCTCTCTCTCTCTCTCTCTCTCTCTCTCTCTCCTTCCAATCCACATCCAATAAATGGGCATCCAATCCACATCCAATAAATGGGCAAAGAGGTATGGCAGCGAGTCGTGACTCGTTGTTGCACTCGCAACTCTCTCTCTCTCTCTCTCTCTCTCTCTCTCTCTCTCTCTCTCTCTCTCCCCCCTTGTATATCGTTTGATCTCACTGTTGTGATCAAGCTTGCACAAGGACGCATTTGGAATGAGTTGGGTTGCGATCGGTTTCACAAATGGAATAAACACATAATTGTTTTGACGTTCGATTTGGATATCCAAACGGCAAGGCTATATTTTTCTCATTTCTGATTTGTATTGACAGTGTAGTCGTAGATGAGTGTAAGGGAGCCTTTGGAATCAAGAAACACAAGGTTCAATTCAATTTGTCTAGTGGGTTCAAGAGTAGAAGGTTGCGGCTACGAAGATGCTGTTTATGCAAAAGAAGACTGAAGAAAGATTCTTTTAGTTATTTTGATTGGCTGGAGATGGGAAAATGATGGTAGGGGATTAGGATCCATTAGTTTGGAACGCTACGAATGGTTGAGTTTGGAGAGGAGGAGTTCACAAGGATCGCCACAAGCGTGGGAAAGAAGTTCCGTTTCGCACTAACTGGTTACTGTACGTAAAAATGCAGTTCCGGACAATGACAAGTCTAAGTGGGGTGGCCCTTAAGAAGTTTTAAATGATAATTTTTTAATCTTATTACTTTCTGTGGTGTGGTCCTCTTGAGCCTTTGATATGCATCGTTTTTTAGCTCATGCCTTTAAAATAATCTTTCAAAATGTATGGACAACGTAGGTAAAACATATACATCACAATGAGTCCCACACAGCACCTAACAGGCCTATTGGGGTGGTACTCAATCCGCATCACATCATATCACATTACTGATATTAAGCCAATTTTTAACTAAAACGTTTCTTAGCAAGTTCATACCACTGGAAGCTATGTTGGGCCCACCATGAATTTGGTGAGAAATCTACTCCATCCATCCATCTTAAAAGATCAAGTAAAGACATGAAACCAAAATTAAGTCAGATGTGAATTCAAGTGAGCCACATAACTAGAACACAATGAAAAGGGTTACTTCCCATTAAAACCTTTATGGGCTCCACTTAGATGTGTATATGCAATCCAAACTGTTCATAAAGTCATTACCACTGTAACGAATTAAAAGAAGAAAAATATTAGCCTGATACAAAGTAACTGCAGCCCTGTTTCAACTGTTGTAGTCAATCTCCTTTATTTCCTATTATATGCCCTACTTGAATTTTGAATTACCTCATTTATTAGCTCATGTCATAAAATGATTCAGCAAATACTACTCGGCCCACAAAGTTTACCTAATACTAAGCTCACCCAAAACCGGCTCCTCATGTTCGCAACCGGCACCATCTCAAGCGATGACACGTGCGAAGCAGGCTCCTCATGGTGGATGGCACGTGTTCCCGTGCAGCAAGATCCCACCTCCTGCATGTTCTCCCAAAAAAATCTAGTCCACTCAGCATCTGGGTCCAAACGTTAGAAAGAGGTAGACGGGTCAGAAAACTTCAGCCAAGTTTTCGTAGAGCCGTCAATATCTTTCACAAACTGTGGCCCACCTGACCAGTGGCTCAACATGATTCTTGGGCTGAGCATCACTTCAGCGTTTTGACGTTGGATTGGAAAGCAGCTTGCTGGTTAGGTCAGGATGACATCATAGGCATCGTTTTAACAGGTAGCGGATTTGGTGCGGCCCTAGCCTCACCCAAGATGGTGCAGCTCTTACCGTGGATCCCACCTTGATGCATGTATTCTAAATCCACACTGTCCATCCGTTTTTTCAGATCATTTTAGTGCACGAGCCCAAAAATGAAACAGATGAAAATATCCTGTGGACCACACCACAGGAAACAGTGATGATTGACCATTAAAAAATTTCTCTTGGGCCAGAAAAGTTTTAAATCAAGCTTATATTTATTTTTTCCTTTTCATCCAGGATTTTCCGACCCTAGGAAGTTTTTAATGGTATGATGGCATTCTATCACCACTGTTTCCTGTAGTGTGGTCTACATGAGATTTAGATCTGCTTCATTCCCCTGTTCATGCCATAAAATGATCTAGCAAAATGGATGGACAGCATGTGAGCCCACAATAAGGACACAGTCCTGGGTGGGGGCACCTTAACCGTTCCCCATTGGAAGAGTGGCAGCAGTCAGGATCAATGATTTGTAATCGCAATAACCTAAGGAATGAATTCCTATTTTATACTGTACACATGACATATAAGTGTGATGATCCGAACCTTTCATTCAAAATGAGACCACATACATGGACACCGACCAGAAATCGCAATGACCAGTCAATCCTAACCGTGTAAAAGACATACGAAAATCATGGCTAGATTCTACCGAATTTTGATGCTATTTTCTGAAATGGTTAGGATAATCTAATCACCATTATTTTTATGTCCATGGCCCATTTAAGGTGTCTCCAATGAATGAGAGGTTTGGATGATCGAACTAACAATTATTATAATTCTATTTCATTGTGCATCCAAACAGTCTCATGCTGCACTTACCTGGATTTTGAAGGGGTTCATATGGCGTGATTGCACATTTAAAGAGTCCTTGGATTCCCATCAAAACCATAATTCAAAAACTGTAAGGGCTGTTTGGATACAACAAGATTTTTTATTATTATTATTTTTTTTAAGATTAAAAAAAATCAAAATTAAAAATAATAATTAAGTTGACTTCTACAAAATAATAATAATAATAATAATTCATTTTGGCAAACACATGTTAACATCAAACAACTTTGAACTCTTATTTTTTTTTTAAATGTATTATTTTAAAATTAAAATTAAATATATAGTATATCAGCAACATAGCATTTACTAGCATCTACTAATCAAACAGTTAAAATATCATTTTACTATTTTATGCTGATTTATGATTCATCTAAAGTGGGGCCTACTATTTGAATGGTTTAGTTTAGTTTATAATACATCTAAAATGATGCCTACCATTTAGACTGTCTTTTCTAAGAGTGGCAATGGGTTAAGCAGCCTGACAAACCCAACTTAGCTTTGGACTAGGCTTGGACTTGTGGGATTGGACCCGAGACTCATGGGCCAATTAATTTCTTGAGCTGGCTTGGCTTGACCCATCCTAGCCTAATCCGGTCTAACCCAACTTCATACTTCACATGCACGTCTTATCTCCTAAAAGTTTCATTCAAATCAGGCTGAGCTTGGGTCTAACTAGAGTTGTACACGAGTTGAACCGAGTCGAGCTTGGCATAGCTTGACTCAGCTCGACCAGTAGCTGACCCCTGCTCGAACTCAGCTCGGCTCGGTCCTTGAGCCTGACTGGGCAGCTCGACTTAGTTTGGTTAGCAGCTTGGGCCAATTCGAGCCTGACTGGGCAGCTCGACTAAGTTTGGTTAGCAGCTTGGGCCAATTCAAGATGAGTTCGAGCTTGTGCGGCATTTTCTCAAACAGATGGAGTGCACCTTCAATATCTCACGATATACAAAACAACAGCAACGGTTTACAAGTATTTCATCAAACACTCAACAGGTAGCATCAAAATCAAAATTAAAGGGTAGTTTTATCATGTAAACTTTTTTAGTGATTTGTTTCATATCCATACCTTCCTTGCCACCAGCTAATCCCACGGAGAATGTATGAACCCCAAACAACATTTGGTTGAATCATTTCATCAAACACTTGGTGAGAATGTCAATATCAAAATAACCAACTCACCGAACTGATTTGATCCGAGTTCGATTCGAGTTGAGGTTCGATCCGAGTCAATTCAAGCTTGGACAAGCTTGAACTTGGTTCAAAATTTTTTTGAACCCCAAAAGTCAGCTCGACTCAGCTCGAATTCAGTTTCGAACCGAGTCGAGTTTTTTTTAGTATGATCCAATCACCCAATATCGAATTGACCATGGGTAGTTGATATATTTGTTCAATTTGGGTGCATGGATAGGTAGAATCGTAGACTTTTTAATGTAATAGGGCATACAAAAGTCTATAAAGATGAGGTGTACCAAAAAAATTTTTGACTCAGTTCGAAAAAGCTCAATTCGACTTGGTTCGAACTGAGCTGATTTTTTTAGCTCGAAAATGTTTCAAGGCGAGTTTGATCTGGCCCGAGCTCGACTCGACTCAGATCAATACATAACTCCAACTCCACTCAACTCGGTTTGACTTAGCTCGACTCGGTTCCAGTGATATAAAAACCCCAAATTTAAGTTAAAACCCTACCCCTCTCACATTACACCCAGCCGCCCGAACTCTGTCGAGCTCAAATCCTCTCTCTCTCTCTCTCTCTCTCTCTCTCTCTCTCTCTCTCTCTCTCTCTCTCTCTCTGCCAGTCTGGTCGTCCGTCTCTGCTCGGTGATCACTCATCACCCCTGCCTTGCCTACCCATCTGAACTTTAACTCCAAACTTTCGACCTTGAACTTGAACTCAACTCGAACTCAAATTCGAAAATTCGAACTCAGCTCAAAAGCTCAAGTTCGAACTGGCCCAAGCTACTAATCGAGCTGAGTCAAGTTGGACAAAGTGGCTCGGTCACCAAGCCGAGCCGAACTTGAGCGGGGGGTAGCAGCTGATTGAGCTGAGTCGATCTGAGCCTAGCTCAACTCGGTTTACAGCTCTACTTGTAGGCACATAAGAAATGTATGGAATCAACTCTTTTTAATGAATAGATCCGATTACACCTTGGAATATGAAATTCAAAGGCATCAATAATACTTTAAATAATCTAACCATAATAAAATATATGACCAACCAACATTCATCAAAATTTAAAAATGAAACTGTTAATAAAGAACACCATACCACCAAATGCGCTGCATGAGGCCTAAAAAACTCTTGCCCCTATGACCTTTGGTCTTGCCGATAAACTAATAGAAGAAAGGGAGGGAATCATTGTCTAGTGATCATAGCGACAAATCTAGTTACCGGCTGTTTCTTGTCCTCGGCATTTCTTTGGGGATCCTCAGATTTTTACATCTTTCCCATGATGGTATTGGAAAAATCTAGCTGAAAATAAAATATTAATCATATTTATAAATTAATACATAATTTTAAATTTTAAATATAGCAGCATAAATGAATTATTTCACTCTTAAATAAATTTAAAGCTAAAAACATGATAATTTCACAATAAAATCCGGGCAATTGAGATTTTGAATCTCATCATATTATTGCAAAATGTCCTTTGACGAATTTTCTGTGAAAAATCTCATGGGATTTGGAAAATATTGGCGATATTTGCCACAATGCTATGACAGGTGAGTTATCTTCCACACTGAAAACAGAGAAGTGATGGAGATTTCTCCTTTCATTTAGTATATCTTGCTGACATTACATTTACACCGAATTCCTAAACACAATTATTTATTCCATAGATGGGAACAACAACCTAATCAATTACATGTTGAAGAAAAAAAATGCTTAATATTGATTATAATCAAATGGTGATCAGCTACTTAAGATGGATTCCTCTCTTCATCAATTTCGATGACAAGAAGATGCTCCAGATCTGACCCGTTTGGCCCCTCTGAGTAGAGAGTCGGAAGATATGCTTTGTACGCAGGCAGGTAGCGTGAAACAAAATCCAGCACCTGCCAAAATCCTCAGAAATTCATCCTCATAAACTAACCCACCTTAGGATGCCGAATAACTGAAGTGTTTAGAGTTTAGAAAACCCAGTAAAGCTTGTTTTTCTTTCAATAGAAAATCATATAGTTATCATCCAAGCGACTCGGTCAAGACTCGAGTTGAAGGGTTAACTGCTTTTCCTTAAAAACCAAGGGGGGAAAAAATCTCGATCCAGTAGCGAGACTCTAAAGACAAAAACTCCACATGGGTGGTTCTCCATCCAAATCACAAGTCGACTCCGGCTTCACCCCTCACCGAGTCTGACTCAATTTTCAAAAATTTAAACCTTGGTGTTTGAATAGAAAGCTACTTCAAATGAAACGAAGCCACCTATAATTTGATTTGAGAAAAGATCAAAACCCATATTATACTGGCAAAATTAATAAATAATAATAAAAGTATCATTGGGATGTGAGGGTAATTGAGCGGGATATGAAATTAAAAGGTGGATAAAGAAACACACCTCCTCATCCGACATGCCAGGTTTACCATCTGCCCTCATGGCAACCTCCGCCTGCAAAGTCAAGAGGTGACTGAGTTAAACAAATGTAGCTACGAGAACGATGATTTCTTAGGCTGCATTTGGATGGAGTATCAAATTGAATTGCAATAATTAGTTCAATAGAGAGGAGATGACCAAGTTGTAAATGCCCTGGTATACATAAGATGAAGTAGGTCTCAAACGGCACTATGATTCCAACTTGAAAGTACCAGAATTGGGGCAGTCTCTTGGTATTAATACTAAACAAGGTAATTGCAACTCGGTCGTTTCCACTGTATTTAACTAATTACTGCAGTTGAATTCAGTACTCATTAACTTGGTTTTAGAACTCCACAACTCGGCCTGACTCGCTTGGTCTGGAGTCAAGTCACCACTCCGCTGAGTCGGGTTGAATCAGCCGAGTCAGGCTGAGTCATGCATATTTCCCATGCTGACTCATGGTACCGAACCAGGTCAGAGTCAAGCAAGTCTGAGTCAACTCAGACAAGTCGCGTCAGACTCGGTCAAGTCATCAATCCTTTCTCCGTAATGCATCTGAGCCTCAAAAGCACAAAAAGAAATATGGGCTGCTAATATTACAAGAGTAGAGCAAAAACCTGCAATCGCCATTGAAAGACGCAACTTGGATCCTGGATCTTGATAACTATCCATGCCTCTATGAACTTATCCCAGGCATTATAGTAAGCCTCAAGGTTCTTGTTTACAAGCTCAAGCTGGGTAATGAAGCACAAGTAAATAAAACAATTCTCAACCATGTGAGGCGCTCAATGAAAACACGATGTGAGCATTGGTTCTTCTTTTCAAGGACTAACCTGTGGGTCAACTGCTTTGACGACTTCATTTGGAATAGGTTTGAAACCAAGCATCCAACCTTCAAACAAAATGACCTAAGCGACCGCAGCAAAGCAAAACAAGTTAACAAAGAAATATTATATACAACGACCTCGGTAGTAATGCTGTCTAGTATTGATTTCAACTTGAG
The DNA here is from genome assembly GCF_029962835.1 of Magnolia sinica. Taxonomy (NCBI): domain Eukaryota; kingdom Viridiplantae; phylum Streptophyta; class Magnoliopsida; order Magnoliales; family Magnoliaceae; genus Magnolia; species Magnolia sinica. The sequence continues at coordinate 26,046,805 of NC_080585.1, read as the reverse complement.
ATGTGTGTACCTCTAGTGGTCCTTCAACCTCTGGCCATGTTGAAGGATCTGCTCTATCACCCTTCCCACCATACGCCGACTATAGACATTGAAGTACACACCATCGATACACACAAAATGATATCACTCAAAATAATAAAAGTGAGGTCCGTGCTTTGCTTACTTTATCATAACGTGGAACCTTCATCGTCATTCCTAAATATCATATGCATGATTGTTAGTTGCCAAACAGAGTCAATGATTTTTATTTTTATTTTTTAATTCTTTCACAATAGGAAAAAGAAGAAGAAGAAGAAGAAGAAGAAAAATCGATCTTTTCCTCGACTGAGTGGACTAAGGGGCTGTTTGGAAGTCTGCTAAAATCAGGTTGGTTCTGCTTACCCTCGTGTTTTGCATAAGGCAAGAAAAGGGACCTGCATTTCCCCTATTGCTCCTCCAATTGCTAGTGGGAATCCCCTTGGGATTGGGGTGGAGGTGCAGAGCTCACCCAATCCATCAGAAACTTGTAAACGGGCTGTAAATGAAAATGAATGGAAATCCATATACAATGGGAACAAAGGGAGATACCTTCTTTAGTTAGTTTTTTTAATCCTGTCAGTGTATCAATCGAGAATTGAAGATCATGGCTTCCTGCATTGCCCCGGAGCTGAAAATGTAATGAATAATGATTTTCATGGCATATTGATCAAACTTTGTATATGTGGAAATATCAGCTCTCGTCAAAAGTTACTGTAACATCATACATTGATCAATACCTCTAAAAGAGAATTTCCTGGATTTTCATTTCTCAGCTTAGCCTGCAGTCAGTAATACAACCATCAGAAAATGAAAATATGACAAAGAACCAAGGGCTTATTTGGATGCTCAACTGAATGGAATCACAATTATCTAGTTCCATATAGTAGAAATGACCAGTGATGGTGGCACTATTTTAATTCATGGAGACCACAAAACCCCGAGTGCAATTCCATGCGTACCAAGTTAGATCTGAATCAATTGCAAATTCGATGTTGAGGCTAGTCCTTTAGGGGTCATTTTCCAGCACGGATTTTGGCCAGTTAGAATTGGAATCCAGGATTTTCAATCCAAATCATGTTTGGCACCTCCCAAAATCCTGGATTTCAAATCCAACTTGGATTGACACCACAAAGGGGCCCCTTTTAAAATCCTAGAGGAAATGTCGGGGTGGAAAATCCTGGATTTCCAATCCCCACCAACTGTCATAACTGCTCTCTCCAAGGTATTCCAAAATGGTTATGTAATGGCCGTTTCATAATGGTAATGATGGCAACCGCTAAGCGTTACGGGTAGTAGCAGCCATTACAAAAAAAAAATAATCCCGTAATAGTCCTGTAACAGGGTGTAACAGCCCCATAACGATCTCACAATGACTATAACAGTCCACGACTCCGTTATGAGGCCAAAATAGGTTTTACACATACGCACGCGCACGCACACGTGCGGGCGCGCACACACACACAAAAATGCTCTCATGGGAACTGGTTCTCATGGGAACTTTGTGAAAACTTTTGACACATGATGTGGGCACAAAATCCGGACGGTTCACTAGATGAGTCACCTCGTGAAACCCCCATGGCCAACTTTTTGGCCCAATCCAAAAATCCGGTGGGCCATAGCAAAGTGAAAACCCCCCGAACCCTTGATTTGCCTCTCACTTTGCTATGGCCCAACAGATTTTTGGATCAGGCCAAAAAATTAACCCTGGGGTTTTGTGCCCACAACACGTGTCAAAAGTTCCCACAAAGGTGTGGAATACCTTGGCTCTCTCCTCCTCTCTTTTGTAATGCCTATAAGTCAAAATCCAAGCTGCCAAACAGAATTTCTGCATTGCATAGGATTGAATATCCAGGCTGCCGAACGCAACTGGAATGCAAAATCCAGGATTTGGATTCTGACTTTAGAATCCAAATCCATGCTGCCAAAGGTAGCCCCAACTTGGTCATATCCACTTCACTAAACTGATTTAATTCAATTGAGCTTCCAAATGCAACCCAGAAGTTTAATCCAAATCCAGAATATATTCACCTGATCCTCATATGTCAGATAAAAATCATCTATTGATATCGTTGCAGGTTTCCTGGAAGGAGTGAGAGAACATCAGCACAGCTTAGGAAGTTTGTATGTAGTCCTCTATATTCCATAATACCTTAAACTGATAAATTAACCATCTGGAATTCAATTGTGAAGAACAACATCTGGTTTACCTTCCAGTGAGACGGAAAAGATAATCCAAGGCAAATACAAGTGTAGTCTTCCCACTACCTTGAGGAGCACTAAAACCAATCTGCACCACGAGAGAACAACTTACGTAAGCCAGTTGTTCGTCTCATCATAAATACAAATTCAGAGACAAGATAGCGTTTCTGATAAAAATCATGGAAATGTAGAGTAGGTTGCTCCTCGATCTGAGAAGGATAGTTTTTCTAAAATGCATGCAAAAGAGTTACTTTCTAATTGGAGAATTTTGACTATGAGCCCATTTAAACACAACTTCCGCAAAAGGGGTTTCCCCACAAAAGCAAGTGTGTATTGACTTTGACGGTGGATTCTCTGACAAGTTGGCTTTTTAATGCTATTTCGACCAGTGAAGGATCAAATGGTACGAGTGAACACAAGGAGTTTGGCCTAAAAAGGCATTTAGGCATCAAATGCCCCTTTTGATGGTGTGTCCATATGGGTACTAAAGGTCACATGCAAAGCTTAAAAAACACCAGAAAAAAATGTTTTTAGTTTTGAACTTCTGTAAAAATAAGCACCCAAAAGTAATAGTAAGGGCGTCAGAATTTCGGCCGGTTGAAAAGCAAGGTTACTAAGAAACAAGCAATGAAATCAGAAGAGGGGATGGAATGGGTGTATGCATACCACTAAAGGAGGGACCTCATCTCCATCTTTAAACTTGGACTTGTGATGTGAGATCTGATCCTCACACCAGAAAAACACTGGTATATAATACTGATATAATCTAGCCTTCTGAGGTGTCGTCAAGTTCAGTTCGCTAAATCTAAATAATCTGCACAAGTAGAGCCCGCACTCTAACCACCTGTCAATGCTCGCCGACACCTTGTTTGGAGTCAAGCCCAATTTTTCTATCAGCGGGCCTGCGCATATGAAATCGAAAAGGTCCTGCACAGAGGAAACGACTGCGGGCGACGTAGGGAACACCGAATGCAGTAGCCCCAGCCGGTGTCCATTGTTGGTGGCAGTATCATGATATACGGATGTGTGTTGCAGCCAAGAACTGCTATGGTTTGAAGGAAGAAAGGCTGGAAAACAAAGTCATCATTAGTTTTTTATAACACAATTGTGTTTGAATATCAGTGCAAAGATTCAATCCTAACTGACATTAATCATACATAAATCATTTCAGAAGAACAAGATCGCAAACAATGAAAACAGTAATTATGGCTCGATTCTATGAACCAAATAGCGCCCCTTATACACGAGGGAGGCCTGACTGCCAGAAAGAGTCCTATAAAATCCATAAAAATCTGCAAAGATTATTTGAATTTGGTTTATTCTAACAGGTTCCTGATCACATAATCACAATTCACAAAGAAATCAAGATCTAAGTGATGGTGGTAGAGATATCAACGGGAATCATGGATTTTTGACTCGCCGACTCGTACCAACTCATTTGGCTTAGACTCTAGTCAGGACTTGACCAAGTTGGTGGTAAATTGGTCCTCCTTGCCCGAGTCAGGGGTGAATTGGGGTGGCAACCCGTGCTGCAGGTATGACTCATTCACTATTGTACCTAATCCATATTGCAACCATTCCCTTCTACATTAAGGATGTGTTTGGTTGCACCAAATATCATGAACCAAATGCACCCTGAGCTAAAACCCATCTTCCAAGTTGCAGAGTTATCACTGTTCACTCAGTTCGTTTTCTCAGAAGGGAAAACATCCCACTTTAGGCACTTTGTTTTTCTCATATATAAGCATGGAATCCCTGTACGCTCGGCACAAATGTGCAAGATTGGACCATTCATCCAGCGAGCCCTGTTATGGATAGTATGCTACCCAAACACTGCAATGTTAGAACTTAGAACAATCCCAACCATCCATCGGAGGCTTCTGAAGATTGCAAATAGACCGTTAAAAGAAATTGCAACCAATGGCCCCCATACAACGGCCAAGAGTCCTCCCACCTGATGGTTAGGATCATCAAATCTCAAAGCTTCTTTGTGCATGATCTGTCCATGGTAAGACCCGCCAAATGATTTGTCTGGGGCCTAATAACCACCATCAGATCCTTCTTCTCAAAGCCCCAAGAAAAAGGGAATGATAGATAACTATACAAACTACTCAGTGAATTCAGTCTTCCATCACCCATCCGCGGAAGGATCAAGATAGCACACCACCTACTGATGGAAATTCCGCTATCTTGAGACCCTTTCCAGGGTTGGAATGAGGATTTTGGACCAAACACCAAACAACAATCTACAGTCTATATGCCTAACCATTCCACTGGACACAAAAATCTGAATTGAGCATTTCCCACATGAATGATCAGATCCATCTCAATGTACTGTAAAGTTACCATCCATTGAGTTGGATACAGCCAACATGTCACATTCATATGAAATCAAAGCCGTTGAAAAGCTAAGCAGATCATCCGCTGCAATAATCAATACCAATCATCCAAATCATTCAGGGAACATTTTCTTCAACCAAACCCAAGAAAGGACAAAGCTGAAAGAATACACAAACCAAAGACTACTGATAGGCGAATGGCAGAACTCGTAAATACACAAATCAAGTGTATCTGAAAAAAATATATAAAAATCAGCGTTTTGTGGAGGAAATTTCAGGTGGAGATTCTCCAATGCTATCTGACATTTCAAAATCAAATAAAGAAAAATTGTAAATGGACAGCAAAAGAAGATTTATTATTATTATTTTTTCCCCATTTAACCACTACATAAACCCCCACTTTTTGCACCAACACTCCTACTTTCCTACCATTGACAACTATTCCATAACCAATAGAAGAGAAATAGGGGCGCATAGATTAAGAAAGAGGGGCTTAAATGTCACTTCCATCTAACTAATTCAAATCAGAAATTAAAAATAATTGTATTAGAAATTCAGAGAAACCAAAAAAAAGGCTCCAAAATAAATAAGTAAATAAACACACTTTCCTTTTATCCTATTTTAATAAAAGAAAATTCTTAAAAATTACAAATGCTACAATAAATTCTGATATTCAAAAATCGACAAAAATAAAAATTAGCCCAAATCTGTTCATCCAAATATAAGAAAAAAAAAATCAAAATATTGAGTATTTGAAATAAAACGAAGGGACATTTCTACAGCAGAGAAATTACAGGATCCTCGAAGGCTTTCAACTGTATACTCGGTTTTTCAGTTCTGGAAATCAAGGCTACGGTTCGGTAATCCAGGCCGTTGGTCTTTTGCATCCCACCATGGATAGAAGATACACCAAAAATCTCCAAAGTTCGGATATCCCAGCCATTAATTTTTAATATTAGAGGCCATGAAATCGAAAAGTCGGGATTGTAGAATTCGTAAAGATTAATTACGATAAACACGTAATTAACAAAACTTCGGAATCTAATCAATTTACACGTTTCGAACGGAGAAAGAGAGTGAGATGAGGGTATGTGAAACTCACATGATTTGGAAGGAGAAGTGGAAAGAGGCATTTGGGAGAGAGGTTTGGAGTGTTTGGAGGAGAGAGGAGAGAATGAGAAGGAGAGCTGCTGCTGCTGCTGCTGCTGCTGCTGGTGGCGGTATTTATAGAGAGAAGAAAGTCGGGACGGCCATGGATGCTGAGCTAGCACGTTTACTACCTCCATTCTCTCTCTCTCTCTCTCTCTCTCTCTCTCTCTACGTACAAATGCTCAGCCGTATCTGCGGTTTGAGGACGCGTCGGAGAACCCCATACAAACCAGGTGATATTTCTATTCAATTACCAAAATGCCCCTCCCCTTTGTTCAGTTCCAAATAGAAGGTGTACAACCGTATAAATTCCATCCTTTTTATTATTTAAAAATCCAGCCCTTCCAATGAGAATCCATGAGTGAAAAATCATTCCGATACAGTAATCATGTAGGGCATTCATAAAGAATAAATTTTAGTCATGACATGTGGCATTGTACCATAAATAAATAAATTTCAAAATAGTTGAAGTGATTTTTGCATAATCATAGCCCAAGTAAATCTAATTTTATACATTAGTGGATGGTCAAGGAAGTAACGCAACCAGCTTATCTAAAAACTTAACGAGCAAAGAAAGAAATGCATTAAAACAATTTAATATACAAAAGGTGATCGAAAAATGAAACAAAATTTTTGATTGACAAAAGAGTAACAATCATAAAAGGAAAACGTAATAAAAAGAAATATCTAAAAGATAGAAGAGGAACAAACACACAAGGCAAATGTGTGTGTGTGTAGAGGAAAGCTTTTCAACTACCGTAATCATTGCAATAATGAAAGAAGTATCCGAAAGAATAATATGCAACAAAACTCTATAAATAGTAAAGGAATTCAACAAAGCAAAAAGCTCAAGTCAAACACCAATTAAATCAAATAAAATATATCAATTTACTTTATCTCAGCATATCTTAAGAATAACAGTAATCAAGTAGCGGTAATTCTTAGCTATATTCTTTTAGTTGTAATCTAAATCTTCTTTTGGTTGTAATCCAAATTTACGCTTATACACTGGATTTGCTCTCTATCCAATATCACGTAGTTTTTTCAAGAGGCATTCTCGCAGTCGCTCCTGGTGATCGATTGTGAGTTTTTCTTTTTTTTTTATTGCACTGGTATTTTAAAAAGTTATTTCTCGTGTAAGGCACAAAGCAACTTATCTTTGGAGGAAGAACTCCACTCTCTGATTATCGCCTGACCATTATAAACTTTTGCAAGTGGTTGAGTAAGCGACCGATCTTCTCAAAATCTGATCATATATGTTCATATTGGATGTATCTACTTATTTCAGTGTTGGGGGTCAAACTTGATCGATTTGGATCGAGTCGCTTTATCAATTCTAGCACGTTCACACACATTACATGTGATAGAAAACAAGCCGAGCGCCAACATTTTTAGCATGCCTGGTGGGACTAAAAAATTACTTGATTGTCATTAATATTCATTTTGCGCTGACAATGCAAAAAGAACACTTTTGACACACAAGTATGTTTACTAGTGCAATAGTTTATCGGTATCATGAGCCGAAGGGATGATTGTAATGCTTTAACAACCGTTACTAATGTTATTGTAACCAACGAGCCTTCTGCTCATGAGGAGGAGTTGCAAGTTCAACAAGTGCATAAGTAAGTAAATCAACCACCTAGTCTGACGCATGTTCCACCAAGTCCAGATAAACCATTGACATCCCGAGTTGAGCCCCTTGAAATTATATCATCTGGAATAGTTGATGTGTGAATGGGGATTCAACACATCGCAGAATTGTCACGACTTTAGGCTTAACACTCACTAGCTCAGGCTAGAGCCTTTAATAAGTGAATGGTCAGCCATACTAAGGGTTGGAATCAGTTTGTGGCTTTGTTTACTGAAAGAGCATGTATTGCACCTCAGCAACAGGTCAATGCAAATTTTATTAGAAATCTAGCACCTATACCACCAGCCCAGTCAATGTCACAAATATCTCCTTTATGACAAAATACACCACCTATTCCTATCACTGGTCAATCCATGATGTGCAAAATTTACCGATACCGGTAGATTTTATACGTCTTGAACATATTCTTATTTAGGACATATGAAATTCACCACCATTGGTAGATTTCAAGCATCCTAAATGTGAAAAAAGAAACTTAATCATTGAAGCCAAAAATTAAAGGATACCTGGGGGTAACCTTTGCCTAGAAATCAACCCTTATAATAAAGGGTAATATCAAATTAGTCCAGAAGTACCTCCAGTCGCTGCACAATAATACAAGGAGCGTAATTAAATTGTTCAATTAGTTCAATAAGTACTAGGCCAAGTTCTCAGTCAAACTACTACTCGAGTTTATCATAAACCATATCCTGATTGGATCGATCGGGCAATATCCATTGCTGAGGATTATCAACCTTACTTTACACTGTTTATAGGTGATACAAGTCAATCGATCGTAAAACACGTAAGTTGATTTACCACACAATGTAGAGATTTGACCAATAGTAAGTATTATAAATTCCAACTATTTGATCATTCACTTACTGGGGTAGTTTTTACTTATTCAAATTTACTACCAAATTCTATATAGAATTGACAAGAGATGGAAGAAAATTTTCATGCGTGGTTCTTTTATAAGGATAAAGAAATTTTCATGGCTGTTCTAGCTCATTTTCGGTAATTACTAGGAGAATCGATCAAAAATTATATTGCTTAGTTTAAAAGAGTAAAAAGTCAATACAAGGTAGTCACGACCGAAGTAGAATTTGTCCAATTAACTAAAAAATGGTTAGAATTCAAGCTTTAAAAGAAGTTTATCGAGACAAAATTCATAAATCTTTATGATTTGACCAAAAATGTGTTTTGGTATGAGGTCATACTTCAGGAGTCAATACGAAAAAATAATTCATCTACAAGAACATATTATTATGATCATAATTATAATGTTGCAATAGCTGAAGTAGTGGCTAAACAACCATTTATATGCTCGGCATTAATTAAAGCAGAAGCAACGACATCTTCTAATACGAAAGTTCAAAGAACATACACATTTGATATTGCTCGTGCTGACGAAATCTTTAATATCCTGTTAGCCGATAAATTTATCAAAATTCCTGTTATCCATAAGATTTTGACAGTCAAATAATTGAAGAAAATTGATTATTGTGAATAGCATGGAACTCGATCACATTTTATTAATAAAATGTGTTGTTTTCAAGAATGTTACTCAAGATATCATCGATAAAGGCTTGCTGAAGTTCCCTGAAAAGGAAAAAGAAGCGATGTTGATCGATACTAATCTGTTTTCGTTCAATATGGCCACCATTAATCCTCAAAGATTGGTTTGACCGTGACAAAAGATTGATCTCAGAACTCAAATGGGTCAAGCCAAGAAGTAAAAAGGATGGCAAGAGAAGTATGAGGTCTAAGCCTACAGTTAAACAAACCGAACCACATCCAAAAGTAATAATATCAAATTATTAACACATTTGTGAGAAATGTGCGAGACCGACTCAATCAAATGGGAGATTTTATCGACCGAAATATCAGGCAAGACAATCAGCTAATCGAAATTATAAGGAATGAAATTTCATTTACCCACAAAAGGTGAAAGACGCTAGCGATCACCTCGGGCCTGTCCTAGGGCAAAGGATGGTTAAACCTCGGCCTGCTCGAGAAGAATTTTGGAAAAGCCTGAGTCATCTGAAATTTACAACAATACCAGAAAGGGATGACTCATACTCGGAAACAAAGTTGCTAAAGGCAATAGGCAGCGAAGAGTAAATGGTTAGCCGTTGTATCAGACAAATCTCAGATGAAGTACTCGAGACCAGTAACAAAATGTGGCCAATGGGTGATTATATATCTTTATTTATTATTAGTTTTTAAAAAAAAAGAGAGAGAAAAGGAAGGGCTCGACGAAAATGTGACTTAGGCGTAAGCATCTTTCATCTCATCAAATTCCTTGGCAGCAAATTCTCTGATGAAGAATTCAGCGACCGATGACATTGGCTTTGTGCTCTGCCTCTCTATTTTATTCATTACTCTCGTGCGACTGAGCTTGATAAAGATCGATATAAGAATTAATGAAGTTTAGAAGAGTCTGGGAGTAATTCGAGCACCTTCAGGGGTAAATGCACTCGATCTAATAGAGGTCGTCATTAATTTCTTTGCGCTGAATCTGCAGAGTTCTCAATATTACTTTGTTAAAATGATGTTATCGAGTCCAGTACATGCAGTTATCTACAGGCCCAATCGTATTGATTGGAGATTATGTTTATTTCCTTATGGATGACAACACGCTCATTTGCATGAGTGTCGAGCTTTTCCAAATCCTTCTTGGCAATGGAGTATGCATTGCCGATTCTTTGAAGTTTGGTCAAAGTGTCTAGAAATTTGATTGAAAGAATATCATTTATTACAGTCATCTAGAGGTCATGAACGAATAAATATATGTCATATTGAAGGGTGGAGTGAGCGAAGGCATTGATGTTCAGGGAAAAGATTTTTCTCAAGAAATCTTAAGCCCGATTGACAACAGACATGGGTGCAACAACCATTAAAAAGAGAGAGTAAGGGCTTTTGAAGATTGGAAAGTAAATGAATTTGATTATGTAGGGGTGAAAGCACTAAGGATCCTTTATACAGGTGCTTAGAATGAATAGTCATGCCCGAAGACAAAGTCTTGTGATGGTTGAAGTACCCCATTAATAGCATAAAATATTCTCTAGGAAGAGGGAACGAACGAGTGCATGACTTCTTACGTATATGTCATGTCATTAATACATTATGCCATACACACGAGAAAAAAAGCTTAGTACTTGAGATAACATAAGACATGTGGAAAGAAAATATTCTGGCGAATTGTATTAAAGATAAATAAAAGTACAGATCGACAATAGACATGTATAAAGCAATCAAAATTCAAATGATCAAAAATAGGCAATAACTTTTTGAAGCTTTGATTGCTTGGTTTCCTACCAATGGAGAGCAGCACTGGTTTTAGGTTATGAGCATGCTATTTAACCAATCAGTGGAGTGTGCTCTTGCATATAACTGCTCAGTTGATTGATTTTAGCCTTTTGACCATATCTGCGCTTGGTCAGAGATTTTTTTCTTCTTCTTTCAATATTTTCAGTTTATCCTCCATAGTCGAAATTTGAGCTTTCAGATTGATCAAGGTTGCTTCTGACTCCTTCAGGTTACTATATACAACAACAAGTTGTTCTCTGACAATTGCAATTTTAGTCATTTTGAGGGAAGTAGATAAATGCTCAACTTGAAATCTATAGACCGCAACAACTTTATCTTGATGCTCGTGAATCAAGCTCAAAAATTCATAGAGTGTATGTATAGTTTTGTAGACGGACTCTCATCAAACCGAGTGAGAGTTTGGTACCGACGAATGAGGAAATTAAGCCTCTTGATCGATTCCGAAGCAATGATGTCAGTAGTATCAGAGTGAATGAGAACTTGTAATTCATCCAGAAATTGTTGGATCTCTGATTGTAACACCCTGGGTTTTCAGGGGCTGTGTAAGAACTCGGCTCCCGAATTCCCAGGTGTCATGAGCGCCCTAATGGGCTTCATATTTTAATTACATTTGGATGATCTCATATGCAATGAAGGATTTAGCAAGGCATGAAGCAGAAGTATATCATAAGCAGTATCAATTGCTACTAATTATAAAAATATCCAGACAATGAATCCAAAGTCATCTAAATAGGGAACTAGTCTCACCTTTACACGACCCAAAGCGACTAGGGCCTTGGTCCATACCCCGCGGTAGCCCGAACTTAACTAAACGGATCAGTCGAAAGTCTGGAAGCAGAGAAGATTCTCTTCCCTATCCTTGCTGACCTCGCTCGGCTCATCGAGCTTCGCCTCACCTGCATCTAGAAAAGGGTCTGGTTGGTATTTTAAAACACCGTCCCAGAGTGGGAGTGGGTGATCAACTCAGTGGGTGCTATTAGCCATAAGTTGTAACAAGCATCAGTTATAATAAGAATTTAATGAAAAGCAATCTTTCACAAACACCTAACTAATTGTATTAATGCACATGCATGGTGGATGATATGATATATGCCCTCGCCACAACTCTCCCTCGAGCGACTTCATTTAACGATCGCGTATGTCAACACTCCCTCAGAGCGACCTCGACTGCCGAGTCGCTAATCTAGCTAGTGCGATGCAATGGTCATGTTAGCCAAGTTCTTAATTAATTCCATTCATCTAGCAGGTTGGGAAAACTGGTATACCCCACATATCAATACCCTAAACTGGTTGCGAGGCCAAGGCCCCCAACGTGTGAGGCCGAGTCCTTGCGATCCTTGATCCCGTCGGGTTTTCCTCATCCCCGACTTCCAGCACATGATGAGTGCTGAAATATGAGATCGCTCGCGGTCACTACGGGGAGGCGCGTCACCCCAGCGTAGGCGATAACTCAAACACAGTGTCTCATTCTATCATGCCTGGCTCACGAGACAGTAGATCAACATTCAATTCGTTATCGATGGGCTACAACGATGGAAGGGTATCCTGGTTTCCATACATATGTGGGCAAACAAGGTTGTTCAGCTAGTGGACTAGACCGCACGAGTCCAGGCAAGTACGTGGCGGAACGACATTGGGTGCAAGCGACCCATATATTCTAACTACTGCCGCCCACACGCACTCGCCCAAATCTATGAATTTAGCCTCAAGGCGGTACTACCAAAGGAACCACCTTCGCTCTTCTCATATTCCTGACCAACCCAAGGGTATGAATAATGATTCATAGTATGCCAACTACCAACGTATCATCAAGCATAAACAATACCATGTTCTTATATTTCTCATCATACAATTCACATTTCTCATAGCTAGCAAACTATTAATATCACAAATATAGTGTGTGCGCGTGGTGTGGGTTGGTGAGGAAGTTAAGCACTTCCTACACCTCAAGGGATCAAATACATAAGCGTAAATGAATCATACACAACATGAAGCAACGCATATCAGAAAAAGAAATCAAACAACATGAGCATGTAATCATACATCCACTAGAGCATGTGAGAGACAAGATTTACATCAAAAAGAACTAAACATGTCATTCCATGCAATTCCAACAAACAAACCATTCCTAAGTTTCCTCTAGATTCTTCAATACAACATCCCAAACAACCAAAATTATTAAACTCCTACTATAATTGGTGCTAGGCTACCTAAGGATAATAATACGCTCCTATGGATCGTTGGAGACTTGGAAAACGACCTAAGAATGAGGCTTTTGGGGTCGGACGGCCAGATTCCCTAAAACAACCATTTGCATATTAGAAATTCATGAAATCCCTTTTCATCACAAGGTTTTTAAGGAAAAAGGGGTGAGGAATTTACCTACATAATCAACGGAAGCGGTTCTTGCAGTTGTAGTGGAGGGTTTTCTTGAAGAAGAGGTAGAGAGTTGCAAGGTTGAGCTTCTTTGGGCCCCATCATCAACAACACCCTCCTTCACTCTCTTCTTCCTCTCTCTTTCTCCTCCTCTTCTCCCCTTTCTCTCTTCTCTCTTTTCTAGGGCAAAATCGTATGGGGAGAGGGGGTGCCCAAATGAGGCCCTTTTATAATACCAAATTTGGTGGAAATGGCCCCAAGTGTTGGGTTTTTACTATACTAGACCTATGGGAGGATCTTTCTAAGCTCTAGGGCCCACTATGGGGTGTACATATTGATATACACCGTATAATAGTTAGCCTTAATGATGATCTACGTATGAACATGATTGGCCCGCCATTTGGATGCGCCGATCGACAGATATGATTAGAAGTCTGTTCAACGGTCACCGATGGTCGATCGGGGCCACGACTATACAGATATGAGCAGAAAAATATCCTTACTTTATGTATGAAGTTTAGTCGCAAATCGACGGTCCAAAATCCTCAACTTTGCATAAGAGTGGATGACTCAATTCACTTAAGTTCCAGCTCCTTTCTTTAGGGTATTTGCGCATCTCATGCACTCGTCCTGCAGCTCAAGTTAAGCAGTTTTGGACACTACCCAGGTCCGACTCCTGTAATAGACGTCGAGCCTAGTAAGACGAACATTACTCTATAATTTTGGAACTAATGGCCCACCAACGAACGGTATAGAGCTTGTTCGAAAAATTGGGGCGTTTCTGAAATGAATTAGGCATTGAGATTTCTCGTGGGCAATGATCAGGGTTTGGATTAACTATATTTATAGGGTGGCCTATTTATAACTAGTGGAAGTGGAGATTTGGTCATGATCACTCTAAACCGTCGATTTTAGGCTAAAAGAGTAATGGGGTTCATTTGGTCTATTAGCCAAGATCCGGGCCTTATCTGACTCGGCTTCGGTTGGATCTTTAATTTAGTTATGATTCTCTTGATTTATTAGCGATGGGTCGGTTAGATTTGGGCCCCCTGTGAGTGAATCATGGGGTTAAACTTGATGTTCAGGTGATCAAGCGGATTCGTTGGCTTCATACGATTGATTAAACGGACTTGTGCGGTTCTTTACTGGTTCCACCCGTGTTTAAACTATCATTGAGTGTTAATGGTCATTAGGTGATATTATAAGTTAATTGATAAAAAAAATTCAAAGATTTTTAGAAATCCAAAACAGTGAAAATCCAGGATGTTACACTGATGAAGGTGCAAGGGATTCGGACACAAGAATATCATAAGGCAATTCCTGATCAAAGAAGGATAAGATGTCTTCTATAGGAAGTATCTCCTTAGAAAAAGAAGACAAGATGCGTTAGATATTGACCCATGGAGCTAGAGAGGTAGAGGCATCGACCGTAGGAACTTCTGTAGCTCGACCAGGAGACAGTTCAACTGGTTGAGAGGTTTCTTCTTCCAATACTTCTGTTTCGTCCAAAGGAATCATCCTATATTCATCGACCGGGGCAATGACTACTTGATCAATCGGTTTTGTAGATGGAGCAGGCTGAATGGAAGATAAGGTTGTCGGTGCGACCGATTCCATAACTCCCTGATCCTGATCAGGTGCAAGCGATAGGGTTATAGATTGTAAAAGGAGACCGAAGGAATCCACTGGCCGGTATATTATTACATCCTCTTGATTTGGACATTCTGTTTGATTTCCTGATCGATGAATGTCGCTCATAGTCTTTTCCGAGTCAAAAACTTCAAGTCTTTCTACAGGAGACTCAGCAACATCGATCGAAGTATCTGAAATATATACTTTGGCTTAAGAATGTGATATAGAGACTAGAATTTCAGAGGCCGAGAGCTCTCTGATTACTATGAAAAGAAGGGAGAAAGTAAGATAGGAGAATTACAGAATAATTAAAAAGGAAATGAACAAAATATTTAAACAACATTCACATAAATTTGTCCGAACAACGACAATAGTAAATCAGTCAACCACTTGTGAGATTTTCATAGGATCGACGACCAAAGCGAGAGCTCGGTTAGAACGAGAAAATTGGTGAGGATAAGGGCGATATGGCTTGAGAAATTGATCAAAAGTAAGATTATAATCATTTAATCTTTTCTTTTCACTTTGTCATTTATTGAAAGCCCTATTAAAGTGAGCATCTTTGTGTCTTTTATACACCTCTTCCATCTCCCAAGAATATTTTGAATGTATAATACTGAGCCAGAATTTAGTTTCAAAGACTGTGATAGCTTTGGCTGAAGAAGAAATATCTGGAGTAAATTGACCAGAAGTTGCAAGCAGTGTAGAGTAATAAGCTGAGACAGGCCTAAGCTTAGAAATCCTCAAAATGGCTAGAAGAGCTATAAACATTGTGATTAAAGCATTTGCTGGAACTATTACGATGGCAATTAATACTCAAAAGTAAAAGAACTAAAAAAAAAAAAATCAATTAAGAGCTTTTATTCGTTGAATTTCTGTTGAGGGTCAAATATTGTATATTATCCCCCATTTATTACTTGGTTTTATGAACATAATAATGCTTAATGTTCTATTTTACTCATGTTTGTGTTGCAAGGTGAATTTAAGAGCTTGGATTGAAAAATGGTGCTAAAAGCATAGATTTAATGCTCAAAAATCACTAAGGCAAGGGATGGATCTGAGAAGACCGAGATTGAAGAATTCACATGCCAAAGATCCAAGAAAACCAAGTGAGGAATGAAAAGCATTGAAGACTTGAAGTGAAGAAAAAGAATTCTGAAATTGTCCTGAAAACAAACATATTCCTAAAAGTGTCCTAAAGAAGCATATTCTGAACACTGGGGCATTCTGTGAAATTATGCAGAGTGAAGCCTTTTTTGGAAAACTGCGTAAATTTGAGGCGATTTTTAGAGTTTTCCAACTATGTGCGAAAGTTGGAGTTTCACAACTATAAATAAGACTCCCTAAGATGTTCTTAGGCATCTTCTAGGGTTTGTGAAGTGGAGCAAAAGCGCGGAGAAGCCGTCGCCAAGAGTTTTTCTTCCCTTTTCTTAGTTATTTTTATGTTTTTCTTAAGAGATTTTAGTTTAATCATGTCTATGGTTGACTAAACCTCTTAGTGAAGCTTGTAGCGTGATGAGATATTTTTTATTGCTTTGATTCATGTTTAAGTTAAACTATCTTTGATTCTAGTTTGATATTTAAAGAATACTTTCAGTTTTTAATGGTTTGTTGTGACTCAAATTACAATAGATCTGCAATAGCTTTGAGTATGTTATTTCCATGTATTGAGATTGTGAAATTAGGTAATCCTGTTGTTCACCATCGTCTCATGGGCATGGTTGGGTGATGAAATCCTACCTAATCTTCTCAATTCTCTTATGATTGGTTGTGAGATTGGTAAATCCTGTTGTTTGCCTTGTCTCCTGGGCATGGTTTTGTGATAGAATCACTTCCAGTTCTCACACCTCTCATCCATTGAGAGTAAGGTCAAAGGAAGTTTAGATTTGATTTTACTGAGATATCTTCCAATTGGATAAGATGAGACTCTAATTCCAGTTGTGTCCTTGAATCAAGCATAGATTTCTTTGATCTCTACAAGTGGATCCTTGGAAACCCTAGTCACCACCTTTGAATTTGTTGGTTTTAATCACTTTAATCACAATTACTCTCTCAATTAATTCAAATTTAGATTTACATCTTCTTCTAGTTCTAGTTCTAGTTACTTTCAAAAGACACACAAGTTAGTCCATGTGGATTCGACCTCGGTCTCACTAAGATTATTACTACATCGCGACCTTACACTTGGGGTTGTGAACAATTTCTACCATTCAAAGTAAGACTTGCCATGTAAACAGTTCGATCATTAGAAGATAACCTAAATTACTTAATACGCATGCTAATGCAATATGTGGGACGTCTTTGAGCAGGAAAGTCATGATTGAAAATAAATTTTTCGTCAGAGTGCTTCTTCTAAGAAATTGAGAGTAGATCAGGTGTTACTCGGGGATGCATTAACAGGTGTTTTGATGTAGGGATGAATGTGATGAGGTCGAGCACCATCTTCCTCAAGGATAACTACTCCAAATTCACGGAGTTTCTCTAGACTCCTCGTAGAGACTTCTCGAATTCACGAAGGAAAAAAGTAAGAAAAATAAAAATAAATTCTATAAAATTTGTAATTTGATTGATAAATGAAATAAACAAGTTCACAACCCTTTAAATAGGGATACTAAGCCATGAGAGAAGTTTCGAAATCAAACTACCACTAAAACTCTTAGAAATCGCATAGACGGTCGTGATGTCTACTAGTGTGCATGGTTTTTGGCCAAAAATAGTAAGTGTCCTATTTGGTTGAACCATGATGTTCTCCTAATTACTCTAAGCACTTTCCATGTTGGCGCAACTCCTAAAGCCCAACAGATGAAGAGTTATACTTAAACTAAAACTTACTATAAATAGTAAAAATGAAAATAAAAGGGGATTTTGACCATCCATCCGATGGTATTTCGCAAATTCGGCGTGGGCATTGCCGGGTTGGGTGGCAAAAGTAGCTCGTCCTACCCCAAAATCATATATGGTACATAGAGTAACTCATTCTAGATTGCGAGATATGCCCGATTTAAGGTCTAACAATCTAGATCACTTCTGTAGTTGACCGGGCCTTTTCTAATCCATCTTGGACATGTAATTGTCCGCGACCTGCTCTACATCATGTTTCCTTGATTGTGGGCCCACCTTGATGTATGTGTTATATATCCATGTTGTCCACTCATTTTTACATCTTATTTTAGGTCATGGTCTCCAAAATTAAAAAAATCCAAATCTCAAGTGGACAATATGGCAAGGATTGAATGGCCACCATTAAAAACTTATCGGGACCACAAAAGTTTTGAATAGACTAATATTTGTGTTTTTATCTTTATAATATTAATTCAATAGGTTGGATGAAAAATAAACATTACAATAACGTAGGGTACAGGGAGTTTTAACGGTGGACAAACAATCACCTCTATTTTTTGTGTACTCCACTTGAAAATTGGATCTACTTCATTTCTAGCAAAAGCTTTAAAATTAGTTGAAAAAAAAATGGATGTCAGCATGGATATACAATATTACTGCAGATTTCTGCCACTTTTATTATTGTTGCTGGATTGACTGCAAGGCTTAATCTTATTGAATTAAAATTAATCAAGGTACTGCCGCAGGTCAATCAGTAAAAGTACTGAAAGGGTAAAAATATGAAGTATTTCACTGCTTAAGTCTAACTTTTATAAAAGCTTTAATAATTTATGGGTTGCTAGTAGCAATATCACTTTTACTTGCTAGTCTTTTGTACATCAAGGTGGGCCCATGGTTAGAGAAACACCCCATGATAGTAGTGGGTTGTTTGGAGAGAAATCACTTCACCCCAAATTGTCTATGAGCGGATTAGGTGTGGCCCTAGCCTCACCCAAGACAGAGTGAACATTACTGTGGGGGCCAACTTGATGTGTGTATTCTACCAACATGCTGGCCATCTGTTTCGCTAAAGCTTAAAAATGACGCAGATCCAAATCTCAAGTGCACTATAATATAGGAGACGGTTGCCACATGACTTAACGCTTACTGAATTAAAATTGATCAAAGTATTACTACAGGTCAAGCTGTAAAAGATACTGAAAGGGTAAAAATATGTAGTATTTTAATGCCCAAGTCTAACTTTTATAAAAGCTTTAATGATGTATTGGCTGCTCACAGCATTATCACTTTTACTTGCAAATCTTTTGTACATCAAGGTGGGCCCATGATTAGAGAAAAACCCCATGATAGTCGTGGGCTGCTCGGGGAGAAATCACTTCACCCCAAATTGTTTAGGAGCATATCAGGTCAAGCTGTAAAAGGTACTGAAAGGGTAAAAATATGCAGTATCTTACTGTCTAAGTCTAACTTTTATGAAAGTTTTAATGATTTATGGGCTGCTCGTGGCATTATCACTTTTACTTACTAATCTTTTGTACATCAAGGTGGGCTCATGGTTAGAGAAGCACCCTATGATAGCAGTGGGCTACTCAGGGAGAAATCACTTTGCCCCAAATCGTCTAGGTGTGGCTCTAGCCTCACTCGAGAAAGAGCGGACATTAATGTGGGGCCTACCTTGATGTGTATATTCTACATGCATGTGGCCATATGTTTTGCTAAAGCTGAAAATTGATGCAGATCCAAATCTAGGTAGACTATAATATAGGAAACATTGGCCACATGAATTAAAATTGATTAAGGTACTCTCGAGAACTTAGTCTAACTTTTATGGAAGCTTTAGGGGTCGTTTGGTACCATCCACCGGAGGGGATTGGAGGGGGTTTCCAATCCCGCGGTAGTTTGGCAGCATAAAGCAACTGGGGGTTTCCAATCTCCTCTTTGAGGAGGTTTGCAATCCACCATAAGAGCTTGGATTACACCTAAAATCATTTCAATAGTTGCAGGTGTAACATGTGTGTCACTATACACTATCATTCTATTGGGTACATGGCCCACTAATGATGATCAGCACCGTCCAAACATTGTCCATATAAATCAACAATTAAATATCGTTGGTTAGTCACTCAGACATGATCTTATGCCTGTGGCCCATCCAAGACTTGGAATTTCATCATTTTCAGGCAAAGCATATATTTCAACGGGCTTATCACAATCATTATATCAAAAATTACATATCTCACTAATTAGAGATATTAAAGTTGATTTAGTAATTAAATTCAAATCTATGTAAATATACTATGGATAAGTACTTTTAGATTAAAGTTAATTCACACTCCAGGATACCAAACACACCAGAAGGATTGCAAATTCCGGAGGTTTCTAATCCTAGGGGTTCCGAATCCAGGAGGTTACAAATCCACGCTCCCAAACAAGCCCTCAATGATTCATGGCATAACATGGCGGCTAACATGGAGTGTGTGTACTGACACTTGTCTGTACTAACAAGCTAACTAAAATAAATAAATAAAGACAGAGCAGACATGACTATGACTGTAGCGCCCAACTTGTCGTTATTCTACTTTGGCGTTGGCCATATGTTTACCAAAGCTCAAAAATGTTGCAGATCCGAATCTCAGGTAGACCGTAATACAGAACAGTGGTGAAAATGATGCAGATCCAAATCTAATGTGGACCATGATATAAGAAACAGCAGTGATTAGATGGCCCACCTTTAAAAACTTCTTGGAGCCTAATGTAATGTTTTGGTAATATTTACTTACCGTCCAGACTGTTTATGAGGTTACATGAATCTCAACGAAGGGAAAAAACAGATATCAGCTTAATCCAAAACTTGTGTGCCCCGCGAAGGTTTTTAATGGTTAATTACTATTGTTTCCTATGGATGGTCCACCTGAGATTGGGATCAGTTTCATTTTTAAGGTTCATGCCATAAAATGATCTAGAAAAATGAATCGACGGTGTGGATATAGAATACATGCATCAAGGTGAGGCCCACAATAAGTGCCGCACCTTCTTGGGTGAGGATGGGGTCACACCTAATCGGCTCCCAAATTGTACTTTCCAGGAATGCTCCCGGGGTGCACATGAACCGGGCTAGCTTGGTTAGCTTGCTCGACTCGACTCGAAAAAGCTCCATTCAACTAGGTTCGAAGCTGAGTTTGAGCCGAGTCGAGCCGATTTTTAGAACTTGAAAACGAGTTCGAACCAAGTTCTAACAGCCCCAGCTTGACTCCACTCGAATCGAATCCAAGTCAAATCGAACCAGTTTGGTGACTCTTACTTTGCCATTGATGTTGCTCGCTAACTGATTAATAAAATGACTCAAATAAATGTGGCTGGTGGCAAGTAAGCTATGTACATTAAACAAATATCTTTTTTTCTCTTTATTTTTTTTTGTTTTTACGTTACTTTAGAAGGTGTTTGATAAAACACAGTGAAACCATTGCGTCTGTTTTATAAACAGTAGGATTGTAAAGTTACAATTCTGGTGTTTGTGGAATTGCCTCAATGATGATCTTTCTTAACTTGAACTTGGCCTGAGCTGGCCCAAGCTATTGACTGAGTCGAGCCAAGCTGGCCAGGCAAGCTTGAGGAACAAGCCAAGCTGAGTTCGAGCTGAGGCCAGCCAGTGCTCTAGCTGAGTCAAGCCATGTACACCTCTACTCCAGTCCAGGGGCAATTAAGCTTTAAATGCACCCTGGTGCTTTTAGGTAATTGAACAACTGATCACTGATCTGAACCGTCCAAACGATCCATTCCACTTTACATGTATTTTGATCGTATAATCCTAACCGTCCAAATAATGACCTCCATATTTTTAGCGGCCACTTTTACTAGCCATAGATTGGTGACGATTATTATCTGATTGAATTGACTTTAGAAACATATGTTATGCCTGGAGGAGCCTACCAAACAAACGGTTTGCAATCATGATCTGACCTTTGGCTGTTGGTGACCTCCAACATCCATTTCCTAAGTCAGTTACCAAAGAAGAGAGGGTTGGACGAAAATGGACGGTCCAGATCTGTGAACGAACTGCCCACTTCTCTAAACGCACGAGTTTGTACTTCCATGTTAAGTAGACCGACGTGCACTTAGGGATTCACGTTTTTCAGGCCAATAGCTTGATAGCGGATTAGGTGAGAACCGGCCCCACCCAAAACGGTGCAGCCCTTACAGTGGGTTTACCGTTGGACCACCTTGATGTATGTATAATGTATCCATTCCATCCATCCGTTTTTCCATATCATTTTAGGTCATAATTCCAAAATTGAAGTAGACCAAATTATCAGGTGGACCATAACATAAGAAACAGTGGTGATTGACCATTAATGAGCCACAAGTTTTGGATCAAGCTGATATTCGTTTTTTTCCATTAATCCAGGATTATGTGACCTTAACAACAGATTAGATGGTAAATAAACACTACGGAAACATTAAAGTGCGCCCTAAGAAGTTTTTAATGGTAGGATGGTCAATTACCACTGTTTCTTATGGTATGGTCCACTGATAATTGGATCTGCTTCATTTTTGGGATAGTTCACTAAAATGACCTGAAAAAATAGATCGACAACATTGATACATAATACATACATCAAGGTGGGCCCCACGGTAACCCCATGGTAAGGGTCGCACCGGCTTAGGTGAGGCCGGGGTCTCACCTAATCCGCTCTCTATAATAGCTTTCATTGGATCTTCATCTCTGCACCAGGACTGTTAATGGGCTGACCCTTGGGTTGATCTCGGCCCAGATTCTGTACTGTTCCGGCCCATTGACACCCTACCTGCAACTCAGCACATTTTAAACGCCTATCCTGATTTCGGATTAGGTGATGTTGCCCACACCATCCCCAGTGGTGATGTGTTGGGTGCTGTGGGGCCACCTTGGTGTATGTATTTTATATCCATGCCATTCATCAATTTTGCCGGCTCATTTTAGAGCATTAACCCAAAAATGAAGCAAATCCTAAGCGCAACTGAACGATAGAACAAGACATAGTGGAGATGATGACACCCACCATTGAAACCTTCCTAGGTTCCACCTTAATGTTTATTTGCCGTCCAAACCTGTTGATAAGGTTACACAGACCTGGAGCTTGATCAAAACCTTATGGAGCTCTCAAAAAGTTTTTAATGGTGAGCATTTAATCATAGGGTATGGTTCACTTGAGCTGTGGATCTACTTAATTTCTGGGTTCATGTCCTAAAATGAGCTGAAAAAAAAGGAATAGACAGCGTAGCTGTAAAACACATATATCACGGTGGGCCCACAGTGCCCAAAATATCACCACACCACCTATGGGGGTGGTCTGGGCAACATCACCTGACGCGTTTGATTTATAAGGCCAGGTATGACGCAATTTCTGCCAGTTAAAAACCATATGAAAAAATAAACCGAGTGGACCCCGCTTTTGGTATTGAAGATGGAGTCGGGTTCCTTTTCTTGTCCCAAACTGAAAGTTTCGTTTATTGCAACATGATGGAGCCCACACCATCACGTGATGCATTTAGTACAGCGATGCTGAAAACGTCAGTGATAATATATGGACCAATCAAAATGCGGGGAAATGCAGCGATGCTGAAAACGTGGCTGATAATATATGGACCAATCGCGGGGAAATTAGAAAATCCATGTTGGTGGCCCGATTCCTAAAAATGATAAGGCCGGAGGAATCACGCAGATGATATGGTAGAACCAGGAGAACCATGCTATAGTAAAGCCACCTCTTTAAAGAACACGTGGGAGGATTACACATTAATCAGGACTGTCAATCTAGTTACCCCTACTGTAAACTAAAATATTCAAAAAAATTTATACGTCCATCGGATGATTCTAGCCGTCTGATCGTTAGCTAGCAAATCAACTATAATAAACAAAAAAGTTAACAGTGAATTCATGCAAAAAAAAAAAAAAAAAGCATAACAAAGATGATAGATATGATTGGCTAATGTAAATCCTCTTAGGCCATCTCTATTGCAGGTATTATATGTTGGATGCTTCCATAAAATTTATCAATCTGCCATTCAACATTAATCAAAAGATACCTATCATAATTGTAGTTGTAAAGGCCACCACAGCTTCCATTACATTCTAGAAAGCTAATGAGTTGGGGCAGCCACCGTTAATAGTGGCCATTACGTTCTTTCTTCTTTGAAAAAAAAAAAATTTTTAAATGTATCTACCATTACGAGTGTTATTGTTGGAATTAGTGCCCTGAAAAGTTATCCACGCCATTATACACTAGTCACATGGATGTAATAGGGCGGATCTTAGCCGTTGATCGTGGTGACCATATATCTTAAATTATAAAATTGTAAGGATTATCGAACATGATACCATGACATGCGGAAGCTTGTAGGGTTTATAATCATGACTAGGTCCTCAAAGGGAAAAGTAAATAGAAACTTTTTAAATTATTTTTCAATTAAAACAAATTAATCCACAAGGTGAAGTATGTCCAAAATTATAGACTACAAGATACAATTTAATCATGCATTCATATGAAATATACAAATTACAACATAAGTATGATAAAATTGCATTCACATATCAATTTCAAACACAAAGATATATAGTGATTCAACTTAATCCTATTCCATTTTCAATTGACGAACTCTAACTCGAGTGTATCAAATTTTACTATTTCAATGATTTTCAATAGGTTCACCGCAAACATTTACAACCCTACACAAAGACCTACATGTACACACCCATGTTGGTGGACACGTACATACCCGTGTTGGTGACGGTCCCTCATAAAGACTTACACGTACACACCCGTGTCGATGACGGTCCCTCACAATGACCTACACGTACACACCCATGTTGGTAGAACACGTATACACCCATGTCGACGACAGTCCCTCACAATGACCTACACGTACTTAAAGAGTTTTTTATAGGCTCACCAATAACTTATACGTATGCACCAATGTCAGTGGCTCTCATGGACACTACAAGGGTTTTCTATAGGCTAATCAATAACCTTCAATTAATCCTATAGAAGAACTAATTTATGTTCACTCTCGCTGGAGACGATCCTATATAAGGACCAGCATATACTACAATCGAAGGTGATCCTACATAAGGACTTGTTTAAGTTTGGGTTGTAAACTCTATATTCAAGATTACATAAGGAATGAGTATATGGTAGAATTAAATATAAACTTTTGCTAGTTGGATTGAGTCTCGTTGATATGCATTCTTGAGTTGCTTGATTAATGTTTCTCCGCTTTTATATTAGCTTCTCTTTTACTCTTTCGAACTTTAATTTCAATCTTCTTCGGAATGATCGTCTACCTAAAAAGTGTACTTATGAAGTGCCAAGGTAATGAGATAGATGGATGAATGTTTTAATTCATTATTCGTGATGTTTTGATGAACTCTATACTTTGTTTAATTTCTGCATCAAACATATTTGTCAAAATGCATAAATGATGTATTTCATTAACTAAATTATGATTATACACTTATCATTTAGAATTCTTTACTTGTGTATTTAGAAGCAAGTGCATGTTATTAGTTTAAATAATTTTGAAAAGTCTTATTCACCCTTCTCTAGGACATTAGACATACTTTCAAGCTTCGCTTGTAGCGATAAAGCCGCAATTTCAGATCCAAGATCATATAGTACAAGATACAATCAAATGAGTAACTAGTCTATTATATGAGATAATTATATCTAGTGTGTGCAATACATTAATTGCCTAGCATACAATTTACTCATGTATTCATATGAAATATATAAATTACAATATAAACATAAGAGAATTACATCCACATATCAATCATAACATACAAGGATATATAGTGGTTCGGCTTAATCCTACTCTAGTCTCGATTGACCCACTCAAACTCGAGTGTACCAGATTTCATTATCTCAATGATTTTCAATATGTTCAACAAAAACCTTTACAGCCCTACATATGAACCTACATGTACACACCTATGTTGGTGAACACTACCTTAAAGATGTACTTATAAAGTGTTAAGGTAATAGGAGAGATCGGTTGGTCGAATCTCCTACAACTAATTGTGTAGTTGCTTCCAATTGGGAGATTTACCTGCATTCTAGAGAATGATAGACAAAGAATTTATCTATTATATTGGTGTTTAATCTCTAGAGAATGCAAGATAATGTTCTTCTTGAAATGGAGCTTGGAATGGTCATTAGAGTGATGAATCACTAAGAAGATGACATGAATCTCTTCGGGTGACAGCCTAAGAGTAAAGGGAAAGAGTGAGATACAGTAGGGCTTCTAAATCAGTAAAAATCATCATTTGCAAAGAGGTCTAAATGCCATTATATAGAAAACAGATTTGCAATGGATAAAAAACAAGCAAAAAATGGCTAGTTTCATTGATTGAGCTATCCTTCAATCAATCGAGCTTTTGCTGAATTGTCCAGATTGTTCGTAAATAGTATCAGCCGTCTTCGATCGGACCTTTGATCAAATTGATGGGTCCTATCTAATCGAATGACTATCGATTCGATCAATAGTTTTCATATTTCTGTTGATTGAATTTCTAGTTTATGACATACCTGAACCTCTTACAAGCCTATCTTATCTTGTTCATTTTAATGCATAAGGCTTAGGATGATAGAGATAAGGTTTTCCTATTTGGAATTTATCATCTAGACATAGGTTGTTTTGGAACTAAATGGATTTTGAGCTAGTTTCACCAAGACACCTAAATTTACTTGTGTCTTCAAGCATTGATGTTGCAAGTATTTCAGTCTTTGATCTTCCAATGGGGCTCAACCGACTTAAAACACTAACGCACGTCATTGACAAATCGAGACACTTACAGATTGAACATGTGATATGCCTTAGATTTAATGTCACTCTCAATTTTTCTAGCTAACACTATTTAAAAACTTGGAGATTGGACATAATGATTATTAACTAGAAAGATTCGTAATCTTTGGTTGTGAATATCCTATTAAACATAACATTTGTCACCGTCATCGTGTCACCGTCATTATTATTTAATGACAATTTGAGCCGTGTCATTGCCTTCGCACACCTTAATAGTAACATGTGCAATTTCTTCTTATTTAAAGGAATTACAGCATCACCCAACCATGCTTTGCATTATTACACTAGGATTTTAAGTTTTGATAAGTGGGACCCATGCTTTGGGTATTATACTAGGGTTTTAAGTTTTGAGAAGTGGGATCCATGCTTTAGTGATCCAGAGTACAGACCATTAGGCTGCTTCACCATGTGTACCACACCTTAAAACCTCATCAACAGGACGATCAAAACAGTGCGATTTTTGGATTCCAAATAGACGGTTGAGGGTTTTAAAAAAAAAAAAAAAAAACTACAACTCTACTTCAGCATTTCAGATTCAACCAAGTCTCCAGATCCATCCATGCTATAAGACAACAGACTGATGGTCTGGATTATATTACCAAAGCAATGGTCTCCCAGATGGTATACCATATGAATTTAGTGATCCAGTCCATTGGTTCAAACCAACCAGCCATGATGGCCTCCGTTGAATCTGAACCCTTGTTATACTTTTTGTCTTAATCGTCTAGCTGCAGGCAACATTGAAAGGGCAGAAAAGTCACGTCAATTAAACTTTTGGGTGTAGTGTAGACACGATGGGATGCCATCGTATCAACAGTCTATATGACTAACAAATGGGCCACTTGTAATAATTCAAAACCTAAGTTTACTGGGGAACGGATTGGCTACTCCCCCTGCCTCTGTGGGCCCCACCATGATGTATGTGTTTCATCCATGCCGCCCATCTATTTTTTCAGATCATTTTATGATATGGGACGAAAAAATTACATATATCAAAATCTCAAGTGGACCACATTACAGGAAACAGTGTTGAATGAGCGTCGACCATTAAAAACCTTTTGGGTGCCATAAAAGTTTTGGATCAAGCTGATCTTTGTTTTTTTCCCTTCATCTGGGCCTTTATAACCTAATAAACAGATTGGATGTCAAATAAACAGTACAGTGGGCCTTAGGAGGATTTTAATGGTGGATATCCAATCATTATTTTTGTTTCCTATGGTGTGGTCCACATGAGATTTATATCCATCTAATAACTTATACGTACGCACCAATGTCAGTGGCTCTCATGGACACTACAAGGGTTTTCTATAGGCTAACCAATAACCTTCAACTAATCCTATAGAAGAACTAATTTATGTTCACTCTCGCTGGAGACGGTCTTACATAAGGACCAGCATATACTACAATCGAAGGTGATCCTACATAAGGACTTGTTTAAGTTTGGGTTGCAAATTCTATATTCAAGATTACATAAGGAATGAGTATATGGTAGAATTAAATATAAACTTTTACTAGTTGGATTGAGTCTCGTTGATATGTATTCTTGAGTTGCTTGATTAATGCTTCTCCGCTCTTGTATTAGCTTCTCTTTTACTCTTTCGAACTTTGATTTCAATCTTCTTCAGAATGATCTTCTACCTTAAAGATGTACCTATGAAGTGCCAAGGTAATGAGAGAGATGGATGAATGTTTTAATTCATTATTTGTGATGTTTTGATGAACTCTATACTCTATTTAATTTATGCATCAAACATATTTGTCAAAATGCATAAATGATGTATTTCACTAACTAGATTATGATTATACACTTATCATTTAGAATTCTTTACTTGTGTATTTAGAAGCAAGTGCATGTTATTAGTTTAAATAATTTTAAAAAGTCTTATTCACCCTTCTCTAGGACATTAGACATACTTTCAAGCTTCGCTTGTAGCAGTAAAGCCGCAATTTCATGTCCAAGATGATATAGTACAAGATACAATCAAATGAGTAACTAGTCTATTATAAGAGATAGTTATATCTAGTGTGTGCAATACATTAATTGCCTTGCATACAATTTACTCATGCATTCATATGAAATATATAAATTACGATATAAACATAAGAGAATTGCATCCACATATCAATCATAATATACAACGATATATAGTGGTTCGGCTTAATCCTACTCTAGTCCCGATTGACCCACTCAAACTCGAGTGTACCAGATTTCATTATCTCAATGATTTTCAATATGTTCAACAAAAACCTTTACAGCCCTACATATGGACCTACATGTACACACCTATGTTGGTGGACACTACCTTAAAAATGTACTTATAAAGTGTCAAGGTAATGGGAGAGATCGGTTGGTCGAATCTCCTACAACTAATTATGTAGTTGCTTCCAATTGGTAGATTTACTTGCATTCTAGAGAATGATAGATAAAGAATTTATTTATTATATTGATGTTTAATCTCTAGAGAATGCAAGATAACATGTTCTTCTTGAAATGGAGCTTCGAATGGTCATTAGAGTGATGAATCACTAAGAATATGACATGAATCTCTTTGGGTGATAGCCTAAGAGTAAAGGGAAAGAGTGAGATACAGTAGGGCTTCTAAATCAGTAAAAATCATTATTTGCAAAGAGGTCTAAATGCCACTATATAGAAAACAGATTTGCAACAGATGAAAAACGAGCAGAAAATGGCTAGTTTCATTGATTGAGCGATCCTTCAATCAATCGAGCTTTTGCTGAATTGTCCAGATTGTTCGTAAACAGTATCAGCCGTCTTCGATCGGACCTTCGATCAAATTGATCGGTCTTATCCATTCAATCAAATTGAATCGAATGACTATCGAATCGATCAATAGTCTTCATATTTCTATTGATTGAATTTCTGGTTTACGACATATCTGAACCTATTACAAGCCTATCTTATCTTGTTCATTTCAATGCCTAAGGCTTGGGATGATAGAGACAAGGTTTTCCTAATTCGTATGTATCATCTAGACATAGGTTGTTTTGGAACTAAATGAATTTTGAGCTAGTTTCACCAAGAGACCTAAATTTACTTATGTCTTCAAGCATTGATGTTGCAAGTATTTCAGTCTTTGATCTTCCAATGGGGCTCAACCGACTTAAAACACTAACGATGTCATTGACAAATCGAGACACTTACAAATTGAACATGTGATATGCCTTAGACAGATTTAATATCACTCTCAATTTTTCTAGCTAACACTATTTAAAAACTTAGAGATTGGACATAATGATTATTAACCAAAAAGATTCGTAATCTTTGGTTGTGAATATCCTATTAAACATAACATTTGTCACCGTCATCGTGTCACCATCATTATTATTTAATGACAATTTGAGCCGCGTCATTGCCTTGGCACACCTTAATAGTAACATATGCAATTTCTTCTTATCTAAAGGAATTACAGCATCACCCAACCATGCTTTGCATAATTACACTAGGGTTTTAAGTTTTGATAAGTGGGACCCATGCTTTGGTGATCCAGAGTACAGACCATTAGGCTGCTTCACCATGTGTACCACACCTTAAAACCTCATCAACAGGACGATCCAAACGGTGCGATTTTTGGATTCCAAATAGACGGTTGAGGGTAAAAACAAAAAAACAAAACAAAAACTCTACTTCAACATTTCAGATTCAACCAAGTCTCCAGATCCATCCATGCTATAAGACAACAGACCGATGGCCTGGATTAGATTACCAAAGCAATGTTCTCCAACAGACTAATGGTCTGGATTAGATTACCAAAGCAATGGTCTTCCAGATGGTATACTATATGAATTCAGTGATCCAGTCCATTGGTTCGAACCAACCAGCAACGATGGCCTCGGTTGAATCTGAACCCTTGTTATATTTTTTGTCTTAATCGTCTAGCTGCAGGCAACATTGAAAGGGCAGAAAAGTCACGTCAATTAAACTTTTGGGTGTGGTGTAGACACGATGGGATGCCATCGTATCAACAGTCTATATGACTAAGAAATGGGCCACTTGTAATAATTCAAAACCTAAGTTTACTGGGGAACGGATGGGCTACTCCCCCTGCCTCTGTGGGCCCCGCCATGAGTATGTGTTTCATCCATGCCGCCCATCTATTTTTTCAGATCATTTTATGATATGGAACAAAAAATTAGATACATCAAAATCTCAAGTGGACCACATTACAGGAAACAGTGTTGAATGAGCGTCGATCATTAAAAACCTTTTGGGGGTCATAAAAGTTTTGGATCAAGCTGATCTTTGTTTTTTCCCTTCATCTGGGCCTTTATAACCTAATAAACAGATTGGATGTCAAATAAACAGTACGGTGGGCCTTAGGAGGATTTTAATGGTGGATATCCAATCATTATTTTTTTTCCTATGGTGTGGTCCACATAAGATTTATATCCATCTAATTTTTGCGATGAAGCACTAAAATGATCTGCAAAAATGGATGAACGGAATGGATGAAACACATACATCATGGAGGGGCCCATAGAGCACCGACCATCAGCCACCGGGTTGGTGGCAGGGGGAGTAGCCAATCCGTTTCCAGTTTACTGTGCATACTGTAACATCATGCTACTACTGACACTATAGTCTACATAGTTACGAAAGTAGGCCCTATATTCTTGTGATCGAAACGGTTGAACAGATGGGCCTTTCTGTATATGAGGTGTTTCTAAAAAGAAATTATGGATTGAAAGGTCCTAACTATCCAGTCAGTGACCCAAGAAGAAGGACAAAGATTGGATGACTAGGAACGGATCTGCTCTGATTTTGGAGAATCCCTAGAAGAAGGTGAGAAACCATCAGATGATCGGTATGGATCACCAAAACATAGTCCCACTTTCACATAACAAGTGCATGAGTATCTATGTTGCATCTGGACCTGTAATCCCTTATTTTCCAGAGGTGGATTGACCGCAGTAGCTTCAAGGGATGAAAATTCATTCCTTGCGTCAGTTTTTTTTCGGCTCATGTTAAGGCATAAGGTAAATAAAAAAAACTCAACTCAGCCCACACAATAAGTAACGGTGAAGATTGAAGGTCCTAGGATGAAACATTTGCATGGCCACGAAAGTTTTAAATCAAGCTAATATTTGTATTTTCTATTCATCCTAGTGGAATGATCTTATGAATGGTTTTAAGGCATATAAACAAATTTCAGAAAGGCTTCAGTGATTGGAATTTCCCTCACTTTCTCCTGCCTGTGTGGCCTACTTGAGTTCTTGATCTGCATCATTTTATGCCATGACCTTATATGAACGGGCAAAACAGATAGACAGATTGGATTTCTCAAAAATATTAAAGTAGGATCCACCTAGTTTCTAACCACAGTAGCTTCAAAGCCACGTCCTTGTTTTTCTTGAGAAGACATCGCATCTCCCCCACATCTTTACCAGCCAGGTGAAGGAGCAGACCTAAGAAGTTTTTAATGATGGCATTCAATCATATATGTTTTCCATGGTGTGGTCTACTTGATCTTTAGAGTTAGCTTTATTCTTTAGCTCATGTCTTAAAATGGGTTGGCAAAATTAACCGACAGCGGGGATACAACACATACACTACGATAGGCCTACAGTGCCTACCACTAGGGATATCTCTGCTGGTGGACTCAATAGGCAATTTTCCAGTGAAAGGTTAGGCAATGTGGAAGCGGGTTGCCTGATCTAGCCTTTTATTGTAAAATCCACTTCCATATCGTCTAACCTTTAGTAAGAAGTGACTGCGAAGTGACCTAACATGATAAGATTTGATCTTACCACCGGCGCTATCAAGGACTGTGCATGATCACGCACATATTTAACTAGATAACTTTAAAAAATGTTGTGTTTTACATTTTTCTTTTCATGGTGTCCCACCCTGTCAAGTCAATGAGATATCCCCCACTGATTCTGTCATCGTGACCTCGAAACCAGCTGTGTGAGTGCGGCCTTAACCATGGAGCCCACCTACACGTATGTATCATATATATCCATGCCGCCCAGCTGTATTTACAGCTCTTTTTAATCCATGAGCCAAAAATTAAGAAGATATAAGTTTTAGGTGGACCACACCATGGGAAACAGTGGTTATTGACCATTAAAAACTAGGGGTGTACACCGAGTCGAACTTAGTCGAGTTGGCCTCAGCTCGACTCAGCTCGGTCACTAGCTAACCCCGGCTCGAACTTGGCTGGCCCCGGTCCTCCAGCCTAATTGGCCAGCTGAACTCGGTTCAGTCAGCGGCTTGAGCCAGTTTGAGCCAAAATCGAGCCTCTGCGGCACTTTCGCAAACACATGTAGTGCACTTTTAATTTCTCATTGTATGTAAAATAATAGCAATTGTTTACAAGTATTTCACCAAATGCCTTACAGGCAACATCAAAATCAAGAAAAGATAGTATTTGTTTCATATACATGCATTCCTTGTCACTAGCTGACACTTCGTTAAGTCATTTCATCAAACACTTGGTGAGCAACATCAATATTAAAGTAACCGAGTCACTGAACTAGTTCGATACGAGTTCAATTCGAGTTGGGGTTCGATCTTTAGTAGAGTCGAGCTTGGGCAAGCTCGAACTCAGTTAACTCAAAAAATCAGCTTGACTCGGCTCGTACTCGGCTTCGAACCAAGTCGAATATAGCTTTTTTGAGTGGAGTTGAGCGAGCTAACCGAGCTAACTCAGTTTGTGTGCACCCCTATTAAAAACCTTGTAGGCCATAAAAGTTTTAGATGAAGCCGATATTTGTTTTTTTTTACTTTCATACGGTGTATGACCTTATCAATAGATTAGATGGTAAAAGAACATCACTGGGGGACTTAGGAAGTTTTTATATGATGGACTTTCAACTACCCACTGTTTCCTATGGTACAGTCCACTAGAAACTTGTATCTGCTTCAATTTTGGGCACATGACTTGAAATGAGCTGAAAAAACAAATAGGCAGCATATAAAATACATACATCGAGATAAGCCTACAGTTAGAGCCACACCCACATCTCTAGTTTGGGGTCGCAGCCAAGTCACGTTGGCTGATTGATGGGCTGGAACTGTTGGGGCTTTAAATTTGTATAACAGGGGCCAAATCAACGATAGATCAACCTGGTAATGTGAAGTAGCTTACAGTCAGTTGTATATTAAAAAGAAATGGGAACTTTCTCAAATGAAAAGACACCACTCCCTGAAAGAATAAAATGAGCGCGGCTCCCGGATTCACCGAGGAGGGTGGGATCCTGTCTAAAAGGCCCATCATGATGTATATGGCTTACATCCACGCGGTCCATCTATCTTGAAAAATCATTATAAGGTATGTTCCATAATGAAGCATATACAAAACTTGGGTGGATCACAGCACAAGAAAGTGAGCTTTTAAAATGGTTGGACGGTGTGGATCTTAGGCACATACATCACTGTGCGCCGGACAGTCAGGGTCCCACCACCTCGGTGGATCCGGACGGGGATTGCGTCCTACCCCATCGCTGGCCACGAATAGACAGTTCTGTGGGCGGGCCCACCATTATGTATCTGTTTATCTGTGCTGTCCATCCCTTTTTTGAATTCATTTTAACGTGGGAACACAAAAATGAGGTAGATCCAACATGATCACATGGTACTTTTGATTGGACCCTAACGATGGAGGAAGCGGATTGGCTGGTGTACCTCACACTAGCTATATATATATATATATATATATATATATATATATATATATATATATATATATATATATATATATCTATCTATCTATCTGTTGTATTGACGTCAACAAGTTATATGGAGGTATGTGTTATATTCAAACTGTCCATTCATTTTAGGAGCTTGTGGGTTTGATCACGAGGTATGTGTTATATTCAAACCCTCCATTCATTTTAGGAGCTTGTCTTAAGACTTTAGACGAAAAATAAGACAAATCTAACTATCAAGTGGACCACGCTGAGAAAAATTAAGTAGGGGATTGATTGTCTACCATTGAAACCCTTTACGGGGTCAACGAAGTTTTGGATCAATATGAAATTTGTTTTTCCTCTTCATTCAGTCTCCGTGACCTTATGAACGGCTTAGATGAAAAGTAAACATTATGGTGAACCCTACAAATTGTTTAATGGTGAAAATCATTATCTCCGCTGCCCTTTATAGTGTGCTCCGTATCATCTTTGGATATGTATACTCCGCGGCAATTTATGGTGTGGTCCACAGCTTCTTAGTGGAAGGTTGTGATGTCACATAGCTACACTGGTGGGGTCCAGTGTCTCCCTCGTTGGCTGCACAGGCATTGTACAGTGTGCACGTGTTCTCGATTCAGAATAGTGGGGCCCATGATTTAATTCATCCAGACCATTACCACGATAGTTCCCAATAACTTGCATCGAGGGGACAATTGTAAACTTTAGATCCATGTCCTGTAAATAAACGGTCCAAAATCAACCCAAAACACCAAATATTGGTTGTGAGGATCTTCCAATTTGAACTACTTTCAGTGTACAGCCCATAGACAATGGGATGCAACAGATCAACGGCATGATTACCGAGACATGGACCCCACTTGCCAGAACTCAGACCCGCGTATATTGAGGAAAGCCGCCCGCGGAGTATACAATTCTATCTTTTAACTGAACGGCGTAGGAAAGGTCATGGATCACATCACATTAAATGATGGAAACGATGGAAAGATCCCCCGCGACAAATGGTAGACAATTCGTTTTGTACGGATGTCGGATCATGTGGTGTGTAGATGTGTTGAGCGATGTGGGCCACCGTGATGCATATATCTTATATCTACGCCATCCATCCGTTTTGCCCCTCAATTTTAGGTTATGAATCCAAAAGTGAAGCAGATCTAAAGCTCAAGTGGACCACACCATACGAAACAGTGGTGATTGAAAGGTCGTGGATCACATCACATTAAATGATGGAGACAATGTCCATTTTGCCCCTCATTTTAGCATGTGAATGGTGGGGGATCACACCACATTAAATGATGGAAACGATGGAAAGGTAAACGATGGAAAGGTCCCTCACCACAAATGGTACGACTATTCATTTTGTACGTACGTCGGATCAGATGGTGTGTATGTGTGTTGAGTGATGTGGGGCCAACGTGATGCATATATCTTGTATCCATGCTGTCCATCCGTTTTGCCCCTCATTTTAACATATGAATCCAAAAATTAGCAGATCTAAAACTCAAGTGAGACACAGGTGATTGAAAGGTCGTGGATCACATCATATTAAATGATGGAAACGATGTCCATTTTGCCCCTCATTTTAGGGTATGAAAGGTCGGGGATCACACCACATTAAATGATGGAAACGATGGAAAGGTCCCATGATAAATAGTACGACAATTCATTTTGTACGGACGTCGGTGGTGTGTAGGTATGTTGAGCGATGTGGGGCCAACATGATGCATATATCTTGTATCCATGCCGTCCATCCACTTTGCCCCTCAATTTAGCGTATGAATTTTAAAATGAAGCAAATCTAAAGCTCATGTGGACCACACCATATGAAACAGTGGTGATTGAACACATACCATTAAAAACTTCCTGGATCAGGCTGTTATTGTGATTTCCCTCCATCCAGGTCTTAGGGAACTTATCAACAGGTTCGATGACAAATAAACATTACGGTGGGCCATAGAAAGTTTTCAATGGTGTCATTATACCCACTGTTTCCAGTGGTGTGGTGCACTTGATCTATATATCTGCTTCATGTTTTGGCACATGCCCTTAAATGAGCTGGAAAAAGGGATGGACGGAATGGATGTAAAATACATACGTCAGGTTGGGCCCCACAGCGCCCAACACATCGACACACCGTGGCTTGGGGTGGTGTCACCACCTCATCCGCGCCCATTTTGTGCTGAACATCTTCCACCGTCAATTGGTGGACCGCAGGAATCCCTGTCCATATTTCCCTGACACCTACAACAGATGGACGGTCGGACATGTTTGATCGGATGGGCGGGCGATCCGGACTTTGGTACATGCCAGTGTCAAGTTGAGACTTGGGAGATGACAAAACGTAGACCTCTCTCATGGATTCCTCATGACCGTCTGTGTAGTGTGGCTCACTACTTATATATATATATATATATATAGACACACACACACACGCACTCACTCCCCACACTCACGCACTCAACTACAATAGTTTTTCACCACAATGGGCACTCGAACCCATGGCTCACTTGATGAGTGAAAGGCCATCTTTTGGGCGAGGAGAAATGATCAGATACAGTGGTTGTATCATACAGCCATATTTTCCCTACTTGCAATGTATGTAGAATATCCCATCCGTATATAATATTGGCCACACAAGATAAGCACGGGCCTCACTTCGTGGATCACACCAGTACACCAAGTCCTACCATTGCTGTCCATTGATAAGGACTTTGCGTCTAGCAATATGGGTAGAGCAGTCTCGTTTTTTGCATGAATGGATTCGGTGAGAAGTCGGCCTCACCGGAGACAGTGTGACCGTTACTGTGGGACCTACCTTGATGTACGTATCCTGTATTTAAGCTGTCCATTTATTTTCCCATATCATTTTAGGCTGTTATTCCAAAACTAAAGCAGAGTCAATTGCTTCACTCTTTTTTTTTTTGCACACCCTTGTTGATAAATAATGTGAATGATCTTATATGATCCATTGATCTCCACGGCCACCCTAGCAAGAGATCTAAAAATGATTTCTGATATCCAAAGATCTCTTATGCCAAGCTAGGATGACCAGAGGACAACTGGACGCCATAGCTAGTAAGAATCCTATTCCAATAAGGAAACGCAATAAGGATTTTGTCGCCTCCTAAAGATATAAAACGAAAACATGATGAAGAGCTCCAGGCTCACCCCAAACGCAATCTATCTATACAGCGCAATACTATCCTTTTATCTTTTATTTTAGTTTTTAGTCATTTACTCATGTTTAACCATATTGTAAAACGTTTGAGATTTAGGTTAGCTTAGATCGCTACTGTCTACAACATCACTACAGTACGCTTAGAAGTAGCATAAATATCCACGACCTTTGATTGTCAGATTCCGATCAACTGAGTCTTTAGAAAATCAAGTACCTTAGTCATATCCCGCTAACCATTCACCTCGACCGTCGGTTCATACGGGCTATTCAAGTATTTACCTATCATTTTCATTTCTTTATTTTAATTTGTTTCTCTGTCAATTATATCAAGCATTAATTATATACCAATAAATTTATTATTACTTTTATCCTTTTCAGTTTTGAATATGTTTATCCTTATTTCATTGAGAACTTCAAAGGCTAAAATTATTAGTGAAAGAAAGTCCCTAAACATAAAAGCAAATGAGAATCTATTTAGAATGACTAACCCCTACCATTTTACAAATCACCTTATCATTATAACCATCAGTGGTTGAGAGGGTAGCTGATCTCACAAGTTCGGTCTTAATTTCTCTATATCATCATGGGGGCACCAACGTTCAATCAAACTTAAGTTGAGTATGACTCTGGCACGCCCGCACTAACCTAATCACACACGTTAACTAAATATAGATCATTGCTAACACATGTAGCCTCGTGTTTGATTGAATTATGTAAACACCAATAATCAGGTAGACCATACCATAGGAGATTGTGGTGATTGAACGCTCTATACCATTAAAACTTCTTAAGGTGCACCTTATAGTTTCCCTAGTGATTATTTGCCATTAAATTTGTTGATAAGGTTGCAAGCCTATATGAAGGGAAAAACAAATAAAAGGTTGATACAAAACTTTTGTCACCCATTAATGTCAATCACCACTATTTCAGACAGTATGGTCCATTTGATAGTTGAATATGTTTCATTTTTTGGATAATGTCTTAAAATAATCTTGTAAAATGATGGCCGGCATGGATACAAAATACATATATCAAGGTAGGCCCCATAGTAAGTGCCTCACTGTCTTGGGTGAGTCCTGTCTTTCCCAATCCGGTCCCACTTTTCACCGGAGTGAATTAGGGATGGCTGGGCCTCAGCCAAGACGGTGCAGCCATCACCTTGGGACCCACCTTGATGTATTTGTTCTATATATTTGGCGTTCATTCATTTTTCATATCATTTTAGGGCATGAGCCCAAAACCAAAGAAGATCCAAGTCTCAGGTGGGCCATACTATAGGAAACAGTAGTGATTGAATGCCTACAGTTTAAAGCTTCCTACACCCTACCATGATGTTTGCATGGTTTTATTTTCCATCCAACCTGTTGATAAGGTCTGTTGAACCTGGATGAAAGGAAAAAAAAAAAACAAAAAACAAAAACAAATATCAACTTGATCCTGAACTTTTGTGCCTCTACCATTGTTTCATATGGCATGGTCTATCTGAGAATTGGATCTGCTTTAATTTTGGTAAAAATGCCTTTAAATGATATGATAAATGAACGGATGACATGGATATAAAGTAAAAACATCAAGATGGGCCACAGTAAGGGCTGCACCATCCTGGGTGAGGCAGAAGGCCCCGTAAAGATGTCAAGTTAATTTAAGGATGGCAAGTTAATTTACTTAAGTTTTTTAATACATGCACTCACATCATCGTGGGATTTCACCCCATGACCTCATCTTGAAACTCTTGTGAGTCTATCATCAAGGAGTGAGCAAGGACCTTATGCTTTAAGTAGCTTATTTTAGTTTCTACTTATTCAACAAATAAGTAGGTTTGATAAACACTAGAGCTGTCAACGGGCGGGCCTGAGGTCGGCTTCAGCCTGGATTTTGAACTGTTTTGGGCAGGGCCGTTGGGACGGGGTTATTCAAAATTTTGATTTTGGCAGAGGCCCAATCCCAGTCCATTGACAGCCTTTGATAAACACCCACCGAAAAAGTCTCATGTTGTTGTGTTTCTAATAATGTCATGCCTGTTGGCCCACCTTGATAGATGTGTTATATATCCACTCCATCCATCCATTTTCCCAATGCATTTTAGGGTATTGGCCTAAAAATAAACTAGATCCAAATCTCAACTGGACCACACCTCAGGAGGTTCAATCCCATTGTTTCTAGTAGTGTGGCTCATTTGAGTGTTTGATCTGCCTCATATTTAGGCCCATATCCCAAAATAATCTGATGAAAATGGTGGTCAGGATAGATTCCTCAAAAACATCATTCCAATTTTTTGAGCTCCATTCTAATGGAGGGGGTTAAGTAACACTGTAGTAAGTTGTGTTGCCCACTTGAGTTTTGGGTCTTTATTGTAGTTGGGCCCACAAAAAATGAGCAGGAAAAACTGGTGGGTGGGGTAGATTTCTCAAAAAAATAACAGTGGCCACATGACAACGGGCACAATTGAACACAGCTATTGCAAGCCATGTGTCCCACTTCAATGTTAGATCTATGGCATATTTAGGCTCACCCCCTAAAGTAAGCTGAATGAAATGATTAACGGGGTGGATTTCTCAAAAACATCGTGGGGTGAATTTCTCAACATGTCACAAATAGAGCTGTACACGAGTTGAACCGAGACAAACTTGGGAAAGCTCGACTCGGTTCGACCACTAGCTGACCCCGCTTCGAACTCGACTCGACTCGGCCACTAGCTGACCCCAGCTCAACCTCAGTCCTCGAACTTGACTGGCCAGCTCAGCTCAATTCGGTTAGCAGCTCGGGCTATAGTTCGAGTCGAGTCCAAGCCTCTGTGGCATTTTCTCAAACACATGGAGTTCACCTTCAATTTCTGACGATATGTAAAAATAACAACTGCAGTTCACAGGTCTTTCATCAAACACTCAGTAGGCAACATCAAAATTAAGATACAAGGGTATTTGTTTCCTATACATACCTTCCTCACCACCAACCGACACTCCGTTGAGTCATTTCATCAAACACTTGGTGAGCAACATCAACCGAGTCACCGAACTGGTTCGATCCGAGTTTGATTCGAGTTGGGGTTCTATCCGAGTTGAGTCGATCTCAGCCAAGCTCGAACTCGGCTCGAAATTTTTTTTAAGCTCAAAAAATCAACTCGACTCGACTTGAACTCAATTTCGAATCAAGCTTTTTCGAGTCGAGTTGAGCGAGCTAACAGAGCTAACTCAGTTCGTGTACAGCTCTAGTCACAAATAGAG
The DNA here is from genome assembly GCF_029962835.1 of Magnolia sinica. Taxonomy (NCBI): domain Eukaryota; kingdom Viridiplantae; phylum Streptophyta; class Magnoliopsida; order Magnoliales; family Magnoliaceae; genus Magnolia; species Magnolia sinica. Next base: position 26,006,377 of record NC_080585.1, on the reverse strand, counting down.
ATGGAAGCTTCGCAATTGTTTAATAAGTTATTTTCTATGAGTAAAAATAATAATAATAATAAGTTATTTTGTCTAATAAGCTACGTATTTAAATTTTAATAGCCAAACTAAATTAAGAAAAGTAGCTTATTAACCTAAGTTTAAAACAAGCTACTTATTTGGTGATATCCATACTGGGGAAATATCTAGCTTTGTTCTTAGAAGTGAATTTCACCAAAACTACCTAATTTGTATGGAATTTGCATTCCAGTACCTTTTTTTAAATGATTTTCTAAAAGCTACCTCATTGAGATATAATTATCATTCCACTACATTCCAGCACAACCGTTGTGAGAACAAATGATTGTGTGGCTTGGGTGGGCTCTACCATGATGTTTATGTAAAATCCACCTTCACCACCTAGTGAATCACCCCATGTTAGGCCAAGGGCCAAAATTCAGCACAATCTATAATTCATGTGGGCCATGATTGGAAACAATGTACAGGAATTCTAGCCCTCCAAACCATTTCCAATCACGTGGCCACGTGAATCATGGATGGGTATGATTTTTCAGCCATAGTTTTAAATTTTTTGTGGAATCTAATGGCTGGAGTGGATTTCATATCATCGTCACAGTGAGCCTTGTAAAAATCAAGGGTAGATGTATCTCTCCCAACTATTTCCTTTGTTGTGGCCCACCATAATCATATGTCAACATGATTTTTTGTCTATGGGACTAAGTAGCTAATGGTTGGAGTGGATCTTACATTAACATCATGATGGGTGGGTCCGTCAAAATGAAGAGGGGCGTCCACATGCCATTCGGTTGGAGAGGGATGCAGGGACTTTTTAGTGGGGCCCACCATGATTATATGTGAAATCCACTCCGTACATTAGATGCACAATCCCAATTTAGGCCCAGAGCCAAAGAAATCAAGATGCCTTATGATTCAAATGGGCACACCAGAGAAAACAGTTGGGAGAGATGTCCACCCTTCATTTTACGAGGCCTACCATGATGATAATATGAAATCCACTCCAACCATTAGATGCCATACAAAAATGTATGCATGGGGCCTAAAAACCAGTTCCATCCATGATTTAGATGGGACATACCAAGGGAAACAATTTGGAGGGTGATCATTGCCATATACATTGTTTCCAATCATGTGGTCCAACTAAATCAGAATGGTGGTGATTTTTTAGCCTTTGGCCTAACATGATTTTTGAGCCTTTGGCCTAACATGAGGTGACACACATGGCAGCTAGGTTGGAATTTACATAAACAACACAACGGAGCCCCCCCAAGCAGTCAGTCCATTTGGTTGCACACCCACCTAATCTACCTTTAAAGAAATGTAACAACTAATGAGGTAGCTTTTTGAAGACCTTTAAAAAAAAGTACCAAAATATAAATTCCATATTAATGAGGTAGTTTTTTGTAAATTTTCACATCTAGGATGGTATTCACTAGATACTTTCTCGGGTTACTTTCGCAAACCAAAAGTCACATGTTAGAAGATAATTTAAAAATAAAAAATAAAAATATAATATATCTAGAGTTTAATGGAAGTGTTTTTTAGTCTTCCAGAAATATTAACAAGTGTCCTTTAATCTACCTATCATATTAATGTAATGCATAAAAAAGCATTGGTTCATGTATATTCTCCCGTAACCTTTAGTTTTCGTAAAGGTAGATGAGAAAGTGAAGAATTTTTTAGATCTCCTAAAACATTTATTTCATTTTGTATTTCTCATATATAAATACGTGTGTGTGTGTGTGTGTGTGTGTGTGTAGAATTCTCTCTATGACTCTATAAATAGGCCAAGGATCTATAAGGTGCAATCAAACTCAGAAGGTCACAAAACCTTGTACTACTATTTTCCAAGTTAAAGAAATGCATTGCAACAACAATTTTCTTCTTATTTTTGTATCTCCTTCTTCCTCTTCCCAGATAAATTTAGTATCGGAGCAAGGTTCACCAAGACTCATCCATGGCAGCAAGTTTCAGCAACACCACCTTCAATTATTCACAAAATATGGTGCTCATATACGAAGGAGAAAGCTATTACTATTGTAGCATTCAAATGAAGAATCTCTTCATCTCATAGGACTTGTGGGAGTTGGTGGAAGATGGCTATGAAGCACCAAAAAAATGCAATAGCATTAACAACATGGACAAAGCAAGACAACAAGCATTCAAGGAGAACAAAAAGAAAGATGTCAAAGCTCTAGTTTTTGTCCAATAATGAGTGGGCAAAAGCATCTTTCCCAGAGTCGTGCCTGTAATAACTTCAAAAGATGCATGGGAGATTCTGAAGAAAGAATTTCACCGGTCAGAAAAAAGTGATCACTATCAAATTTCAATACCTGTGGAGAAATTTTGATAATTTGCATATATATGAGGGAATATAAGTCAATTCAAACTTAATTATTTCTCTTATATTTCTGGCATCATTAATCAAATTAGAAGATATGAAGATACAATTTAAGATAAGAAAATTATAGAAAAGGTTTTAAGAACTCTCCCTGTAAACTTGATCATATAGTACTTGTCATCGAATAATCTAAGGATTTATCTAAGTTAAGTTTACATAGCTTATGGGTTCTCTTCAAGCACATGAACAAAGGATGAACATATTCATGGAGCAAAGTATTGAGCAAGCTTTTCAGTTCAAAATAAATATATCAAAAAAAGAATGTGGAAGCAAATGAGAGAAGTTAAGAGGCACATCCAAATCAAATATGGTAATTTGGAAGAGGTCGCGAGAGGACAAACTTTAACTATGGTCGTGGAAGAAGCAAATGAATGTCTGATTTCAACCATCAAAGAAATTCAAGAGGTAACAAGCAAATTAATTCTCAATGCTCTATTTGTAAAATAATAATAATAATAATAATAATAATAATCATATTGATAAGAAGTATTAGTACAACAAGTGCAACATATGTGTGTGTTTGTGTGTGTGTGTACATTTATATACATATACATATACACGCCACATGAAGCAAAATTTTCTGAAATGATAGAAAAATGAGAAATTGTCTTTGAATACTCAAGAAGAATCAAATGATATTTGGTATTTGGATAGCGATTGCAGTAATGACATAATAGGAAATCGGAGTTATTTTGTTGATTTGAATGAAGGAATGCATTCTCAAGTAAATCTTGGAAATGAAAACACCCGGTCAAGGGTTCAAGTGGATCCTTACTCTTGCTCGGGTGATAGACTCTCGGGAGTTTCAACACCCAGTCAAGGGTTCGAGTATCCATAGGTGGTGAAAACCCCCTACAGCGTGAGTGTGTGGGGGTGTGTGTGTGGGTTTTTAATATTTTTTAAAAAAAAAAAGGTAAATCATGGAAATGAAAAAGTTCAAAATATGTAAGGAAAATGAGTTATAGCCGTACAAATAAAGATATGTAATCCTAAACATATTTAGGATGTTTTTTATGCTCTTATTTTGGATCAAAATTTATTAAGTATAAGACAATTGATTCAAAAAGGATATTCGATCAATTTTGATAAAGATGAATGCGTGATCTTAGATAAGAAGAATAAGCAAATTATGATTGTAAAGCCCTAGAACTTGCTATCCGAGTATAACAACCCAAGTCTCGAGTTCGTGAGCATTAACTTAAACATGAGTCGCGCGTGGGAGGAAATTCCCACATGTTTCCACGGTCTAGTTAACATTTGGCTCAGAACTCACAATTAGAGTCGCGGTTAATCACATAGCAGTAATCAAAGGCAGTTATAATTATAACCAAATGTATAAATCACCATCCAACAACTATATAAGTCAAATCCTATAACCGAGAAGATACAACACAATGTCCAAAATGTAGAAAGCATAAGATAACAAAAAAAGAAAGGAAGTGAGCTCAACGACTCTCAACACAGCCCTACACTCCCAGTTGCGCTCTCCAAGCACCTCGTCCAACTCCTAGGTCACTTGTGCATATTAAATAAAAGGCATCAGAGGCTTATATAGTGAAGAAGTATCCCCGAGATTATACCCATGGCATAATAACCAAGTATGAAACCACGACAAAACAATCATGTATACGTACAGGTTATATATGTTATCGATGCACGCAATTGAGAGATGCAAACATGTCAACACAACAAGTATCCACATGAATTAAATTCTAATCAAACATGCCAACACATAAATTGGACTCTAAGATTGGGGACAAGCATAGGGCTGACATGTGAGTGGCCCCTCGTGGCTAATCAGTCGATAAAAAGTACAAGAAAGCATGCCTACATTGCTAGTCAACGGGTAAAATTTTCAACAGAAAAAGGATACCCATAGTGTACTAGTCAGCTAATAAAATGACTAAAAGTACAACTCAACTGATTAAGCACTTGAAATAGCTCTCATTCATCGGATGTGTATTTTCAATCAAATCTATTTTGCTTACAACAACAAATTCATAATAAATTGGCCTATTTAACTATGCAAGCTGTGGAAGCACAATCATTGGCATGTGAGACCCATAGTGAGCTAACTACCCACCAGTAAAGTACATTGATGGTACACCCATACTGTTAGGCACCAGGTAAAATCATCATGCTCTGGAATGTGTATCTACAACCGAATGAGACCTAATTTAGCGGTAAACCAATTTGTACTAATCCAAGTTAGAGATGCGTGTCCAGCTGACATGCGACACCCATAGTGAGCTAACTAGCCGATAGAGTACATCGGTGATACACCCATACTATTAGGCACCTAGAAAAATCTTCATGCCCACAAGATACGTATTTTCAACCGATGTTGATCCTATTTACGATTAATAGTTTGGATCACGTGAGTCTCCATAATCACCCATAATCCCTGTGGATATCCCCAACGATCACACCTACAGCATCTTAAGTCATAATTGTCCCCGTAGGCCAGTAACCCTCTTCAATTATTAACGCAAAGTACTCTCCCTTATAAATAATTTTCCTTATTTAAAAGTCTAGTCACAGACACGCAACAACGAAAAGGGATTTCCCTAGGAGACCATAGAAGGGGCCAACCATAAAACAAAACTTGTCTGAAGGTTCATTTTACTTCCATTAGATCAGGCCACAAGTCCAAGGCATGGTTCCCACAATTCGTGATGGAAACCTTCTCATCCACAAGACTAATTTATAATACAGCGGCTAATTTATATGCAAAACTCTTATAGATGATGGATAAATCAACTCAATACAGTATAAGACAACCATTTCGGCATCTAAGCAACCTTTTTTTTCTTTTTAATGCCTAAAACCTTTATGGCTAGCCCCTTCTTGAAGGGTATATCTTCACCTGATTATTGTTAGGGTCTCTAAGCTCTGAACGTTCCAACGTGGGCAACTCATGATAGCAACAGCTTCTACTGTTGTTGTCCCAGGAAAATTAAAATAAATCTAATCCTAGCAACATAGACTATAGGTAGAAACGAAAAATCTAATCACTTGAGAGGGTGGGATCAAAATTAGAGTGGCTCTATAAATTAATGATAGGTTACATGATTATTATTGTGCATGTTAACATACTCTTCTAGAGAGTTAAAAAGTTTTTACATAAAGCATGCACATCTATGTCAAATAAGATCATTCATCAACCAAGCTTACATCTCGCTCAATCATCTAACATATACATGGACTTAAATAAGTGCATTAATATATTATTCACCATGCAAAATATGGTTCATAATTTAAACAATTTATAAGTGCTTGTGTATCATCCAGCATATGCTAGCGGAGTATCAAACTTCTTCATATCACTATACACACACTCTAGCATAGGATCTCTATAACCTATATTAAAATACTTATGTACTGTATAGCATATCCATGCAAATGGGCTAGGTTCAAAAAATGAACCGGACTATTCATGATTAGCCCTAGCCTAATCTGGCCCAAACACCGGGCCAAGATATCAAGCTCTAACACAACCTTTGAGCCTATTTTAGTGGTTGAAGCCCTGACCATTTAGGGCGAGGTCAGTTGAGCTAGGCTGAGTAGCCTGGCCCATTGCCACTCCTAGTACACAAACATTTTTTGTATACCTATCACTTCATTTGCCGGTCCTTTAGGGCAAGGTTGATGGAGCTAGGCAAGGTAACTCATAATCTTGTAATTAGATAATCTTGTCATCTAAAAAAGTTGAATATCTTTTATGTCCTACATAAGTCATAATCTTGTAATTAGATAATCAACTAATATCTACTTTAAAACATTTTAAAATCTAATAAAATTAATAACAATATCTAATGTGAATATATATATATATATATATATATAATAGAATTAGTTAATACTAAGCTACAAATCCAAAAATAATTAATTATCGCATCATATATTGGTATTTCATACCTTCGTTAAAAATATTAGTAATAGAATACTTTATGAAATGCCCTTGGATAATTAGGTAAGCAGATACGGATAATATTATTAGTATCCTACCCAGTTAATTAGAAGTAAGGCAATTGGATTTTTGTAAATTTTTTTTAGTTCAGGTAAACATCCCATGTCCATGTCCTATTTTCTTGAGTCAAGTAAGTTGGATAATTTAATTGGGCTAATTTCTTTTTTCAAATTCTATACTAAAATAATATAAGTGGACCATCATTATTATTTTATAATATTTATTTAAATATAACCGAGTGAATTTAAAGGCAAGAAAAAAAGAGATAAATTACTTTATAATCATTTTTTTCGAGCCAACGCACAATTTATATGCTGCATTCATCGTGACAATTTAAGCACACCAGACAAAAATATGCAACATCCAACCCAACCATAAAGCATGGCCCACCGTATGGATGCCGTGGAACTGAAAAAAATCAGCCCAGGCAATTCATATGGTGAGCCGCGAATGTATATTGAAATGTCTACAATTGGAAGATTCTCAACCATCCGATTCTTTCTACGTGTAAGTCTCATTTGATTAGCGTCAGGGATCTCGGATGCCTGCCATGTGGCTTTCGTATAAGCCATGAGTCTCCTGGCAAAGTCCAAGCGAGCAAGCAGCAGGATGTTGAACGGTCCAAATTCAGCCAGCATGTCCTCCAACAATTATAAAATAAAAATAAAAATAAAATTTTCAAAAAGAACGGCCCAAATTAATGGAAGCTTTGCTAGACCGAAAATATCAGTAGAATAAATTAATATGCTGGGTGCACCCGGGAGCGGATTAGGTGAGGCCCTGGCCACACCCAACATGGTACGTCCCTGAAGGTAGGGCCCACCTTGATGTATGTATTGTAAATCCACGCCGTCCATCCGTTTTAGCAGCGCATTTTAGTTTGTGAGACCAAAACGGAAAGCAGATCCAAAAAGTAGATGGATCACACCAAAGTAAAAAGTGATGATTGACCATCAAAGACTTCGTGTGGGCGATAAAAATTTTAGATCAAACTGAAATTATTATATTTTTCCCTTCATGTCTGTATGACTTTATATACAGGTTTGATGAAAAAAAACAAACATTTTTATGGGGATTAATGTAGGACCTGGGAAGTTTTTAATGGTGAGTGTTTAACCATAACTGTTTCCTACATTGTGGTCCACCTGAGATCTTTAACATCTTTAATTTTTGGATCATAAATTAAATTTATCTGAAAAGGTTGATGGACGGCATGGATATACAATATATACCTCAAGGTGGGCCCACGTTCAGGGCCGCACCTAACGGATAACAGCACGACGTATTATTATATTCTGATTCAGTGGTGTCGTATCTACAGAAACTCCCGTGCAACCTACCTTATATTGCACGCATGCTAAAGGTTAATGTGGATCAGGATCGTCCATCTAGTCGTCCATATAGTGGATGGATTAGAACTGAGAAACCAAACTGACCCAATAATCAAAAAGAAAAAATGTAAGACGGTCCAGATAATAGGAGTTTCAGTAGTGAAGACTCTACCGCAATCATTTTCCCACGTTTAAAAGACTGACCACTCATAAATATCGAGCTGACAAGGCTATGAGCTGGACCCAGAGAGCTTTAATGCTTATCACGTGAGTGGGGTTGGGCCCACCTTTGAAAAATTAAAATCGAGGCCGTTTAAAACGTGACAGTAGGCAACTAGACAAGAAGCGGATTGGCTGGTGTACCACGCACCACCAATCTAGCTGATGTGGGCACGTGTCGTGCGCTGACGCTTCTTGAGCTCGAGTTGTACGAACGGTTTAAAGGAGATCAACGTTACATGGGCCATCACGATGTATGTGTCCTATCCAAGCCACCCATCCATTTTTTCTTACTATTTCATGGCGTTAGCCCAAAAATTAGGTAAATCCAAATCTCAAATGGACCAAGCCATAGGAAAGAGTGGTGATTGAGCAATCACCATTAAAAAAAATTTAGGGCCGATAAAAGTTTTGAATTAAGCTGATATTTTTTTTCCTCTTCATCCGGGTGTGAGTAACGTAATCAATAGATTGGATGACAAATAAACATTACAGTGAGCCCGATGAAGTTTTTAATGGTGGGAATTCAATCGCCACTGTTTTCTTGTGGTGTGGTCCACTTGCCATTTGGGTCTCCCTAAATTTTGAGTTTATGTGCTATAATGATCTGAAAAACTAGATAGACGGCTTGGATAAAACAAATATATATTATTCAGGGCCTGCAGACTACTGGCAGTAGCTCCAGCGTCCCATGAAATTATCCTACAAAAGCCAAGCTTTAAACTGGTAAGAAAGAAAATGTGGCCGAAAATGTTACAAATTTTCATTATTCTATTATCCTTCACACTTCATCTTAATTATGAATACTAGGAATTTATTAATGATACTAAAAATAGTGAGAGTGTTAAGTGCTAACCATCGGTATTGATGTCATAAAGGATTAGATTGATTAGTAATAAATGAGCATTAAGAACAAAACGGAACTCTTTAAGTAATATTGAAATATATAAAGACAAAATAATTGCTAAGGGATTTTAATAAGTAGAGGTATTAATTTTAAAATACTTGTCATTTTGTATAAAAAGAAAGTGTTGTGGTTTTTACAAACGAACCAAAGACTTACTCAAATATATTGGGAATCTTATCATTAGAATCGATTGAATATGCAAGGAAAACCTCATTGGCTGCCTTAATAGTAGTGAGTCCACCTGGGCTACACTTTCATAATTGAATTGTATCATAAAAAGTGTAAAATAGTGTGGCTTTATCTGCCGTGGAAGCATAATATGTGGGTTGTCTTGAGGCCGCACATCAAATGATATGGCTTTAAAGTCCTTGGTATAGAATCGTCGAGTATCTATATAACGCGTTCACGCATGGCAGGAAATGAGGGATCCACTCTTTAAAGGTCGCTCCATCACACTTATTATAAAGCATATGTCTTCTATCAACCCCAATGAAGTACTAGATTAGTGGAAGTTTTAGTCTAATTTAATTTATATTATACAAACATTTAGAGGTTTGTTCATTTTGATGATTTTGTTATTCAATTTTTTTTTTTTCTCTCTCCTTCAATTTGAACATTTGTTTTGAATAAGTGAAATCTTTGGGTCTCATTAGAAACATAGAGGGCTCCTAAAAAAATAGTATATACTTGGAGGTAGGCATGTGTGATCACGTTAGATGTATAATCTCCATAGTACACTTCAATGTCTTGGATATATGTTGTTGGATTGCTAATATTCATGACCATGATTTGTTCTACTTTAAAAGATTAAATGTTGTGATGACTATTATGATTAAACCAGATCTAACAAGTGTTGGTGGGCATCGAGTTGAGTCCAACCGGATTGTGTCCAACTCGACTCGATTCAATTTTTCAAGAACCTGACCTAAACTCGATCCGATCCGGGACCGAGTCTAGCAGGGCTGACTCGATCTGACCTGAATCCTTCCTAGCCTGACCTGAACCGAGTCCGACTCGGTTTGAGAAACCGAATCGAGTTGGATCGAGTTGAGTCTGTCCAGTCGATTCGGACAGGGATAAATCAAGATAGGGAGAGAGAGGAAGAGAAAGAAGGAGATGTGGGAGACCAGAAGAGAAAGAAGGAGAGAAAGGATGAGAGAAAGAATGAGATGTGGGACATCAAGAGAGCAAGGAGGAGAGATGGGTGGGTGCGGCGCCTCCTTCGAGTAGAGAAAGAGGGATTAGGGTTCGTTCAGTTCGAGACGAATAGAGAGATGGGTAGTAAAAAATAAAAAAATAAATGTAAAAAACTTATATATAGGACCGGATCGGATTGATCCGGATTGACCATGATCCAAACTCGATCCGATGTACGATCGGATCTGAGCGGTCCTACTCAATCCGCACCGATCCAGGCCTTCGGTTCGGTTCGGATAGAGTCGAATTCTGCCCAGCTCTAAGTGTTGCTCATATCATCCAACAGTAGTGATTTTATTCTAGTCAATACTCATTAAGAAGTTTCAAATAAATATATTTTGTAAAATGTTTTAACAAAAATATTCTTTTACTGATCATTATCAATATAGCGCAAGTGGAAGAATGTAACACCTCCATGGTCACGCACATCAGAAAATGAGGGCCTCACAATTGTTGGATTAATTAAATTAAGCATACTGGTGAACCCCACTTAAGTTGTGATAAACTCATATATGTATAGGGGTGGTACGCTTAGATTGTGCCATGTATGCACAATATTTCAGATAGATATAGATTTTATCCTATGTGAAAATTTTTTTAAAAAAATTGTGATAAGTTGAACTATTTCTAACCTTTTTTATAAATGCAGATCTTAATCCTCTCACACATACATAAAATTCATGTCCCATTAAAAGGATTTTATAAAGGTGTTACGTATGGAAGATCAAGGCCCAACGTAAGAAGATTCAAGTACAACATCAACATTGACATCAAGTGGAGGAATATCTTTACATTTAGGTATGTGATTAAGATTAAGTTCATATTAGCTCAATAATTTATGCTTAGGCAATCTTATATTCTGCAATTCAGTCTAATAGTGAAATCAATGATTTGTGAAAGTGGAGTTGTTTGGCACCACTAAAAATCCTCAATTTTAATTATAGGGTGGTTTAAAATCTAAAATTTTCACTCTTTTTCAATTCTAAGCAGGACATGTGCTTGAAAAATTAAGGATTTTGAGGTATTCTCCAATGGTCATAACTACCACCTCCTCCTCTCTTAGGGCATGTTTGTTTTTTCCCATTTCTTGCGTAACGCAAAGTATATGAGCCGTCACTAATATTTAATGGTGTTTATTAAAATAAGAATTACATTATATAAATTGAGAGTCACATTATAAGTTTATCATATTTAAATTGTAGTCAAAATCATTTGATGTCATCAAAAATGTAAAGTGAAAAGTAATCATTGCCCATTTCCAATCATTTATTGATATAATTAGATAAACAAATACACCCTTAGGGTATTTACATTCATTCATAGCATTGGGTACTTTCACATGCATTCATACCATGATGATGGGTTGCTACATAAATTCAGCGTATGCAATCATAATGTGGGTCACACTATAGAAAAAAATGATAACCACTCAAAAAATATGTATAAGATTTTGTTTCAATTATAAAATTAGTAGACCAACTTTTATAGATTACCAAAAGATTGGAATTCTCTTCTTCTTTTTTCTTTCTTTTTTTTTTCTTTTTTGGATGGGGGAGGAAGCCTATCTTACAATGGATTTAATGTAAAAATCATCTTATGTTACATAGCATGTCATGCTGAGAATATTTTAGAGCATTTAATTCATCATTTTCATTATCCCATGAATATATCAAAAATTAATTTCAAAAATCATTGAGTCAAAAACTAAACTTCCAAATATAATTTTTGGAATCTAAAATTATAAATTTAGGATTTAAATTCCATGCTCCCAAACAATCCTTGGAATGATCATCTTAAGTTACATATCATATCATGAATATTCATCACATTCATCATCCCATGAAATTATTAGAAAATAATTCCAGGATGCCCAGCGTCAAAATCCAGGCTCCCAAATAGAATTTCTGAAATCTAAAATTTTAAAGCGAGGATTTAAATTTTATGTTCCCAAGCAAGCATATCTTACAATGAACTTATTGCAATGATCATCTCATGTTACATGATATGTCATGTTCAGAATATTTTAGAGTATTTAATTCATCACATTCATTATCTCATGAATATACCACAAAATAATTCCAATGATCTTTGAGTCAAAATTCAGGCTCCCAAACAGAATTACTTAAATCTAAAATTTTAAATCCAAGATTTCAACTCCATGCTCCCAAATGAGCCCTGCAATGTCTTATGTTACATAGTATGTCAAGCTTAGAATATTTGAGAGCATTTAATTCAACCCATTCATTATCCCATAAAAATACCACAAAATAATTTCAAGAAACCGAGAATAAAAACCCAAGCTCCTTTACAGTATTTCTGAAATCTAAAATTTTAAATCAAGGATTTCATTTATTTGCTCCCAAACAAGCCTTTAGAAAATCTCCTTGGACTTGGATGCTCTCATTTTTTTTAATGGGAAAACATATGTACACATGAAATGAAGGTCAAAAACTCAACTGAGTCAACTCATCTCTATGGATCTTTTCGATCCAAGTCATTAGTAAAATCACCCACCAGACTTTATTTTTATTTTTTTTTTGGGTAAAAGAATTTAGCATGTCTCAACTCAATGCGACTCACAATTGCTCTGACCGGGTCACTCCCCTGGTACTTTTTCAGCAGAGTAGAAGGGTAGGCTCAAAGGCCCTGACCTTCAAACAGGACGTGTCTAACCAGCACCACGCACGCTAGATATGTATTCACTTCAGCTATTTTATATATTTTAACTAGTTAGGTATTTTAAACATTTATTAGTACCATAAATATTATTAACTTGACTATAAAGAATCCAGTCAAGTAAAGACTGTCTGGGTCTTCGAGTCGACCCAACCCAACCAAGCTCCATGTTGAGATGAGTTTTCAGGTTTTTGAACCATGCCAGCGATGGCTTTTTTTTAATGGAGGTTGGTGATATGTTCAACAAACGGAAGTAACAATCTCTACAGTGTAGCCCTTCAAAGACTGGTAACAACATCCAAGTTATGCCTCATGGAGCCTTGACATGAACGTTCAAGCCCAGCCCATTAGTTGCTATGTCCACAGCCCAACATTTGCATAGCCTTTAGAATGCCCACTGCATATATATATATATATATATATATATATATATATATATATATATATATATATATATATATATATATATATGCCCAACATTTGCATAGCCTTTAGAATGCCCACTGCATATATATATATATATATATATATATATATATATATATATATATATATATATATATATATATATATATATATAAACAACCATAAGGCTGGCCATTACAGCCATCATTAATTATTGAATACCTTGAAGGGCCCATTTGGATACCCCCCTGATGGATCCATCAATCCTCCCATTGGAACCCCATCCTGTCCAAAAATTGTGAGTGTTTGGTTGGATACAAGCCATATGAAGGAGCCAGAGCATAGTTCAAAAAAACTCAACCCAACTCAGTGTCCAATCAGATCGGGTCGACTCAGAGACTCAAAAGAGTCTTAAGATGACTCGACTTGATATTTTAATATATAAATCAAAAGCAATTGGAGTGCAATAAATATTTAAAATCAATTTTCAGTCGGATTTTTAAAAAATAGTAAAAATTAGGCAACATTTGATGACTGAGTTTTCCAGTTGACTCTAAGGAGTCTTGCTGAGTCTGAACCGAGTCATGCTCATTTCAAGTCAGCCTACTGAGTTTTAGAACTATGATCCAGAGCATATGACTAGTCCTGTCATTTTGCCAATGTAGAAACACAAGAAAATGGATTTCCCATGTCTCATGTTCTCTAGAGCAGAAGAGTGCTTGGAAAATGCTGGCTGATGAAACTGTAATAAAATGATGACATTAGAAACTGAATGATGCTTGGGGTACATTAACTACCTTTTAACAGTTACATTCTCTCGTTACAAGCTGACGATGATTTATCTCTCGACCACCGTTCAATGAATTTACATCATGAGCTAGAAAAGCTTGAAATAGATTAGATATTTAGCATTTAATTTCAAGCTAATCAGCACCCGCATGCCTTCATCTTTCTTAAACAGCACGTTACATGGACAAGGTCTGGAAGAACCAGAAGCCATAGGACAAACAACAATGGAATATTAGAAGTAGATAATGGGCATTCCATGTCAAGAGACTACTGGAAGCCTGAAAAAGAGACGACTCATTATTCTGATAGCAATATGTTAACAGTTGGAATCTGCTCTGTATTTGTCAGAAGAGCGTTTCGGGCAGTTTCGGAGAAGACAAAGCCGCCACAGACTTGAACTGCCAATGCAACAACACACACCATGTGAATATAACACAGTTGTTTGAGTTTGTTGTGCTGATGCTGGACTAAATCGGGAACCAGAACCATCCTGAACCCAAGCCAACTCAAGACTCAGTTAAGAACGCGATTAATTTTTTGGCACCCAAAAAGATTGTGTAGTTTGTTTTCTTTTAACTTCTCAGGTACCGAGATCAAGTTCTTCAACTTAATGGAGTCCCACTTACTTGTCTGAGTTTCTCAAGGGTTCAACACATCTTGGTGGAACTGAGTCCGACTCAGCTACCTTCTCAGAGATTTGCCAAGCCGACTCACAGCTAGCAAACAGGTGAGACATCCACGGCATGCATCAGGAGGATCACAGAGTTCAACAAAGTTGCCAAATGTCCACATTCAAAAAACATGTGAGACTTGCCTGACGAGCAGACTGCCTATTTCTGAGCCACATCACACAGGGGAGCCCACCTGATGCACGGCTTGGATGTTCCACGGTGTCAGTTCAGCATGCATTGCTGCGTGGAGGTGAATGTGGCCTTGGCAGAAAGTTTTTTCTTAAGCACTAGTAACAATTACTCTTCGAGAAAATCCTAACCAAACATAACAGGATCTCAAAATCTAAGTAGATGAAGCATCTAACAAGACCCAAGCAGAAACTATAAATAAAAGCAAATGCAGTAATCTCATGTTCCAGCCAACATAGAATCACATACCTTCTGTTGCCCATACTTTTCGCGTATGGCATTGTGAGGAGAAGCCTTGGAATTCAATCGCAAATCTTGCATAGCAAGAACTGTATCTTTCAGATCCACTGCCTTATACTGTGTATAATGTTCCAGAGTCAAACTCTGCAAGAAATATTAACACACCCATTACCCATGTTCAAGAGGTGTAAGAATAAAGCAATCAGAAGCAAAGAAAAGGCAGAAATGAATGCACACCCATGGGTGACCAGATTGATCGAGTGTCCATCTGGCGAGGAATACAGCAGATGCGGCAATAAGAGAAGGAAGGAACTTGAGGAACTCGTACTCGACCAGTGTCAGTTCTGCCAGATAACAGGCCAAGAACTCCAATGCAAGCATGGGAACCTGCAAGTTGGAGTAATCAATTTAGCGAACTTCTCCTTTTTGAGGGGAATGTCCTATCTTGATGCAGCAGGAGAGTCGGGACATGAATTTTGCTCTGATTCACTCGATCCATCAACTCTATACAGGTGGAGCCATGGTCCCGAGATCTGGACTGTTGATAAGATGGGACCTATTGTGGATGATGGGCCCTCTCAAAATTTTCCAGATTCAAAGATCCTAACCCTTGAATGAGCAGAGACTACAATAGTGGTTAAGGAAACAAAAAGCAAGAATCTGGAAAAGTGGCAAATGATTAGATGGTTAGGATCTTCTAATCTTGAAGATTTTTGGGGCATATACCCCAACCACTGGTGGCCATCAGATCGACAGTCTGGATCACCACATCATGGAACCAACATGTAAAGAATGAACGCCATCAGCAAGTATTAACTCTGATGTGTCAAGACTTGGTATTTATTTATACAAACAGAACCATGGTTTTAAATATCATAAAAAACCAAGTTGATTCAGTTACAGTCTTGAATAAGCCAAATCGATTTCATCCTGATTCAGCTTGTTTCAGTTATTTGCAGCCCATTTAGGCTCTGGACCAATCTGGACAGATTGAAACTTAGTAAACTCAGTTTCAATCTGGACAGATTGAAACTTAGAAAGGAGTCATGGTCCAACACTAAGATTTCAAGTTTTAAGTATGAACAGAACTACAATATGAACTCTTTTCCCCCTCTAAACTTAGGACAGCACTGAAGACACCCACTACTGTACCCCGTAAGATGCCTGTGCTGCTCGAAGGAATCTCCTGAAAACAAAAACCGGGAGCTGTATTAGAAATTTCCAATGATACATGGCAAGATAGAAATCATTGGAGATATTCGAGACTGGAAATGATAGATTCACCTGAGAAATGTTTTTGTGGTGGGTGCTGATAGCTGGAAGCCCAAATAGTTCAGTACTTGACTCTCCATCTTAAGCACCTGTTAGTTTAGTGACATGGTCAGGGGATCCTAGGCATCCATACACATGAGGTGAACAGTTCTGTTCAATCCAAAAAAAAAAAAAAGGCTTTGGACACAGGTCACAGAAATATCCAAGCAGCTTATGACGTGAGCCTTTGTTGTTTATTTCGCATGGCAACTGAACACTCCATGAACATTTGTACTAGGGTTCTAGAGTTATAATTTATTTAAATTAAAAAAAAAAATAGTACAATGACTGGTTCTTAAAATATAAGATATCTGTTTGTTAGGTAAATTACTTAATGCAGCCAATCTGTTATATGGATCCATGCAAGGGTATGCACTACTAGATATGACTTGCAAAAGTAAATTTTCACCTATTGCAAGATTGCATGAGTAATAATTCAAGGGGCAAAATAGTCATCTGTTGTTTCGGTCACTGAGGCTATCGTTGTTTATTGGATAAAACATGGATATGAGTGTCCAAAATTAAGCCAAGGTCAAATAGTCTGCAGTGAGCATACCTCTTCCTTTGTATAGGTATTGTCCGTGATCAAGCAGAATTCTTCCACACGAGGAGCACAAATTTCTTCGTACTTCCTACAAGTCATCACAAACATGATCTGGAATTTTAAGTAATTAGAAGGAAAATAGATTGCAAATACAAACATCCAATCTTTTTATCATCATGATAATAATATGCTTGTATTTCTAAAATGCACACATCCTGCTGATTATCTAGGGTTGACGTTACCAGAAATAAATAAATTCTTGGTAGCTCCAACAGCCTGACACATTTTTTACAATGATCATCCTTATGGATAAGGATGAAGGGAGACAAGATAATAGAACTTGAGCATACTATCCTAAGGAAATGATGCTATAACAAAAACAAGTTCTATGAGAAACTTATTTCATGTTTGTCTATTACACGGTAGCTCAACTAACCGCTCTGGTGTTCATTGCAGAAAAGACACATAAAAGAGAAAATCAATAAAAATAAAGAAACCCTCCTTTCCATGAAGAGGATATAACAAGTTTTTATTTTTCAAGTCACCCATTTTATTGGGAGGCTCTTTTAATTAAAATGAACAAAAAATACAAGCTAATATTAATCAGAAAAGAATAAAAGAAATGGAACCAGAACATTTCGCAAAAACAGTCTAAAATGACGAAAATAGAGAGGCTTCAGACCTGTTCCATTACAGGAAGGTTTCGGCAACTTCAGATGAAATTGATAGAGTAAGCAGAATGTAGCCAGATGGATATTTAAGCAAATTCATTTAGGTCAAACTTAATGGTGACACCTTCCTAGTTTGCATGGGATTATATGATTTCGGTATTTAAGTGAGTTAACTTTACTAGAAAAGTAAAGATTTGGGAGCTTCTTGTTTCTTGATTCATTTTTCCATGTATCTTATGCTCTGCATCCTTTTCCCTTAATAAAACTATGAAAAGAAGAAACAACATAAAATAAGCAGCAAGTTCGCATTGGATTTACAATGCACTAAATTCACTCCACATTTCAAAAGAAAATATCTTCTCATCATAACCATTCATGCAAACAATAGAACAAGTAACTCGAAAAAGGTCTCAGTTGTTAACAAGCGTCCCATGAAAATGTTCAATTCTACAATTTTGATGCTTATTCGAACTTAAAATGTCGTCAAAATCTGGGACGAAAAGAGAACTTACGAGGCAATTAGCATGCAGGTAACACCAAGCAGCTGGAGCTTTTGTCTTTCAATGTAGTTTTGCGAGAGAAACCGGTCGATGAAATATATCGTGAGGTAAAGTGTATCTGGAACAAGCTTATACTCCTCAGAAACCTGAAACCAAAACACACGTGATTAGTAACAGAACCATTCAGCACCAATTGTGTTCCCAAAAGACAGTAAATATTTAAAATTGAACATTTCCAATCCAAGTAAATATTGCAATCAAACAAATCTTGCAAAGTTGCCAACCAGCCCATAGTGCTATACTTAATTACTCTTACTTTTGCCTTGCAAAAAAAAAAAAAAACCCTGCAAACGCAACTCTTTTTTTTTTTGCAAGGTAGAGCCTTTGATCACAATTTCTAATATTTTCCCATAACCAAGTTTATATTTAACACTTATCAGTGCCGTTACAAAGATGCCACCATTCTGGTGAAGCAGGTGCATAGACTGGAATGGTGCCATTCATTCAGTTGTAGGATCCTAATCTCATACAATAGAACTAGCCATATCCTTGGATAAAAAACTAGTTAATCAAGAACAATGTTTTCTTTTATGGAGTAATTTAAAGGACGGCCGTCTGGTTTATCAGAAACTCCACAAGATGGTGAAGACTTTGACCGATTTTTCAGCATAGTAGAAATTGTTGGTTCTGATACCACATTCTCTGTCATAATCATAGGTTGCCTACAAAAAGCAATTAATAAAAATAAAATAAAATAAAAAAAGAGCCATATCATAAGACGAAAGCATGAAATCAGCAGCTTTTATGTTATGGGACTTATGGCTGATGTCAGCAGCTCAGGATTACCATTAAGGAAAGAGTTGGTTGACAATTTTAAAGTTATGTAACAAGGAAATCCATTTCCTAAAGGTTTTGTTGTGCAAACATGCACTGATGTGATGCTCAGAAAACTTGAAAACCTTTGACAAGGTAAATCCATCTTAAAGGTTTTGTTGTGCAGACAGGCACCGAAACAGTGCTCGGAGAATTTGAAAGCCTTTATTTTATCTTTATTCTTACATTTTGGCTCTATTTATATAATTTTACATATTTATGTAGACATGAATTTCTATATCCATGTTGATGGTTAAAATATCTTGGGCCAAACATGTGCCATCAGATCTTCCACAAACACCTCAAAATACCCTCACAATGATAGGAAGTAACTTCTGAATCACCATGGATCACACCAAATAAAACTACATAGCATAAACCAAGAACAAGTCTTATCACAAGTATCCCCAGTCAATCAACCACTTCCCAGGCATTGAAAGCACTATTACAGCATCGAAACGCCCTTTTCAATTACCCATCACTAATAATGGGTAATCCCGTAGCAGCAGATCAAGATTCAACATGATTGCCTGAGATGGCTTGCATGAGAAACTTCAATGGCCACGATCAACAGCTCCGAATTCTGCATTGCTCAGAGGGTCAATCCAACAGTTTAACATCACACCAAGGATCACACCACAACATACAAGTTAGATCAGGGGTTCCAAGCATCAAAAGTGTCCCTATAAGCCAGATCTCTAGCTTGGTACTGAAATATAGCCTCTATGGCACAAAATTGTCCTTCCAGCCAGCATCACAGCACCAAGGCTTGATCGAACAGTATAATAGCACACCAAAGACATCCTTGTACCAAGTGAAAAGGTGAAGAAAGGATCTAAAGCAAAAACGCAGGCTTTTAGGCTTTTTTCACACCAAAACAAGCTGTGTGTCAAAAAGCCCGTCATGTAGAGGGGTGTCGAATGACATCACCTTGTGTGACAAGCATAAGGGTGGCAATGGACTGGATAGCCCGCCCGACCTGGCTTTGAGCCAAGCTTGGACCTACTAGCTTGGCCATGCACTGGACTTGGGCCTCCCATCCATGGCCTGATCAATATCTGGGTCAGGCTTGGGCTCAAGTCATTTTAGCCAGACCCAGCTAGGCTTGGCCCGACTTTATATGTACATATGTTATATCCTACAAATATGCCATTCTAAATTAGGCAACCCATCTATCTTGAATGTGGAACGTTGGTTTCATTACTCTAAAATATTTATTTGTTTGTGCATGTATGGCCCACTTGATAAACAAATAGATTAGGAAATTTTAAAGGGGGAAAGGGATTTTATCAATATTTGGGGCAAGAAAAGTCAGGTCCGGGTCGGCGGGCCCAAACAATTATTTTCAGCCAAGTTTGGGCCAACTATGATAGGCCCATGTTGGGCTTGGGCCTTGGGTCTTAAGTATCAGGTCGAGCTCGAGCCTAGCCGGACCCAACCCATTGCCGCCCCGAGACAAGCACATTGTTGTGTGACAACCTCATGTGCAACAAGCGGTTGTAACCACCTCCAAGAAAATCAAGACATTCTACGCTACATTTCTACACCACCAACAGCCACTGCAGCCTATAAATAGGGGTGGCAAACTCTCAGCAATGATCAATAAATCACCACCACCGAAACTTTGCAAAATCGGAGCCCAGAGCACTCATCTGCCACAACAACAAGTTCCCAGGCACGCACGACAATAATACCCAAGCGCAACAACAACAAGAAAACCCGAGATGACAAAACCACTTTGCCACAACATCAAGTTTTTTTTTTTTTTTGTATTTTTCCAAGTTGTATACATTCCAAGAGAATCCACAATTAGAATCCATTCTTGTTCAGTTGATCAAAGTTGAGATTCCAACTCAAGCACCTATACAATTCACTTAAAGCAAAGATTTCAGTTCCTTTGCAATTTCTAGTTTTTATTGTTAAAGGAAGCCACCAAGAACCTGAAACCATGAGCAGATCAATGGGCATCCCTTTGACACGCCTTGCGTTGCTCAAAAGACAGAAATCCATAAAGGAGAGTCACGGCTCACGTTTGACTTCATGATTTCCAATGAGATCATCAAATAAGGAGATAGGAAGGAATTCATCGGAATGATTTAAACGGAATACCCCGGAGAATGAGTCATGGCTCGCATTTGACTTCTCCAGGGATCCCAAATGGGGAACCCTAGGAGAGTTTGCCGAGTCCAACTATCATCCGTGTACGATACGTACTAGATTTGACCAACTGCCCACCCTACCTCCTCTACATTCTTGACATCCCATCTTTGTCTCAGTAGAGTTTGCTTCGAAATGTTTAGGATCGCCAAGATCTGTCCTTGAATCACGGGATCCTCAACGTTTGTCAATCTGTTTTAGGCACAGGAGTTTGACCTCAACATTGGAGGGTGTCTACTCGATTGCTTGCTTCTGCTCGTGCCTGACCTTCTAGCACCGAGCAGGAGTCAAACTCATTGGAGCAACATGGCACATGAGTAGTTCGCTCCAAGACACCACCCCGTCAATGTAAACAATCCAAAAACAATGAAGGTAAGGCTTTGGGGAGAATGATTCTCCTTTTCTTTTCTGTATTTCAGACAATCCTAAAGGGTTGAATATATAGAGTTTTACAACGACTATACAAGGTAAGATGATAAATACAAAATCTTCTATACAAGGAATGTGGTCTGTCTAACATTCCCCCTCAAACTAATGCTTGTCATCAACAAGTAATAGTTTGCTAACTAGAAATGAGTGGCGTGCAGACGTGAGGGACTTCGTGAGAAGGTCGGCAAGCTGATCATGGGATGCGACTTGTAGTAGTGAAATGATCCAAAATTGAAACTTCTCGCAGATGAAGTGACAGTCAACTTCAATATGCTTTGTCCGTTCATGAAAAACCGAATTTGAGGCAATCTGAATGGCACTCAGATTATCTACATGGAGTGGAGTGAGGTCTTGCAGATGAACGGCCAAGTCAGAAAGAAGTCCACGTAACCAAATAATCTCACTACAAGCTGTTGACATTGCTCTATACTCGGCTTCCATGCTTGATTTGGAAACAATGGCCTGCTTCTTACATTTCCAAGAGATGAGAGAAGTGTCGAGAAAAACACAATAGCCAGTGGTAGATCTGCGTGTGAGAGTACAACCGGCCCAGTCAGCATCTGAATAAGCACGAAGGTCCAGAGGAGCCGTGGAGGAGAAGAACAGAGATCGATCCAAAGTTCCACGTAGATACCGTAAGATGCGCAATACTGCAGTCATATGAAGGGTTCGAGGAGCAGAAACAAATTGGCCGACAACTTGGACCGCGTAGGCAATATCAGGATGAGTCATTGTTAAGTAAACCAAACTCCCAACCAAACGACGGTATAAGGTGGGATCCGCAAGGAGTTCACCATTGTCACGGCCATATTGAACGTTAAGTTCCAAGGGAGTCTGAACTGTCTTCTGATCTGTTAAGGAGGCCAAGGCGAGAAGATCCTTGGTATATTTATGCTGGCTGACCAGGATTCCACGTATAGAATGCGAAAATTCAAGTCCAAGAAAATATGTCAGATGACCCAGGTCCTTCATCTTGAAGGATTACTTTAGAACTTCCTTTAAATCCGAGATGCCAGTATCATCGCTACCAGTCAGAAGTAGGTCATCAACATATACGAGAACAATGACGATTCCATGCTCAGAGGTGCGCAAGAATAATGATGGATCATGACCACTTTGAGTAAAGCCAGCTCCTGTAACAACATCATGAAAACGTTGGAACCATGCCCGAGGGGCTTGTTTGAGACCGTATAGAGCTTTCTTCAGGCGACAGACTTTATTGGCAGGGATTAAAGATCCAAGAGGAGGTTTCAAATAGACTGTTTCTTGGAGGTCTCCATGAAGAAAAGCATTTTTCACGTCCATCTGAGTAAGGGGCCAAGAGCGAACTGATGATACTGTCAGAAGAGTGCGAACAGTTTTCATCTTGACCACAGGAGCGAATGTCTCATCATAATCAATTTTGTGTTCTTGTTTGTATCCCTGAGCGACAAGCCGAGCTTTGTATCGATCCAATGAGCCGTCAAACTTGAGCTTCACAGAATAAATCCATTTACTGCCAATTAATTGTTGGTCAGTAGGTCGAGTAACAATATCCCACGTATGGTTATCATCCAATGCTGCAAGTTCTTCTGCCATAGCCTTCTTCCAACAATCATGACTGGCTGCCTGATGGTATGAAGTAGGAATAGATACAGTATCCAGGGTAGTATTCATGGCAGACAGAGTATATCAAGCGATCAGGCTGTCGATGTACTGGAACGACGTACCAAGATAGGATCCGGATTGGTTACGAGTAAAGTAGGGAGAGTAGTAGGTGATGGATCTATACGTGGTCGTCGTGAATAAACCTGCAATGGATAAGGAGAGGTACTCGAGGCAACCAAAATGTCAGGAAAAATATTAAGACCAGGAGAGTTTGGTATGGGTGAAGGAGGAACAGATGAATGGAAAGCAATATGCTCAAGAAAAACAACATGTCGTGATACCCGTACACGACGAGAGACCGGATCATAGCAACGAAAACCCTTTTGAGTTTCTCCAAATCCCAAGTACATACATTTGACTGATTTTGGAGAAAGTTTGTTACGTTCACATAATGCTAGATGAACATAACATACACAACCAAAAACACGAAATGTGGAATACGTAGGAAGAGAACCGGTGAGAACAAAGTAGGGAGATTTACTATTTAGGACTGTGGTTGGCAACCGATTAATCAATTAGACTGAATGCATCATAGCTTCCGCCCAAAAGGAACGAGGAACACTCATAGCTGTCATTAAGGTATTGGCAGTTTCAACAATATGACAATTTTTTCGTTCAGTCACCCCATTCTATTGTGGAGTATCAGAACAGGTGGTCTAATAAGTAATCCCATGACCTTACAGATATGTATGAAAATTTGTGGAGAGATACTCTCTCCCTGAGTCAGAGCGGAGAGTTTGGATTTTTACTTGAAATTGTGTGTCCACCATAGAATAAAATATTTTGAATTTTTCAAACACCTGTGACTTAGAGTGCAAAAAGTAAATCCAGGTATAATGGGTGAAATCAGCAATGAATATAACATAATATCGTAGTCCAGAGAGAGACATAATTGGGGAAAGGCCCCAGACATCCGTATGCACCAGTTCAAACATAGATGATGATTTTGTAGTACTTAGAGAAAAGGAAATACACTTACTTTTTGAAAAGCAACAAGAAAAACAAGAATAATCCAAACCACTTCTATTAAGAGAAATATTCCCTAACATGCCAGAAGAAAAGAGCTGAATCAAACGATCAGAATGTGGATGACCCAGGCGAAAGTGCCAGAGTTTCCACATTTTATTTGCCGAACAAATATCCGAGGAAGAGGGAGAGAAGAAACAACGAGCTGGAGTAATTGATGAGTGAAAGTCCAGCACGTAAAAACATCCATGCCGCCTACCCTTCCCAAGTACCTTCCCCGTTGCCAGATCCTGCATAAAATAATAATTTAGAAGAAATATGACTAGGCAGTTATTGGATGTAAGTTGTCTAACTGAAATTAAATTTGAGGAGAGTTTAGGGACATGAAAAACATCACAAAGGGTAAACTGGCAATGGTCAGAAGGAGAGAAAGTTAAGGGACCAACGGACTGAATTGGTAGTTTAGTTTCATCTACAGTAGAAATAGCCTGATTGTCAGTGTAGGGACGAATATTGCGAAGATGGGATACATCACCAGTCATATGATTTGAAGCACCAGAATCGAAGAACCATGAAGAAAATGCGGTTATACCAGACATATCGGCCGCAGAAAGGGCTGCACGATCTGCTGGAGCATCGCAGGAGTTAAAGGTGAGGAAAGACCTTCAACAGAACCAGTGGATGCAGTATCGCTAACAGATGGCTCGGAAGAAGTAGGCACAGAAGTAGCAGAAATAGCACGACCACTGCCACGACCTCAACCACCACATCCACGGCCGAATGAGGATGCGTAGGCACGTGAACGACAGTCCTGAAGACCATGACCAGTCCTTCGACAATACGCGCACCAATCTTTGCACTGAGCGATGACATGTCCCACTTTGTTACAGCCGCGACAAGTTAAAGGAGTGAAACCACGGTTTGGTGCAGAGGTGGATACAGTAAGTGTCAGGTCAGATGGTCCCTGAGATGTCCCCTGAGAGGACCTGCAGTCGTTGTTCTTCGGCTAATAAATCATTAATAACCAAACTCATTGAAGGAGTTGGGCTACGGTTCAGGAGAGCAGCCTTGCAATGCTCAAATTTCGGACGCAGTTTCATAAGAAAGTGTCTAACTTGCGCACTCTCGCGCATTGTGTGGAATATTTTAAAGTCATTTGGGAAGTCAGGATCCATCATAGTCATCTCTGTCCAAATTGTAACCATTGTAGAGTAGAAAGATTGAATACTTTTGTCACCCTGAGTAAGGTGAACCAGATCTTGTTCCAGGCGGTATAACCTAGCCGCATTACTCTGTTGATATATTGTCTGGAGATGCTCCCACATAGCCTTAGCAGTGCGATGTGGCGTGAGGCCAACAGCTATTGATCGATCAACGGAATCAAGAATCCAGGTAATAATCTGTCCATTTTTCATTTCCCAATCAATCATTCTGTCGGCATTGGTGGAAGCGGGAACAGTAACAGATCCATCAATCAGTCCCCACAAACCACGACTCTTGAGAAAACTTTGAAAGTGGATGGCCCATAGATTGTAGTTGGTGCCATCGAAACTACATCGTGGGGCCTCTGTACGAGCGTCTTTGTCCATAGATAGGAAGAGATATAAACTACACCAAGGAAGAAGGTACCTTATAGCAGGAGAGTTGGTTGCAGGCAATAGAACCGCAACAGATCAGAACAGCAATCAGCAAAAGGGTTTATATCACCACCAACAGATCAGAACAGCAATCAGCAAACAGCAATAGAGCAGAACAACAATCAACAACAGGATTTATATCACCACCAAACATATCAGAACCCTAACCAACAAACGGCAACAGATCAGAACAGCAAAAGGGTTTGGACAGAGACAGCAGGACGTTCGCAGTAGGAGGTGCAATAGGGATTGGATGTACGTGCGGACGCAGTAGGTACAGACGTACGTGCGGACGGAAGTGATCAGATGCAGCAGGGGCAAGCGCAGCAGGGGCGTGCACAACAGGAGGGGTCAGACGCAGCAGGTGCGAGCGCAGCAGGTGTAGCAGGGATCGGACGTGTGCAAGGACGTGCGGACAGGCTTGGGGAAGATCAGACGAGCGTGGGGAGGGCCGGATCTGACAGGGGACGAGTAGGGTCGAACAGGGGAGGGTCGGATCTGACAGACAGTGGCGCCGGTGATGAAGAGATGCCGAATTAGGATCGGTACTGCTCTGATACCATGTAAACAATCCAAAAACAATGAAGGCAAGGCTTTGGGGAGAATGATTCTCCTTTTCTTTTCTGTATTTCAGACAACCCTAAAGGGTTGAATATATAGAGTTTTACAACGACTATACAAGGTAAGATGATAAATACAAAATCTTCTATACAAGGAATGTGGTCTGTCTAACAGTCAAAAGCAAGATGTCGGCTGAGATGAAGCTGGGAGCCAACCTATACTTTCCTTGGGCTTGCCTTGCCCCA
This sequence comes from Magnolia sinica, assembly GCF_029962835.1. Lineage (NCBI taxonomy): Eukaryota > Viridiplantae > Streptophyta > Magnoliopsida > Magnoliales > Magnoliaceae > Magnolia > Magnolia sinica. The sequence goes on along the minus strand of NC_080585.1, from coordinate 25,979,823 downwards.
TGCCCCCACAGACGACCGGGTGCTGAAGGCTCTTTAAGCTTAGCCATGAGGAGTAGCAAAACAATACACTCCATAGCCAATTTGATTGACAAGAACATTCAATTGCCTGTAGAGATTTGTTGGAATTAGCATGAGACAAACGAGAAATGTAGTACTTTATTTATGATTCAAAGGAGGGTCTTATCAACGACGCATCATAGACTTATAATATCTCGTATGAATGCTAATATATGGGTGTGATGAGGTACCATCAAGATTGATTGATTTATCTCTTTCGGTAACCGAGTCGACGTCCCTCTTTCCCTCTTGCCCCTTGCCCCCATCTAAACAGACGGGTGGGCTGCAGCGTGTCAGGTTGTTGCCGTAGCGTGTTAGCACGCGCATGGCAGCCAGCTGAAAAACGATGCTATTGTTCTAGAACAATAGCATGACTTTCACAATTGATCAATTTTGTTAATCGCACCAGCATTTTGAGGTTCTCACCAGCCACTACACTCAATTAGCAGCGAACTCAATCTCATCTTTTGTCAGGATCTATATATAATGTTATGTTATCTGATAAATAATTATAGCTGCAAGTCCACCTATTGATTGCTCAAAAGTCGGATTCCAACATTGTTGAAAGGTTCAATCCTATCGATACATGTACAAGTGAAAGATAATATAAACTATAAAATTTTCAATATCACTACATTATTCTAAGTTGTTGCCGGCGTGCTAGGTTTTTCAGGGCATCCCATGTCTGACAGCTCATGTTCGTATCAGATGCATAACAAGTCTTGATAGATCTACACAGCAGTTAGACAGTAAATATTGTGGAAGTAAAAGAACACAAGCGCATTCAAGGTGTACCAACGAAGAAAGCGCCAACCACAAGTGTCATCCTTGTGGATAGGCGAATATTGAGGATATGAAGACCTTTCACATGTGATTGGACATATAGAAGACCCCACTTAGGGAAGACACATGTGAAGGAAGATTGGAGAAAGAGGACCGAGCGCCCAAACTTTCCCATACTTATGTTATTTGCACGTTTTTTGACTTAGTTAGCGGTCTTTTAGTAATCTTATATCTTTATTTGCTTATCCTAAGGGTATTTTAGTAATTTTATGTCTTTATGTGCTTATTTAAGTGGGGTAAAGCCCTAAACACGAATTTCAACTATTGATGAATGAAAAGCAAACCCTTTGGTTGGCTCGTTCCTCTCTTCTCTCTAATGGTGCTTGTTCTCTCCCCTTGATGTTCTTCTTCTAATTTATTCTTGTGCCCCTCCAACTTCCTCAAGGTAATAACTTTCTTTCTTCTATTTTTTTATTTTGGCTAATTCCTCTTTGATCAAAATCTTGAGAACCGATCTAAACCCTAAATTCCCAAAATCTCAAATCCCAAAACCAAGAAACATCATGGTTCTTCGGACTAGTGATCTTCATTGATCGATTGGGTGTGACCATGCAAGATCGGGAGGTCTCATCCCTCGACGTATCCAACCTAAGTAGTAATTGAATTCCATACTCCATGGTTGTAGTGATGGCCCCCTCCATTGCATGTTTCCTTTATGATTTTCTCAATTATGATGATTACTGTTAGAATTTTAGATCATTTATTCCTTTTATTTCCGCTATTTAATCATCTCCATGAGCATGCATCATAATTAGGATTGTCCTGCGTCAATTTTAGATCAGAGCCTAGGCTTGCATGGTTTTTGTCTAGATCGAGTTATCAAATTAGGGTTTTGATTTTTAGGTTTAACTTAGGAAAGTTTCGGGTTTAGAAAGTTTTCAATTTTAGAAACTTTCCAATTTTAGAAAGTTCCTAATCTGGAAAATTTTCAGATTTGAGTTGTTTCTTGTTTCAACTTAATTGTGTCAGTTCATAGTAGTTTTGCATTCATCGCATTCATCTTGAAAGTCATAACACCTAGTAGTCTAGTTAGGTAGAGTTTGGTTCAAGTCTTCACTGTATGCCCACGAGAAGAGGTAGAGGTTTCGGACTTCAACCTACCATGAATAACGAGCAGTTATCTGAGCAACTTGCTCAATTGATACAAAAGATAACCGCCCTAGAAGCGAGTCAAAGGCGTGAGTTTGCCCGCCTTGAGAACCAAATTACCACCACCATGACTAAGGTGGAGCAACTAGAGGCGTCCCAAAAGGAAAACCCCGCTGTAGGGGAAGATGCGCACTCCCAAGTGGAAGGAATCATTGAAGAACGTGCTGCCACACGTGGTGGTAGTGAGGATAGAGATCGTGGTTACGGTCGTGGTGTGGTGCAAGAGGCACGAGCCTCATGTGGTCATCAAGACCGTTATGATCCAGATGAGCGTGCGATGAAGAGTGTGAGAGTTGAGGCCCCGAGTTTTGATGGACGCTTGGATCCCAAGGCATTCCTTGACTGGGTTGCTGACATGGACCACTACTTTGAGTGGTATAGCATGTCAGAAAACCGTCAAATGCGATTTGCTAAGATGAAGCTTGTGGGTCAAGCCAAGCTCTTCTGGACCAACACCGAGCGTAGGGTAGAGAGAGTTGGTAGAGCCCCTATCACACATTGGTATGAGATGAAAGAGAAGTTGAAGGAGAAGTACCTTCCTCTCTCATACCGTCAGAAGCTCCTTGACCAATGGCAATCTTTACGCCAAGGGTCAATGTCTGCCGCTGACTACATCGCTAAATTTGAAGAGTATGTGATGCGATGTGATATCCGAGAAGACCCTCTAGTAACGCTCTCGCGTTTTAAGGCAGGCCTTTGTCTTCAGCGCGAGCTTATCACTCGGCCCTTAACGGACTTAGATGAAGCATATCAAGTCGTGCAGGAGTTAGAGCAGTATCTGAAGGCTCCTGTCGTTCGTCGTTTTGAGTCTCGAGACTCCAATACTAGATCTAGTTCCCAAGGAACTAGACCTAATATTGGTAATCAACCTAGGGCACAGGCGACCATTCCGCCTAGGCCTAGGGAGGACAAGGGCAAAGGGGTTCTTGGTGCCGGTCCTAGTAATATGAGCCAAGTGAGGTGCTATGAGTGTGGCAACCTTGGCCACATGTCTAATCAGTGTCCTATGAAGAGCCGTGGGAGAGCCTTAGTTATAGGCGAATCCCACGAGGGTGGAGATGACCAGGGTGATTATGAAGTTAAAGAGTATCACCCCGAAGGAGGACTTACTGATGAAGAAGAAGTGGATGGAGAACAGGCGTGTGTTAGCTCAGTCTAGAAGTAGTGCTGACGGGCGTCGAAGCACTATCTTCTACACTATTGCCAAGTGTGGTGAAAAGAATTGTAAGGTGATAGTGGACGGTGGAAGTTGTCAGAATGTGATTTCCACTAGCACCTTAGATCGCTTAAAACTGAAATCCACACCTCATCCGGACCCGTATAAAGTTTCTTGGGTTGACAAGACATCCCTACCGTCACCCAGCAATGTCTAGTCCCCATCGAGTTTGGGTCATACAAAGAGTCCCTGTGGTGTGATGTTTTACCTATGGATGTGGGGCATGTTATCCTAGGTAGACCGTGGCTATTCGATAATGATGTCACGATCTTTGGCCGTTCGAATGCGTGTACTTTTATGTATAATGGTAAAAGATCAAACTTAATCCCATGCCACCTGAGAATACACTAGGAAAGAAGAAGGATGAGAAGGCAAGTGAGCCAAGAGAAATGAGGAAATCCAAACCTAAGTCTTTACATATAATCAACGCAAGAGAGTTTGAAAAAGAGGCTAAGGAGGATTCTATGGTGTATGCCCTTGTGGCTAGAGAAATTAAACCTGAGGTTCCATCAGAGTTCCTGTGAGGTGACCTCGGTCCTGAAGGAATACGGTGATGTATTTCGAAGACTTACCGAATGAGTTGCCACCTATGAGGGACATACGATGCCATTGATCTTGTCCCGGGTCTACTCTACCGAACCTTCCTCACCATAGGATGAACCTTACAGAAGAACTTAAGAAGCAAGTTGATGAGCTTTGCAAAAGGGTTTCATCCAAGAGAGTATGAGCCCGTGTGCCGTGCTGCATTGTTGACGCCAAAGAAAGACGGCACGTGGCGCATGTGTGTGGACATTAGAGCCATCAACAAAATACAAGTATAGGTTCCCTATACCTAGACTTGATGATATGCTTGACATGATGGCCGGTCCACTATATTCTCTAAGATAGACCTCAAGAGTGGATATCACCAAATTCGTTACGCCCGGGAGATGAGTGGAAGACGGCGTTTAAGCGAAAGATGGGTTGTATGAGTGGTTGGTCATGCCCTTCGGCTTGACTAACGCACCCAACTTTCATACGGGTGATGACCCAAGCTTTGAGGCCGTTCATGGAAAAATTCCTAGTGGTGTACTTTGGATATTCTTATTTATAGTACCACTAAGGAATCACACCTTGAACATTTAAAGAAGGTCGTAGTGTCCCTAGGAAGGAAAAGTTGTACGCTAATCTTAAGAAATGTGCATTCATGTTCGTTGTGTTCTTAGGATTTATAGTGTCATCTGAAGGGATTAGAGCCTGAAAAAGTCGGGGCCATAGTTGAGTGGCTAGAACCGGGGAACATTCATGAGGTGCGAAGTTTTCACGGCCTAACAACTTTTTATCGTCGGTTCATTAGGGGTTTTAGCACGATCATGGCTCCCATTACCGAGTGCATGAAAAAGGGAGAGTTCGTGTGGTCTAAAGCCGCCGTCAAGGCTTTTAAAGAAATTAAGGGCAAGATGGTGGAAGCTCCTGTCATGCGTCTACCTGACTTTTCTAAAGTCTCTGTAGTAGCGTGCGATGCGTCTGGTGTCGGTATAGGTGGAGTGTTGAGTCAAGAAGGACATCCAGTGGCCTATTTTAGTGAAAAACTGAATGAGGCAAAACAAAAATACTCCACTTACGACAAAGAATTTTATGCGGTAGTGCAATCCCTGAGACATTGGCGACACTACCTCCTACCGCAAGAATTCGTTTTGTTTTCTGACCATGAGGCTTTGAGATATTTGCATTCTCAGAAGAAACTCAACCCAAGGCATGCCAAGTGGGTAGCGTTTCTTCAGGAATATTCGTTTGTTTTGAAACACAAGGCCGGGGTTGAAAACAAACCAGCGGATGCCCTTAGTAGGAGAGTGGCGTTGCTCAACTCCTTGAGTGTAGAGGTAGTCGGATTTGAGCAACTGAAAGATGAATACCCCATATGTCCTGATTTTGGGGGTACTTACACGTCGCTCTCTAGTGACCAGCATATTATGGGTGGAAATGTTCTTAAAGATGGCTTTCTTTTCAAGGGAGACAGACTTTGTATTCCCCGTATGTCCCTTCGTGAATTCCTCATCTGGGAGCTTCATTCAGGAGGAATAGCTGGCCATTTTGGTCGTGATAAGACCATTGCCCTCGTGGAAGATCGTTTCTATCAAGCCTCAAGCGAAACGTAGCCAAAGTTTTAGGGCAGTGTCGAACATGTCAGCTGGCAAAGCAAAGAAAGCAAAATACTGGGTTGTACACGCCATTGCCAATGCCACATGCTCCGTGGCAGGACATTAGTATGGACTTCGTGCTCGGGCTTCCCAAGACTATAAAAAAGCACGATTCCGTTTTTGTCGTTGTGGACCGTTTTTCTAAAATGGCGCATTTCCTCCCATGTTCGAAGACGTCAGATGCGTCTCATGTTGCTCGTCTCTTTTTTGATGGTGTGGTGCGTCTCCATGGGTTACCTAAAACCATAGTGTCTGATCGTGATGTTCGATTTACTAGCTATTTTTGGAAGACACTGTGGCACATTATGGGAACTCATTTGCAATTTTCTATTGCTTACCACCCACAAACAGATGGTCAAACTGAAGTGGTAAACCGTAGCCTTGAAAATCTTCTACGTTGTCTAGTGGGTGAACATGTTAAGACTTGGGACCTAATTTTACCAACTGCTGAACTTGCTTATAATGGGTCAGTTAATAGATCTATAGGGTTGAGTCCTTTTGAAATTGTAAGTGGTTATAAACCTAGAATGCCCATAGATCTCTTACTTATGTCTGTTACCCAAAGGTCTGAGTCAGCCGATGCATTCGCACGCCATATTCATGATTTGCATACACATATTAGACGGCGGTTAAATAAGAGCAATGATGATTATAAAGTTTTAGCTGATTCTCATCGTAGAGTGCAAGAATTTCAAGAAGGAGACTATGTAATGGTGCGAATAAGGCCCGAGCGATTCTCTCAAGGATCTAGCAAAGAAATTACAAGCGCGTAGTGTTGGACCATTCAAGATATTACAAAAGGTTGGGTCCAACGCGTATCGGGTTGACCTTCCATCTGAATGAGCATTAATCCAACTTTTAATGTGGAAGATCTAGTCCGTGCCCATACTCCCATTGTTGATACATCGTCCCTTTCATGGCCTTTTTCGAGTTTGCTACCCAACCCCTTCCACCCCCTCCTCCACCCATTACCCATAAAGAAGCAATTGAGGAAATCTTGGATGACGAGATAGTATCCACGAGAGATGGGGGTTTCCAAAGGTATCTTGTCAAGTGGAAGAACAAACCATCGTCCGAATCTACGTGGCTGTCGGGCGACGCATTGCAGGGTATTGATCCAGATCTACTTGAGCGCTACAAAAGTTTCAACTCGTCGGGGTCGAGTTTTTCTCACCCGAGGGAATTGATGCGGACACGGGTGCATTCAAGGTGTACCAACGAAGAAAGCGCCAACCACAAGTGCCGTCCTTGTGGATAGGCGAATATTGAGGAGTTGAAGACCTTTCACATGTGATTGGACATATAGAAGACCCCACTTAGGAAGACACATGTGAAGGAAGATTGGAGAAAGAGGACCGAGCGCCCAAACTTTCCCATACTTATGTTATTTGCACGCTTTTCGACTTAGTTAGCGGTCTTTTAGTAATCGTATCTCTTTATTTGCTTATCCTAGGGGTATTTTAGTAATTTTATGTCTTTATGTGCTTATTTAAGTGGGGTAAAGCCCTAAACACGAATTTCAACTATTGATGAATGAAAAGCAAACCCTTTAGTTGCCTCCTTCCTCTCTTCTCTCTAATGGTGCTTCTTCTCTCCCCTTGATCTTCTTCTTCTAATTTCTTCTTGTGCCTCTCCAACTACCTCAACGTAATAACTATCTTTCTACTATATATATTGATTTGGCTAATTCCTCTAAGATCAAAATCTTGAGAACCGATCTAAAACCTAAATCCACAAATTCTCAAATCACTAATCCGAGAAAATGCTTTGTTCTTCGGACTAGTGATCTTCATTGATCGATTGGGTGTGACCATGCAATATCGGGAGGTCTCATCCTCGCCGGATCCAACCTAAGTAGTAATTGAATTCCATACTCCATGGTTGTAGTGATGGCCCGCTCCATTGCATGTTTCCTTTATGATTTTCTCAGAGTTATGATGATTATTGTTAGAATTTTAGATCTTTTATTCGTTTTATTTCCTCTGTTTAATTATCTCCATGAGCATGCATCATAATTAGGGCTGTCCTATATTGTGGAAGTAAAAGATATCCGATAAGGCCTTTCAACTGACCCAATTTGGAGTGAAATGGAGGGATGGTAGGTAATGCATTCATAATCCTAGGTAGAAGAACATGGCATTTCCAGAATCTTGTACAATGACAAAAGTAATTTAGAGGAAAAATAAACAAACCTCCACAAGCCAATCAACAAGAGTCCCACGCATGCTCTGAGTGATATCTTGCTGTAGTGTTTCCATGAAACTTGATTGAGGCCTTCGGGTGAGCTGATTGAAAGAAAGGGCTTTCACTGGTAAGGGGTCATCACATCATGTTTAAATAGATAACAGGTAGAATGTAGGAGGTAATACTGTTTCCTAGCTCATAAAAAGAAACCATTTGAAAAAATATATAACTTGTCCCTGTTGTGAAAAATCATTGGAAACCATTTATGCTCCCAGCTACCAAGTTCCAATTTCTGAATCAGTCTTACAGATTTCATTTGATTCGTGTTGCAATAAAAGAAAGTGGGATATTATGTAATTGCTAAACAATAGAGTGGGATCAATCATTTTGATGAATGACGATAGCAGCATTCTTTAGAATTTCCACAAAGGAAAATCTTTGTTCATCAGGTGAACAGTTGCATAAGTTATGATTGGAGAGGCAGTTTAACCAAAAGCATACAAGAATGAGATAAACAGGAGTCAGGACCACATGTTTGGTACAAACCTCTGCAACACGTTGACTGCTATAAATATCAGGGGCATAGAGACTGCATAGCTGCGGGGATTTGTGGTCAGCATCAATATCTGTAAAGTCCAAACCTTTAGAACTTCCCAGATCATCAGAAAGCTTCACTTCAACTTCATTGCCTGATCAAACAGTATCACAGAAAGCTAAATTCCTTTAGGGCATGTTTGGGGAATTCATTACCTGCTTTTTGTGCTTCCTGGGGAATGTTAGAGCTGGCCTAGTATTTCCTGGGCAATGACTAAATTTTTGTTTGGTTGATACACTGGATTTCCTGGGGAAACTTGGGAAAAGTCTAAATTTCTGTTTAAATTCTCTAGGTTTTCCATTCCACAGCTAAAAACTGGGACAAGTTTTTTTGCGAAATTAGAGAATGAAATTCCTGGGGAATGCAAAAAAGTGTAAACCAATCGCTTCTTTTTTCTTTTTGCAAAAACCAGAGAATTACTAAGCGGAGAAATGTTACCACCGCGCCCCCCCCAAGAGGTGGTGGGTATTTGGGATGTTGAAAACCCTGGAAAAGAAATCGGTTTCCATGGAAAACTCACTTTTTCTCTCTTTGAGGAAAAAGAAAAGTAGCCTCGAAACCTATTTCCAATTCCCAGCTTTTCCTCAAAAAACTGTGGACATTCATTTCTCCTAAAAATTATGTTAAATCAATTTCCAAGGTAGAGAAGACACAAGGTGACAAACATAGAATCCATGTAAAATTGAAATCCAAAAACAACAACAGACGTAAATCAAAATCCATGGTTTTCCATTTCCTGGCATTCTTGGTTGCTTAGCCACATCCACTTTAAGTTTTCTTCCATTCAACACCCCCAATATAGCAATTAATCAGAAATATTCAACAAAATCAAGGATGATAAACATATACACCAAGCAGCCCCAGATGATGGGTGGTTACTGTTAATTTTTCTTTCTTTTTTCTTTATTCCCCTTCTTTTCTTGAAGTACTGCCTATGTTAGAAATATCTTCTAATTGTTGAGGTTAATTGTCCTAAAGACTAAAGAGACCCGTTCATTTGTTTTCAACATAGAAAATTTGAAAAGAAGGCAAACCTGTCTTTGAAGGCTTCACGAGTACAGACAGCTTTCTGAATGTCTGTTTGTCTGTCACTGGACTCGCAACACCACAAACTGCCATGCTCCTCCCATGGCTGATACACTGTACACGATGTTCTGTTAGTACATTTTGTTCCAATTTGGCTGAAAGCTCAACTGCTTGTGTTTCTAATTTCTCCCTTTCCTCTATTTCATCAACTGGCTTTGTTTTTGCATCCACTTGAAATGGAGCAGTTTCCAAAGCAACAACGGGGGCCACCTTGACATCCTTCTTGCTAGTACACATCTTAGTATTTTTGCTGCCCTTAGTCTGCAGATAAGCATCAGTTCAGATTCTCGAACAAAGAATAGAAAGCAAAAATCAAGAGAACTATCCGAGTACAGTTTGCAATTCATAAGAAATCTTCAAAGAAATACATACAGTGAATAATAAAATGTTAATAGTTTCCCAAAAAGAAAAGAAAAAAAAAAAAAAAAAAGAAGCAGTTTTCTTCTATTGGACTATACAGATGGAGAAAGTATCAATTTGTCTCCTCTGTTCAACCTGAACAATGATCATTTGCGAAAATGAATTTCACCGATTCCAATTCCAAGCAATCAATGACAATGACCATTAAGAAGAGATAGAAGTAAGTTTTAGCATCCCTTTCAAAATTTTGGAACATACACTCCAATGTACAAGCACACATATGCATTAAGAAACAAGGAGGGCCTTTTAACCTGCACTTTTGTCGCATTGATGCAGTTCCTATGCAAATTTTCACAGCAGACGTTGGTGACATCCGTAAGCACTGCCCTCTTTTTATGCTGAACAGATGCAACAATAGGAGCAGTATGGCTGTTCTCATCCAAGGCTGCTCTTTTTGAATTTCCTCGGAGAATGCGCTTCTGATCTTGCTTCATAGATGATGGTTTCAAAGGGAGCATCCCACTAATTGAGCGAAGGGCTGCAGCTCGAGCTCGTGTGATTCGAGCAGGTGGCTCTCCATTATCAGCAACAAATATATTTTCTTTCTTCATAGTTAGAGGCTTTGGACAACAGCAAACAAATGGCTCTCAAACAGAACACGTCCACCAAACCTGCACATACATGAGTCATATGAATTATGCTATCAAAAAAAAAAAAAAAAAAGCATATAGAAATAATCAGGAACACAGTTGCTTATGTGGTGTCCTTGGATTGGGCTCGTTTGCATGAAATGGTGCCTATAAAAAGAGGACGAAACGTGAACATATGAAAATGCACTAGGATCTCATATTTAGAAACATACTCTCACATGTTTCTAGAATCAAGGTCATTCATTCATCCAAGCTAATGCTATTCTGAATATTCCACAAGGTTGGCACTACGCAGAACGTTGACTTCCATAAATCATGAAAAATAGCTCTTTTATTCTCCAAAGCCCTCCAAAGAGTTCATCTTCGATAATATGCACAAAAGATCTTTCATTTTGCCTAACGCCTGCCCCCTTTGCTTAAGCACCAAAAAGTCAGTTGATCATTTATTCATTCATTGCTCCTTCTCCTGCATCATCTGGTCCAACATTCTCATATCCATGAAGGTCAGTTGAGTGATGCCACGTTCAATTGAAGGCCCTTCCGATCTTGGCATCATGAGTTTTGTTGTTGTTGTTGTTGTGTGTGCTTCCCATATAGTGTATGCAACACAAGCTCTATTCTTGGTTTGTCAAGACCTTTATTTGCACAGTTGGTCAGAGAACTGAGGATAGCCAAACCAAAAAGTGAGAACACCTATCCCTAACAAATGGAGGGATAACATATCTTGGATAGCAATTCATTAAAGTACACCATGGCATATGTTGTGTTGTACATACGCATCACATGTGCCACATGTTCTACACGTGCCAATGTTCCAAATGTGCCTCCGTCAAACCTCAACCACCCCAATTGTGCCAAATTCAACCCTCAAGCACTCCACATGCAATATGTGAATACGCACATGTGCCACATGTACCATTGTCCATCTTCAAGTCCCCCATATGTGCGCCACATGTGCCAACATCAATATTCAAAGTTCAAACACTCTACACATGCCATGAATCAGTATAGAGTATCCCAAATAACCCATCCGTCACAGAACTTTTATTGCATCCAAACAGACCCTAAAGGTTTGTGTCATAAACATGCTAAAATGCCATTTGCTTAAAATCCTTTTTCTCATTAGCATCAATGAATTCTTACTAGTCTCAACAGTCTGCCTTATGTTGAAAAATATCATCTTACAATGCTGTCTCTCAACTTTTCAGTGGCACTTCCATGCATGAGGAGCCATCCTCCCCTTGTGGTAACCATACCAGGGATCTTGTTCTTCTTCCTCTATAAAAATAAAATAAAAAATAAAAACTTCCATTGGTTTTTGTTAGATCTCAGCACTTCAATGGCTCTGCTGAATGGTCTAAGACACATTTTGTGGCTAATTGGCATAATCAAGAGTTTGGATTTGGCTATCATGAGAGGTTTGGCCCTAAAACGCTCCAGCTTATTACTATAAATATCATCCATTCCTAGCCTATTTTATCATGTTTATGTTTAGAATGTCTTCATCCACGATGGCTTTAGCGAGGAATTCTATATGCAATCTCGTATAGATTTATAGATTCCAGCTGCTCATTTTTACACTCCCTCCTTCATTGTACGTGTAGAAGAAACAGACATTTATATGCAGGAAAAAAAATTATTAAAACACTATCCATTCAATAAGCCAATGGATAAGTGTCACCAACATACAGAGATTGCCTTGCTACACCTTCACCAAAACATCAACTGAAGAGAAAACATCAACTGAGTTAGCCTCTCTAGGACTTATCTAAACAAAGAAGAGAATGGTGCAAAAGCCCCTTATCTCATTAATCCTGAAATAATAAAGGGCACAACCTATAATATATCCTAAGACCCATGTGCTTGTGAATCCTTTCAATGATAACCTTAAGGAGCCAAAGGGTCGCATTAGTCAGTTACAGCCTGCCTGGTTTTTAGCTCTTGTAGCTCTGCCCAATGGGACTCTCCAACACCAGGACTTGAGAAAACAACCTTGAGTCTGCCCTGGTCATCTCTCACAATTCCCCTCATTTAAACACCCTAGATTAGCCAACAAACTACCGTCCACATTGAGCGTTCACCACAAGGTTAAGAGGGGTGACCCATCTAGTGGATTTTTTTACATGGCTTTCTATAATTACTCAACATAGTGCACAGGTTTCTACCTGATCATTGACAAAACTCAATTGTTTCGTGCGCATCCGTCGTCCCGGAGGAAACATTTCTTTATTTTAATTTTAATTTTCCTTAAAAAATCCCCCAGTCTATGAGTTAGGATTTGTCCAATTGGTGTGAATTTTGGGTCGTGCACCACCCAAGGTACAGCCTACCTACCAACTTGATGATGGGTTTGGGTCTTGTCCACATTTGCCACATACATGCAAAGCGAGATAAGTTATGCAAGAGAGTGCACATATCATAGGCTCTCTATTCTAATCTCAATGCACTATGACCAGCTGTTGCTTTTAACTCTTCCCATCTAATGAAAGAGCACAACGCAAAATTCCAATGTCAAGAGCATGACATGCCTTAGCTCTATTTCCATACACTGATTTCTATACTTTCATGACAACATCCTTTATGAAGAGATGCCCCAGCTCCATTATGACATGTTCCAACTGTAGTATTGTGTTCCCTAGAAAGCCAATACTGATCTTTTTTTAAAGGTAACAAAAATTTTATTGAAAAAAAAAAAAAAAACAACAACAACAACAATAGCTGCAGCCCAGCCATCACAGACCAATCACTATGGTTGGAGACTTTAATATAACTTATCCATTCTAAAACATCTAACTTTGCCCTCTTAAAGACATCCACAACTGACCCGCTTTCGTTTTGGAAACTTTGATTTCGTTTGCCCCACAGAGCCTAGATCACCGCCAACAAAAGCAACCTTCACACAACCCTTTCTTTGCTCCCAACTCCTCCCTCACGCCGCACGAGGAAAAAACCATCAATAACCCCCAGGTTGAGCATCACCCAGGGAATATTGAAAAAGACATGAAATCTCTCCCACACTTTTCAAGCAAATGCACAGTGATGAACAAGTGGTTCACCAACTCTACATCCATCATACACATGACGCAACAATTGAGAATCACTATCGATCTTTTTAGCAAATTGTCTATTGTGAGCACCATAGTCCTTTCCACTAACCAAGCAAATCCTGCAACCTTGGCAAGAGCCCCATAGGACCAAACATAGGAGGTATGAGCCACCTTACACCCAAAGTGTTATCGGTCATCATCCTATAGAATGATCGAACTGAGGACCAGCTAGATTTAACCTTGGTCCACACTATCATATCCCTCTCACCCGATGACGGCTTGACTCAATGGAGCCACTCTAAGAGCCGAATGAACTCCACTTCCTCATCCATCAAATTCCTTCGACGAGGGGACCAAATACTACGTCGCGGAGAGCAGAGAAGCACCAAGCAATGGAAACATCCCAATCCAAAGCAAGGCTAGCTAACCTTAGAAAGTCCTCCTAAAGTGATCTCTCACCGATCCACAAATCTTTCCAAAACTGAATCCTCTACCCATCAACATAAGAGAATTGTATTGGGCCATCGGTGTACCCCCTCCTTAAACTTGTTCAGTAGTTCGTCACTCCACAGACTGACATCCATGGCCTAGAAGCCCCGTATTAAGACGTGCCATTCGCCCACCAACTCCCTTCATGAAAGCCAATAATGATTGTTATGACCATGTACATACATGACCACATTTAAGGTTTTAACTTGGATGTCATAACAAAATATGTAGGAAACCTCAACTATCTATAATTTTACGGGTTACAGGGAGGGATTCCTCCAATTGTCTTAGGCAAGGTGAGTTTGGACCCAACAACCACTAGCCAAGGGATTGTGTTTCATGGATCTCAAAACCCAATCTCTATTTCCATACACTTTGTTCTACATTCTCATGACAAAATAGAACATCCTTTATGAAGGCATGCCCCGGCCATGTGAAGTCATGTTCTAGCTGTTAGTTTTATGTGCACTTGAAATCCAACAGTGATTGTTGTGATCATGAAAATATATGACCACGTGTTAGGTTTTACCTCAGATGCCACAATTAAATGTGGGAAATCTCAACAATCTATTATTTATGAGTTACAGGAAGGGATTCCTCTAGTTGTCTTAGGTAAGATGAGTTTGGATGCCACGGCCACTAGCTAAGAGATAATTGTGTTTCATAGATTTGATAATTATGTTTCATAGATCTCAATACCCTAAATTTCATAACCATAGCAGCGGGATTGGGCAATCCGTGAAAGGTTAATTGGCCATCTTGTTCGTGGGAACTAGTGACAAGTTGATGTGGTCTCTATTAATATACGAAATATGGACCATATAGCTATATGGCCCATACAACTAGTTGTACGGGCCACCAAGATGGTGGATATGGGCCTAGCCCTTTCTTTTATCTCTTTATTAAAGTCAAATTCAGGTTTTAGATTGATTCATTATTTGGATTTGATTAGGATATAGGTGGAATTTTTGCTTTTGTTATTGAGGGGGGGGCCTTCTCTCTCTCTCTCTCTCTCTCTCTCTCTCTCTCTCTCTCTCTCTCCAGTAACAAGCATATTGTTCTACAATCTCCACCATTGGATTACTTGTATCTTGCCCTACCCCACATAGGAGTGTAGGAGTTCATGGAATGCAAATTCTTGCCTTATGCATGGTTGAGCAATTGTTTTGGAGTCAAATCGTTGGTCTAGAATACCCACCTCTTAGCCATTAAAAGAGTTATATAATGCTTGCGGAAATCTGATGGTTGAGATTCGTGGTACGCCTCTTTAGCCAACATGGGGTTTTGGTCAAGAGTGGATAACATTGTACAATAGAGGCATTTGGTCAACCTCGATGCATGGGTAATGTGAGCTTACAGACTTTTGATGTGTGGGGCAATACAAAAGTCTATATAGGTGGAGTGCACCATAATGGTGCACCCTTTGAAACCCTGATTCCTCTTCATAAATAGATTATATCCCGAGGGAAAAGATAGAGACATGTGGATCCCCCCATCCCCTAGGGACGTCTAGAATATGAGAAAGAAAAGAGGAAAGGAAAAGGAGGAGGAGGAGAGAGATCTCTCTCCTTCACCTCATTCATCACATGTCCATGTGTGTGGGGTCCACCTAGTGAACAACTCTTGAGTGCATGCACCCAGCCCCTACCCCGGGTGATGTGTGGTTGTCTACTCTCTTCTTTTCTGAGATAGATTAGGGAGAGACTTCCTACATTGGAAGATCATCATTGGACTACTTCAACAACCACATGGCATAAGTCAACAATATCATCTTAACCATAGAACTTATGCTTTTTAAAACTTAACATTATCTAGATGGGGATCCTAATTAAAATTTCAAAATCTATTTTTTTTAGAAACTTTATGCTTCGGAGTCTTTCAAAAATCACCAACACGAGCCCCTTTGAAGGTTATTTTGAAGACATTGATGATTGTTTATGATGATGAGAAGGCTAGGAGAAGTGCAAGCACTTATGAGGATTATACTGATATAAGGGTTTTGTTCACACGTGTTCGAACGCACGTTAAGTTATGATCGTGATGTGATGTAGAATCCAAACCATGCATCTGGTGTGTTCAACCACATTAGGCCTAGATTCCAAAATCCAAAATGATCCATAACTCAGGTGGGCCACACCTGATGGAACAGTGGACGGCACTGGAGAGGGTGATACCTACCACTGTAACTTCTAAATGGAATATGGTGCCCACCATGTTTTGTTTATATATCCAAACCATTCAATCAGGTGGGCTCCACATGAATCTATGAGTTTTAGGGATGACTGTACATTACTCACAATGGCTTGTCCCACATAAATTTTGGATCAGGATGATTTTTGGGATGTATAGTGAATGTGAGGTGCAAACCACATTCATGGTTTGGGTTCAACTAAAAACTACAATGATTATCCACAGGTTTTGTTCTGCTTAGGGCCCATTTGGCCGGGCAGATTAGAAGGGATTGGAAGTTAAATCCCGGGATTAGCCGGGCGTGCCAAACAGTCTGGGTGATCTGATCCTGGGATATAGCAATCCCATGGATCTTAAGACAATCCACTGACAACACCATCATTACCTTTAAATCCCATCCAATCCACCCTAATCCGTTCAAATTTGCCTGGGACGTGTTTGGTTCGAGGGATTGGAAGGGATGGGAAGGTTTAATCCCGGGATTGGCTGGGCGTGCCAAACAGACTCGATATAGCAATCCCATGGATCTTAAGACAATCCACTGACAACACCATCATTACCTTGAAATCCATGCCATCCACCCTAATACCATTCAATCCCTTCCAATCCACCAGGCCAAACGGGCCCTTAGTAGTTACGTTTTTAGTTTTTGCTCATCATTTGGTTAACAGTTGAACTTGGGCCCGTGGGAATAAGTCGAGAATTGACTTCACATCCACCACCCTCTGATAGGAAAGTGGATGATCTTGATTCCTCTGTAATGGCCCATGTTGTAAAAATTGCACTGATCAGACAACCCTGACAATCCAACTAAACGATTTTGATTCTAGAAAGCAAAGATTTAATTATTCTACTCTACCTTAACCATCCCTCTATACCAAGATGGTAGCGCAGGATCACTGCTCAGAGGGATTTTTGCGTCAAGGTGAATGTAAGTCGCAGGGGTATCCCCAAAAGGTAGTTCTCTGGGAATTCGCTATGTGCGGCCCACCCTCAAAGACTAAAAAAAAAAAAAAAACTGTTCATGGTTTCAACCAAACCACATCCAGTGCACCCACAGTATGCGAACAAACCACCAATTGGAAGGCGGGTGGGTCCCACCACGGCACTCAAATAGATAGTCGAACTGAAAAGGCCAGTGGCCCACATTCAACAAGCGGAAGCCAATTGGAAGGTTAGGATTCGTCTGATCAGTGCGGCCTTTACAACCAAAGCCTTTCAAAGAAGGGTCCGTCAGACGAGCAGTTCCGATACACAAGGACGAAACCTATAATGTACGGCAGGAGTCCAGCGTAGCCGTGATGAGTGATGACTACCAAAATCATCCCTCGACAGAGAAAAAAGTAGGAAATTAAAGATAAAAATGCGAAGAAGATTATTAAAAATTAAATTTAAATAAATAAATAATAATAATAATAATAATAAACAGAAATTCATCTCCATCACAGATCCAGAACCCTAGCATCTAAAACTGCACGCACATTGACATTTCAACAATTTTTTTAAAAAAAAATGAAATGAAAGGGAATGAGATTCAAGAGGATACGGGAAATGGAGAGAGAGTGAGAGAGAGTGACTGACTGACTGACCTTGCCCCTGCCCTTACTCCAGAGCTCCGAGACCCTGCAATGTCCGGAGAGAGGAGAAGGGTATTTGTATGTTCGAGCATGCAAGAGCGGAAGAAATGGTAGAGAGAGAGAGAGGTGCGCGAGAGCGAGAGAAACTGCTCGTTTTAAATTGAAGGGAGCGTGAGCGGGACCGGAAACAGTTCAAAATATCCTCCGGAAAATGAGAGGAATAAAAAATACAAAAAAAAAAAACACAAAGAGGAAAAAGAAAAAGGGCGACAGAGGAATTAAACAGGTCTCCTCCAACAAACGTGAGTACGCTCCTGATGCGCCCCCGTTTTATACGAGTAGGGCCCACGGTTCGTAGATCCAGACCGTTGATATATAGGAACCACTGCATGTGAGAGATTGACGAACAACGCCTCGTAATTGGATAATAACGGCCGTTGAATATTTACCCTACTTCGTGGATCGTTGTTGTATGTTTATGTTAACTTGTCTATTCAATGGATGTGAGGAAGGGTCAGCAAACTTCCGATCTGGAATTCGGAACCCTTCGATCTATAACTGTTTCTGAAATATCAACGGTCTGGATCACTAAACCCATTTGTTGGGACTGATGAGTGAGGAACGTTCTCAATGCATTGCGACTTTTAGTTGTATGCAACCCAACTAGATGGGGCTCATCGTGATGTTTGTGCGAAATCCACTCCGTCCATCTGATTCTACAGCTCATTTTAGAATGTAATTCCAGAATTGAGGTATATCCAAAACTTAATCGGGCCACACTTTAGGAAAAAGTGGTGAGGGAAATGCCTACCATTGAAATCTTCCCAGGATCCACCGTGACTTTTATATCACATCCAAACCATTCATAAAGTCATTCCCACTCGGATGAACTGAAAAAACAAAATACCTGTGGCCCGTGAATGTATCAACGGTAGACGCTCAATCCTCACTATTTCCTGCCGTCTGTCCCACTTGAATTTTGGATCCGCTTAATTTCTAGATACATGTATTAACATGAGCTGGGAGAACGAATGCATGCCACGCTAGATTTCTCACGAACTGGACCTACTGAACGCGGATTAGCGAATGACAGGTTGAGTCGCGAGACTCTCTACTCAAGTAACGTCACCTAGTTTGTGGATCCCTCCATGATGTATGTGATGAATCCACACCGTCCATCCATTTTGGGAGATGATTTTAAGGTATGAACCAAAGAATTAATTAGATCCAAAAGTGTTAAGGATCCCAAAACAGAAAGCGGTGGATAGAGTGATGCCCACAATTAAAAATTTCTAAAGGCCAAAAAAGTTTTCGATCAAGCTGATATTTGTGTTTTCCCTTCTTTAATATTTTTTTAACTTATGAACAGGTTTGATCTAAAATAAACATCGTGGTGGACCTTAGGAAGGTTTCAATGGTGGGCGTCACTCTCCCCACTGTTTTCTGGGCTGGGGTCCACTCCAGCCTTTGATCCGTCTCCTTATTTGTCACATTCTCTAAAATGATCTCCCCAAATGTATGGACGGTGTGGATTCATCACATACACCATGGTGGGACCCAAAGAACTAGGTGACGTCACTTCATTAGCGAGTCTCGCGACTCAACCGGTCAGTAGCTAATCCGCGTCCGGACCCACTTAGCTTCCAACCGCATGCAGTCAGGTCACAGTCAGTCCAGCGCCACGCTTTGTACGAATTTCAGTGATCGAGTGAGTGACATTGCGGGGCCCTACATTGATGAAGTATTACTCCAAATAAAATTTCAAACCTACATAATCTCATCTCATCGTTGTTATTGCATGATCCTGGATATTCTTATCCGTTCATTGTAGGTCCCACTGATAATCATATATATATATATATATATATATATATATATAAAAAAATCAACGATGCAGATCGACAGATCATGACCCACGTCAGATTCGTTGGACCGTGCTCAAAGGTGAAATAATCTTAGCCATTAGATTTTGGGCCACTGACCCCGTTTGTTTCAAACCTGCATAAATTGTGCACATACGAGTATCCATACCTCAAGCGCTGTGTTTGTACACTTGAGGTGGTGCACCTCTGATCTAGACCGTTGATCTTATTAAATTTTATGTCTCTCTCAAAAATGTAACCGACGCATCCACTAAATGCAAATAATTATTTGATTTTCTTTCTTATTAAGTATATAATTAAAGTATTGAAATCAAGGTTAGTTTTCTAGCAATCCTCTCCATGGTGGGACCCACCAGTTCAGCGGATCACCGTACATCTATGCCTTATGGATCCTATTATTCATCCATGGACTATTTTTACTAAAATGCCACTGGACTTGGAGTGGACAAACATGCCTTGGGTGGATGTCTGCATGGCCTGTTTACGAAAAACGATTAGCTAGCTTTTTAGCGAGGGTATTTTGGGAACTTCGCTTGATGCTTCTATTTGAAATTTTTGAAAGGCAGACAGCTAATAACCGCATTTTGAAATGCTACGACACGTGATCTAGGAACTTTCCGTCAGAATCTTCTAGTATTACTTCTATCGAACCATTAACAATAAAGATAGATGCCACGTGGCGGAGTGTCGTAGGTCGTATTGAGCATACGTATTTAGATGTCAATTTACATTTCCGGATTGTGCGGCCCATCTATAAAAGCACAAGTCGTGATGCCCAGATTTGCCCATGTGGCGCATGTGCGTGAGATCGAGACCGTTCTAAAGCGGCCACATCGGCGAATCTGTCCTGGCTTGGAAAGCAGGTCAGTCTAATCTTGTGGGTCGGCCACTCGCTTTCGAAAGAGATGAATGGCTGAAAATGGATAAGCAACTGTCAGCATTCGAGGCATGACATGGCCTGATTTCTCGCCTGGGAATTTTCACCTTAGGACCACCTGATGAATGGTCGAGATCCAGTGCACGCGTTCCTCGCTGGATGCTCTTGGGCGCCACTCCATTTTGATGAGTGGTTTCTTGGCTGGTGGTCGGTGCTCTGTGGGTCTTACCCTGACGTATTTGTTTCATCCACTCCGTTCATCTATTTTCCTAGATGATTTCATTGTATGAGACCAAAAATAAGGTATATCCATTGCAGGAAATAGTGTTGTATGAACGTCAACCATTAAAAACTTTTTGGGGCATAAAAGCTTTGGATGAAGCTGATCTTTGTTTTTCCCTTCATCTGGTTACGTATGACCTAATCAACAGATTGGATGTCAAGTAAACAGTACAGTAGTCCTTAGGAGAATTTTAACGGTGAATATCCAATCACTGTTGCTTCATATGGGATAATACCTTACAATGATTGGGGAAACGGATGGACGGTGTGGATAAATAATAGATACATCAAGACTGGCCCCACGGTAACCCATGGTAAGGACCGCACCACTCTCGGGAAATGGAGCTTTGCACACCTGCCAATGCAGTGTGTGCGAGATTTAGATCATTCAACAAATGGCGCTCACTGTTCAAAAAAGTCAGATTTTAAAAATTGTGAAGGAAAAAAATATTCATGTTTCTCGGTCTTCTTTTCCGACTGGTTTTGTCCTGCATTGGACGAGGAAAAAGACGAGAAAACTTTGTATCAAGTGACTCTCTAAATATTTTAAATGTGTGAACTTTCACACATTCGATGACAAGCTCTCTGCCATCCTTTTCTTCAGCCCCCAATTTTAAGGGAGCGGATTGGACCTAACTAGAGAGGGAGTCCTATCAGGGGCTCCGTGGGCCCACAGTGATGTATGGCTTTTATCTAAGTTGTACAACCATTTTTAAAGATCATTTTAGGGCATTGCTCAAAAATGAGGCAGAACAAAGGCTCTAGTGGAACGCATCACAAGAAGAAGTGGTGATAATGATCCCACCAACGAAACCTTCTTAAGGCCCACCATAATGTTTATTTTCTATCCAACATCTTTCATAGGGTCACATAGACCTGAACGAAGGAAAAACATAAATGTCAGCTTGATCCAAAATTTCCGTGGCATCCAAGTGGCTTTTAGTGGTAGGCATTCAAATCTCATTGTTTCACTGGTGTTGGCCACTTGATCATTCAATCTAACTCATTTCTTGTCTCATTATCGAAAATAATATTTCAAAATAGATAAACATTGTGTATAAAATACATACATCACAGTGGGCCCACAGAGCCCTAGAAAGAACTGTCTGCCTTGGCTAGTGAAGGTGGGTTAGTACCCAATCCCTGCCCCAGTTTTTAATGCAGATGGTTTTCGCTCTCTCCTTCTCTCTTGGTTTTGTCTGGTGGTATTGTTGTAGTAACTTACCTGCCTACTAAGGATGTGCACTGTCAATGCATGGTAAAGAGACTTTAATTAGACTGTTGGTTGGCACAACATAGGTGCAGAATGGAAACGGATTGGCTGGTGTACCCCACACCACCAACATGGCTTGAGCCAAAAAATAAGACAAGTCCATAGGCATTATAAAAACTTTTGAGGATTGGATGTCTGCCATTGAAATGCATTTTAGGTAACAGAAGTTTTGAATCAATATGATATTTGTTTTTCCTCTTCATACAAGTGTACATGGCCTTATGAATAAATTGGATGGGAAAAAGACATCACAATGGGCCCTAATAAATATCTTAACAATAAAAATCATTGTCCCCATTACTATTTGTGGTGTGGTCCACTTAAGCTTTTGATGTAACTCATTTTTTTGACTCATGCTTTAAAATCATCTCGTCAAATGAGTGAAATGTGTAGTTATTATAAATACATTTTTACGGGGCACGCGCTTTGGCCCGCGTCGTTGCCACTAGCCCGGTGGGCTAGTGGTCGGTGATCTGTGGGCCCCACTATGAAGTATGTGTCTCATCCATGCCATCTCTCCATTTGTAAAGATCATTTTAAGGCTTGAACCCAAAAATGAGGGGATATAAATCTCAGCTGGACCACACAACAGGAAAACAGTAGTGATTGAATGGCCACCATTAAAATCCTCCTAAGGCCCATTGTCTTATTTATTTGACATCCAATATGTTAATTAGGTCATGCAGACCTAGATGAAGTGAAAAACAAACATCAGCTTGATCCAAAACTTGTATAGCCCCTAAAATGTTTTTAACGGTGGACGTCCAATCAACACTATTTGCTATGATGTGGTCGTTGAGATTAGGATATAACTCATTTTTAGGCTCATACCATGAAATGATATATAAAAATAGATGGACCTCATGGATGAAACACAAACATCATGGTGAGGCCTACAGTGCACTGACCACTGGCCATTGGATGGTTGCAGGGTGACTAGCCAATTCGCTTTCCATTGTAGGGCCATGTAACTTTGATCTCATTTGAACCATTCGTACATCATGGAGCTCGATCAAAGTCAGCACTCATCTTCACGGACACGGATTGCGTCCTTTACCTGCCCGTCTCTAACCACGAATGGGCAGTTCTGTGGGGGGACCCTCAGTGATGTATACATATATCCACACTGTCCATCTCTTTTCTCACATCATTTTAAGTTATATGCACAAACACGAGTCCGATCAAACGATCAAGTGGACCACACCATGGATGACTGTTGCATTTAATGCTGTGTGCATTTAATACAACCAAGCTTATTATTTGGTGTGTTTCACTTGAGCGCTGGATCTGACTCATTTTTGTACAAATATCTTAAAATAATGTGAGAAATGGGATGGACGGTGTGGACATACGGATGCATCACTGTTAGCCCGCCCACAGAACTGCCCCTTCGTGGCTAGAGACGGCGGGGTAGGACGCAATCCGCGTTCCATCTTCATACGACACGTACTGAGTTAGTCGGTATGCTTTTATCGTACTGAGTAAACTCAGTTGGGCCTAGTATGAATGTATGTGGGTTATCCACACCGTCCATCTGTTTTTCAAGATAATTTTAGTGCTTGAGTCTAAAATAAAAGTATTCCTAAAGCTCAAGCGGACCATACTATAAGAAATAATGCGAATAATGACTTCCATTGTTGAAACCTTGCTAGGGCCCACAGTGATTTCTATTTGTCATCCAACCTGTTCATAAGATTACACAGAGATGGATGAAGGTAAAAAAACAAATATCAGCTTGATCCAAAACTTCTGTAGACCTCAAGAAATTTTCAACGGTATAATTTCAATTCACACTATTTCCCGTGGTGAGGTCCACTTGAGTTTTGGATATATCTCATTTTTGGGATCAAGCCATACAATTATCTATTAAAATGGATGGACGGAGTAGATAAAATATACAAATCACGGTGGACCCCACAGAGTTTACTCAGTACGCTTAGCGTACTGAGTAACTCAATACGCAATCCGCCCCCCATCTTCATACGACACGTACACTCATCAGCCAGATCAGTGCTGTGTGGTGCACCAACCAATCTGCTTCTGCTAGATGTGGCGCATGGACAAAGCTGTACAAGTGTATCAGTCCAACAGCCGGACTAGGTGCCAACAGTTCCAGCATGTACTTGAACTGGAACACGCGTGAGAGTAAACACTCACAAAAGATGATTGAAAGTAGTCATGAATCTGCTACTAGAGTCAGTACTAGTCATTACACCTCCTACATTTGCTGGACAAGGACCAAAGGGGTCGTCTTGGGCTTTTACTTGATATGAATTAGAATCCACCTCACCATGGAATCGATATATGAATTTGAATCCATCATTGCCTTTGGCATCATGTTAAAGGAATCAAATGGAATATAATAATTGTACTTGGTGCCTAATTTTCAAAGCATGGATAAGATGGATTCTATTTCTACCCATTCTCACAAAGACATAGTGTAGACACCACCACAGCTAGAGTTAAATTTTGTTCGTTGACTTCAATCGGGGTTCTGATTGAGGTACCCGTGAAGCATATGACCCCACGCATCGGATCGGATTGTCCATAGGTGGAGCATATAAAGGACAGGTCCAAAGCAGTGCATAGACTGTTAACTACCAGCAGAGCAAGAAAAGAACTCAAATGACTGCCTTTTTTACAACACCAAGTTTGGCAAAAACTAGTACGAAATGGTTGATTTTGGGAAGAATCCAGATCCTCCGGTTGCGGCAAGTAGGTTGTGGTGTGTGATGACGTGGTCCTTAAAATGTTCGACCATCCTCTTTGTAAATAAAATGGTGTATGATTTCCATTATTTCCTTTCGCGTCCCGAATCTAAGCTATATTTTATTCCGTGCATTCCTTACATGCCAGCAATACGTACTCGCACATTTATTTTGCTTTTGTTCCCCTAGTTTTTCTACTTATCCATGTCATGTAGCCTAATAGAGTATGACTAAAAAATCGAACAACCTCATAATGTAAATTAAGATCGTGCAACTCGGGCAAAAAATATGTTTAACTCATTTCTTTACCATAACCGAGGCTTTTATTTAGAATATGCGGCACTAATCAACTCAAGAGTCACTTAAGTTGAGAATTCCTCGTACTTTTCACTCTTTAGGCTATTCCATGAACTCTAACCAAGTAGGGATTTTGAAGCTTTATTTTGGCTAGTAGCGACTCTAAAACACTCAATATAATTTAACGCATCATTCTATTAACATTGGGAGAAGATATTTCGCAACCAAGGAAGCAAAAGAGAACCAAGCAAATCAACTACACCCTTAGAAATTGTGTCCCAGAGGAGAACCAACGTGGATGTGTGCGTGGGATGGCATATCACACGTACGATGATGTTTACATGAAATCCACCCTAATCACTAAGTGTGTTACTCCATTTTAATTAAATGGGCTAAAAATCAACCTTTGCTATGATTTATGTAAACCACACATTTGGAAATAGCAAATGGGGCAATGCTGACCCTCCAAATTGTTTCCCTTTGCATGGCCACCCGAATCACAAATCGAGCTGATTTTTTTTGCTATGTGGTTAAAATAGGGTGATATACCTAGTAATTAGGGTGAAGTTCACTTAAACATCAAGATGGGGCCCACTAATTCTTAAAGTAGGTTTTCATTAATTTGCATATAAAAGTGTATAATGCTAAACCATATGAACAACTAGAAATTTCTAATAAATGGTCCATTATAATGTTTGTATGAATTCCATCATGATCACTAGGTGTGTCACCCTATTTTAGCCATAGGGCCCAACTCAATCTATGATTCAAGTGGACCACACAATTGGAAATAACATAAAGGGCAATACTCACCCTTCAAATTGTTTCCTTCACGTGGCTCACTTGAATCACGGTTGGGCCTGATTTTTTATCACTTAGCCTGCTTTTATCTCAGCATCTACTAGTTGGAGTACATTTCATATAATCATCATCGTAGGCCCTATGAAAATTAAGGGTGGTTGCACCCTTCCCAACTATTTCCCTTTACATGGCCCACTTGAATAATAAATTACGCTGATTTTTGGGCCCTATGGCTGATATTGGGTGACGCACCTAGTGATAAGGGTGGATTTCACTGAAACATCATGGCGGGCCCACTAATTCTTGAAGCAGATTTTAAATTCTAACGCATGGCTCACTATAAAGTTTTTGTGAACTCCACCCTGATCACCTGGTGCGTCACCTCATCTCTTGGCCACAGGGCCCAAAAATTAGCCTGGTCTATAATTTAGGTAGACCACATATTGGAAAAAGTATATGAGGCAACGATTCACCTTGCAAAATGTTTACATTTGTATGACTCACATGAATCACATATGGGTTTAATTTTCAATCCCTTGACTCAAATTTTAGCTTAGCATATAATGGTTCGAGTAGATTTTGTATAATCATCACGGTGGGCCTCAAAAAATCATTGGTGGTCATCCCTCTCCTAACTGTATCCCTTCTTATATCCCACCCATATCACAAATTGGACTGATTTTTCAACCCTATGGTTAGAATAGGGTGACGAACTTAGCGATTAGGGTGAATTCACTCAAATATCACGGTAGGCCCACCAATTCAAGTGAAATTGGGGTGATTTTCACGCTTGACGCCTCCACATGGGATACATAGTAATCGGTCTTAAAATCATGTCTCCTCTTAGTGAATTTAAAACAAATGAATCATTCATTTACTATTATCATACACCACACCAAACACAACCGCTTGTTGCAATTACCACCAAACCCAAGTTACCAAATGACGCCTCAGATACATTACAACAATTATAACTACGTGTAATTTCTTGTAACCATATTATCTCCTTTAGGAGATGACCCTTAGACATTGTAGGATGACAATGAGTGAGCATATCATGTAGATGGCATTTTTCTTAGTAAAAAAATGATAAGATTCAATTGGTGTTGTTGGCACTTGATTTGTTTTATATCACATGCGGTGTGTGTTAGCGCGCTGGAATTGATATAGCGGTTCGATTTAAACTAATCAACTTTAACCTGAAGTGCCAAAATAAGCAGATACGTCCAATATAAGTGTATATGACTATAATATGTGAAGATCGATCACCTACTCAGCCATTTGCAGAAAGTTATTCCTCTAGGAATGGGTTGCGCTTTGCATTTCATAAGAAATGACTTTTTAGTATACCAGTGCAATCCGATAAAGAGGAAAAATTCACAATTGATCACTATGAGTGACTACATAAATGCATCTCTTGAAAAATGTAGTTGATATTGAATAAGGATCAAGTCTAGCACTTGAGTGTAAATCTGAATTATAACTAAGAACTTTCACTAAGAATTATCACTATTCTCAGGATAAATTTATAGCTAACAGATAAATTTGTTTTGATTTGATTGTATGTTGGATTTGGTTTTTTATTTCTTTTTTATTCTTTTGCTATTTATAGATCTTTTGTTGTATCGAATCCTCGTGCATTTGTCTTCTTCAATTCAATAGTTATGGCAGTTGAAGAGTCATCATATAAATCGTTCTTCTGTATGCGTTCCTCTTTCAGTTATTCCTCTTCTCTGGACTGAATTCCATTTTGCCTCCTTGATCACATTTTGCCTCTCAGTCACATTTCAAGCTTGTACTTATCTTGACCACTATGTCATGTTGATTACACCTCGTTCTCAGATGATGTGTAGTGATAAATCAATGTCATATATGATTTCATAAAAATCGTACTATATCTCTAAAATAATCTTGTTATACAGCTCTTGTCATTTGTATAATGCCACATGCCATTCTCTTATTGACTCTGTTTTAATCAATCAGAAACAGGGTACACCAAGCACCTATAAAAATTGCGCTGCATGTGTGCACACACCTTTGAGTTCCCTTCATTCTTAGCCTTAGCTCTGTTGGTTGACTATGATAAGGTTCGAAATCTCTAGGCCAATTCACAAGTAGCCTTTGGCACTAGCTATTGGCAATATTCGCATCTTTGAAGGGTCTAAATTAACGAGTGTTCCTTATGTAATGTTGGATTATATACGTGTAATATATGGTGCGGCATAATCCCATCCAACCCAAGATGAATAAATGGTAGGGGATGGTATGGTGGAATCAAAATGATAAAATTATCGCAAAGTTGGCTTTGCAGCACAAGTGATTATGTGATATGCAAATGTTGGAAAAAAGAATATCATTTCTCAGCAACACACATAGCAATAGTGGAATAAAAAGAAAGCAAAGAAAAAAAAAAAAAGGAAGCATGTCACAATACAAATATGTAAGTGATTTTCTTTTGATATGTCTATGGATTCACACCAATCCAATATGCTCAGAGGTAAAAATAAAAATAAATAAATAAATTTTAAAAAAAAATAAAAGAAGCAACTCTCAATATAAATTGCAGCTCTCTCTTACTCACAACAAAATGTATATTACTCCAAGTAAACTAAAGTTTATATAAAACGTTATATGAAATTATGAAATTGCCCACTAAACTGGGCATGCCCTAACCCCCAAGCAAGGCGATGTTGCTCTCCTCCCATCTTTAGCATGCTGAGTGCGAGGCTCAATCAACAAAAGTGCGGGCTAGATGAACAACACACACCCCAACTGATCAAGCTCCTTGAATCCCAACAGCAAATTGGGTTAGGTATGGCCTAAGTATGGATGACACAGACACAGAGTCCTATTCATGTTATCCCTCTTATCTATGATCATTAAAGCCAACATGAAAAACAAAACCAGTTCACTGTCAAATATGTAGCTATACATACTCTACCACAAATATTAGATATAATTGATGCAGATGCCAAGAATTGCGCGGACCTCATTAATACATCACCCACCTCTGTGTCTATCTTGGTAGGAATAGATTAAACTATTTAACAATTTTAAAACATGCTATCTAAGAAATGAGCATGTTGTCCAATTAAGTCTCTCACCGGGTCGACATGGTGATTCGATTAGGTAGGTACAGTGTAATTAAGTTTGGTGGATCCCTGACTGTGGAGCCCACTACGATGTATTTGCCTTACATCTAGGCTGTCTATATGTTTTGACAGCTCATTTTAGGACATGATCCTAAAATGAAGCATATCTAAATCTAAGGTGGACCACACTACAAGGAACAGGGTGATTGAATACCCACCATAAAAAAAACTTCTTTGGGGCCACCATGATATTTATTTGCCAACCAAACTATTGATAAGGTCACAAAGACATGAACGAAATGACCTCATAAATGTCAGCTTGATGGAAAAATTTTGTGACCGGTGAGAAGTTTTTAATGGTCAATCACCACTGTTTACTATGGTGTGGTTCACCTGAGATTTGGATCTGCTTCATTTTAGGATAGGAAATGAGCTGTCAAAATAGATGGACGGCGTGGATGTAAGCGACATAAATCACGGTGGGCCCCACAGACGGGGATCCACCGAAGCCGCGCCCCCGTGAAGATATGGGTGTACTGTATTCGCTGTATTGGTTCTTACCTCTACCGTACGTAACTCATTTGCTAGATGCTACTGGGTTAGAAAGTTTAAAATGCGGGCCCGCTCGCTTTAAGCTAGCTTCCTTTTCGGAGAGGAAAACGCTGGCGGAACTCCCGCTGCGGTGCAAATTGGTTTAGTCTCTCACGTGGAAGAAAAAACTTAAAGTACATAAGATCCACGCCGTCCATCAGATAAATCAGCACTTTTTTGGTTTTAATTCCAAAAATAAATCTGAATCAAGACTCAGGTGGGCCACCTTTAAAGGTTATCCCTAAAACCTCTAAATTCATATGGTATGGACTACCTAAGTTTTTGAATACTGTGATTTTTATGAAATTCCTTCAATCTATGAGTCACGTCAGATGAATGGATTGGATGATATATAACCACGCAATGGACAGTACACAAAACTAATGGCAGGCGTTCCATTGCAACTGTTTCCTATGGTGTGTCGTACTTCAGTTTTTAATTATCATTATTCTTTGATTCAATGGCTAACATGAAGCATCCTACTTGATGGACGGTATGGATCTCATGAAAGCCACACCCGCATGGCTCTCAGTTTGAGAAAGTAACCCCAGTAGTACCAGGCGTGAGGTACGCTAGTGCGGCTCCGAAAGGATAAACAACGGGTGCAAAAGGTCAGAAGCGAAAAAGATGGCTTCTTTTGAAATTTGGGGTTTTGGAGCTCTTTTGGTTATCATTGTCACCATTATTACAATCTTGTTATTGTGGTTGGCGTGTAGATAACATCATCATGATAGCCAATCCGCTGCCGCTGGACGTGGTTTGGCTAGTGACGCCGCCATCACTCAGGTGGCTGGTGGTTGATGCTATGTGGACCCACCGTGATGTATGTTTTACACTACGATCCTTCCATTTTTAAAGATAATTTTAGGGCTTGATCCTAAAAATGAGGTAGATCTAAATCTTAGGTGGACCACACATGAGAAACAGTAGTAATTGAATGTCCACCATTAAAATTCTCCTAGGCCCCACTGTAATGGTTATTTGACATCTAAGCTATTGATTAGGTCATGTAGACTTATACGAAGGGATAAAATATATATATCAGTTGATCCAAAACCTTTGTGGTACCGATAAGTTTTTAATGGTGAGTGTTCAATCGGCACTTTGTGGTCCACTTGAGGTTTGGATCAATCTCATTTTTGGGACCATACCATAAAATGATATAAAATGCTATGGAAGAATGGGTGGATGACATGGATGGAACACATACATCATGGTGAGGCCCACATAGCACGTACCACTTGCCATTGGCAGGGGAGTAGCCAATCCGCATATTGGCTGGTGTACTACACACCGCAGACTTGGTTGGTGTGGCACGACGTCGCTCCATCGCTTACACTCCTCCAGCTATGAGTTGTACGAACATTTAAAGGAGATCAAAGTTACAGGAGCCACCATAATCTATTTATTATACTCACACCATTCATTCATTTGGATAGATTATTTTAAAGCATTAGATTAAAACTAAGAGTCTCAAGTAAATTACACCAAAAATAGCATAGCAGTGGAGACAATGATTATCACCTCTCCCTGTCAAAATATTTGTAGGGTCAAGTATGACATCTATTTTCCATCCAATCTGTTGATAATGCCATACAGACCTGGATGAAGGGGAAAACTAAATATCATATCTGTCTAAAACCTGTGTAACCCTGAAAAGATTTCAATGGTACACATTCAATTCCCTCTACTATTCCTAGTGTGGTCCACGACATGTTGTTGCTTTTTATTTTTTTTAAAGGTTTTTTTTTATCTCGTTTCAACACACGAAGGTCTTGTATCGATTCCCTAGTGGTGGTGGCTAACGGTGATGTGTGAACCGACAGTGGGTGTACTAACAATCTAACAAAAAAAAGAGATGTCTTATTTTTCAACTTAGGACTTATGGCCAGATCACCAAATGAATGAACAGTTCGAATGTAAAACATACATCATGAGGGGCCCTCGTAACTTTGTGAAGGCAACACAGTGCACCATTCAATCCGCTTACCCCAAAAGGTGGGGTAGTTTGGCTGG
Source organism: Magnolia sinica (assembly GCF_029962835.1). NCBI lineage: Eukaryota > Viridiplantae > Streptophyta > Magnoliopsida > Magnoliales > Magnoliaceae > Magnolia > Magnolia sinica. The sequence goes on along the minus strand of NC_080585.1, from coordinate 25,948,380 downwards.
CATTCCACACACCACCTAGCTGGCTGGTGAACGCTTCTCAAGCTCTGAGGTGTGGGAACTATTCAAAGGAGATCAAAATTAAACGCGCCTTACAATGATGTATTTATTATATCAACACGGTTCATCCATTTGGAGAGATCATTTTAGAGCATTGGCCCAAAAATGATTCATATCCAAATCTACAGTTAACCACACCATAAATGGCAGATGATTCTCACCATCAAAACATTCATAAGGCCCACTATAGTGTTTATTTTCCATTCAATTTGTTCATAAGGTCACAAAGGCATGGATGAAGAAGAAAAACAAATATCATATTAATCTAAAAAGACGTGACCTTCCAAAAGGATTTTAATGGTAGATGTCCAATTCCCCTCTACTGCTCCCGCTAAGAAGGTAACCGTTTTCGATCAAATTTGAAAATAAAAATAACATAAAAAATACAAATGCCTCCGGAAGTTTTCAACGGTAAAGCCTTATTGTCCCCATTTCTTTGTGTTCCGGAATTTCCTCATTTTATATCTCATGCACTAAAATTACATTGAAAAATGGAAAATAAGCATTAACTACTGTTTCGTGTGGTATGCTCCACCTTATATTTTGATTTTCTTAATTTTGGGGACCACCTCCTAAAATGGGCTGGAAAAACGGATGGATGACCAGGGCATATAACAAATCATCAATGTGGGTCCCACCGTAAGGGTAACACCTGGTAGAGGTGGCAATGAGGCTCGGCAATGGGTCAGGTTTGGTATGGTCGTGTTTAGCCCTTGGTCATTTAACAAACAGAAAGTCTGCCTTCTCTTGATTAATGACTCATTGCTCTATGACCCAACCCGACTCATCCAAATTTTTTCAAGCCTGACCCAACGCATTTGATTGTTATTTGGTTAGGCTCAGACCATCCACCCAACCGAACCGGGATACCAGCGGACTCAGATGCAATGTTTTACTGCTTGCTTATGCCTTAAGAGGTGTGGTTTTTGCTATTTCAGTGGACCTTATTGATGATATCAAACAAGAATCTAACAACCAATGTAAAGCAATCACATCTTTACATATAAACTCAAACATCATTACCATGGCGTAGGTTACCATGTGTTGGAGAAAATTAAATTAAAAAGTTTACTAAGTAACAGTTGTTGAAGAATAAAAGGAGAGTTTAAGACTCTTTCCTCTCTAGCATATACTTCCCAAACATGAATGTTTTTATTAAAGAAGACGGACAATTTATTTTGAATAATAATTTTTCCAAACATGCACATAGACACATGTCTAAGTCGCTTGTGCCATTGCTTCATGCCAATCTTCTCTCCAAGTAGTGATGACATCGTGCCTTGATTCCTCCGTTTACTCTTTGTGATCAGTAGGTGATATAGACCATCCTTAGCAAACTCATGAAGTATAGTTCTCCTTGTAGCTCCATCCTTGACAAGAGAACATGATGGGTGAAACTCAGATATAGTGTTGGAGTTAACTGACACTTATCTCACGTCAACGTGATGTAATTCCGAGCTACAACAAACTTGAATTAACCCTAAGTACTAGAAATATGGTCCTAATACTAATGTTAATCGCGTGCTTTGCATAAGCACGTTCAACAAAGATAAAACAATCAACATAAATAGAATAACCAAAATAATTAAGCAAGTAAATACAAAACACACAATTTTAACGTGGAAAGCTCTTACAGAGAAAAAATCACGACACAAAGCAACAAAGATTTTCACTATAATCAAAAGCTTTAGAGTTTACACTACTCACCTTCTTCGATTATTGGATCATCCGATCTCCCCTTGCGATGCACACCTAGGAAAACTCTAACCCCTTGAGAAAATCCCTTTCTAGCCCTTGTGGTGCCCTTTTAAAGTGTGATGAACTAATTATGAACCATAACCTCTTGAGAAAATCCCTTCCTAGGGCCTAACCCCTTAAGAAAATCCCTTCTTAGGCCCTTATGAACCATTACCTCTTGAGAAAATCTCTTCTAAAATGTGATGAACTAATTATTTATATGCGGCCCTAATTCATAGTGATAGTGGTGCACATGGATATAGTGCCCTACACTTCTTCTTTTTCTTCATAGAAATTTCAAAACACACGAGTACTCGATAGCCTAATGGGTATGGGTACCCATTTCATGTGCGACGTGAGTATGGGTGCAACATCAGTTGGCAAGTATATATGGGTTCGGATACATGTACACAACATAAGTATATTTTATTATGAGCTGGTCCAATCTATTTAAGGAGCTAGATTGAATTAATGGTCAAATTAATTTATTATGAAGTATTTATGAAAAATATTTATATATTGATTTTGATAGGTTTTAATTGATCAAGTTCACGAAGATAAATCCATCAATCTTAAGAGTAGATATGTATGTTTCATGGTTAGAACATTGGATTATGTGCGCATGCACATGTGGAATTAAAGGTTCTTGACTGAATGCAATTGAATCAACAGTCTAGGAAAAACGGCTAGAGATTGGTATGAATCATTTATAGTTCTCTTATGAATCATATGTCACGCCCCAAACTCGGAAACGGGGCTCACAAAATTTCTAATCGTTGAATTCGGTGCTGTGACTGCTTGCCTCCAAGTGCAGAGGTTCATAAGTAATATCCTGTGAATACAGGGTCGATCCCACAGGGAGATGAATTTATGAAAATTAAAATAATCAAATGCAAAGCTAAGCATAACCAACGAATAATAACAAGAACACCATCACAAAAATCCAGTATGATCAAAACTTGAGTACAATACGCATAAAGGGAAATACAATGATAATAATGACAAAACTCCAGAAGCTCTGTGGCACGCCTCTGCTCCTACTCAGCCATAACCTAACGTCACTTGCACGCAACGGTCGTGCATAAACTTATAGAAAGCTTAGAGGGTAGTGTAAGCGTGTGCGCATAGTAGAAATGTAAGTATGCAATATCAGAGTAATGCGAAAATGCTGGTAAGTCCATGAATGTTATCAGTCATACCAAGGCTATGCGATACAAGACATGAATGTTATCGGCTATACTAAGGCTATGTGATGCGAGACATAAATGCTATCAGTCATACTAAGGCTATGCGATGCGAGGCCTACGTGGCCGATGTCATGTACGATATGCAACTCAAGTATACCAATCCTCATCTGAATTCACATATCAATACAGCTCAATTCTGGAATATATATATATATATATATCACTGGGGTCTAGTACACTATACACTAGGTCGTCGCCCACTGGACGCGCAACCATGCAAGTGGAAGAGACCTCACTATCCACCTACGAATGTTGGCCTGACATGTCGATAGGGGACCCATTTATGAGCTGGTCAAATTCAGCCTAGTTACGGCCCCTACCCTAGGGCGAATAAGGCCACACCCCCTTCCAACCGACCATAATACAGTAGAAAATGCGGCCTACTGGTATACAGCCCCGTGCGCTCATGTATCCACTCGGTCTAGACGTTGGAATCATCTTCTGGTACCATCAAGTTAAGAAATTTTCATCCAGGGACATCTATGGTGCCCCGATGCTAGTAACAGTATTTTCGGTGTTCAATCCTGTCATCCACGATATGCTTATGGAGGCTATGACCCTGATGTCGCTAGAGCATACAGAAATCATATAACACCAATGCGAGATGCATGTATCATACTATCCAGTCATGCAGTAATCCTGCGCATACCACGCGCTCATGTGGGCAACTCCTATCAGGGAGTCCCATAACAATCCGCCCAATGATATGTGCTATGATCAATCACTCTTCATATCAAGCATACATATGATGCACATGGGCATGGATCGTGAAGTTATACTAAGCATGTTATATGATGATGATGTACTCTCCTCATATCAAGGATGGGCCTAGACGGCCTACTCATATCAAGAATGGGCCTAACGATCATGGGGGCCCAACGGTTTGGGTTAGCCCATTAAGGGGAGGTGAGAATGGGCTTAACAATGGGCCCTAGGGAGAGTTACAGTGTGGACATTTAACCATCATTGGTCTTACAATGTGGACATCAAACCATCATTGCTCCCAAGGCATAACCTATTATAAACATTATTAGATACATCATGGTAGAATCACAAATCACATCGGTCCTCATATACATTGCATTGCACCTCACTCATAGGCCTCACATGCATCACATTGGGCCTCATATACATCGCATTGGGCCTCACTCATGGGCCTCACTTGCATCACATGGGGCCTCATACAAGGGCCTCATATACATCGCATTGGGCCACATCCCATGGGCCTCAAATATATCACAATGGGTCACGTCTCATGGGTCTCGAATACATCACAAAGGGCTACATCCATGGGCCTCTCATACATCACATCGGGCCTCAATCATGGTCCTCATATACATCACATTGGGCCTCACCATCTGGGCCTCACATACATCACATCGGGATGCATCACATGGGGCTCATATACATTAAGTGGGCCATATCACATGGGCCACACCATAAATAACAACGGAGATAATGATTGAAAGATCATCTGGACCATACCACAAATAGCAGTGGAGATGATGATTTTCATAGTTAACAATTCACAGGGCCACCATAACGTTTATTTTCTATCCAAGCTGTCCATAAGGTCACAAAGGCCTGAGTTTAGAGGAAAAACAAATTTCATATTGATACAGAACTTCTGTGACCCCAAATGATTTCAATGGTGGACGTTCAATCCTCCACTGATTTTTACAGTGTGGTCCACTTGATAGGCAGATCTGTCTTATTTTTCTTCTCAACCCTTGAGACGAGCTTGCAAAGTGGATGGATGGTTTGGATATAACACACATCATGCGGGACCTACAGAGCTGCTGACGTCAACAGCAACTATATAGCTGGAGTGGGGTCCACGTCCAGATAGATGGGTAGTTAGGATATAACACATACTTCATGATCAAACCCACCTACCTTGCTGACGTCAACAATAGCTATATAGTTGGAGTGGGGTCCATGTCCAAATGAATGGACGGCTGGGATAAAACCCATACATCATGACTGGGGTCCACACATCCCAAAAACGGATGGTATGGATATAATACATACATCAACAGTGGGTCCCACAGTCCAACCATCTGGACGGTGTGGATAAGACCCATATATCATGGTCGGACCCACAGAACTTGCTGACATCAATACATCAACTATCTAGCTGGTGGGACCCACAGAGCTTGCTGACGTGAGGTAAAGCAGCTGTGGCTGTTGGCTGTCCAGCAGATGGACGGTCTAGATATAACACATGCCTCATGATCAGATCCACCATCCAGAGGTCTGGACGGTGTGGATCTGAAGCACATACATCAATGGTAGGCTCCACATGGCACCGTCTAGAGATGGACAGTGCAGATATAAAATATATACATTAAGGTGGGCCCCACCCCCACACGTGCAGCACGTGTGGGGTGGGTCCCACATTGCTAATGGATGGACGGTGTGGTATAACTCATACCTCATGGTCAACCACATAACTTGCTGACATTATACAGCAGTCGTGGCTGCTGGGACCCACCGTCCAGGGTCTGGATGGTGTGGATCCAACACGTGCATCAACGTGGGTCCATACGTGTGGCCCACCTCAACTTTGCATAAGCTGATATTTATGTTTTCTCTTTATATGGGTCTGTCCAGACGGACAGGCAGCAAGCTCGTCTGTTGGACAGTCCAGCAAGGTGGACCATCTCGTGGACAGTGTAGATATGATATATACTTCATGGTGGGGGTCCATCAGGGTGGGCCATACAGCCTCATTATCACCAAAAGAAATGAGAGAGAGAGAGAGAGACGGCGTAGTGGAGGGACCCCGCCACTGTGGGCCCCTCTTTGTTTACAACACATACATCAAAATAGGTCCCATCACAAGTGGACCCTCAAATGAAAATCAACGGTAGATATCCTAAAATACCCACCAATTACACTCCTTCTTGGTCCCTTGGCTTCCTTAGCTCATTGGCTTTGATTTTGATAGAGGATGATGAAGTATGGATAGTTGGATGGTGAGATGTGGGGGTAGGAAGTGGGCCTTGATCTTTTCTCTTTTTAGAGCTTTTCTCTCATGGAAGCTTGGAAATGGTAGGGAAATGAGAGAGGGATGGAGTTGTAAGAAGGGTGAGATGAGAGGCATGGGTGGTGTAAGAGAGGGATGGGTGTGTGTAAGAAAAGGGATGGGTGGAGAGAGAGAGAGAGAGAGTTGACTTTGGGAATGGGTTGTGTAAGAGGGGGATGGGCTAGGTAAGGGTTGAAATGAGATGTATACTTGATTGATTGATGTAATGTTTGGGTAGAGATTCTCTCAGAATTCGCAACGTGCGGCGTTTCCTCGAAATATACACGGGCCCACAACTCCTGGCCTGGGTATCGCATCGGTGCACGAGACGCGGTGTTGGAACTGCAGCGACAGCGCGGTCGCTAGGGTACAAGTCTTGGGTCGAGTCGACTCGGGTTGATAGGGTGTGACTCAGGGTCGCACATAAACGCCGATTATAAATCGCAGGTCGTCGGAATTCGACCAGGAGGATCGCGGGATCCTAAGGAACTGTACGGACTAGGTTACGAGCCTTACATCATACATCTTTGAAGAATTATAGTATCAGAGGTTTCACATTAGATCTACTTGATTAGAGAGTTTTTTAATTAGGAGGAAGTGTGGTAACTTGGTAACTTGGTAACTTGAGATGTAGTGTAGTTAGTCTCTAATAAGAATTATTTTAGGATCGAGGTCTATAAAAATAGGCGAGGGGATTTGGTTTGAGACGTCTCTGTCTCTCTCTCTCCACAGCCCTAACATAGAGAAATATTTTATCTATCAAATTTAGAGATCTTAAAGTGTGTGTTCTCTTTCCTCGTTGTTGAGAATTTACATCTCTAGTAAGCTTTCCTTCGTCTTTACGTGTAATTTTGTGTAGTAAAGAAAATAATTGTGGTTATGCACTCGAGGTAATTTCGTTCATATTTTTTTTTTAATTGGCATTTTTTGGCGTTTTCACTAGCAATCCTCAAACCTAATGACATATGAAGAGTTTAAGTTAATGAGAGTCAATTATAGTGACTTGTATGTGAGTATTTATTGGTTGATGCATTAGAATATGATTGAGGTCCATATAATCTGAAATAGGATCCATTGGTCTCATGTGGATATTCTTACAGTTGAGGTTTGGTAGATTGAACCATTAAGCAAGTGGTTTGTCACTGGTACTAATACTAAAAAAAGTTTTAATTGATTTACAATTATTTTCCACAATCGATCATTTACTTTAATTGTTAAAATATTTTAATCATACTTAATTCCTATAGTTGAGATCTTATGGTCCATCACTCGGTTTACATGAGAATTGAACCAAAGATGGATGTCCATGTTCAATAGAGGTATCAGGTTAATCTGGGTATGTGGTTAAGTAGGAATAGGATGATATGCTTCATATATTATAAGGCATATACTAAAGTTTATAGGGTAGTGAAGTACCATAGTGGTGTTTGTCCTTGAAACTTACTCCTTATAGATCCTATCCTAGAGGAATTGAAGAGAGAGAGAGAGAGAGAGAGAGAGAGAGAGAGAGAGAGAACCTTGGATGCCTACTCCCTTAGGCATCACTTATAGAGAGGGAAAAGAGAAGAAGAGAGAGAAACCCCTCTCCCTCTATATCCACATGCATATAAGTGTGGGGGTCCATCTCTCATTATTCATTTTAAAAGATTCACAACATTCATATAAATAACTAGCCGCACGAATGACACATAAATAATTACATAACTCCCGAAAATTGAAATTCTTATACTAAGACGGATTTTTCTATCTTTTTCAAATGGAATTCCTTTGTTGTTAGCCTCCTTATGAGTATTTTTGAGATGAACTTCTTTGTTTTCTTTGAAGATGGGCCTCCTGGTCTGTTGTCAATGACCAATTTTGTGCACTTACATTCATGGAGAAGCATGCCTATAAAACACATAGGAAGTAATAATGAAAATGTGAATATGGATCGGGATTTTAAATTATGTGAATAAAAATGTGAAAATGCATATGGAATGTAGCAGTGGATGTGAATGTTGAATACGAATGAATGAAAATGTGAATTTAGAATTGAATGAATGAAATATAGGTGTGGATGCAGATGTAAATGTGAATGTTGAATTTAAGATGTGGATCTGGATGAATATGTGAATGTATAAGTGAATTGAATGAAGATATGAATGTGAGTGTCGATACCACTTAAGATACTTTAGAACTCACTTTGAATGGGTGAACCCCACATGAGACACTTTGGATCTCACCTAGGAGGGGTGGATCCCACTTGAGCACTGTGGATCACACCTGGGATGGATGGATCCCCCCTGAGCATTGTGGATCCCCCCTGAGCACTGTATATCGCACATGGAGTGGATCCACAGTGCACATCCCACTCCACAATGCACATCCACTTCCACATGCACATCCCACTCCACAATGCACATCCACTTCCACATGCACATGCACATGCACCTCTACTCCACAATGCACATGCACATACACTTCCACATGCACATGCACTTGTACTTCTATGCATATGCACTTCCACGTCCACATTCATACAATTCAACATTCACAACTACTTCTATATCCACATTCACTCTCACATTTTCATTAATATAATTTAAAATTTACATCGAATTCAACATTCACAACCCACAACTACTTCCACATCTGCCTCCACAATTGCATTCATATAGTTCAACATTCTAATCCACATCCACATTTCTATTTATACAATTGAAAATTCACGTTCACTTCCACATGCACATGCACTTTCAACGTTACACTCACACAATTCAAAATTCACATCCACTTCCATATCCCATGTCCACATATACTTTTTGCAGATAGTTCATATTCTTTGAAAGAATGAAAATGTAAAAGTGCATCTATAATGTATAAAGTGGATGTGAATGTAGGAGTTGAATGGGTCCGACGAGGGTGGATCCTCCCTTAGCACTGTGGGGGATCCATCCCACCAGGTTAGAGCCACACTACTCAAGGGGGATTCCACCCCCCCCGGCATAGTGCACATACACATGCACATGCACATCCACTTTCACATGCATATGCACTTCCACTTTACATCCACATGCACTTTCACACTTGCACTCATACAATTCAAAATCCACACTTACATGCACATCCACTTTCACCTCCACATCTCACATACACCTTTAGTAGACATATCATATTCTTCAAGAGAATGAGAGAAGGTATGAATATTGAATATGACATGTGTATGTGATTATTGAATTAAATAATGGATGTGTATGTGAAATGTATGAAGTAGATGTGAATCTTGGTATGAATAAATATGTATGTCACAGTTGAATTGAATGAATCAAAGAGTAGATGTGGAATGTATGTAGTGGATGTGAATGTTAAATTTGAATGGATGTAAATGTTGATGTGGATGTGGATGTGGGCTTGAAATTAACAAAATGCAAATGTGAGTGTGGATGCAAATTTGAATGTGGATGTGGCAGTGAATGTGAATGTTGAATTCAAGATATATATGTGGATGGAGATGTGAATATGGATGTCGATGTATATGAAGATGTGAGTTTGAATTGTATGGATCTCCCTGAGCAGTGTAGATCTCACATGGGGGAGGGTGAGATCCACACTGCTCATGGGATCCATACAATTCAAAATTCACAACCATATTCATATACATTTCTACATGTGCATTCATAAAAATCAACATTGACAACCACATCTACATACACACCATAAAAAACAACATTGACATCCACTTCTACATATACATACATCTCCACATTTTTACAACATACAATCAACATTCACATTCATGCAAATACACTTCACTTCCATTTTCACATTTTCATTCATACAACTCCACATTCACATTCATACAAATACACTCCACTTCCATTTTCACATTTTCATTTATACAATTCCACTTTCACAATTTTATACAATGTAGTTCAATATTTACTTCCAAATACACATTCATACAAATCCACCTTCACACCCACTATCATGTGCACATTCATTTTCACATTTTCATTCACGTATTTCAACATTCACATTCACATGCACTTCCACATTTTCATTCATTTAATTTAAAATTCACATCCTCACTTGCATTTATACAATTCAACATTCACAACCCACAAACACATTCATTCATTCAACATTCATAAAAAGGGTACCTAGGTGAGATCCACAATCACTAAGTGGTATCTATAGTGGGCCAAGTGGGATCCACAGTGCCCAAGCAGGATCAACACTGACCAAAGGATTCATAGTACCCACGTGTGATCCATACCAGAAAACCTTAAAAAAATATTCACACTATGTACTTTTACCTCTACCTGCCATATCAATCGCACTCCCTTTAAGAAAACTCAAAAAACTTGAAATCAATCAATTGCATGAAGATTGTTGCCGAATTGAAGGTACTATCACATCAAAATGTTGCCGAAATGAAGTTACTATCACCGTAAACACATTGGATGATTGTCAGAGTGGGTCCTATGAAAGTGGAAGCAACAGACTTAACTGCTTCTTCAGTGGTGGTGGTGGTCCCCTCTCTCAATTAGGTAGTGGTGGTCCCCCCTTTCAAATCGATGATGGTGGCGGTCCCCTCTCCCTAAAAAAAATATAAAAACCTAAAAATTGGTTAGAATGTGGGTTCGGCCCATGTATATGCTTAGGGAATGATATTATGAGGCCCATCGTGCATCTTCATTGAAATCCATTCCAACCATAAGCTCAGTGAAATAATCTCAGGGCATGATCCCAAGAATCAGGGTAGAAGACATCGAGAATGGACTACCCTAGAGAAAATAGTTGTTACAAAAGGCCACCATTATCTCTACTGAGGGCCACATAGTCTTTGATGAAGATGAAGTCAACGCCTTCCAATGAACGGTTTAGATCTCTCAAGTAGTGGGCGCATTTGTATCTTCTTGGGACCTACAATATCCTCTTCTCGAAAAGTCATTTGCAAGCTATGGCCGTATGGTGGGGCAGGTGGGTAGAAGGGCAATTACATCCGGGGAAAAGAAAAGAAAAGGAAGCAAAATTTCATCCTCGGGCCGTAAAAGTATTGCCCTACTAGAAATAAGGCTATTTTAGGATTGTCGTCATTTCACAATATTATTATAGTAAAAATTTCTATGTTTTATCTGCACTATCCATCTATTTTTTCCAATCATTAAGGCATGAGCCAAAACATGAAACAAATCCAAATCTTGAGTGGACCACACCACACGAAACCAGTGGGGATTGAATGACCATATTAAAAGCTTCCTAGGGCCCACTGTGATGTTTGTTTTTCATCTAACCCGTCAATTAGGTCACACAAACCTGAATGAAGGGAAAGCACAAATATCAGCTTAAACCAAAACTTTTGTGGCCCTCAACAAGTTTTAAATAGTTAGCGTCCATTTGCCACTGTTTCCTGTATATAGTGTGGTCCACAAGAGAATTAGATCTTCATCATTTATGGGATTATGCCCTAAAATGTGTTAGGAAAACTACTTTTGGATACACCGAAAAATGAATAATAAAATAAAATTATCACTAGGCTGAATCACGTATAAAATACGTTGTCCTTAAAGTGTGATTCGCCCCCTTATCAACTGCTGATGGGTTACAGGTGAATTGCTTCCAGGATAAGACAAGCCTTATCTGGATCTAGCGTGCAGCAATCACGATAAGTCCACTCTGGAACAATTTTAACGCAGTCGATTTATTCTGGCAGACTTAGACTATGGAGATGACAAAGTATTCTAATATGAAGTTATGGACCGTATTTGATTTGATGGGGAGATGGTGTGTTGAGATGATTAAATCGGACTAGAATGGTCCAGTTTATATAGGACTCAGGTTTAGACCCGTTGCTGTGTGGTATTCAATGGTCCAGAACGTTTGAAAAACGTTTCTGGTCGTTGTCCATTAATCTCAGACGTTTCTGGTCATTAGATCTGTAGATCTGACCGTTGGATCATCCTGGCCCGTCCGTTTTCGGACCGTTGTGGCTTTTAAGGTAGCTATCCGTTTAAGAAACGGCTGGACGTTTCGGATTTAAGATCCGACCGTTCTCAGTCACCTATAAAACCCAGGCTCATTTTCAACATTTCAGATCCACACCGCCCTAAGGCTCTGACCAGACCCATCGCACCGCGATCGCATCAAGGTCGCACCGGTTCGCGTAAGGTCGCGAGGGAGCGACCACTCTGCGACACGATGCGCACGTGCGAAGTGTAAAGTGTGCCATTTAGCGCCACTACAGCCACACTGCCACACTGCCTCACTGCCTCACTGCCCACGCCCACGCCCTCGCCCATGCCCGTGCCCGTGCCCGAGCCCGAGCGCGCGCTTGCGTGCGTGCGTGTGTTCCAGTTCGCACTGGAACACGCAACCCGTGTTTCATCTCTTCCAAAAAGCTCCAAGTAAGAATACCCTTCTCAACATCTCATATAAACCATAAAACTTTTCTCTGTATTTCCGATGTGGGACAAAGCACACACACCGCACTTTTTAATTTAAAAAATTCAAAAAGGTATTTTGGCGGGAAAATCCCAAAATTTTGAAAATTTTGAATTTTCATTTTTTAATTATTTTTTAAACCACAAAAAAGCAACAATCCCCCACTGGTTTTTAAAATAATGAAAAAATTCTGCCAGAATAACAGTTATTATGCATAAAGAAAGATATCTTGCGATTTGAATCTTTCCTTAGTGTAAGCATTTTAAAGTTATTTCAAAATTTCTGGTTGCCGCAGCATTGAACCAGTTATTCCTTTATGATATAACCGAAAATACTACACACATAATAGCTTATGCGTTAGGTGTTCCTTTATAATCTCGCTTAGCACTTTTAATGGCCATGTGCTTATCCTGTTTCATGAACGATCCCGAGATAACTCTAAGTCTCATGAGAAGTGGCACCACTTCTACGTTCACATAGGTGAAATCCTTCCAGTGTTTCCGTTTAAAACACTTGTCTTGTTTGACTGGATTTCATTAAGAGTTCAATACTCATCCCTCTTTATAACGGCCAGCACTATCATCCTGGATGAGGTTATCAATTTATTTAGTGCTGAAACTTTTCACTTATCAGTGAATTGTTGTTACCCATTAAACCCAATATTTAAAGATTTTCTAATTTAGGGTTGGGTTTCTTTCACTGGTGAAACTTTAGGTAAAGAGTTTCAACCCCATCCCTCTAGATGTTGTCCTTACTACCTCTCTCGTTAGAGGTTTAGTAAAAGGATCAGCCAAGTTATTACTTGATTTTACATATGAGATCGCAATGATTCCATCTTGAATCAATTGTCTTACATAGTCATATCGCAAACTTATATGCCTGGACTTCCCATTATAGGTACTACTATAGGCTCTTGCTAGAGTAGCTAAAGCCGGGTACGGGCACGCATAAAATGAGATTTCTAAAAGAAGATCCCTTAACCACTCAGCCTCTTTGCCTGTAGTAGTTAAAGCTATGAACTCAGATTCCATAGTTGAGTGCGTTATGCAAGTTTGTTTCTTTGATCCCCAAGATACAACTGCACCTCCTAGGGTGAATATCCACCCTGTAGTGGACTTGTTGTCCCCTGCACTCGATATCCAACTTGCATCGGTATATCTTTCCAACACTGCTGGAAATTCTGAGTAAAATAACCCTAGTTATTTGGTTTCTTTAAGATAACCTAGAACTCTACTAATTGCTTTCCAGTGTTCAACACTTGGATTACTTGTAAACCTACTTAGTTTACTCACAGCGTATACTATATCCGGTCTTGTGCATTGTATCGCATATATAAGACTACCTATAGCACTAGCATACTCTAGTTGTGCAACTGCTCTTCCACTGTTTTCTTTTAACTTGATACTTGGATCAAACAGGGTCTTTGCCTCTTTAATTTTCAAGTGATTAAACTTATTTATTATTTTCTCAATATAATGAGACTGGCATAATGCAAAACTCCCACTATATTTTTTAACTTTGATACCTAATATGGTATTTCATTTTAAAAACTGAAGAGAGAAACTTTTTGGTTTCAGTTACCCCTTACATTTTATTACTGATTATTAACATATCATCTACATACAAGCATATGATTACAACATAATCATTACATACTTTTGAATATATGCATTTATCAGCAATATTGTGTTCAAAACCATAAGACAAAACTTTAGAATCAAATTTATCATGCCACTGTTTTGGTGCTTGTTTTAATCCATACAAAGACTTAACAAGTCTACATACTTTTCTTTCATTTTCTGGTAGAACAAACCCTTCTGGTTGCTCCATGTAAACCTCCTCATCGAGATCATCATTCAGGAATGCTGTCTTCACGTCCATTTGATGGATATGAAGATGATGTATGGAAGCAAGAGCGAATAAGATCCTAATCGATGTTATTCGAGCTACTGGTGAATAAGTGTCAAAATAATCAATTCCTTCTTTCTATCGAAAACCCTTAGCAACTAATCTTGCTTTAAAAGTTTGAATTGTACCATCTGTGTGATATTTTTTCTTAAATACCCACTTACAACCTATTGGTTTAGAACCTGGAGGTAGATCTACCAATTCCCATGTTTGGTTAGATATTATAGAATCCATTTCATCATTAATGACTTCTTTCCAAAAAGCGGAGTCTCTTGAAGACATAGCTTCACTAAAGGTTTTAGGTTCATCTTCTATAGTCAAAACCATAGGTATTTTCCTAATCACCTTCTCTCTATCACCCTCAACTAGATGAAAAGAGAGTCGTTGAGAGTCTATTTGATCAGGATCAAGACTCTTTTCTACTCTTGCTCTTTGACTCCTACGAGGTTCACTAGGAGTTTTCTCTTCTATTTGTATTTCTTTTATATTTTCATTAGGAGATTGAATCTTAGCATTCTTTTCCTCCGTGAATATAGAATTCTCATAGAATTCTACATCTCTAGACTCTATGATTACATTAGAGTCTAAGTCTAGAAGTCTATATGCCTTACTATGTTATGCATATCCTATAAGGATGCACTTGATAACTCTTGGTCCTAATTTAGTTCTTTTAGGTTCTGGAGTTTTACAATATGCAAAATACCTCCACACTCTAAGATACCCTATGTTTGGTTTTCTTCCTTTCCATATTTCATATGGAGAGGTCTTGGTTTTCTTAGAAGGAATTCGGTTTAAAACATGACATGCAGTTAATAGCGCTTCTCCCCATAAGTTTAATGGCAGCTGTGCTTGTATTAGCATTGAGTTGACCATTTCTACTAACGTCTTATTTTTTCTCTTTGTTACACTATTTTGTTGTGGTGTATAAAGTGCTGTGCACTGATGTATTATGCCGTGTTCTTCACAATAATTAGAAAATTCATTATAAAAATATTCTTCTCCTCGATAACTACAAAGGATTTTAATATTTTTATCTAATTGATTTTCTACTTCAACTTTATAGATTTTGAATGCATTAAATGCTTCATCTTTCGATTTTAACAGATATATATATATATATATATATATATATATATATATATATATATATATATATATATATATATATATATATATACACACATCTTGAACAATCATCTATAAATGTTATAAAGTACCTTTTACCTCCACGGGTAAGAATGCCATTTAGTTCACATATTTGAGACGATCTCTCAACGCTAGGGAATGATTTCTTGATTATTTTAGACCGTATGCATACTTCACATTTATCTTTGTTACTATCATTGTATGATATTAGGCCGTTCTTAGCCATGAGTTTTATGGTACTGTAGCCAATATGGGCTAGTCTACTATGCCATAGCGTTACAGACTCAATCATGTAAGCAGAAGAATTTTTTTCATTTAAAGAGAGTTTGATCATCCCATTACAAGCGTATCCCTTACCCACAAAGTTTCCATTCTTAGACAAGATCAGCTTGCCTGATTCAAACACAACCCTAATCCCAGGCTTGCTTAAGAGATCCCTTGAGACAAGATTCCTCCTTATGTCTGGGACATGCAGTACGTTGGTCAGGATTACCTTCTTTCCAGAGGTAAAGATTAATTCCACGGTTCCTTTGCCTACAACTTTTGATCGTCCTTCATTTCCCATTTGAACCTCTTGACCATTTGTCTCATTTTCATAGGTTTTGAAAGCAGATCGATCATTGCATACATGGACTGTGGCACCTGTATCATACCACCAACCAGGAATTTTCTCTTGAACTAGGTTCACTTCTGTGACCATGGCTACGATTTCATCGTCTACTGCATTAGCCTCTTTCTTAGGCTTTTTTCAGTCCCTATAGATTCGGGCGAAATGCCCGGTCTTACTGCAGACATAGCAAGCTCCCTTAGGTTTGCCGTTTTTCTTCTTTTGGGTTTTCTTGAATTTTCCTTGATCTTTGTTAGGTTTAAGGGAATCAGCTTTCTCATAGGTATTATTTTGGGATGTCTTTTCTACTGCGTTCACCTTGGATGAGGATGCACCATTAGCGTCATCCTTTTTGTCTCGGTTACGAGATTCTTCTTCAATACGAAGATGCTTCTGGATTTGTTCTAGGGTGAACTCTTCGGATTTATGCAGTAGTTTCTTCCTGTAGTCTTTCCAGCTCGGAGGCAACTTTGCGATTATAGCTCCGACTTGAAAGGATTCAGGAAGATCGATTTTTATGGCTTTTATTTTATTTACAATAAGCTGCAGTTCTTGGATTTGGGCAAGCAGCGGTAGATTGTCTACCATCGTGAAGTCGAAATACCTGGCAATTAGAAATTTCTGTGTACCTTCCTCTTCAGCCTTGTATTTGTATTCCAGTGCGCTCCAAATTTCTTTCGCTGATGTGGTCCCCGTGTACAAATCGTACAATCGATCAGAGAGAGCATTGAGGATGTGGCCACGACACAGCAGTTCATCTTCTTGTCGCTTGATCCTAGCAGCGATCTGTTCTGGAGTGTCAGTGTCCTTTGCTTCAGGCAGAGGTTGGAGAGTCGGGTCCAAGATGTAGAAGATCTTCAGCGCGGTCAGCAGGAATTTCAGCTTGTCCTGCCATCTAGTGAAATTTGAACCATCGAATCGGTCCAATCGGATCAGATCCTGGTTCATCAGTTTGATTGATGCAACACTTTCGGTGTCCATAATCACGCTTTAAGATTGTTAGGAAAACTACTTTTGGATACACCGAAAAATAAATAATAAAATAAAATTATCACTAGGCTGAATCACGTATAAAATACGCTGTCCTTAAAGCGTGATTCGCCCCCTTATCAAGCCAGAGTTATAGGGGAATTGCTTCCAGGATAAGACAAGCCTTATCTGGATCCGGCGTGAGCAATCACGATAGGTCCACTCTGGAACAATTTTAACGCAATCGATTTATTCGCAGACTTAGACTATGGAGATGACAAAGTCTTCTAATCTGAAGCTATGGACCGTATCTGATTTGATGGGGAGATGGTGTGTTGAGATGATTAAATCGACTGGAATGGTCCGGTTTATATAAGCCTCAAGTTTAGACCCGTTGCTGTGTGGTATTCAATGGTCCAGAATATTTGAAAAGTATTTTTGGCCGTTGTCCATTAATCCTAGACGTTTCTGGTCATTAGATCTGTAGATCTGGTCGTTGGATCATCCTGGCCCGTTCGTTTTCGGACCGTTGTGGCTTTTAAGGTAGCCATTCGTTTAAGAAACGGCTGGACGTTTCAGATTTAAGATCCGACCGTTCTCAGTCACCTATAAAACCCAGGCTCATTTCCAACATTTCAGATCCACACTGCCCTAAGGCTCTGACCAGACCCATCGCACCGAGGTCGCGCCGGTTCTTGTAAGGTCGCGAGGGAGCGACCACTCTGCGACACGATGCGCACGTGCGAAGTGCGCCATCTAGCGCCACTACAGCCACACTGCCCGTGCCCGTGCCCGAGCCCGAGCGTGAGGGCGCGCGCGCGCACACAACCCATGCTTCATCTGCCACGCCCGAACTCGGAAACCGGCTCACAAAATTCCCGATCGCCGAATCCGGCGACGACCTCTGTAGAACCCCATTCTCGGGTCCCGACACCCATTTACCAGGTTCCGATCCTGGGATACTACAAGGAGGGTTTCAAATCATTAGTCGATTCATAATGAGTATAACCAAAAGCATAACCCACAACAATAAGCACAAGAACACCAACACAAAATCCACTATGATCAAAAACTTTTTAGTACAATGCGACGAAAGGGAAAATACAATGTAACAAAAGAAGCAAAACTCCAGAAACTCGGCCGCACGCTCCAACTACGGTGAAACTATGGCTGCGACTGCGTCTGGCGTCACCTGCACTCATCAATCGTGCATAAGCATGGAAAGCTTAGAGGGTGGTGTAAGTGTGTGCGCAATATAAACGTGCTCAAAATGCAAGGTCGAGTGATGCGGAATCATGGTGATGAGCACATGAATGCAATCAGCCGTACCAAGGCTATGCGGTGCAAGATATGAATGCTATCGGCCATAACACAGCCATGCGATGCGAGATGCAACTCAAGCATGCCAATCTTCATCATGTATCAGTACAGTTCTCATTCTGGATAATCACCGGGGTTCAATACACTCCAAATGTCACTGTCGCTCTCCTAGCTGCACAGTCTAAGTGAGCGTAAGAAACCTCACTATCCGCCTGGCCAATAGTCTGCCAATACCTATCCGGCACGTCGATAGCGGACCCATTCGCGAGCTGGTCAAACTCAGCCTAGTATTGCCCCTACCCTCGGGCGAGTAAGGCCACACCCCTTTCCAACCGACCACGACACAGTGGGAGACGCGGCCTCCTGGTATTCGGCCCTCGTGCGCTCATATATCCACTCGGTCTCGACATTGGAGTCATCCTCTGGTACCATCGGGTTTAGGGATTTTCACCCAGGGACATCTATGGTGCCCGTATGCTAGAACCAAATGTTTCCTGTCCAATCCCGCCATCCACGATGTATCTGTGGAGGCTATGGCCCCGATGTCGCTAGGGCATACAAGAACTATAATCACACAAATGCAAGTGCATGAATCATACTTATCAATCATGCAACAGTACTGTATATACCATGCACTTATATGAGGCAACTCCGCCTATCGGGGAGTCCCTAAACAGGCTATCCAAAGGTATATGCTATGATCGGTCATTCCTCACATTAGGCATACATATGGTGTGAATGATCATGAATCATGCATCTATACTAAACATGTAATAAGAGATGGGTTCTAGGTATAATGGAGATGGGCCTAGACGGCCTACTTACCACAAGTTTGGGCCTATCAGTGGGCCTTAGGGAGAGCTATAATGCGGACATTTAACCAACATTATCAATGTGGACGTCAAACCAACATCGCTCCCAAGGAATGGCCTTCCATGAATCACATATTGTAATGGACCTATTTACATCTTATTGGGCCTCGTCCCAACGGCCTTAGGTTCATTAAGTGGGCTGCCTCATATGGGCCTTATATAAGTCAAGTGGGCCGCATCAATGGCCTCATGTACATTGCAATGGGTCATACTCCATGGGCCTTTGAAAACATCACAATGGGTCTCGTAACATGGGCCTCGACAACGGGCCACCAATACGTCGAATGGGCCTAATCTCATGGGCCTTATATATATATCAAGGTGGGCCTCCCCAACGGCCAGAAATACATTAATATGGCTCCATCACATGGGCCTAGGGCCCACCATAATATTTATTTGAAATCCAACCTATTCATAAGGTCACTTGGACCTTGGATAAGGCCCACTGAAATGTTCATTTGAAATCCAACTTATTCATAAGGTCACGGGACCAGGGGGCCCACCAGGATGTTTATTTGCCATGCAGCCCGTGGATAGGGTCACGTGGGCCTAGCCCACGGTAATATTTATTTGCCAGCCAACCTGTTTGTAAGGTCACGTGGACCTGGGGGTCCACTGTAATGTGATTTGCAAATCCAGTCCACCCATCATGTGTGTCCCACCTGGTTGACCATCCAAACCAAGTTTCAACCGTATCCAAATTTCAGGTCGGCCCCACCAATTAATTTTATATGTTTTAGGCATATATTCACATGATTTTTGGATGGTGTGGCCCACTTGAGATCAGTATACGGCCGATTTTTTTGGGGACAGACCATAATCAAAGGGGACCCATCGAATTCTCGGTGTTGATGATCGAGAGTCATCACCGTGGGGGCCCACAGCTGGAGCCGTGAGGGTCGCTGCAGCAGCAGCAGTGCTGCCACTTTAAAATTTTTTTATTATTATATATATATATTTTTGTTTTGGGGCCCACCGAATGTGGTTCCCAAATCCAGCCCACCCATTATGTGTGTCCCACTTGAATGAGGGTTCAGACCAAGTTTCAGCCGTAGCTAAGTTTCAGGTAGGCCCCACCAAGGGTTTTTATATGTTTAGACATGTCTTCACATGATTTTAGATGGTATGGCCCGCCTGAGTTCTGTTTACGGCTGATTTTTGAGATGGATGGGTGGTACGTGGGGACCCACCGAATGCATGGCCTTGATGTTCGAAACACATCACGTGGGGCCCACAGCTGGGGCCGTGAGCCCCAGCCCGGTCGTCCGTCAACAGGCAGCGTGCTGCTGCTCGTTGACGTTAGCTCTTTTTTTTTTTTGATTTTATGATTTTGTACGGTTTTTAGTAGATGGGGCCCGCATCAGAAAGATCCACTCCATCCAGTGGTCCCTGTGGCTCGATACAAACCCATAGAGTCCAATATTGAGCTTTTTCAGATATACAGGAGCATCAGGGAGTTAATCAAAGGTAGGAACACTGTTTCCTATACCATGGCCCGCTAGGAAACCAAATCAATCTCATTTTTTGGTTCAACGCCTAGAATGATCTGAGGAAGAGGATGGACGGCTTGGATCTAACTTATACATCAAGGTGGGGCCTACTTGAATGGCCTACCTCAAAAACTTCTCTTTTGCAAGCTCGTTGGTACACTCCATGTTAATTTTTACTGCACTATTTGCCAACGTCCAGCGTCCAGGGACGCTGGACGGCATACATAATCACATCAATTGGTGGGTCCCACGCAAATGTGGCCCACCAACATTTATACATATAATATATATATTATATTATATTATATATATAATACATATTATATAATATAATATATAATACATATTATATTATATATATTATATATATTATATAAAATATAACATATATTTATATATATAAAGCATTTGGCCCACTTAAACGGTGGATGGTGTGGATCATCACCTACAATAAGATGGGCCACACCGTCTAATGTAGATGGACGGGTAGATGTAACACATATTGGTGGGATCTACACCATTACAAAGGGAGAGAGATAGAGAGAGAGATATTCGGTGAGGTAGAGGAACCCCGCCACTATGGGCCCTCTAGATTAAATCACATACATCCAAATGGGTCCCACCAACAAGTGGGCCCTAAAGTTTAAAATAATGGCAAATCACCCACCTTATCTTCCTTCTCCTTGCTCCCTTGAACTCCTTAGCACCTTAGCTTCAACTTTGATGGAGGTTGATGGACTCTTGATGGTGGGGATGAGAGATGGGAGGGTGTAGATGGATGATGGAAGGTGGACCACACTTGAGAGGGAGATGGGAGCTTGGACGTATGAGGCTTGGTTGCTTGAAGAGATTTGAGAAAATGAGAGAGAAAATGAGAGGATGGGAGTGATATGAGGTGATGGAGTGATGGGTGTAATTAATGAAGCATGGGTTTGTTTGAAAAGTGTGTAAAAGAGGGATGGGTGAAGAGAGAGAGAGTTGACTTTGGAGAAAGAGGGATGGGTTGTTGTACTTGAGATAAGGTTGTATTTAATGGTTGATTGATGGGACTTATTGCGTAGAGATTCCCTCGAAATCCGCAATGCGCGGTGTTTCTTCGGAATAAACGCTGATCGGCATCTTCTTGCCTGGGTATCGGTTCGGTGCGCAAGTCACGGCGTTGGAACGCGTTGGACGCGGTCGCTATGATACAACTTTCGGATCAAGCCGACGTCGGTGCGTGGGACCTGGCTTAGGATCGTGTGCAAACACCGGATACGGTGCGAAGGTTGCCGGAATTTGACCGGAAGGACCGCGGAAGCACTGGAACACGCAACCCGTGTTTCATCTCTTCCAAAAAAGCTCCAAGTAAGAATACCCTTCTCAACATCTCATATAAACCACAAAACTTTTCTCTATATTTTCGATGTGGGACAAAGCACACACACCACACTTTTTAATTTAAAAAATTCAAAAAGGTACTTTGGCGGGAAAATCCTGAAATTTTGAAAATTTTGAATTTTCATTTTTTAAACCACAAAAAAGCAACAAAATGATCTGAAAAAATGATGAAAGGAGGGGATGAAACGCATACATCATGCTGGGGTGCACAGAGCATTCTTTAGTAGCTCTTGGAGAACTGTTCAGTAGCCAGTGGCTACTGACAGGCAATCCTCGTCCCAGCGGTTCAGACGTAATAAACAAGGGCGGGGAGCCGATTAGGCGTGACAGGGTAACATCTCAGTGGGCGTTTTCCTGACCGTGGGGTCTACCTTGATATATGTGTTGTATATCTACGCCGTCCATCCTTTTTTCTAGCTCATTTTTAGGGAACAATGTAAAAAATTAAAGCAGATTCAACTCCTAAATGGACCACACCACGTCTGTCCAGATGCATGATCCCCAGCATGTGTTGCCCATGGGGCCCACACGATGCAATGGTCCAACTATCTGAACCATCCATATTCTAGATTTATTGTAATAGGGCGATAAAAGGCAGCTTACACCTAATGGATGATTTTGACCTTTAATATGGATAGATGAATTTAGAACATTATAAAAATAAATAAATTTGAATAGCACGTATTAAGCTTCATAAATCAACTACATGAATTAGTGAATACAGAGCCATTAGGCGATAGTGATTTTTTATGACATCACCAAGTAAATGGACGGTTAAAATCATCATATCATCTTAGCATGTGGGCCGAATCGGTCCCCACCTGCTGCTGGTCCTGAGTTGTGACGGAGGCAATTGGAACGAATTCACGTGGCAGCCCGTAGCAACTGTCCTACGTTGCTCTGGGCCTCACCATAATATATGTGTTTTATCCATGCTGTTCATCTATTTTTTCAGCTCATCTTAGGGCATGAAAATATAAAAGAGGCAGATTTAAATCTCAAGTGTATCACATCACATGAAACAGTGGTTATTAAACGCCAACCTCATCTTTTGGCTTATGCCCTAAAATATTATCTGGGTTTCCCTCCATGTATCTGCGATCCAATCAACAGGTTTGAAGGAAAATAAACATTACATGGACTGTGGGAAGTTTTTAATGGAAGGCCTTCAAATCCTGCTATTTTGTGTGGCATGGTATACTGAAATTCTCTCGTTGTTTTATTTATGCCCAAAAATGAGCGTAAAAAAAATAGATGGATAACATGGATAAAACAAATACACCATTGTAACACCCACGTATCACTGCCCAATAATGAAATGTCCGCATGCAATTTGTGTCTAATGTGCCCTTTGGTAAATTGAAAAATAAGGCCAAGAATTAAAATAAGTTCTAAAATATTAAAATATTGAATTTTAGTATTTACAAATACTCTTGAAGGTACACAGGAGAAAAACATTACCATGGTCACTACAAAGTTTTCAATGGTGGGTGTTCAATGACTACTTTTTCTTTTTTCTTTTTTTTCTTTTTTTAACACACGCACACACACCACCACACACTCACGCCGTAGTGGGATTTCACCACCTATGGCTACTCGAACCCTTGACCAGGTGTTCAATGACTACTTTTTCAGTGGTCCACTCGAGATTTAGATCTACTTCAGGGTGGATAGCAATTAAACATTAAAGCTGGCATTAGTAAGTTTTTAATTGTGGGTGTTCAATAATCACTTTCAGTATAATGTAGTCTACTTGAGATTTGATCTGCTTCATTCGTGGGACAATTGAGATTTGATCTGCTTCATTCGTGGGACAATTGCTTAAAATGAGTTGTAAAAAATGATGGATAACACATACATCAAGGTGGGCCCACGTTTACCCACTCTAAAAGTAGGTAATACCTAATCCGTTCTCTTTTAGCGCGCCGATTGGGATTGCTTAGAGTGGATCACCACACTCAAGTTTGTTGGCCAGGCAAAGTTATGGCCCCATCATAATATATTTGTTATATCCACACAGTTCATTCATGTTTTCAGATCATTTTAGGGAATGAGCCAAAAAAATGAGGTAGATTAAAGGCTCAGGTAGGCCACATCATAGAAAACAATGTGGATTAAACACCTATCATTGAAAACTTCTTGTGGGCCACGGAAGGTCGGTAAGATCTTATGAACAAACTGGATGGAAAATAAATATCATGGTGGGCCCTATGAAGGTTTCCAAAGGTGGGTGTCACTATCTCCACTGCTTTCCATGGCGTGACCCACTTGAGATTTGGGTGTACCTATTTTTTTACTCATGCCATAAAATAATATATAAGTAATGGACCGACGATTTGTATCATGGTGGGGCCATAGAACTTTAGGACTTCAACGTGCAAGTCATTTTAACGTGCAAATGGAGTCACTTGCTAAAAGGGTGAACTTGCCATTTATAAAAGACTTTTAAAGATATTTTACTATGTAGTGATAAAATATGTTAAAACAAAATACTTACCGCATTCCTGCCTAAGTACCATTAAGCAAGACTTTTAAGGATATTTTTACTATATAGTGTTAAAAGATTTTAAAACAAAATACTTCCCGTATTCTTATGAAAGTATTAAGCAAGGTAGAGAAGTTCAAAAAAAAATAAAAAAATTGTTATTATTATTTTTTTTTTCCGGTGAAATTTCAGATTAAGCACTTAATTTTGAGATTTATCATACCACCAATATCAGAAAAAAAAATATTGAAAATAGCTCAATTTAACAATAAGCATTGAAAATAAGTTTTACCAAACATAC
Source organism: Magnolia sinica (assembly GCF_029962835.1). Taxonomy (NCBI): domain Eukaryota; kingdom Viridiplantae; phylum Streptophyta; class Magnoliopsida; order Magnoliales; family Magnoliaceae; genus Magnolia; species Magnolia sinica. The sequence goes on along the minus strand of NC_080585.1, from coordinate 25,923,410 downwards.
CCCAAGATGAACTCAAAAGGAAGCTGCTTCATAAAGTTCACGGGCAGAAAACTAGGTGGGGTCCTCCATGATGCCATTGAAAAATCCATCTGGTCCACCTGTTTTCCAACCCATGCTTAGGACGTAGGCCCAAAATTAGGTCAGATCCAATGCTAAGAGCCATTCAACAGGAAACAGTGGAATTGAACCCTGTCGTTGAAACATTCCTCACACAATTATATTTGTGCTATCTAGTGAGAATGACTTGACGAATGGTTTGGTGGGATATAAATATCACGGTGGACCTTATGAAGCTTTCAATGGTAGGTATTTTTCCATCCACTTTTTTCTTACCTTGTATCTCGCTTTAGTTTGAAAAGGGTATTCTTCAACTGGGCCATTTTTGTCCTAGCAACATTTTAAAACCTTTAAAAGGCTATAAAGATTACAAGATGAGAAGTAAGGCCAAACATAGGCAAACCCACCCATCATTTTAGTAAAAGTCAATTTGGGAGATGATTAGGTGAGACTAGAAAGATGCAACCCTTACAGTGAGGCTCACCTTGATATATGTAATCTATATCATGCTGTCCATCTATTTTTTCAAATCATTTTAGGGCATTATCTAAAAAATAAAGAGGATCTAATCATTGAGTAGATCATATTATTTGAAACAATGGTGATTAACTATTATTAGTAGATCATATTATTTGAAACAATGGTGATTAACTATTATTAATAGGCTACAAAAGTTCTTAATCAAGTTGATAGTTGTTTTTCCCTTTTATCCAGGTTTATGTGACCTTATCAACATACCTGATGGGAAATGAACACTCTGGAAATGTTAAGGTGGGCCGTTAGATGTTTTTAATGGTGGGGCTTTTAATCACCACTATTTCCTATGGCATATCTAGCTGATAATTGGATTTGCTTTCCTTTTAAGAATAATGTCCTAAAATGATATGAAAAAGTTAATTGAGTGTGGATACAAAATATAGAGCGCGGTTTAAATAGAGGTGGATCCCTAAGAGGTCATTTGGCACTATCGATTTGGGGGATTTCCAATCCTCAGGTTGTTTGGCACCATAAAGTAATTGAGGGTTTGAAATCCAGGCAGGTTCAAATCAAATCCCCTTAAACAGGGGTTTGAAATCCGCATTGAGATCTTGGATTACATCTAAAATCATTTCAAGAGTTGCACGCGTAGCATGTGTGTCCCCATACTATTATTCTATTGGGCACATGGCTCACTAATGATATTCTAAAATAATTAGATTATCAATTGTATTACTATAATTACTTTAATATGATTATCAACAATGTCCAGACACTATCCAAGTAAATCAATGGTTAAAAATTGTTGGTTAGTCACTCAAACATGATCTTGTGTTTGTAGCTCATCCGAGGACTTGGAATTTCATCATTTTTGGGCAAAACATATATTTCAGTGGGCTTATTACAACTATTGTGTCAAATATTACATATATCACTAATTAGAGATATTGAAGTTGATTTAGTAATTAAATTCAAACCTCTATAAATATACCATGCATATCTACTTTTGGATTAAAGTTAACTCCCGACCTGAGGTGCCAAACACAATGGGAGGATTTCAAATCCTCCTGGGGGTTCCAAATCCATGCTCCGAAATAAGCCCTAAGGGCCATTTGGCACCATGGATTGGGGGGGGGATTTGAGGGGATTTCTAATCCCCTTCTTATCTGTCCACATAAATTAAATGGGGGTTTCAAATCCCCCAAAAAGAGGGGGTTTCAAATCCATGCGAGATCTTGGATTACATTTAAAATCATTCCAAGAGTTGCATGTGTAACATGTGTGTCAGCAAACTATTCTTCTATTGGGCACATGGCCAACTAATGATATCCCAAAAAAAATAGATTATCAATTGCATCACTATAATTACTTTAATATGATGATCAACACCATCCAAGCATTATCCATGTAAATCAACGGTTAAAAATTCTTAGTTAGTCACTTGGACATGATCTTGTACTTGTGGTCCATTTGAGACTTGGAATTTAAATATATTTCAGCGAGCTTATTATAACCATTATGTCAAACATTACGTATGTCACTAACGAGAGATATTAAAGTCGATTTAGTAATTAAATTCAAACCCCTATAAATATATCAGGCATTGTTACTTTTCGATTAAAGTTTATTCCCAATTCAGGGCGCCAGACATAACAGGAGGATTTCAAATCCTAGGGTTTCGAATCCACTCCCAAACGGGTCCTAACTGTTAAGGCCAGACCTGAAGAATCAGAATTTTGAATAGGGCAGCATAATGGCCCAACCCAAACAGTTCAAAATCTGGCCGAGACCTACTCTAGACCTGGCCCATTGACAGGCCTACTAACTGTGCGGGCGTTCTTTGATGTATGTGCTTTACATTCACACTGTCTATTTATTTTGACCGCTCATTTTATGGCATGATCCAAAAAATGTGGCAGATCCAAATCGTAGGTGGATCATACTATAGAAAACAATCGTGATTAAATCCCCACTATTAAAGACTTCACGGGGCCACCCAAAATGCTTATTTGCCATCTAACCTATTGATATAGTCACATAGACCTAACTAAAAGACCACACAAATATCAGCTTGATTTAAAACTTTTGTTGCCATGACAAGCTTTTAACAGTTGATTACTAGTGTGTTATGGTCCACCTAAGATTTAGACTTCATTTTTTGGATCATGCTTTAAAATGAGTTTTCAAAATAGATGGACAACATGATCTGATCTAAGGCACATACATCACGTTGTGCCCACCTCGGATCCACCGAAACCTCACCCTAGGGTACATATATCAAGGTGGGCCACACGGTAAAAGCAGCACTGTCCTGGGTGAGTCCAGGGTCTCACCTACTGCTCTTTTATTTTTAGGCTCACATGTTAACATGAACTTCGTGAACTTAGAAAACGGATGCACGTGTTGGATTTCTCACACACTGCGGGGTCTTGTCGCTTCCTGCGGCAGGTGGTTATAAGGAATCGGCGGGCATACTTTCTGGAGAAATTTACTACTGTACGACCCACTTATGGCCAATAACCTTTTTAAGCACTTATTTTTAGCATCCAAGAATAAACCACAGCTGTAGGGACCCTTTATCAATTTCACTCCATTCACTCCCTTAACACTCAAATACAGGCCCAAACTCGTCTCTATCATCCCTATCATCCCTATTCCTTCTTTTCACCTATTTTCTTCGTTAAATTTCTATAGAATTTTCATCCTACTATCACATTACATCTTTCATGTTTTATTATACTTAAAGGCTACTTACACTCGTTTTCTAAAAGGACGTAAATGCATTGATAAACTTAAAATTTTGTAGGCTTTTCTCTGAAGAACGTATTTCACATCAATGCACTCTTATTTTTTTTCTCGAACAAGTATTTCACTAATACAGTGGCTATGGGAGGTAAGGACATTTAAATTCTTAAGAAATTAGCTAGAAGTTTGTGATCAATTTCACACATTGCAAAGTCAACTTTACATGGTTATCCAATAAACTTCAAGAAGTTCGTGGTCAATTTGACGAAGTTTCGCGGTCAATTTCACTTAGTTCTCGGTCGATTTACTAAATTGATCGGTCAACTTCATGCACTACTTGGTCAATTTCATGCATTTTACCGTCAAATTGTAGTGCATTTTTGTAATACGACTGTGAATTTGTAGTGCATTTTTTATAATACAACTGTGAATGTTATATATTGAATACATTTGTTGCTTTCTTTGAAATTGTGAATTTTTTACTACTACGATTCAATTTTTCAATAAGACATTTATTTCACGGTCAATTCCATGCATTTCACAGTTAATTCCCTTCACTTCATGGTCAATTCCATGCGATTCCTCTTCACTTTACGGTCAATTCAATTCATTTCACGGTTAATCCCCTTCACTTCATGGTCAATTCCATACATTTCATGGTCAATTCCCTTCACTTCACGGTCGATTCAATTCATTTCACGGTCAATCCCCTTCACTTCACGGTCAATTCCATGCATTTCACGGTCAATTCCCTTCACTTCACGGTCAATTCAATTCATTTCACGGTCAATCCCTTTCACTTTACGATCAATTCCATGCATTTCACGATCAATTCCCTTCACTTCACAGTTAATTCCCTTCATTTCACGGTCAATCCCCTTCACTTCACGGTCAATTCCCCCTTCACTTCACGGTCAATTCCATGCATTTCATGGTCAATTCCGTTGTTTCCCCTTCAGTTCACGGTCAATTCAATTCCCTTAAGTTCACTCACTTTGCGGTCATTTTCAATCACTTCAAGACCGAGAAGTGAGTGAAATTCATCGCAAAGTGAGTGAACCTGCCCTATAAGTGAGTGAAATTGACCGTGAAGTGAGTGAAAATCATTGCGAACTGAGTGACATACATCCCTGCAATTGAGAACTTTGAAAATTTGACCGATAAGTCGGTCATATTCGAGCTAGTACAATGGTGGATTTCCTACTACTTGGTCAAATCCACCTTATACATGTGAATGCCAAACGAGTTATATCATTATATTTGTTTTCAGGAAATGGCTTCGATAATCATCCTATGCTCATATGGTGAGGAGTTAGTAAGCGAAAATAATCGATACACGTACAAGGGTGGAGACTCGAAAACTACTGTTGTGGGCGTTGACACTACATATGATGAGCTTCTATAAAAAATGTACAGGATTGCGAAGAGTAGACCTTAAGATTACGATATTAGGTTGAAAGCATTGTATCCTTGTGCAAACGAATCAGTCCCTCCAACTCTAATTGAAGATGACGAAGATGTGAGAATGTTTTTGGCAACACAGTTGAAGCATTCAGATCACTACATTCCTTTATTCATCGAGACAATGCAGCGTGTTAATGAGGCAATACTCGAAGACCAGGTAGCTTCCAATGGTTTCGAACATGACGCCCCAGCAGTAGGAAGTTTGGGTGAAGAACATGTCTTGAAATATGAATATATGACATCACCTTCACAAGTTCCTCTAAGCAACACTCCAGTACCCGAGCCGGCTCAGACATCAAACTTCATGACAAGTCAAGTGAGGGCGTCGGTTGACGTGAAGCTTAAAAGTGAATATACGACATCACATTCATTTACAAGAGTAGATTTGCCCTCAATATCCAATGCAAGAAACGTAAGTGGAAGCGACATTTCATTGCCTGAGCAGGCTCAAACATCGGACTTCACCACCGGCCTTCCTATTGTGCCTCTCGAGAATGCTGGTTTCATCAATGCAGACTTGTCATTATATTCATATTCACTTGATGACCTGATTGATATAGCCATTGGCCAAACGTTTAAGGACAAGAGCCGGTGTAAGTATGTTCTAAGCCAATTTGCAATTCGCAACAACTTTCAATACAAGGTCCTGTATTTCACATCTAAGAAATTCACCGTGACTTGTATGGAAGATAAGTGTGATTCGAGGGTACACACATCTAGGGTGAATGATGCAGAGATATTCAAGATTAAGACTTACACGTCCATACATACATGTGGAATGTCATGGATGAAGAGTGATCATCGGCAAGTAAACAGTATGCTAGCCAGTGAACTGGCTATCAATCGCATTGAGCAACGACTGGGATTAAGGTTGAAGGACATTATATTGGCAATACAAAAGAAGTATAATATTTTTATTAGCTATAAGAAGGCAGGACGCGCTAAAGAAATTGCAATCAATCACGTAATGGGGTCTTATGAAGACTCTTACAAAGAACTCCCAATGTACTTGCATGGGTTGAGGATGACGAACTTGGAGATAGTGACTGCCCTGCTTGTGGATCCACAAACGAGGAGGTTCGAGAGATGTTTTGTTGCGCTCGGATAGTGCGTCAGAAGTTTTTGAACATGTCTGCGAAAGATCTTGGCCATTGATGGGACGCATCTAAAAGATAAGTATAAGGGTGTTTTGTTCATTGCAACGGCTTTGGATGGCGACAATCATATCTTTCCAGTTGCTTTTGGTATCAGAGAATCAAAAAACAACAGTAGTTGGAACTGGTTTCTTACCTACCTCAATGGTTTGTTAGGGGATCTACTTGGTCTTGTGATCATATCAGACCACAATAAAGGTCGAATGAAAGAAGTTCCCCAGGTCTTTCAAGCAGCAATCCATGGCTACTGCACCTACCATATATACCGAAACTTTGTGGACACATTTAAAGACAAGTTATTAGAAATCTACTATTGGCAAGCTGTAAAGACTTGTAGGAGGGCTGAATTTGAAAAGTTAATGCATGATATCGAACTTGCCAACCCCCCGGTACATGCATAGCTGAGGAAAATATGGCATGAAAAGTGGGCATCATCGCACTTCTTAGGAAAAAGATTCAATTTAGTCACTACAAACATAACTGAGTGTGTTAATGCTCTATTAAAAAAAGCATGAGAATATCTCGTGAATATGTTAATAGAGACGGTTAGAATGAAAATTCAAGAGATGTTTTATAAGAAAAGAGAATCAGCATCATCATTCGTTGGACCGTTGACACTGTGAGCCGAAAAATAATTAAAGGATCTTATACCGAAGGCACGAGATGTTCGTTGTCATGCAAATTCTGGATAAATACTATATTGTGGGGGAGTACAATGATACTGTCAAGCTAAGTGAGCTTTCATGTACATGTTGCGAGTTTGAAGTAAAGGGATTTACTTGTTTTCATGTTCTTTCAATATGTATAAACTATAACCTTCCTCATTATTCATACTGCTCCCCGTTGTACATGACGAGAAATTATCAGATCACGTATGAAGATTCCGTGTACCCAGTACAGACAAGAGCTAATAAAAAATTTCATTAGGATTCAAGGAGTATTGTGCGAGTATGAAGCCCCCGCTACAAAGGAGGGCAGCTGGAATATAGAAAAAGGCACGAATCCTTTCCCGTGGAGAGGAACAAACAACAAAAAAATACGGACGTTGCAAACAAACAGGGCATAATCATCGGAGTTGCAAATTTCTAATACCTTTGGAATAATGTAATTTGTAGTGCATTTTTTGTAATACAACTGTGAATGTTATAAATTTTTTGTAATACATATGTTGCTTTCTTTGAAGTTGAGAATTTCTTACCACTACGATTCAAATTTCCAATAAGACATTCATTTCACGGTCATGTCGAAGCATTTCATGGTCAATTTCGGTCACTTCACGGTCAGTTCCCTTCACTTCACGGTCAATTCCCTTCACTTCACGGTTAATTCCATGCATTTCACGGTCAATTTTGGCGATTCCCCTTCACTTCATGGTTATTTCCATGCATTTCACGGTTAATTCCGACGATTCTACTTCACTTCACGGTCAATTCCATGTATTTCACGGTCAATTCCCTTCACTTCACGGTCAATTCCATGCATTTCATGGTCAATTCCCTTCACTTCATGGTCAATTCCATGCATTTCAAGGATATTTCCCTTCACTTCATGGTCAATTCCATGCATTTCACAGTCAATTCCGCCGATTCCCCTTCACTTCACGATCAATTCCATGCATTTCACGGTCAATTCCGGCTATTCCCCTTCACTTCACGGTCAATTCCATGCATTTCACGGTCAATTCCCCGATCAATTCAATGCATTTCACGGTCAATTCCCTTCACTTCACGGTCAATACCATGCATTTCATGGTCAATTCCCTTCACTTCATGGTCAATTCCATGCATTTCACGGTCATTTCCCTTCACTTCACGGTCAATTCCATGCATTTCACAGTCAATTCTGGTGATTCCCCTTCACTTCACGGTCAATTCCATGCATTTCACTGTCAATTCCGGCAATTCCCCTTCACTTCATGGTCAATTCCATGCATTTCACGGTCAATTCCATTCACTTCGCAGTCAATTTCCTTCACTTCACGGTCAATTCAATGCATTTCACGGTCAATTCCCTTCACTTCACGGTCAATTCCATGCACTTCACAGTCAATTCAAAATAGGCAATACAAGCGACGCCTATAATTTACATAGTTGAAAATATTGGTGATCACATTAGTAATATTAATACATTGGCGATACTTAGCGATGCATTGCTAATACCTAAAATTTTCGATACTACCAATGTTATCGATATTGTTGCCAGTGTTATCGTTATTGCTGAGCTGGAGATGAAGATATCGGAGATATTTCGATTATAAAGATACGACAGAAGTTGATAAAATAAACTAAACACAAGTGTTGAGGTTATTGCAGCTGCTATTATAAAGGTAAGTACAAAAGGATGTGTATGTGAAGGCATTTGCAAATTCAACATAAAGCTATGCTCTCTTCATAAGTTACAGCTGAAGACATTCAACACTTTAGAATGATTTTAACACTTTGGTTGGTGGCTTCCAAATAGAAATTATAGAAAGAAAAGAAAAGAAAACATTGATGCAATTGCAGGATTGAGAGGTTCTGGAAACTAAAACATACTCCTAAAAACTGATGCATATAAACATTAAGTCTAATGCTATCCAGAGCGGGATTCAACCCTCGGCAGAGACATCATACTCCTATAGAATTCACAACCCTTAACCAACATTTGCATCCAAATGCATGTTCAACGAGATGAAAGTGAATGGAGAACGCTTGTAGACAGACGACTTCACCACCCTCTTAGTTATCCTCTTATATACTGGAATGGAATGCAGTGATTTCTCACATATATCAACGTCTAACGCATCTGAGTGTTGAACCTCCACCTCTCCGTTCCCCTGGTCCCTACCTTCCAATCCTCATCCTCCTCAAACTATTCATTCTCCTTCTCTAACTCCTCCTTCCAAAATCGTGTCTTTTCTATAAGAAACGCCTTTATTTGCTTCTTCAACTCCACCTTACTCTCCTCCAACTCTTTCTTCTCTTTCTTCAATACCTCATTTTTTTATCCTCAGTTCTTCATTCTCCCTTATTAGCATTTCCCTCTCCTTCTCTAAAGCCGCTCTCTCATTCAACTCTTCCTTCTCTAACTTCAAGACTTCTTTCTCTTTTAGCATTAGTTCCAACTCTTTGAGTACTACTCTCTCCATCTCCATCGATTCTTCTCTCTCTTTTAGCTTGCGTTCCCTCTCATCGATTTGTTTTTTTTCTAGCTTCAACTCTTCCCTATCTCTCTCCAACTGAATCATCTCCGCCTCTATTTCCTCCTTATCCCCCCTCGACTCCTCAGTCAATTGCAATCTCGCTCCCTCTCCCTCATCACCACCCTTTTCCTCTCCCCCTTCTTCTCCCTCTCCCTATCCCTCTCTCTCTTCCATATCTTCATCATTTTCATCTTTAATGCCCTACAAAATGAAGCAATGTATGTATCAATTATATAACATATCAAAGTAAATATAAAATATCAACATAAATGAAGACTTTTATGACATCTTACGTCAAATCTATCACGGACTAAACAAATGACTTCTGTCTCCAGCTCCTCAATGGTAGACTCTAATATAAGAATTATCTCAGTTTGCAAGAGAACATCTTCATGTTCATGTACAGAAACATATATATAGTTTAATGAGTGACCACTTAGCATCATAGAAATTGACTTACATCTTCACTCTCCAGTATTTTATGAATCTTCTTATACCTCCAACCAATCTTCTTATACCTCCAACCATTCCATCCCCAATATTGTATGAATCTTGAAAGTTGGGAGGGAACGTATGAAATGATACATTCTTGGAGAGCCGGTACTCTCTCAAGGGCCTAAATCTGTTACAATGAAATGACAAGATGATCTTAAATAAATATAATTTCGTATAAACTATAAATTAAAATATGCAAGGAAATAATCCTTACTGGTAGGGGAAATATGCAACCGGTAACATTTTACTGAAGCTCATGTGATGCCATCAAGGTACTCTCGATCCCTTTAGTCATCGTATGGAAGGCCAAACTACTCCAAGGGTAGATATTAAAGTCTTCTAACAAGTCCACAAGGTCGATAAAGTCTGTACAATACATAATATTCATGTCAGTTCCCCTAACAAACCACTCTACACATGATATTAGGGCTACCTTCATGACATCTTCGTGCTTATATGTATCAACTATCCTATTGAACATCTCTTGTACATGTTTCTTTAGGATATGATATTCATTGAAGTATTTCTCTCTTATTGACTTCTTCGAACGATGGATATTGGGTATGGAGAGGTCACCAGTCTTCAACCCTGTTATTAGGGTGAAGTCTATCTCGTAAAATTTTACACAGTTCCTTTGTATCTCGAATACAAGATTGCCTATATCTCTCTTAATAAGTGAGTGAAACAATGCTCTTATAAACCTAAATGATGGAATGTGCAATAAAAATGAGAATGAGTCTGCCTAAATATATTTAATCTACTATTATTCTTCTTCAAACTACTCTTCACGCTATCAAACTACTATGTCAAAGAACATCTGCATGATGGGGGGGGCGACTTGCCAAATCTCTTATGCAAGGGTTTGTCATCTGCAAGGATGAATTCAAAATTATACCAACAATAATATTCAATATTTAACGAAATATAATGTGAAAGTTGACTTGTTGTGGTGAAAAATCATAAGGTATGATGTGAGTTTGCCAAGTCGGCGGTTAGTTTTTGGCGAATTTCAAATGAAAGTACAAGACTTATAATACTTATATGTCAACATCAAGTAGTTATTGGTCATTTCGACGAATTTCATGTCAAAGTGGTCAACTCATATATGACATTCAATAAGTCTGCGGCCAATTTCACTTAGTTATCAGTCAATTTTTTGAGTTATATGTTGCATTTTGGCTTGAGAACGTCGTGAAATTGACCGTGAGTGAATTTGACTGAGGATTGAAAATGACCGTGAAGTGAAGGGAATTGACCGTGAAATGCATGAAATTGACTGTGAAGTGAAGGGAATTGTGCGTGAAATGAGCGGAATTGATCGTGAAGTGAAGGGGATTGTCTGTGAAATGCATGGAATTGACCGTGAAGTGAAGGGGAATTGCCAGAAATGACTATGAAATGCATCGAATTGACTGTGAAGTGAATGGAAATGATCGTGAAATGAATGAAAATGACCGTGAAGTGAAGCAAAGCGAATTGATCGTCAAATGCATGGAAATGACCGTGAAGTGAAGGGGATTGACCGTGAAATGCATGGAATTGACCGTGAAGTGAAGGGGAATCGCCGGAATTGACCATGAAATGCATGGAATTAACCGTGAAGTGAAGGGAATTGATTGTAAAATGAATGGAAATGACTGTAAAGTGAAGGGAATTGACCATGAAATGCATGGAATTGACTGTGAAATGAAGGGAATTGATCGTGAAATGAATGAAAATGACTGTGAAGTGAAGGGAATTGACCGTGAAGTGAGTTATATGTTTCTTGCAGTTGTGAGTCGAATTTCACTTAGTCTTTTGTCAATTCCATTCACTTTGTGGTCATTTTAAGTCAGTTCACAGTCATTTTAAGTCAGTTCACGGTCAATTTAACTTAATTTACGGTCATTTTAACTCAGTTCACAGTTATTTTAGCTCAGTTTACAGTCATTTTAGCTCAGTTCACGGTCATTTTAGCTCAGTTCACGGTCATTTTAACTCAGTTCACGGTCCTCATCAATAACTCAGTGGGTCCTCGGTCTATTAACTCAGTCGGTGCTCGGTCTCTTTCACTCGGTCTTCGTTTAGTTTCACATCTCATTTCGTTATTTGTTTCAAAAACCCTCAATGTGGGCCATTTAAGCAGTGAATTTGCTCATTTATCAGGACATGCCATATCATTCAGTATTTTAAAAAAAATGGATTATGGACTGTGCGCATATATAGTATAATATATAGTGAGGTCCACAAAAGAAAGCAGGGATTTGAATATACTTGCCGTTCAAAGTTTCTTAGATGGGGGGACCATTTTCGTCCTATCTTAGGTTCACAAAAGTTGAAAATGACGCGTGTGGGGTGTGTATTCTCGACTCGATAAATGTATAACGAAAATGGGGCTTTTACTCTTAGGGTGGACAGTCAAAAAAGAGGAAAGAAGAAAGTAGTTAAGGGAGGATTTTACTGCTACGGTGGACAGTCATAGAAGGAGAGAAGTAATTAGAAAATGAGATTTTTTGGCTAGGATGAAGGATCAGGGAGAGGAAAGAAGAAAAAACCAAAATTTAGAAGGAGATGCGACTGGTAGCGTTTGAAGGTACGTCTAGTAAAAGCAGGGGCATTTTCAACCTGTGAAAAGCTGTCCGTACAGCTGGGGCTTATTCTCGGAAGCTAAAAATAAGTGGGCTTAAAAAGGTTCGTGGGCCATAAGTGGGTCATACAGTAGGAAAAAACACGTTTGGATCCTTTCTTTTTGTCTGCACTCTGCATTAGGGCTGTACATCGAGCCGAGTCGAGTCGAGGTGGGCCAAGCTCGGCTTGGCTCGTCCATGCCATACTCGAGTTCGAGCTCGAGCTTGAGCTCGCCCTCGAGCTCAACATTGAAGCTTGGCTTGTTTGCCAAAGCTTTCGAGTCGAGTTCGAGTTGAGCTAGTGGTTCGAGTCGAGTCGAGTTTATCTTGAGTCAGTAGGGTAGAGAAAGAAAAAGAGAGAATGGGGAGGGGTAGGATCGGGTAGGGTTTTTTAGTAAAAACTTTTAAGTTTTAACATCTTTTTCTTAACTTAAATATATATATTATATATATTTAATATTAATATAATACATATAATATATATTATTAAAATATATTACTCGAGCCGAGTCGAGCTCGAGCTCGAGCTTCGAGTCGAGTTGAGTTCGAGTCAAGTCGAGTTGAAATACACCATGGTCGAACTTGGCTTGAACTCAACTCGAGCTTTAGTAAATAAGCTTGACTCGCCTTGAGTTGGCCTTTCAAGTCGAGTCAATCCGAGCTGAATCGAGCTGAGTTGAGCAAGCTTTTCAAGCTAGCTTGACTCGTGTACAGCCCTACTCTGCACTCTTGTATTAAGGCTTGTTTGGGAGTGTGAATTTGCAATCATACCCGCGTGTTTGGGATCCTAGAGTGTGAATCAACTTTAATCCAAAGGCACCTATCCATGGTATATTTACATGGGTTTGAATTTAATTACTAATTCAACTTTAATATCTCTAATTAGCCAGCTATGTAATTTTTGACATAATGGTTGTGATAAGCTCGCTGAAATATATGCTTTGCTCGAAAATGATGAAATTCCAAGTCTCGGATGGGCCACAAGCACAAGATCATATCTGAGTGACTAACCAACAATTTAAAAATCGTTGATTTACATGGACAATGTTTGGACGATGCTAGACAATGTTTGGACGTTGCTGATTTACATGGATAATGTTTGGACAGTGCTGATCATCATTAATGGGCCATGTGCCCAATAAAATAATAGTGTATAGTAACACACGTTACACTTGCAATTATTGAAATGAGTATAAGTGTAATCCAAGCTCTCACTGTCTATTACAAACCCCCCTCAAAGAAGGGATTGGAAACCGAATTTGATATCCCCCCTTACTTCAATCCACAGTGCCAAAGGACCCCTTGGAACTTGGGAAGAGAGTTAGGAAAAAGGGCGCGGATCAGGTACTAACCCCACTGGCACCAAGCTAGAGACGGACGTTCCCAACCTTGATTTATATGTTTTATTCACATTCTCTGTCCACTATGAAAAGATACTTTTAAACCATAGCCTAAAAAGTAAGTAGATTAAGCAGGGGTGATTCATATTGTTGAAAACTTCGTAGGACTCGCTGTGAGTATGATTTGCCATCCAAACTATTCATAAGGCTATATAGACCTGTATGAAGTGAAAAATAAATATAGTTTAGGGTTTAGGGTCTTGATCCAAAATTTCTGTGATCCCACATACCTAAAAAGTTTCCAACCGTAAACTTTCAATCCCCATTTCTATGGTGTGGTTCACTTGAGCCTACAATTTGATTATGTTCATGTCTTAAAATTATTTTTAAAAATGAATTGATGACACGGATAAAACATAAACATCAATTTGGGCGAACGGCTGACAGGAACGTCCGTCCCCAAGGGGAATCTGCGACCAAAGAAGTCAGATTCTCAGGCACGAGTGGTAGCCATTTGATGGCATATCAAATCGCGAGCCGAATAAAAATCGTTTTTCAACCTTCTCCACTGAACCACCAGAGTCCGACTCATTCCACCGCTGAAAGATAAAACCCAGGAAAAGAAATTTCCATTCATTTTCTTCTCCACGGACTCTCAAAGTCCCTTCAACTTGCAATCCAAAACAACTCCATTTCTCTCTCCCGCCAAAAAGAAAAAGAAGAAAAAAGAGAGAAAATCCAATGCCAGATCTCTCGTTTTGAAATTGATTCCGTTCTCTTTTACTAACTAGTTGAATTTCGCTGATTCAAGAGAAAGATCGTAGATCCGATTAAATTCAACGACCGATCGTATTTTCACGAAGGCTAGTTGTTGAAAATCGGAAATCGGATGCGAGAAACCGTTTATGGGCTGCTAGATGATCTGATGCGAAATCCTCTGCAAACGCCCTAAAACAGCATATCTTATGTAAAAATCGCTCTTAACTTGCGAATTCTTGCTCGATCTTAGCCATAAATCGACCAAATCAGCTGCAAATGCTTCAAAACAAGTTGCTGAAAATCTGAAATCGCAGGTGAGAAACCTTTTCTCTGCTGCTAGATCTAAGATCTGAATTGAAACCCTCTGCAAAACGCCATAAAACAGCAATCTTCTGCAAAAATGGCCCTTGCGAAATCTTGCTCGATTTCGGCGATAAATTGGCCAAAATTAGCTGCAAATGCATCAAAACAAGTTGCTGAAAATCTGAAGTCGCAAGTGACAAACCGTTTCTCTGCTGGTGGATCTAAGATCTGATGCGAAATCCTCTGCAGAACGCCCGAAAACAGCTAATCTTCCGCAAATTCGCCCTTAACTTACAAAATCTTGCTCGATTTCGGCCATAAATCGGTCAAATCAGCTGCAATGCATTCAAACAGTTTTTCTAGCCAGAGTCTTTCAAAAACATTCGAAGATTCCTGTTTTAAATCTCATTTATTTCAGTTTCTGAAGAAGAAAAGTCATTTTCCTTTTCTCTCCGAGCCTTTAAGAAAATGATTTTTTAAATCCGGAAGAAAAAGACAAAAGATGATAAGATTCTCCCGGTAAAAAAAAAAAAACCCCCGCAAAAAAGGCTATAAACCAGTGCTTACAATAATAAATTACGAGATTATTTTACTGAATCTTCTCTCTCTCTCCTTCGATCTTATCTGGTCTTGTTTTCTAGGAAAAGGGTTTTTTCAACGTTTGAGGGGCTACTGGACGAAAAGGGCCCTTTATCTTTTGGTTCTTTTTGGCATAAATTTCCAAAACCGGTGAATTTATTAAAGAAAGACGTGTGATGTTGGCCGGGGTTGTTGGGAGGGTTCTTGGTAAAAAAGATCAGTAAGTGGGAATTCGTCTTTGGTTTCATTTTATAAAAGGGTAGGTGCTCTCTCTCTCTCTCTCTCTCTCTCTCTCTCTCTCTCTCTCTGTGCATGTGTTTATAAAGGGTTTTTGGGATAGCTGGTGTTGAAGGAAAGGAGGGAAGATGGGGACTTGTCCAAGGCTTGCGAGGCGGGCTTTGGAGACCAATACGCCCGTCATGGTTCAGGTATTGCTATCGTTGTTGGCCTATTGCTTCCATTGTAATATTTTGAGTTGTTATGGAAAATCTAAAATATTTGGGATTGCTTGGATTCGGCATGGAATGGATATTTTCGTGGAACCGATAGTTTCTGTTGCAAATTTCGGTTTTGGCGTCCTGAATAACTAATGGTTTTTCTGCCTTTCAAGCCCCAAATCAATATATGTTATGTTTCACGTCCCCCTAACTGACACATGATGTATATTAATTTGTGCTGAAAGCAGCCATCCCTCCTGTCCTAGCAAGGGGCATCTGAGGGTGCCCTCAATGGCCATGTCTTGTTTCATTATTTGTTTTGGGTCCCAAATTGGGATTTGGGCATGTTCTGTTTTTTCCTTTTCTTTTTCTTTCAAAATTTGAATTTGATGAACAGCGCACCCATTCAAATTTGGAATTAGAAAGGGGGTTTTCTTCACTAAATCATCTGTAGAGGTGAACCATTATTGCTTGAGGTTTGGGGTGGAAAGCAACATACTGCCAAGCAACTGGACGTGGTCTTATATACTAGTTACCTATAGATGCATGGTTTGTGTTATAATTAGTACATATTACTGTGGTTGTTTCTGCAGATACAAGAACTGCTTCGTGGAGAAAAAGATGCGATTTCGCTGGCACAGGTCTGATCACATTACACTTCCCTGTTATCATGCTGTCTTCTTGTTGCTAGAGTTTGCTCCACTTCCTGTTGCTAGAGTTCCTATACCATCCTTAACTCAAGGGACAGAATCAACATTTTCATGCCTAATCTCATTTCACATTAGTCGTGCATCCTTCTGTTTCTTAAGAGATCCAAGCGTCCTCACTGAACCTCACTATTTTGGAATTGCTGGAACTCAGTCTATCTTTCCTGATGCATCCCAAAAAAGTCCATCTTCCATGAATCTGAGGACGAATCAGTTTTCATTCCTTCCTATAGTCGTAAGTCATTGCTATTGTGGCTTTTTTCCCCATTGGTCCTTGGTCGCTATTAGTAAAAAGAACATTCCCTCAACGAATTATCACAAGCTAGTTTCACTATTGGGATTTGCAACTGTTCTGGCTCAGGCCACGTTTGGATTGTTTCATTTTATCTTTCCTTATACTTGCAACCTATATTTGGTTTCTATTAATCATGTCATTTGTGCTGTCACAAAACACATTTTTAGATGGACAAGCCATGATTGGATGGGTCATCAAATAGGTTATTACTTGAAGGCTATTAAGGAGGTCTCATATTCTTATTACAAATTATGACTGAGATTAATGGTTGCATGCGAAGCAGTTCCATATGCTGTGTATTTGTTAGCATAGCCTGCTCTATATTCATGTCTTTGAACACGTTTCTCTGAGCATTTTAACTCCGGCTTGTTTTTTGATAGTGTACTGTGATGTAGGTATGTGTTCCATGGTATTCTTTCCCTTAAAGGGCAGTCTTTCTTGGATTCTACTGTCCATTGAATGCATTTCATTTGTTCATGGTGCGGTGATGTAGGGTGTTGTTTACTGGCAACCACCTGAAAAGGCTCTGGACAAGGTCAAGGAATCTGTATGGCAGCCTTCAACCAGTCGTTATGGTGCTGATGAAGGTCTTCCAGAGCTTCGGGAGGCTTTGATTGAAAAGGTAATCTTCCCCAATTGTAGGACTTTGTTGGGATGAATATTGTAATAAATCTGTCAGCTTTCGATACTTGCGAACATTTTATGATGAATGGACTTAAGATGTTGCATGGAAGGAGCTCCAGAAAGTCCCACTCTTCAGAACTTGTCAAGAAACTATATACTACACCAGACTGCAAGGGTATTTGGTTATTTTCTTGAAGTGTCTTTACTGTAGTTTGTGCTTTACCTTTTCCTTCCTTTTTTGAATGGCATCCTCTTGTGTTTTTGTACATGTTTTGCAATCCCTTATCCATATCAACTGTCTTGATGTGGTGAAAAATCCATACACCACTAGGCCCCATGGGATGGTTGGAAGTCTACTCTCTCCATAATTATAGATGGTGAAGAATCTCCATCTCTAAAATTCTTTGATCACTCTTCCTAATATCCATAAACAGCCATGGGGTGAATTCTCCAGAGGAGACCCCCCCTCATAGGGGAGGGTTCCAATAAATAGGTTCTTAGTAACTTCATTGAACAACAATCATCATTCCCCCAAGGACATAGTAGAGAGAATTCTAGACACCTCCATAGAAGGAGCAATGAAACATGTATGATTTGCCACATTGTAATTATAATCACAAATAGATTCAAGACAGCTGAGCCAACTTGGTTTTAGATGTCATGGATGTCCTCTTTTTTCTCATAGGAGTAGCCTTGATAGGTAATAAGATGAGGGAAAGCATATGTATTGAATGCCAAGAACTGCAATGGTCAGGAGTGTGTTGGCTCAAGTTGAAGGCTATAAAAGGGGCAAGTGAAAGCCCAAAATGATGTGGGTGGAGGTGGTAAGAAAAAGATTGGATGACCTATGGTTCAACTAAAGATATGTGACGGGATGGATGAGAAAGAAAATAAGAAGAGAAGAAGAACCGGTTTTTGCACAGACCACACATTCAAAGGGGTTGAATTTATAGAGTTTTCTCCCTTTGCAAGAGAATGCTTTCTCCCTAAACTCATACTTTTTTTCTTAATTATTATTTAAGCTTCCTTGCTCGATGGGATTTATAAACACACAAACACAAACTTAAACGTTCTAAATTAAGAAAAGAATCTAAGCATACCACACATTTTTGGACCTCTATCCTTTCTTTTTCTTTTTCTTTTTGGTAAAATAACTCAAATTTTATTAAAAAAAGAAGGCAACACGTATATACGTTAAGATAAATGGATAAGCATTCCCAACACAAAGCTCGGATGTTCGAAACATTGTAACATTGTGATGCAAGACAACTAGCCACTTGCTCTAAAAGCTCAAATTGATAGAGCATGGCGAATCAATCCATTTATCTCATAGTCTAGGCCCCACATCCCATGGGTTAGGACCTCGGCCGAACCCCCTTCGTGGGCCCCACTTCACATGGGTTCTGCCTTACACTAGCCACCTGGGTCACACGCGTGGGGCTTGTCTCACACTAGCCACCCATCTCACACGAGCTGCCCACCCCGAGTGTGCCTCTGCATCCCACATGCCACTTACTCGAGCTCGGTGTGAAAATGCTCCTGCATTAATCACCCTCTGTGGGGAGTCTCGAACACGAGACCTCTTGGTCTAATACCACTTTGATGTAAGACAACTAGCCACTTGCTCTAAAAGCTTGGACTGATAGAGCATGGAGAATCAATCCTTTTATCTCATATCCCAAGTGCCACATCCCATGGGTTAGGACCTCAGCTGAACCCCCTAATGGGCCTCACTTTATATGGGTTCCGCCTTACATGAGCCACCCGCTTCACGGGTGGGGCCCGCCTCACATAGGCCGCCCACCCCAAGTGTATCCCTGCATCCCACAAGCCACCCCACTCGTGCCTAGTGTGAAAATGCCCCTGCATTGGCTATGACATTGATGTCTAGTAATATGGCTAAAAGGGACACTGGTCCGATGGAGCAAAACCCTAATTGTATTGACAGAAAAGCACCAAATAGAGCTAGACAATGAAACAATAATGTTAAAAGAGCGTCCTTCTAAATATCTTTGAAAGATAATGAAAGTTCATTAGAAAAAAAAAAAAGAAAAAAGCCAAAGAAGATATAAGGCTAGATTACACGAATGAAGACCGATGCAAAGAGGAAAGGTCACACTCAAGGTATTCCAAAACAGTTACATAATGGTCGTAATGGCATTTTTGTAACAGTAATGGTGGTAACCATTATGCATTATGGGGTCATGAAGCCATTACGGAAAAATTGACCTGTAGCGGTGCTGTAGTGGTTGTAAGTTGTAATAGTCTGTTATGACTTATGAGGCTGAAATAGTTTTTTTTCTTTTAAAAAATAACAATAAAAATAAAGAGATTTGTAATGGTTGTTACTAGGGCTGTAAAGGCCATTACAATCTGTATTGTAATGGTAACACCTATAGTTGTTACAGCCACTGTTATCGTTATGGAATACCTTGGGTACACTCGTTAAGGGCTTTTATGCTCGAGGCCTCGTCCAATACATATAACTTTGACCTTCCATAAACCTCTAACACCGACCCACTTTGATTCTGGAAGCATTGATTATTCCCCTCTCCTTCCATATCACCCTTTCCTTTTTTTCAACCCCACCACCAGGCCCCATGCCAAGCTAGAAATAGGTGTTCAATGGACCTTGACAGCATCCACAACACTTTGGAAGCTTTAAAGAATCTCACCCGCACCTCTTTAGCAAAGGAGCAAAATGGATAAATAGACGATTAATCAACTCTATACTCTACATGCACATTGCACAAATATGGGGTATCACCATCTTCCTCTTGAAGGTTATCTATAGTGAGCACCTTATTCCTACTCACCAACCAAGGAAAAGCCACAATGTTATGAGGGGCGCTATAATACCAAACTTGAGAAGTCTGACCAATGCTCTCCTCAGAGAAAGACCGTTGAATAAACTTGAAGAAAGACCGATCTGAAGACTGAACCGACTTTTCTTTGGTTCACACCAACGCGTCCCTCTCATTTAAAGAAGGACAATGATGTTGAAGGTGCACCAAGAGCTGAATGAACTCGTCCGCTTCCTCATCTATCAATTTCCTCTGGCATGGAGGAGACCAAACCACTGCATCCTCAGAAAGCAAGAATCAATGAGTAATTGAAAATTTGCTTTTTAGGATAATCTTGCTAGCCTCAGAAACTCTTCATGGAGCGTCTTTTCTTCAATCCACAAGTCCTCCCAAAAACGAATCATCTTCATGTCACCTAATGAAAACCCGATCCACTCCTTAAACTTGGTTGCCAACCTAGCAACCACCTTCCACACCACTGAAGCCCTATATAAGGATGATTGTTTTGTCCACCACCCTTCCTTAATCCCATATTTCCTAGTGATCACTTTTCTCATTAAGCTATCTTCTTCTACTAAACCTCCGGAACCACTTGCCCAACAATGCAAAATTCATGCGTTATCACTTCTCTCCATAAGCTATCTTCTTCTATTGAATCCCCACAACCACTTGTCCAACAATGCAAGATTCATTTACTAAAACTTCCTTATACCTTCTCCCCCTTCTTCTTATGGTTTAAACATCTCTTCCCACTTAATCAAGTGAATTTTATTTATCCTTTGCGTGTTGCCACAAAAAATCTCGTCTCAATTTCTCCAACCTTTCTAAAATAGCTTTTGGATGCCTCAAAAGAGAAAAAGTAAAGAGGCAAATTTGATGTGACTGCTTTGATTAGCATTAATCCATCTCTCAATGAAAGATGCGACTATTCCACCTTGACAATTTCTTTTCAACCCATTCGATAACCTTATCCCACAAATGCTTCATAGGTTTGCCAATGTATAAAGGAAGGCTTGGTTAAGATGATGGAAATGACTCAATGTGACACCCAAACACATCCAATTAGAGGTGTACACGAGTTGGACCGAGTTGAGCTTGGCACAACTCGACTCGGCTCGGCCACTAGCTGACCCCAGCTCGAACTCGGCTCGGTTCTCGAGCCTGACTGGCCAGCTCGACTTGGTTCAGTCAGCAGCTCAGGCCAGTTCGAGCCAAGTTCGAGCCCCCGCGGCATTTTCTCAAACACATGGAGTGCACCTTCAATTTCTCACGGAATGTAAAACAGCAACATCGGTTCACAGGTATTTCATCAAACATTTAGTAGGCAACATAAAAATCAAGATGCAAAGGTATT
Organism: Magnolia sinica; assembly: GCF_029962835.1. Classification (NCBI taxonomy): domain Eukaryota; kingdom Viridiplantae; phylum Streptophyta; class Magnoliopsida; order Magnoliales; family Magnoliaceae; genus Magnolia; species Magnolia sinica. The sequence goes on along the minus strand of NC_080585.1, from coordinate 25,902,029 downwards.
TGTTTCATATTCATACCTTCCTCGCCACCGGCGGACATTTCGTTGAGTCATTTCATCAAACACTTGCTGAGCAACATCAATATCAAAATAACCGAGTCACCGAACTAGTTTGATCCGAGTTCGATTTGAGTTGGGGTTCGATTCGAGTCGAGTCGAGCTCGGGCAAGCTCGAACTCAACTCAAAATTTTTTCAAGCTTAAAAAATCAGCTCGACTCGGCTCGAAGTCAGTTTCGAACCAAGGCAAATCAAGCTTTTTCAAGTCAAGTTGAGCCAGCTAACCGAGCTAACTCGGTTCGTGTACAACTCTACATCCAATAACCTTGCCACATCCTCCTTGGACATGCGAACCGCCAACATCTCACTTTTTAGGATATTAACCTTCTATCCCGAAACCATTTCAAAATATATCATGGTTTTCCTCAAATTATTCACCTTCTCTTCTACTCCATAACAGAAAGGATGGTATCATTGGCGAACTTGAGGTGAGAGATCTGCAACTTTGCATTCTCCACCATGAACCTGCTAATAAGACCAACAGAAAGACCTTTATCCAAGAACTTGCTGAGCGCTTCTTCTGCTACGACCACAAATAAGAAGGGCCAAATCAGGTCCCTTAGCCGGAGACAGCTCGTGGCCTTGAAGAAACCTTTTGGAGACCCATTAACCAATACTGAAAATTTGATTGACCGAATACATTCTAGATTCCACTTCCTCCATCTCCGCCTGTATCCCAAATGGTCCAGTATATAATTGAGAAAATCCCAATCGACATGGTCGTATGCTTTTTCAAATGTCAAGGTTGCTTGTGATGTGAATTGATGCATTCATGGGCTATTAATGCACTATCCAAGATGTCTTCTGGCAACAATCACACCTTGAACATTAGAAATTACTTTGCTTAGAACTAAAACAAATCTGGACGCTAAGATTTTAGCTAGGATTTTGTAAGGTCCTCTGATAAGGGCTGATAAGCAGGCCACTGACTGAATATTGGAACAGTTCTGGTCTATATGATTGAAATGTAGTTTTCCTACCATTTGCCTCTCAAATCAACCAACAAAGACTAAGGCATGATGTGTCTGCTTCCTTGCCTAATAAATTAACCATTTACCTGTGGTTCCCAGTTATTGCTAGAAAATGAATTTGAGAATCTTTGACTTAAAGGGGATTTCCACCAGCCCCTGCCCATCTCAGATTTATTACCTAAGAGAACATAACTAAAAACAGACCATTGTTGAATTGTTGTGAAAGTAGTTCCTTTACTTTCCATGCTAAAACCTTTGACAAAACCTTCTTCTATTGTTCTGCCCATCGATCTGCTCAATTCCTCAGAGAATAGTGGAAGGAAAATGAAACAGGTCTCCTCATCCCAGATACACACACAACAAAGAAACAAACAGACATCTGAACAAGCTTTTTGCATGACTGCATCCATTCATTTTGGGATTTGCAAAATTGACTATAGCATAATATTAGTCAGAGAAATATTATGGAATTGAGATGTTAGTCATGTTTATATCCTTTTACAGGAATCGTTGCATCAGAATTTCTGGAACATGCATTAGCAAAGTGAAAATTAAGAACTTTCTGAAAATCAGCATTTTAGATTATATGAGATATTTCTCCTTTTATTTCTAATTAATCCGTTTGATTTTGCAGTTACGTCGGGAGAATAATCTGCACAAATCTTCAGTCATGGTCACTGCTGGTGCAAATCAGGTGACTGACCCTGTGCTGTCATAAAAACTTGCATTATGAACTCTTTACATACACTCTGGAAAGGTTAAGAGTTGATTGAAAACGCACCTTGCATTGACCTGCTAATTTTAAAGATGGTTTCCTTCTTGTTTTTCCATTGTTATCCATTGATGCAACAAATGCATAATATTCTTGTCCAAAGTTCTGGATACAGTTACTATGAGAAAGGTTCCTCCTGCAGCATTCACTTTCACGCAGAATGCCCAAAACATCTATTAAAAAAGTCAAATCAAAGTGTGAGCTCTGGTTTAGAACATGATAGCTTCATCATCAAATGGAATGAGGTTCTCAAAAGCAGTAAGGTGGGAAATGAGGCATAGCTTCAAGGTTTTGAGGGGTAAACCTTTAAATTCAATAGTTGAAGGTCTGCTGACAGATAGAAGTGGTGTAAATTATGACAATAAAAATTTGGGAATTTCTAAAAAATATTGAGAATTAAACAATTAATCTCATTCACTCAGTTACTACTTAATCTGCATTTTTTTTTTTTCTCGATCTATCTCCTTCAATTGTGTCTGTGATTTTAGTTTTTGGATAGGTATTTGCATAGGTAATATTGAAGTGAAAAGCTTGAAATTATTTTCCATTCGGGAGTAAGATTTCTCTTCATCATATTGGTAGTGTGAAGTAGATCGGCCAACCCACTGTATAATCATAGGCATAATAAATGATAGGGTTGCCACTGGCCGGATTTTGAGATTTAAAAACTCATAGATGGCTAGAGAAACCATTAAGTCATTTTTCAAGTGGAAATGGTTGAAGATTGAATAATTTTAACCCCCCAAAAATGCTCTTCCCCAAGAGCTGGATAAGGGTCTCGGTGAGGGAGAAGGAATGGATTAGGGTAGGTTCTTTGCCTACATGTACAAGCAGTCTCTATTTATCCTTGAAATTGGATTTTCAGCAATGTGCAAAGAAACAAAAGAAACAAAAATATTGGGAGCTTTTGAGCTAAGGGACACATTACACATTCAATATGGTTATATATATATTGGGGGCAGAGTGGGGACTGTCCTCCCAGTGGATTACTTCCAACATGTCAAGTGTTTGTGACATCCAATCCTCCTAATAGGTTGGCCCCACCATGTAGATCATCTAGTGCAAAAATCAGCCCTATCCAATCATCAAGTGAGCCACACCATAGAAAACAGTGTATAGCCATTGATGAATGGAAAAATACAAGTTTGGTCCACTTGGTCAGTGGATGGGGCTGATTTTTGCAAGAAGTGTTCCTCATGGTGGGGTCAGTCTATTGAACGGATTGGATGCCCCATGCACTTATCGGGTTAGAAGTTATCCGCTGGGTGAACCATAACCTATTGTCCAACCGGTTGGACTTGAGACCTTGTGTGTGTGCGCGCGTGTGTGTGTACATACAAACATATGTATGTGTATGTGTGTATGTATGTATATATACTATACATACATACGTGTGTGTGTGTGTGTGTGTGTGTAATTTGTGGACGGGCGTGGAAATTGGATTTCTGTGTTGTAAGGGAAACCCCAAAGAGCACCTTGTGGTGCATAAATTCAATTTTCGTGCTCCTGAGGTTGCAAAACTGAAAAGGGGTGTATGCCCATCTGTGGCAGCTGGGTTCTACACCTTTCATGTTTTTATTGTGTAGGCTAGTACAGATCCTAGGGGAGTTTCGGGCTCGAAAATTGGGTCTTGGGTGAGGGTTTAGACTATGATTCGATGTTATGCAAGGGGTGCTTTGATTTGAAATTAATCCCTGCAAGTAAGAGTTTCAATTTTCAAGTTAAAACCCTCACAGCTTAGCCTGTTGGATTAGATGATTTGGAATGCCTGTGCTTATGTGCAGTGTTACAGGTAATTGAGTTAATAACTTTGAGAAATGCTCCAGTGCTCTCAGAGCACTATATGCTATAGTGCCCGTGGTTGCATTGGGACACTTGGACAGTCCAATCCATTGATCTAGACTACAGGTTAGGTCCAGTGCACATTTCATGGGCTACCATGAAAACAACATGCCAATTTGACAACTATTAACCATTTGATCAATGTTCTTTAATGTGGACTGTCAAGATCATTTACACAAAGATATGTCCAATCAACAATTTGATCTAGACTACAGGTTAGGTCCAGTGCACATTTCATGGACTACCATGAAAACAACACCCCAATTTGACAACTATTAACCATTTGATCAATGTTCTTTGCTATGGACGGTCAAGATCATTTACACAAAGATATGTCCAATCAACAATTTGATCCATCTATTTGTTAGGGCCTATCATGGATTGCTTATGATTCTAAAAAATCACTTTTGTTAGGTAAATGTAACCATCCCCATCCATGGCTTGGAAAAAAAGGATGGCTGTAGAAAATAAGGCCAAATCAAGGACGGTTGGATAATCCAAGCAGAGTGATTTTTGTGTGGTAGCCTGTGAAATGTGGTCTGTACTTTATCGACAGATCAAGTTGATCGATTGGGTTTAGGGTTCCATTGCAACCAGGAGCACTGTAACTTATAGTGCTCTGAGAGCACTGGAGCATATCTCAATAACTTTTAACTATTGAACATAAAAGTTCCAACAGAAAAGAAAACTAAGAACCAATGCTATTTCATGGGTCATTGGTTAGTGTAATGGCAAGTACTTTAATGTTTGATATTTCTGGAATTCAATACGCCAATACTTGTTTGATATTTCTGGAATTTAAACAGGCTCTTTGATCTGACTTACAGGCATTTGTGAATCTTGCTCTTACACTATGTGACCCTGGGGATTCGGTTGTTATGTTTGCACCATACTACTTCAATTCATACATGTCCTTCCAGATGACAGGCATCACTAACATATTGGTGGGTCCTGCCAATCCCAAGACACTTCAGCCAGATGCTGGTGAGAAGCTTCTTATGCTACCATTTAATTTGCATTTGAGGCATAGTTAACAATCTGTTTCCCCTGTCAAATATTTATGTTTCTCGCTTCCCATTTCATGCACATGTTTCACAGTTCTAGCTAACTATCAATAAAAACAATTGTGAAATGAGACATCTCAAGCATCTGTTTCTCACATTCTTCCCCACATCCATTTCTCAGTCTGGTAAGTATGGTTTGAGGTACTAAGATATCTGAACTACGCTGACCAGTGTCTATATTTTCCTGACTTCTTTAATGGTCATGCTGAACAGTTTCCATGGCTAAAGTTAGCCATATAAGTCTTCCTGAGTCCTGACTTTGAGATTATCTATTGTTTTAGAGCTTTCTTCCTTCTTGCAGCTGTCGATTATTCTCGTATAGATTCCATGAATTTTTGGCCAGTACACGTACTTCTTATGAAAGTTGTTATGTTTCTTGGTCTAAGCAACTATTGTCCTTTTTCACCCGTCTGTCAACACATGGATGCTTGAAATGGTTCAACTATTAGGACTTAGCATGATCTTCCTTCTGCAGAATGCAACTGCTGTTATCTCTGTTTCCTTGGACATGCAGTGCTGTGGATACATGCATGTCCCACTTGATGTGAATGCTGCTGAAACTGAAACAATGAATTGAAACTCTCTGTTTCCTTGGACATGGTGGTTTGCTTATTGCTTGTTAACTCTTTTACGTTTTTCATTCCCTAATTCTAGTTTTTCTTCTTTCTTTTCACAAAACATTGAATTCAGTAAGCTGGAAAAAGGCGGATTTGGGTGGATAAACCCTAGTTTCATCCATTTTCGATCCAAAACACCCATCTTTTATGGATTTCTTTTTCCAATTTTGCAGATTGGTTAGAAAAGACTCTATCAGAGAATGAGGAAAAGTCAGTCCCAAAGGTTGTTAGTGTTGTAAATCCAGGCAACCCATCGGGGACCTACATTCCAGAGCCTCTTCTCAAGGTCTCTCTCACACACCCAAACACACACACAAACACAATCTACCTGTTGGCAGTTGCTAGGAAATCACACTCTTCTCTCAATTTGTACTAAGACTAGTGCACGAGTCTGGAAAGAAATGTGGTATGTTGATTCTCAAACCTGTTATGTGTTCTGACTTGTTATGCTTTTTCTTTTTTCCTTTTTTCTAGAGAATTTCAGATCTGTGCAAAAGGGCTGGCTCTTGGCTTATTGTAGATAATACGTACGAGTGAGTGTATGCTGCCCCTATCACTGTAATTTCAAGAACATAAAGAGGCCAGATACAATTCAAAGCTTTGTATGTTAAGCTTAAACTACAAAGTGCATCTAACTTCAGTGCAAGTCAGTGTGCCTATGTTTATCCAAGTCTGATGCACTTTTTTTTTCTAGGTTTTTGATGAACAATCAAAAGGAGATTATTATTATAAAAAAAAACAAAAAAACAACAACAACAACAACAACAACAAAAACAAAAGAAAAGAAAAACAGACTCCAAATAGCTGAAGCCACTCCCACTATCAAAAACAGAAAAAAGCAGAATACAAAAAAGGAGAAAACATAGCGAGAGGCTATGCACTTAGAGGCACTCAACGTGAACTTAGATGAAGTTAGATGCACTTAGACACAATCGCATTTTGTACATTAAGCTTGACATAAAAAAGTTTTGTATCAGATCTGGCCTTGTGTGAATAATGAGAAGGTCATTGCTAATGGGAAGTGTTTGGGACATGGATAGCACCTAAGTGGAGAGACTCTTCTCATTTTCCAGATCTTACAAGTTATAGGTTGTCATTATATTGGTCATCCCTTTTACCTTGAGCTGTTTTTTTTTTTTTTTTCTTTTCCCCTCTCGGGTGGTTCTTATAATTATTGCATGGTAGTCAGTGTGAATGCTGATTTCTTGCAGTGTAGGGTCTTTTGTGCCATTAATCCTTTTTATTTGACAAAATGTAAACTGTTTTATTTCTTTTGCATTTGCAGATACTTTATGTTTGATGGATTGAAGCATTCGTGTATAGAGGGCAATCACATAGTCAATATCTTCTCCTTCTCCAAAGCCTATGGGATGATGGGATGGCGAGTAGGATACGTACGTATATCTCCGCACTCTTTATTTGTAAATTGTAATGAGTAGACTGATGCTTCTTTTAAAAGCAAAGCACCTTTAGCATGCTTGTGATGAGTTAAGAATTCTTTCATTTCTAGGACCCAAGACATTTTTTTTTTCCAAAAAAAAAAAAAAAAAAAGGAAAAAGGAAAAGAAAAGAAAAAGAGCAACTGGCTCGGTCACCAACAAATCGACCTCTCTTTTGGGTACCTAACTGGGTTTTTCTACCTATAATTTGCCTGGATTCTTGCGTGAGCCTTTCGAATTCCTGATTGAGTTTTTGAGCCACATGAGCCTGGCCAAATAGACGAACCAGTGCCCTTTCTGCATCAGGTAGAGAAGTTAAAAAATTCGTTCCAAGTCAGGAAAAGCTTATCAAGTTTCCCAATAAAGATTTTCTTGGGTATCAGATACTGAGTTGAACCTAAAACTAGACTTGAATTTGAACTGATTATTCTTGTGGCTCCCAATCAAGATTTTAAAACTTCCAAATCAATTTTATCTTTGGCCTTCTCCCAGAAAAGAAAAAGTAATATGTTTGGCACTCTAGCTTCAGTTCCTTATATTGAAGCCAAGGTTCCTTGTTAGTCAGATTAACAAACTTAAAGACTCATTTGAGTCGAGAAGAACTAGTTGAGTAAAAAAATTCAGTGAGTATCTTCATTACAATATTGAGTCATTTAACTTCTAAAGTATTGAGTTTTACCTAAAATTACGCATGTACTTCAATTTTCAACCTAGTTCTTTGAGTACTTGAACCCTGTTTACAGTGATCACCCAATTTACTTTCCACGAGTTTCAAAAATATAATGCTACACGAGAATATCTCGACCGGGATATTAAGTACCTTCATTAATATTTAAACCTTGTGAAGGAATGTTCTGTTTGGCTCCTTTATATAGGGACAGCATGTTTGGTTCGCTCTTTACGAGTACTCACTCATGTAATGGCGTATGGCTGTCAATGGCCTGGGCTGGGCCTGGGCTGAGAAAAATTGTAATTTTTTATAGGGCCAGCCCAACAGGCCTAACCCAACCAATTCAAAATCTGGGAATAAAGCAATTAAGGCATGGTCCATTGACAGCCGTAAACAAGGACTGCTTATTTTTTGAGCACTGGACTTACCTGCCCATATTTATTGTCTTTTCTATATTGTCATATGTAATGGGTACTGATCTGGTGTATAGCCTGTGTGCTGCACATCAGGGTACAAGCCATTCACCAACCTGAATCGCAGTCAATTGTCATGAGTGGGGTCCATTGCCTTCTAGGAAGGCGTGCGGGCCATGTAGGCAGGTCTGCCCTTTGAGCAGGTGATGGTCCCTGCACTTTACAATCCCCTATGAGGATCGGATGGTGGTAAATAGTGTATGGCACATTTTTGGTGTACACATTATCCATGGATCAGATGAGGATCAGACGGTGTTAAAGAGCATACACACATTTGTGGTGTATACATCATCCTCAAATCATTCTTCTTGTTTAAGTCCACATCTTGCTCCATCATGATTCACCATGTTCTTCTAAGGGTGAGTTTTGATGTAACCCACTTCACAATCTGAATGGATTCTGTTTACCTGTTTGTGGAAACTAAATTATGCTGGACATTATTTTAACTTGCCTTTTGGCTCAAATCAACATCCATTGTTCTTCCTTTCTTGGGACTTTCAAACATATCATCTAATGGATTGCTTACAGTTTGTGCTAGAAATTGAAACACAGATACAGTGCTTAAACTCATGCATGATCTAGTGTATTGCATTCATGCAGATAGCATTCCCGTCAGAGGCAGAGGGTCTTGCAGCTCAGCTCCTCAAAGTCCAAGATAACATTCCCATCTGTGCCTCCATAATTGGGCAGCGTTTGGCACTCTACTCACTAGAAGAGGGACTCGATTGGATCAAAGACCGAGTGAAGAACCTTGTCAAGAGCAGAGACCTTCTGCGGGAGGCACTTTCGCCCCTTGGAGAGGATGCGGCGAAAGGTGGCGAGGGTGCTATTTACCTCTGGGCAAAGCTCCCTGAGAAATACCCTGATGATTTCGAGGTCGTCCGCTGGCTGGTGCGGAGGCATGGAGTGGTCGTGATCCCCGGGTGTGCGAGCGGCGGGCCCGGGTATATTCGGATCTCGTTCGGGGGATTGAAAGAGGCTGATTGTGAGGTTGCCGCAGGGAGGCTGAAAAGAGGATTAGAGGAGCTGGTGAGAGATGGGATGGTGTGATAATCCGCAGCTCTGATTGGTCGTTTAACTTGGAATTTTCAGTTCCTGCTGGCTGATTTCTTCCTTAATAAATAGGCTATTTTGATAGACAAATACACGAGTCCAGAAATACCCTTTCTCATAATTTATTATTATTATTGTTTTTTTTTTTTTTAAAAGGTGGGGAAAATATCAGCAGAGTTTCGGCGAAATGCCGATATGGATATTTAAAGATTATTTCATTGGAAAACTGTAAAAGATGCATTCCAACAAGCATAGTTTTGAAAGCATCCCCACATCCAAAGATTGGAGCCAATTTATAGTCAGGTATTATAACCATGTTTGGTCGAAATTTACATATTTTTAATTGTTTCATCCAGAATAAGGTACAGGTGGGTCCCATTGTCTATTGATCCAACGGATTCATTTGGTGACCCTGCCATGGATGGGCCATCAACCCAAGATCTCGTGCCCTCAGCAGTACACGAGCCCTCTCAAGTGAGTGGTGGATTTCATAGAGTTGCATGTTGGCAATGGTTTTTAGACTTGGATCCACTTGTTTGGTCTTTAGTCGAGTTTGCAACTCGCCCAAGTTGGGTTGGGGCGGGTGAGTGTAGGGGTGACTTGTGGCATCAAACTGGATTGGCTAGTACTGAATCCGAGTTGACTAGGACGAGTTGTATCAGACCCATCTGAGTCTTAAAACTATGATATGCACCGTCAGCCTATGTTTTTGTTTCAATCATCCATTTGGGGCTGACAGTTAGATGAATAAAATCTTCTAGTTTGGAAGATTGCTCGCATCTGCCCGTGGTGGAACACATCAGGATCACCGAGGCATGGGCCCAGATGTACAGAGCCATAGGTGACAGGCTCTTCTAATTTTTCTTTACAGTAACTTGAGCTGAGGATAGGATTAACTGCTGCAAATAACTTACAATAGTCTGTGCGGTAAAAAAGTGGTGATCAGTTCACCAACGGAAGGATGCATTTGACAATTTCTTGTAGTGGGGCATGTGGGTCCTGTCCAAAATGTTGATGTGAGGGTCACGCACCATGCATGGCCCAAGCAGGAAAAAAACAAAGATCCTCCAAATTGGAAGATCCTACTGACAGAATAGTTTCATCCGTTTGATTGGGAACCATTGCAGTATTTTCTTTGCCAACTGTTTCTTTGTTGGCCGCCTAGTGAAATGTTTAGGATTTCCCCACCTGCGAGGTGCACGAACCATTCTTAATGGGGCCCAAAACCTCAACATGGAGGATTGCTGAAAAATGGGCCCTACGTGTACAAACTAAAAGCTTGAATTGGGACCTATCATTGTATGATACTTTGTTTAATATCGGAGTTCTCAGGTTCTTATCACATTCTGCACGAAGCATACCCCCCATTGCATGACCGAAATTTCTTTGGAATTAAAGGGTTCTAGCCTCCAATAGAGGTTTAGTCATAACAATGAGATCTTAAGACACTGCATTAATTCTAGGGCTTAGATGATGTTGATAACTGCATAATACTCTTTAATTTTCATAAAATGAATTTTCAAATATTAACATCCAAATAACACTATATATATATATATATATATATATATATATATATATATATATATATATATATATATAAACAGAAAAAAGTCACTGTCTAGAAAAAATACATAAATTCTAGAAATTGCAGCGCTTTCATAATGGAGCAATTTACGATCAAGAAATCCGATGTTGTTTTTTTTACAGGAGATTACACAAATCTGTCTTCATTGACCATTGAACCTCAGCTTCACAATCAGTGTCTCAGCGATCTAAACGATCACTTCTTCCATTGGGGCAACCGCTGAACAACAACCTGAGCCAATGAAGATGAGAGAATATGTTGATGTTGGAAATTGGAAGGAAATGGAGAATTGATTTATGATCAAGCTAGAGGAGTTACTAGAGCTTAACCCGAGGATATGCATGGCATCCTAGGAATCACAGTTTGTACAAGTGGGCCCATGGTTATTGGGTGATCCAGGCCATTGATCTTGATCATACAACAAAATTAATTACGCTAGTCAGCTAGCCGGAAAGAGAGCAAGGAAGCAAAGCTGATGGCTTGATTCTGAGGTTGCAATTTTTGTTGTAGTTGGGGGTTTGGTAATAGGTTGGGTCAGCCTGTTGGCCAACCAACCCAACCTGCTTAAAAGCTCAGCTTTGGTCTGGTTCAGGTTAGAAAACACGGCTCGTTTTAGTAAATGGGGCTTGGGTTTACCTTGGCCTGATTCAACCAACCCACACATACTTAATCTTATATAAATATGTAGTGTTCAACAGATAACTGTGCTACAGTGGTAGAGATGGCTGGAACTAGGCAAAAGGTCGTGTTTGTGGCCTTCTGTAATACAATCTTCTTTAAGTGGGTTGGGTTGGGCCAAGCCTAAGCTCAGGAATCTGCTCACGGGTTTGGACCTAGTCATCTTATATCAGGTCAGGGTTCAGGCTTGGGCTGACCCTGACCCGATCCAAACCTCACCCATTGCCACCCCTAATTACAGTAGCTAAGAGTAACACAACAACAGACATTATTGTATTCTAAACAACATAAAGATAAATGCACCCTTTGTCATCATTAGGGATCGGATAATAGAGGCAATGTACCCTTATTGGCTGAAAATAATAGCAAACCTCAATTGAAGACAACGAAAAAATGCAGTTTAATATTCATAATAGTCCCACAAGAAGGGCATTGCCATTAGTAAAGTTGAAGAGATACCGGGCATGTATCACGAGACAGCCCTTTGGTCATTATACTAACATGAGCATTTCATGATACATGAAATGAGATTCTTCAGCCAAGATCTCTTTTATTTTATTTGATGCAGTGATGCTAGACTCTGATATACAAGATTTTGATGCCGTGTGTAAAGCTTTCACATAACACTATACCATGGGGCATGCAGCTTTCTCTGTGTAGATAATCAAGAAAGAGGTCTCAAGTCCGACAAGTTGGATCACAAGTTACAGTCCACCCATCGGATAACTTCCAACTTATTTGAGGGCATGTGATATCCAACCCTTCAGGATCGCCTGATGCAAAAATCAGACTCATCTACCCATCAGGTGGGCCACACAATATAAAACAATGTCTAGCCATTGATAAATAACAAAATTCAAGTGTGGTCTAGACGATGACTGGATGTGGCTGATTTTTGCACAAAGTGATCCTTGTGATGAAGCCGGCTTCTTGAACAGGTTAGATGTCACACATATATACAAGGTTGGAAGTTATCTGTTGGGCGGATCGTAATCATGGTCCAACCAGTGGGACTTGAGACCTTGTTGAGAATATTGTTTGAGCCATGTCATTTCTCAAAATCCCATGAAAAGAATTTCAATACCCAAACAGCAAGAGCATAACACTGAATTCCTGCCTTTATTCCCCTTGTGCAGAGAACTCCATTTACCATCCCTTGATTATATATAGGGATTCTCTTAACAGCTCTGGGGTAACTTCTTTGTGGCTTATAAATGTAGTGAAAAGACACTTGATTGACAATATATGTGATTCATTATTGCAGGTGTTGGAATGAGCCAACACTACTTTATAGCAAGGATCTTTCAGATGATATCCATTGAATTGAAATGCAGTACGTAGTTGCATTAGGCTGTGTGTGGATGCACCACCATTGAATTGAAATGCAGTAATTGGTTGCATCATGTAGATTTGACCCAATTGCATTTGCATTTCTCTATATTCAAATTGAGGGACTAAGCTCCATGTTGCAATGACATTACTTCCAAGTTGGACTTTTAAAAATAACGCAGCTGCAATTATGAATGTAAAGCAAATACAATCTGGTCATATGTCCACTTCATTTAACTAGTTATTACAATTCAATTCAATAGCGCATTCAAACACAGCCTGTGTTTTCTGTTTAATTTTGAAAGCAGAGTAGAAAATGGTGTCGTGGGTATTGATGTGGTATTTTGTTCTGTGAAAATGCAGTAAAAGCCAGTCTAGACATACCATAGACGCTTGATACTAAGTGGCAATGAAGATATGTATGAGTCAGTACGACTATTTACGACAGTGGATCCAAAAAAATAAGAGTATATCATAATATGGATCATAAGAAATGCAAGTGGGAATTTCATTGCGAAAGTAAAACAACCATCACAATACGTTTGTCATTAGAAATAGAGATTTTTTTTAAGCATACCTTGCCGGAATTTTCCTTGTTCCCAACAATAGTTTGACATGCAAGCCTCCAAGAATCAGGTTTCTGTATTTTAAATCAATGACAAGGGATCAGATGAAAGGAACTCCACAAGAGGAAGGAATGGGCAAAGTATTAAATTAACCATTTATTCTGGAAACTTGAGGGAAAATATTATTAGACGTATTCGACTGGCTATGCTGTATGAAGCAATGTTGGGAACTTAGAGAGCAACCTGAGCAAAGGATGAGCATTGCAGATGAAAAAGATGGATGAGCAAGGGAAAAATAAGGAGTTCGTAATCATTATTTAATGATTATTTTCCAAGGTAGCATTGAGAAATGGATTCCGCCGGTAGATTCGGCTTTTAGTGGCATGTTTGATTTGCAAGTGGAAGTCTCCAATTCATCTCACAATTCTTCAATCTTGTGCTTGAGATTGCGTAAGTAGAGGTGTAATGATTACATCATGGAACACATCGTTTCCTTTGCAAATCAAATAGGGAGAAGTCTTGTCAAAGGAAATCATTTTCTTTTCCTTCCCATTCCTCTCTTTTCCCGCTTATCAAACAGGCCTTAAGAGTTGCCCTAACAGGAGAAATGATAGAAAGCCAATTGAGATGGTTCATCATGTGCTATGGTCCTATGGAAGCTGGAGATAGCCTTGATATGGAGGGGAGCTTTGATGAGGGGGCCAAGGAGGAGGGTGGGGGGATGACCTAGAATGACTTGCCTCAAGGTGGTGAGAAGGGATATGGTGGCCTTTTCAGTTAACCAGGATATGGCCTTAGATAGGAATGACTGGTAAAATGGATTCAGAAAGTGGATCCCAAATAGCTGGGTCAAGACTATGATGACGATATAATTTTTTCATTACTCATATTGCCATTTCAAATACCGTTTGAATAGAGCAAAACAACTTGAAGCACAGATGCGTTTAAACTTGGCATGCCTTTTTCAGATACCGCAGTTCTGTGTTTGTTCTTTCATTTAATAGATCTTTGCCATCGAGAATCTGCACACAGAAAATCATTATGTTGAAAACACTCTGCAAGGTCTATTCAACTAGAGATTGTGAACTCTAAGAAATAAAAGAAAGATCATGAATGCTATTGTGTAACAAAGACTCCATTTTTTAGAACAATCATGAATGCGCTCTGTGTAGTATCTATTCTTTGCTTGATACTTGACTTTTGTATATGGTTATCGATGAGTTTTCACAACTTGAACACACACAGTATCTTTCTAGACTTCTAACCAAGGAAGCCCCTTCACTATAGATTTATCAGTCAAAACTTTCAGCCTATTGCAACCCACATGTGATGCAGGACATGAAATTTTAAACATGATATGCGAGATTCCAGGCTTTAGATCATACTAGTTCAAAACAATCATACAAAATTCTACATCCCATATAAAGTCAAGCACTCAATCAAGGGGAATCTATGCAGGTCCAGGCCTACACATGCTAGGACTGAATCAATTAAAATTATAGACCAAACAATACTCAAAGGAGAGTAGATTCAGCCACATATGCACAAGAATAACTTCCCCAATCCAAGGAATTCACAAGTTTCAATTCGGAAAACCCTAGGGTTAAAGAAAATGGTATTAAAATTGGGAATTTAGGACAATATAGGATTAGGGTTAGGGAAATCAGATAAGGGAGGAGTGAAAGAGAGGAGAGAGTGAAATTGAAGCACGCCTGCGCGTGTGGACAGCAGGCCAAGCCTGACGCATGTGCGCTGAGGGCCGTCTGCACGTGCGTGGGGCCTACGAACCCAAAAACCCCCTCCTTGTGGCTGGTTGGCCAGGGCTGGGCTACAAACCCCCCAAGTTTCGGCCCGATTTGTCTTACGGTCTGTGTGTGGTGCTTCGCAGAAGTTTTAGCCCTCCTGCAAGGCCATATTCCAGAAATCTGCTGTAGAGAAGGAATGGCTGCAAAATAATGATGGATTTGCAGGTGGAATGATTGTAGGAGGAGGAATATGAATGGCAGAAGGTAAGGGCGAATCAGTATGCGTGTGGCTTCGCACCACGGTAGTTAGCCTTTCAAAGAAGGGAGGGTTTCGCACCCAATTAAGCTTTCATAATTCAGAAAGAAGCAGGAAAACGCAGAAATTTTATTCAATCTTCCATAAGAAAAAGACTACAAGGGGTGTCTATTTATAATAAAATCCTATACCCCAAAACTCGCGCCATGTGCAGAACCTATCACTTAAAGATGAAGTAATCACAAATAACAACTAATCAAAGCAATCTAAACCATCTATGATGTTCCTAATAACAAAAATAACAAAAAATCAAAGTACCAGATTGTTTAGAATAGTGGGCCACGATCATGAGAACCCATGGTGGGATTCACATGATGATCGGGTCCACTCCAAGGGAAAAAAACGCAATCCTCTAGTTAGGGAGCCCTCCCTAGATGTCATCATCGATCCAGATCGATGGTGGGGCCCTCCTCCTCCTTGTGTACATGCATAGGAGGGCGTGCATGTGCGCGTGATGTCCCCATCAACTCTCCCCGGTTGCGAAGATTTCGCCACTGGTAAAACAAAACTCCTGAATCGCTCTGGAATGTCAGAATCAAGTCTCTGAAGCTCCTCCTCAGTAAGCCACATACTGTCTGAAGCTGGGAGTGACTTCCACTTGACCAGGAACTTTTGAAATCCGCCATCCGACGTTGATCTATCTGATGGTCCATGATATCTTCTATCTCCTCTCTGGGTGTGAGAAAGGTAGGTATGAGAAGTAGAAGCTGAGAAGATGGGTCGGGACAGGTAAGTATAGGAGGTAGAGGCTGGAAAAATGGGTCAGGAAGGGTAGTTATGGGAGGTAAAAGCTGGGAAGATAGGTCGGGACGGGTAGGTATGGGAAGTAGAGGCTGGGAAAATGAGTCAGGAAAGGTAGGTATGAGAGGTAGAAGCTAGGAAAATGGGTCGGTATGGGAGGTAGAGGCTGAAAAAATGGGTCGGGAGGGGTAGGTATGGGAGATAGAGGCTGGAAATATGGGTCGGAAAACGGCCATGGATCAAGAGAAAAGTCTATGGAATCAAGGTGGTTAGGCGAAAGGCTAAACAATGCATCAGTGGCCCCCTGAAATGCAACCAGATCCTCCACATTGAATGTGAAACTAATTCCGATGGATGGTGAAAGATCTACCTCATATGTATTAAGACCGTTTCATTTTATAATTTTGAATGGTCCAACGCTACTCGCATGTAATTTATGAACGACTCCCTGAGGGTACTGCTCTGGTCTGATGCGGACCATCAAAGAGTCCCTTTCATTGAATTCCTTGAAACGTTTATGTTGGTCTACAGGAAGTGTGTAATGTTCATTACTAATAGTGATTTTCTGCCTGATTTCTTGGTACAATGAATGAATGTGATGCACAAAGGACTCTGCACTTTGATGGCCTATGGGATAGTGACATAGGGACAAGATCAATAGGCTTTCTAGGAACAACATCACACCAAAGTGTCGCTTTATATGGCCCAAACTGAATAGGAACAAAACAATGGCGCCAATCATCGGTATTATTTGCTTGTGTAAAGGCGCGACGCACAACTGCAATGGTCCTAGACTCTTGCACTCCCTCTTCCTCATCACTAGGGGCTTCTACTGGTTCATACTCTTCCTCCTCACTGTCACTTTCTAGGTGCACTACTTCTACTTGCCCATCAACAAGGAACACCTTGGTGCCCTCTCTCGTGCCATGCTGGTGGGCAAAGTGACCAAACCCCTGACATCTAAAACACCTAGTCGCATCACTTTTGCGCGAGCTCGACCCGACAACTTCTTTACCCTTATCATCCTTGGGCCCAAACTGAACACTACTGGAAGGCTTCTATTAATATCCAGTGCTACGCTTATCCCCATAAGGGTTGTCCTTAGCGCTAGAATCGCGAGGCTCAACCCGCATTTCCACAGGTGTTTTAAGGTATTGTTCGACCTCCAACACTACTTGATACATCTGTTCAAGAGTGTCTATGTATTTGGCGAGCAACTCTCTCCCAATGTCAGAACGGAGGCTCGTCTTAAATCGAGCAAGGGTGAGTACGGGGTCCTCGTCAACTTCACAACGGGTCAAGTACTCTTCGAACTTCTTAATGTATTCAGCAACACTCATGGAACCCTGTCGAAGAGACTACCATTCCTCAACCAACCTCAAGTGGTAAGAAAAATGGAGGTATTTTTCCTTAAGTATTTCTTTTATTTCTCCCCAATGGACTATTGGGAGCTCTCTCGCCCTTTCTTTCTTTCGTTCTACAGTAGCCCAAAACCTCTTTGCTTGGCCCACAAGCTTCATCTTGGCGAATCGGACTCGATGAGTATCCGACATGTCATACCACTCAAAATAGTGGTCCATATACGCCAACCAATCTAGAAAATTTTTAGAGTCTAAGTGGCCATCAAACGTGAGGACATCTACTCTAACTCTCTTGAGGAGTTGCGCATCGGGGTCATAATGCTCTTGATGTCTCTCACGAGGTCGGTGCACGGGTGTGTAAACAAACTAAAAATAATGAAGGCTTTGGGGAGAATGATTCTCCTTTTCTTTTCTGTGTTTGAGACAACCCTAAAGGTTGAATATATAGAGTTTTACAACGACTATACAAGGTAAGATGATAAATACAAAATCTTCTATACAAAGAATGTGACCTGTCTAACATCCCCCCTCAAACTAATGCTTGTCATCAACAAGTAATAGTTTGCTAACTAGAAATGAGTGTCGTGCAGAAGTGAGGGACTTCGTGAGAATGTCGGCAATCTGATAATGGGATGCGACATGTGATAGTGAAATGATCCGAGACTGAAACTTCTCGCGGATGAAGTGACATTCAACTTCAATATGCTAAATCCATTTACTGCCAATTAATTGTTGGTCAGCAGGTCGAGTAATAATGTCCCACGTATGGTTATCATCCAATGCTGCAAGTTCTTCTGTCATAGCCTTCTTCCAACAATCATGACTGGCTGCCTGATGGTATGAAGTAGGAATAGATACAGTATCTAGGGTAGTATTCATGGCAAACATAGAGTATATCAAGCGATTAGGCTATCGATGTACACGAGTGGAACGACGTACCAAGATAGGATCTGAATCGGTTACAAGTACAGTAGGGAGAGTAGTAGGTGATGGATCTGTACGTGGTCGTCGTGAATAAACCTGCAATGGACAAGGAGGGGTACTTGAGGCAATCGGAATGTCAGGAAAAATAATAAAACCAGGAGAGTGGTGTGGGCGAAGGAGGAACAGATGAATGAAATGCAATATGCTCAAGAAAAACAACATGTCGTGATACCCGTACAGGACGAGAGACCGGATCATAGCAACGAAAACCCTTCTGAGTTTCTCTAAATCCCAAGTACATACATTTGAGTGATTTTAGAGAAAGTTTGTTACGTTCACGTGATGCCAGATGAACATAACATACACAACCAAAAAAACGAAATGTGGAATATGTAGGAAGAAAACCGGTGAGAACAAAGTAGGGAGATTTACTATTTAGGACTGTGGTTGACAACCGATTAATCAAGTAGATTGAATGCATCATAGCTTTCACCCAAAAGGAACGAGGAACACTCATAGCTGTCATTAAGGTATTGACAGTTTCAACAATATGGCAATTTTTTCATTCAGCCACCCCATTCTGTTGTGGAGTATCAGAACAGGTGGTCTGATGAGTAATCTCATGACCCTGAAGATATGTTCGAAAAGTTGTGGAGAGATACTCTCCCCCTGAGTTAGAGCGGAGAGTTTGAATTTTTACTTGAAATTATGTGTCCACCATAGAATGAAATATTTTGAAATTTTCAAACACCTGTGACTTAGAGTGCAGAAAGTAAATCCAAGTGTAACGGGTGAAATCATCAATGAATATAACATAATATCGCAGTCCGGAGAGAGACATAATTGAGGAAGGGCCCTAGACATCCGTATGCACCAGTTCAAACATAGATGATGATTTTGTAGTACTTAGAGGAAAGGGAATCACTTACTTTTTGAAAGGCAATAAGAAGAACAAGAATAATCCAAATCACTTTTATTAAGAGAAAT
The DNA here is from genome assembly GCF_029962835.1 of Magnolia sinica. Taxonomy (NCBI): domain Eukaryota; kingdom Viridiplantae; phylum Streptophyta; class Magnoliopsida; order Magnoliales; family Magnoliaceae; genus Magnolia; species Magnolia sinica. The sequence goes on along the minus strand of NC_080585.1, from coordinate 25,882,838 downwards.
ATTCCCTAACATGCCAGAAGAAGAGAGTTGAATCAACATTTTATTTGTCGAACAAATATCCGAGGAAGAGGGAGAGAAGAAACAATAAACTAGAGTAATGGATGGGTGAAAGTCTAGTACGTACAAACATTCATGCCGCATACCCTTCCCAAGTACCTTTCCCGTTGCCAGATCCTGCACAAAACAACAATTTGGAAGAAATATGACTAAGCAATTATTAGATGTAAGTTGACCAACAGAAATTAAATTTAAGGAGAGTTTAGGGACATGAAACACATCACAAAGGGTAAACTGGCAATGGTCAGAAGGAGAGAAAGTTAAGGAACCAACAGACTGAATTGGTAGTTTAATGCCATCTGCAGTAGAAATAACTTGATTACCAGTGTAGGGACGAATATTCTGAAGATGAGATACATCACCAGTTATACGATTTGAAGCACCAGAATTGAAGAACTATGGAGAAGATGCGGTTATACCTGACAAACCGGCCGCAGAAAGAGCCTGTATGATCTGCTGGAGCATCGCAGGAGTTAAAGGTGAGGAAAGACCTTCAACAGAACCGATGAATGCAGTATCACTAAAAGAAGGCTCGAAAGACGTAGTCACAGAAATAGCAGAAAGAGCATGACCACGGCCATGACCTCGATCACCACGTCCACGGCCGAATGAGGATGCGTAGGCATGCGAACAATAGTCTTGAAGACCATGACCAGTCCTTCGACAATGCGCGCACCAATCTTTGTACTGAGCAACGACATGTCCCACTTTGTTACAGCTGCGACAAGTTAAAGGAGTGGAACTACGGTTTGGTGCAGAGGTGGATACAGTAAGTGCTAAGTCAGATGGTCCCTGAGATGTCCCTTGAGAGAGGACCTGCAGTCGTTGTTTCTCGGCTAATAAATCATTAATAACCGAATTCATTGAAGGAGTTAGGCTACGGTTTAGGAGAGCAGCCTTGCAATGCTCAAATTCCGGACGCAGTTTCATAAGAAACTGTCTAGCTTGTGCACTTTCGCGCATTGTGTGGAATATTTTAAAGTCATTTGGAAAGTCGGGATCCATCATAGCTATCCCTATCCAAATTGTAACCATTGAAGAGTAGAAAGATTGAATACTTTTGCCACCCTGAGTAAGGTAAACCAGATCTTGTTCCAGGCGGTATAACCTAGCCGCATTACTCTGTTGATATATTGTCTGGAGATGCTCCCACATACCCTTAGTAGTGCGATGTGGCGTGAGGTCAGCAGCTATTGATCGATCGACGGAATCAAGAATCCAGGTAATAATCCGTCCATTTTTCATTTCCCAATTAGCCATTCTATCGGCATCGATGGAAGCGGGGACAGTAACAGATCCATCAGTCCCCACAAACCACGACCCTTGAGAAAACTTTAAAAGTGGATGGCCCATAGATTGTAGTTGGTGTCATTGAAACTACATCGTGGGGCCTCTGTACGAGAGTCTTTATCCATAGATAGGACAAGATAAAAAAATGATGCTGAAGAAGAAAGTACCTTGTAGCCGAAGATCAGAACAACCACCAGCAAAAGAACAAAAAGGATCAGATGTAGCAAAAGAGCAACAGATCAACAAAGCAGGACGTGCAACAGTAGGTGTAGCAGTGGATGCTGCAGTAGAGATCGAATGGAGCAGGAGACAATGCAGCAGGGATCGGCTGTAGCAGGAGATAATGCAGCAGGGATCGGAAGCAGCGGGGATCGGATGCAGCAGGGATCGGAAGCAGCAGGGATCGTACGTGCGCAGGGACGTGCGCAGTTGTAGTAGGGACCTGCGGACAGGCTTTGGGAAGACCGAACGAGCGTGGGGAGGGCTGGATCTGACAGGGGAGGAGCTGGATCGAATAGGGGAGGGCCGGATCTAACAGACGGTGGGGCCGGTGATGAAGAGATGCCGGATCAGGATCGATATTGCTCCGATACCATGTAAACAAACCAAAAACAATGAATGCTTTGGGGAGAATGATTCTCCTTTTCTTTTCTGTGTTTGAGACAACCCTAAAGGGTTGAATATATAGAGTTTTACAACGACTATACAAGGTAAGATGATAAATACAAAATCTTCTATACAAGGAATGTGGCCTGTTTAACAGGGTGCGCGCCCATAACCGATTCCTTGGTCACCTCTATTCCTTGGTCTATCCTCTTGACCACCTGCCTGAGATTGGGCATCTTCCCTAATGGTGGGATTTGCCTGGATGGAGGTCTCTAATTGGGTAACGTGCACATTAATTTGTTTAAGGCAATGGTTAATATGTTGTTCCAGCACTTATCCAAAGACTCAAACTGCCGGGTTAGGTTGTCCATTAATTCTTGCAATTGCTCCATGTTTAGCGTAAGGTGCAAACCAAAACCGCGACCAGTACGTGTGGGCATACAATTACCCCTCAACTCAAAGACCCTCTAACACAACTATATGTGATTAAATGAGACTAAATGATCTTATAGGACTCTATATGAGGGAAACTACACAATGTCACTAAAATTCCAGCAACCTAGCTGCCAAAATAGCCTATTAACAGAAAATTCAGCCAAGAAATTTGGGGATTTTCTAACAACAGAAAATTCACCAGGCCCTATTGTGGATTATAGGTCCTAAACAACCCTATAGGATGAGACTTGGTGCAAATTAGACATAACCCTAAACATGCAATGCATTCCCCTATGAAAACCCTAAGCTCTGATACCAAATTTGATGCAGGACATGAAATTTTAAACATAATATGCGAGATTCCAGGCTTTAGATTATACTAGTTCAAAACAATCATACAAAATTTCACATCCCACATAAAGTCAAGCACTCGATCAAGGGGAATCTATGCGGGTCCAGGCCTACACATGCTAGGGATGGATCAATTAAATTTATATACCAAACAATACTTAAAGGAGAGTAGATTCAACCACACATGCATAGGAATAACTTCCCCAATCCAACAGATTCACAAGTTTCAATTCGGGAAACCTTAGGGTTGAAGAAAATGGCATAAAAATTGAGAATTTAAGACAATCTAGGATAAGGGTTAGGGAAATCAGATAAGGGAGGAGTGAAAGAGAGGAGAGAGTGAACCTGAAGCATGCCCGGGCGTGTGGACAGCAGGCCAGGCCTGACGCACGTGCGCTGAGGGTCATCCGCACTTGCGTAGGGCCCACGAACCCAAACCCCCCTGGGTCTGGTCGGCCAAGGCTGGGCTACAAACCCCCAAAGTTTCAGCCCGATCTGACGTACGGTCCGTACGTGGTGCTCCGCCGAAGTTTCAGCCCTCCTGCAGGGCCAGATTCTCGAAATTTGCTCTAGAGAAGGAATGACCACAAAATAACAATGGATTGGGTGTGATTTCGCACCACGGTAGTTAGCCCTTCGAAGAAGGGAAAGTTTCGCACCCAATTAGGCTTTCACAACTTATAAAAGAGCAGGAAAACGCAGAAATTCTATTCAATCTTACATAAAAAAACAAAAACTACAAAGGGTATCTATTTATAATATCCTATAGCCCAAAACTCGGGTCATGTGCGCAACCTATTACTTAGAGATGAAGTAACCACAAATAACAACTAATCAAAGCAATCTAAACCGTCCATGATATTCCTAATAACAAAAATTATCAAAGCTCAAAGTACTAGATCGTTTAGAATAGTGGGCCATGATCATGAGAACCCATGGTGGGATTCACATGACGATCGGGTCCACTCCAAGGGACCAAAACGCAGTCCTCTAGTTAGGGGCCCCTCCCTGGATGTCGTCATCGATCCAGATCAATGGTGGGGCCCTCCTTGTGTACGTGTGTAGGGGAACGTGCGTGTGCGCATGATGTCCCTATCAACATGCCCTAGTCGAGCATACCATGAATCGACCATCTCAATTTGACGAGTCTTGTGTACATAAGGTGATTCGGCTGACATAATGTAGAGAGAGTTCAATCTGTGTCCCGTCATGATTGGCTCATTAGACGGCTTCACACTTCTATAGACTTTGACATCATCAGGGCCAAATATAACATAATTACCAGATGATGTTAATTGAGACACGAATAATAAATTCTTTTCCATACTTGGTATGTGGAATACACACTTACATCCTTTGAAAATGATATAATAACAACTTGAAGCTGTGAGTGTCAAAGTCCCATGGAAATAATAAAACCTCCATCATCGTCATCATCTTATTGACAAAGTTCTATAATTGGCTGCCTACCAGACATCAACCTTCCTCTTTCACCCAAACTCTTGGAATCGTCCATGGCAGAGGCTTCCTTTTAGAAGGGATATGAACAAACCCTCACTTGCATAGTTCCAAGGGACCTAGCGCTAGCCGTGTTTTCTTGCTCTTGCTGAGTAAGAGGTGGTCGCTAATATGGAAACAACATTTGGTGGCAATGCCACTGGTGGCCCCAAGCCCAGTTGGGGAAGGTTATCGTCAGGTGCAGAGCGGGATGTAGAATTTTTGTTAAGCAATCATGAGAATTCCTGTTTTGAACACGATTAGCAAAACAGGATTCTTGAAGCTGACCCCAAAGAGTTAGCTATGACGACATCGACGATTACACTAGAGATGGTGATGTTGTCCTCGAGTTCTTTAATTATCATATGTTCATCCTAAGTTGTGAACTATGAATGTCCATGATAGTTTGTTAAAGAAAGTGATAGTGAATCTTACCAGATGTCCGTCATAGGGCGTATGCATTCAGTTTACATTGATGAGGGAACCCACACATGCATGTCATATCACAAGCTGTTGGTGGGTCTTACTCATCACTGCAATTTGGTGATAATCAAATGACAGTGAATATCATATGCATTGAATGTTTGGCGTATAATCTATTGATCACATCATTTCTTTTATAGTTACACGTAATTAACAAATGGAAAATCCATATAAAGCATCGTAACTCTGATCCAGATGCGCGCATTGCTTCCACACACAATGACCCCTGAAAACACGACATGCTAACACTACCATACAATTACATCATAACCATACAATTACATCATAATGTTGAAGTGGTATTTTTGTAGGAACAGATTAATTTCATGTAAATAGGGAAAAGATAAAACATATATAAACGAACAGTTAAAAAAAACAAAAACAAAAGCTACATAAATAATAGTGAAGTGTAAATTATAACAATTTTCTTAATGGTAGTTGATAGATGGGTTTTTTACGCGTATATGGTATTTCCTTTAGTGGGTACAAAATCATTGCTTTCTAGAGCTAGAGTGGAGCTAGAAAGACGTGGTGCAACCTGCCTTTCAACACCCTATTTACCATAGATTTTAACTCATTTAAATGAGAATCTGAACAAAAGTGACAATACCTCCACAATGCATGTGCCACAGCTTCCACCACCACCGCAATTCATCACTTTTCCCTATCAAAAGCAAAGTTTCTCTTAGAGCTCTTTAAAAGACACCAGATATACGTGTACAGCATGCGACACACATATACAATAAATTCTGCATATACACCATTCACAAGTCTCATGGTGATGAACCATGAGATGGTGGTGATGAGAGGGTTCCACTTCATATGATATGTGGGACACACTTGAAGATGTGCCCGATCATGATGCAACCCAGATACACAAGCATACATCGAGAAACACATCACAGGTGAGCACATGAATCTCATGCAGCAGTATTACGCTAATGTGCGCCAGCCTGCATTTTACATGCATGGGAGCGCACACGCTCCCAGTTAGGAGTGTCAATGGGCCCAATGCACCCAATGGGTACTAGAGCCCGGCCCAGCATGGACCAGATATAGATGTAGTTAAATGGGTGTGGGATTTTTCAGAGCCTGATTAATAAATGGGCTGGGTGTGGGTATTCCCCATTCCATACCCAAACCCCACTTGAAATCAATTATATATAAATAAATAATAAAAATGTATAAATATTCCATGGACCATGTAGATCATCAAACCTACCATCTATTTTGACATAGGCATGTGACCCACCCGAGGTGTAAAATGGTCTATGGTACAAGTGCGAATGTGTAAGATCTGTGTAGAATTAATATACCAAATCAAAATCTCCATGTAAATTTATTTTTTTTGGGCACTAATCTTTGTGTAGTATTTACATACCAAACGAGTCCTAAAAATAAGCAAGTTATTTGATACTTTGGTTGTGTATGAAGCTTGATATGTAGGCACTTAGAAATTGAAGACGTGGAAAACAATATCTCAAATTAAACCGAGCGGATAGTGGAAATAAATGTCCCTAAGTCAAGGTCCCCCCAAAATTAGATTGGTTGAATAATCCTAACCTCTGATTCACGTCTGCCAATCCAATAAATAGATAATCAAACAAGCTTAACTTTTCTTTCATTCTGCATCAAATCTAGGTTCATAATTTGGATGGTTTATATTTTAGTTACTTGTAGTCCAAGTATGCAATTTCTAACTGCCAGTATATTATCCATCACACTTTACCAAAGTATCAAAGTTTTTCTCAATTGAAATGGTGAAATACACAAAAGATTGTTATAGTTTTTAGCTTTTCATCATTTGATGGATTAAAAACAATCAAAAGAAGGGTTTTTTTTCTTTTAGCTTTTTAAATCTATAATAACATGCTATCATGTTATATTTTTTTGATTTTCTGAAAAAAAAAAATCACTTTTTTTGTTAATTTCTACTATAAATTTTAATTTTTTCAATTAACGGTGTCTTTTAAAAAAAAAATGAAATTTCAAATCATAAATGAGTACCCGATACCCTAATGAGTACAACAACAACTTAATGGGTATGTGATGTAGAGCGGGTCGCGGACACTTTCATGTCCAAGATGGACTAGAGAAGGCTTGATCGGAGGCAGAAGTGATCCGGACCGTCGGAACCTTAAAATAGGCGTATCTCGCAAACTGGAATGAGTTATTTGACGTACCATATGTGATTTTGGGGTAGGAGAAGCTACTTTAGTCACCCAACCCGCCGGGTTGCCCACGCCAAATTTGCGAGATTCCATCAGATCGACAATCGAAAATCCTTTTTATTTTCGTTTTTACTATTTATAGTAAGTTTAGTTTGATTTTAACTCTTCATCCTTTGAGCTTTAGGAGTTGTATCCAATATGAAAAGTGCTTAGAAAAATTAGGAGAATAACATTGTTAAGCCAAATAGGACACTTATTATTTTTTGCCAAAAACTATGAAGTATAGTACGAATCATGACCATTTATAAATGGTAAGTTTACTATTTAAGTTACGAATTTTAGGGAGTTTGAGTGGAGTTTGATTCTGAAACTTCTCCAAGGTTTGGTATCACTATTTAAAGGGTTGTAAATTCGTTTTTATCATCCATCGATCAATTTTCGAATTTCTAGAATTTATTTCTATTTTCTTATTTTTCCTCGTGGATTTGAGGTATCTCCGTGAAGAGTCCAGAGAAGCTCCTCGGATTCGGAGTAGTTATCCCCTTGAGGAAGAAGGTGATCGACGTCATCACATCCATCCCTATGTCAGTATGAGTGTTGATTTGAGGCCTGACATGGGAATGAGTGCAGTACCCATTGGCAGGTATGGTTATGAGTACCCATGTAGCCTGAACCCGGCTTATTGACACCCCGACCCCTGATCCTCTCTTACCCTGTTTGAGGAAGGGGAAAAACTTTGGCTGATTGCGATGGATGATGCACAAGCACATAAAAACTTAAAATTCGTATGTGTCATATGAGTAATCCAAATTAAACTGTCAAAATTATGTGCAGTTGTTTTGATGTACCATGACCATAAAATTATGCTTATTTAACTATCTTACTAACAAATTGGTGTACATTCATTGGACAGTTAATAATGAAAAATATTCAATGGTCTTATTTCAACAAATAAGTTTTCACAAATCAAACATTAGTATTTTGGGATTTTTACCACATAATTCCTTGTTAATTCGGATTTTACTAAATAATGCCTCGAGGAAGTGAATTTCCAGGGTGGTGTTTCTTGATGGTTGAAATTACCAAATTACCACTATTTTTTTATTTTATTTTTTCTGAAAGTGATAAAGTTTAGAATTGTGGGGCTCATGTCGTATGTGTATGACATCCAACCCATCCAAAATATGACCCACTCACTTGAACAAAACATCTGGCTGGTTGAATCATCAGACGGTCTACATGTGAATTTTGATGTTTTTGGGTGGTGTATATTGTTTTTTTTCTTATGGTGGGACCATCTTATGATTGGATCCTACAGATTTTTTGTTCTTCTGATCTTTGTGATGGGATTCATCTGTTAGACGAATTAGATGTCATACACATACAATGTGGCTGCATGATTCTTAACTTTATCACTTTTTTTTTTCAAAAAACAAAAATCAAAAGAATCAGTTTGATATTTCAAAAAACAGAACAAAAAGAAATAAAAGGCAATCCGAAAATTTCATCTACCGAAAAGCACATTCTCCCGGGCATTATTTGGTAAAACTCAAACTCGGGAGGAATCTTCTCGTAAAAATCCCTATTTTTAAAAACCATTTAAACTTTTGAACTGTAACTTAAAAGAGAGAATTCTCCACAATTCAGTCGGCTTAACTTGATTTAGTACATGCATATCAAGCGTCATTTGCATCATGCATATCAAGCGTCATTTGCATCCAGAGTACCAAATAACCCCTTTTGAGGACTGTCAAGCGTGTTCACGGAACACGTGTGAAAGAGCGGATCCGCTCATAGGCGATTCCCACCGATGTGAAAAACCCGGCTGATATCTATTGTACGAATCCGCCATTAAGAGGCTCTGATCTGACACACCCGCCACCCATTTCCACGTGCGAGGTGCACTGCGCATTGTCGGTGCAATTTGCCAACTTCACGCTGGAGAAACTAGCCACGTGTAGGCTTCCAGTCGTTTCATTCCTTCACGAGGTGGGCCCGCCCGCTTCCATCGGGGCCCATAAGGTGTAGTCTAGAATATCCACCTACGTTTATCTATGGGCGCAAGTTAACAGTAAATTTCTAACTTACATAGGTGGCGTAGAGTTCCATCTTGTTGTCGAGCATGATGTTCCTCAGAAGCTTCTCGCCGCTCACAGCCGAAGCTCTCTCAACTGGAAAAGACCCATCTACCCCTGGTTTTGGCTATATTTACATTCCGACAAAATAAAATAAAATAAATAAATAATTCGGATAGAAAAGATAAATACAGAAAGAAAAAAATGAATGGGTAAGGCGAAATGCGAGGTCGAGGAGATGTCACGTGCCCCGAGGAATTCGAGTTCGATTTCGGGCTTCTGGGGCGGTGCTGCTTCGGTGCCAGACGGCGAGGAATTGGAGGAATCGGCAACGGCACGTGAGATGGAGATGGTGCGATGCTTTCTGGAAATAGAAGGGAATGAGAAAGGTTTTCTGGGATTTCGGGCAGAGGCGGAGGAGGGTATCGTTGCGGGCTGTTGAAGGGATGCTAAGGACAGATGTACGGCGGCCATCCTGGATGTTCGTTTTATTGTTGTTTTTTTCCCGCAATCGGGCGGAGGGAAGAACGGTATTTATGCCTAAAGGGTAATTAGGTAATTATATGGGGGCGTTTGCGTGGCTCGTTTTGGGCAGCAGAAACTTTGATACTCTGACAGTGCGGGACGATGATAAGCAGTCGTTCACGAATTATATAAAAATTGAACACGTGGCACATCCAGATGAGTTAACGACAGTAGGTTCCCTAATTTAGTCGGTTTAACTTGAGTCAATATATGCCCGTGTGTGCAATTTCTGAGCGCCGGTATATAACGTGCCACGCTGCCAGAGCATCAATGAGAATTTGTAGACCGTCGATGCCACGTGTGATTCCGTGTCATTTGAGATGGATGAGGGATTCGCAGGATGTGATCGAATGTCACATGCTGTGATAAATATGGCACCTTCGGTTGCCTCTAGCTTTCAAATTCCGCGTGGGACATGCGAGTGCATATAAGAATCGGTCTTACAGCTTGTTCCTAACCGAACAAATTTTAGTTTTAAATGGTCAAGGTAAGTAGATGTGTCAAGCTTGATTGTCTATGATTGAATTCCAAAGATATCCGCCACCTATTTAGCAACTTGTAAGTTGTTTAATATTATTAGATGATTATTAAAGGGTAAGACTCATCATTCAAAAATGGCTTGCACCTTGTCATCGAGAGGAAGGAAATTAGATATGAAAGCAAGGTAAAAAGAAACACGTAGATTCAACCGTAGGGAATAACTGCAAAATAACTTTTTTTTGAAAGAAGAATTATTAGTATTATAATGGAAATCGTTCTGCATACTAGTGTAGACTTAAATTACATCTAAGGATTACAACTATTACATTATTGTTATTCATAATGTAGGATTACACTACTTACAACTATTACGTTATTGTTATTCATAATGTAGGATTACACTACTGGTTTGGATTACCACTAAGGATTACATCTAGTAATCATATTACCGCTGCTCCTAATATAGGATTATGCTACTGCTTACGCTAAGGAATATAAAAGATAAATTATGCTAAGAAACATATAGGATAATTGATAGATTTGATTTGTTTGATTGGGTTGGTATGAAAAACTTTGTTTCGTTGAACTCTTCTGCTATTTATAAACTCCCCAGAGTAATTATCTCAATGCTTCTTCCCATGTCCAATAGCTGCAACAACTACTTTAGCATTACTCTGGCCTTCTGGATTTTTCCTTCTATTCTTAACATCTGTCCCGGTAATCGCTCTTCTTACTTGACCGCGTTCTGCTTCTGATTTCTTAGCCACGTTTCACCCTTAGATGATGTGTATCACCCTACCAACACCAACTGTTATTCTCGCAAAAAGCGCCTCAAATATCTTCAGAGATTTTACGCGTGATGTATATTTCTTGTGCAATGACATATGTCTGTTCCTAGTTAACTCTCCCAGAAATGGTCAAAATTATGGTATAACATTACTACCTACGTTGCTTCACTTTTGGACGAAAAGGTGATAATGACGTTGGTCCGTGTCAACTCCCTATTGACTATGCTCAACCGAGAGGAAAACCAAATGACGGTTGTGCTTTTTCCTATGGATGTCATCATGACACGTAGAAATTCTCTTCGAACTGTCGAATCATACGAGGAGTCATAATTTCCTTGTTATTAATACGCACGTTCCCGATCAATATATACACAATTTCGAATCGATTTTGATTTTTCTATGACTCTTGCTCTCATACCCTTCTTCCTCTTCTTTCCCAAATTTTCTATCGCTGTTATGGTTGCTTCTTTATCTTCTGTTCCTTCAAGCTTTCATTGTGATTATCTCATATAAGAGTTAGACACTCTCTCCTGCGATCATAATGATATCATTTTTGACATATCTATCAATCAGAACAGAACATTTCTTTCATTTAGATCGGCCTTCCACCTCGAAGTTACTCAATATGAAATTTCAACAATGGATCAGTTCTTCCCAGATTGTCCATATAAAATTTATTACTTCAATTTAATTTTTTAGATTATGTGCGTGCCTTCAAAGCTTCAAGATTCTGCCCGAAACCAATGAAAGAATGGGCAGAATGGTATAATTGCGTACTCCAGTAACATGGCAATACATAGAGACAAGCAAACATCTACGAATGCATCAGGCTCTCTCTTTTTTCTTTTTCTTTTTAATATCCAACATATACTTCACTTCTTTCCACAGCTTCGACTTTCTGGAGCCGATTGACCAACACCTCTCATTTTGGATATGGTCTCATGGGCCCAATAGTCACAAATATTTGTGCTTTTACCAATCTTCTTCCTTTTGGTGATACAGTCTACCCAAGTTTCACCCAGGACAATGATCACTAATTCATCTTTTCAGACAAGAATGAAAGAGTTTATTCCAATTTCATGCTCAATCAATGCAAGAAGCACACTCAAGTTAGTGATCATGAACAAATTAACAATGTTCCTATTTATGTGGATTTGTTGTTATTTTCTCTGCGTGAATGCCGTACAAATCATGTAAGAGTATGTTCATCTAACTGGGATGCTAACTCAAGGACGACAACTAACTCTTGCTCTGTTTGTGCCAACCATTTATATTACAGCATGTATGAAGCAACAACCAAAAGTTTTTACCACAATAGAGGACCTTTATAGCTTCTTAAAATGTCATTTTGTGAATATTTTTATTCTTTTACTTGCAACCCTTCTACTTCAAATCTTTATTCATCCTCCTTCGGTCCGCACAATATCCTTTATCCTAGGGTCATTCATACATTTACAAAATGTATGAATTATTTCTTCTCTCTTCACACCGATATGCCTAACCATTCCTTTTGCCAATTCCAAAATAAAAAAAAATTGGCCTAGCCTGGTTTACCAAAAATGACTTTGAAATGGATGATCCTGACACAATTGAGCACAAAAATAAGATGTGGGAAAAGTTACCCCATTTGCATCGACATCTCCTATATATAGTGGCACCGTGGAAACTGGTGTCAATGCTAAGGCATGTGTCGAGTAATACTGTCCCAACCTTCTTGTTCGCCAATTTGGCTTAGTCCAATGCATTCCTTACCTTTTTACTTATAAAACTTCCGACCAACCTCCTCACCAACGCCCACTTATGGAATTAGTTAGCATTTATAACTCTTCACAACAACTTCTAGACAATAAGCACTACTTTTGAGTTACCCGTCTTCTAAAGCCACCCCTACTAAATGATCGCTTTCCGTGATTGGTGGAAATTGGTCACCAAACCTACTCCCCTCATCATTGCCCCACTTTTCTCTTGTGAAATTGGGAAAGATGAACTCATGGACAAGAAAAGGACCAACAATCGACATGACTACAAAGAAAGTTACATCATAGCTGACAACATAGTCTCAGAGAACATCAACTACACTGATCTCCTCTCATTCATCAACAACAATAAGAGTGATCGATCCAGCATCTTGCAAGCACCAAAAAGTCTTGGATGCTAGCCCTTTCAAGCAAGAACAACTAATTCGACCTGCTCCAACTTCTACAACTGCTCAAGTCAATAGGAGAATTTCAGACCTTGGACCTCTTTCAGGTCTCATTCCTACACATTCTATTGCTCCTCCATCGCCAATAAGTTCCTCCGTGACAACTAAGGATGGCTGAGCCATGAGGAAAACTCTAGGTATTTCTCCTATAGCCAATGTTGTTTATGCCTTTGAAAAATATTATAAAACTTACTGGCCAAAAAGCTCACCTTCGAAATATTTATGGGAAATGAATTAAGCTCATAAGAGGCATGCCAAAGCCAGTTTCAATCGAGCATGAAATAAATGGGAAAAAGATAAGAAAAGATTGAATAATCCCAACATTCCTCTAAATCATTACCTCAAACCATACGATCACGATTCACCACCTTTTCCTCTTTATACTTGTCCTTTTGTTGTGGTTATCAGTGATCCAACTAAAATTCAATCAATGATCAACTGATACTCCACAATCATTGTTAACTCTGACTTAGGTGGATATTTTTCCTTTAATTTTTCTATTTATTCACTTTATATTATTTATCCTTCATATTATTTCTCATTTGTTTAGTAACAAGAGAACTTATAGCAATTAAAAAATAAGTCGTTCATGTAGTAGTCACTTCTTTTTAACAAATTGAAGAAACTATCACCCCTACTATTAGGGAAGATTCTGCAAATCAAATGTTAGAACTGAGCGGCTCTGATTCTAAAGCAATTGCAATCAATGCACCTCGACATGATGAAAATATTCTAGGAGACAAAAAAACTACCTAGTCGCTAGAGCCTTTCCATGTTTCTCCTCATATCGGGGCTTCATCGACCGTGCTCGACCAAGAAAATGATGAGCCAACTGCATTGCCACCGCAAAGTATCTAGCAAGACATATCTCCTCATCCCACTCCTACATCAGCCAGCCCTTTTATACCATCATTGGGTCCTATTGAGCAACCTTCTTCTGTCACAACTGCTAGATACATATTGGTTATAGACGAAGAAGAGGAACCAACTCGGCCAGTTGATTTGCTAAAAACCGCTTCCACTGGCCGAGAAATAGCTAGTGAGGCTCCTATGGCGGACTCAACTATCTTCACCATATCCAAAGTCATCACTCCTTTAGAACCACTATCTGCTCCTGTATCTTCGCAGACTGAGATGACAATGATACTTCCTCCAACTCCCAAGAAGGTGTTGCTCATTGAAGTCATACTCTCCTCATCAGGCCAAGCCCTCCACAACGATATCATTGTGGTCGAGTCTCCTTCGCCCTCCTCGGAATTTCAACAAATCAAGGACGAATTGCGAGTTCTCATATGTTTAGGGGTCGTAGAGGTTATTTTGATGGGGTCAGTCGAGAGACTTGCATTTCTCGTCCACCATTACCAAGTGTTTTCTCGCTCGGATGAAACCATCTTAACCAAAGTACATGTACTTTGCAAATTCCTGGACTTTGTGCAAGAATACCAGGAGATCAATGTTACGGTTAGGCATATTCGAGCCAAGCAATTGGCCGAAAACCTCGAAGTAACAGAGGTCAGAGCTGCTAGAGAAAGACTTTTTGCTACATACGTCAAACTAAAAGAATTTGAAGTGGAAAGGGCTGATCTCTCCACTCAAATTACAGCATTATAGGAGCAGTTAGTGGCCTTAAAGAAACGTCGTGAGGAGATAGTACAAGTTTGTGAGGAGCAAGAGGGTGAGATTAACACTGTAGCCAACTTTGTCCAAGACAGAACATCCTTAGTCGGTCGAGTGAGGTGTGTGGCCTTGAAGACTTAAGCAACTTTTGTCAAATAGATGTCTAGGCAAGTAGGGATAATAGATATGACAACTTTTTTCTCTTCTTTTGATTTCTGATCCTCAATCTGTACATAATGACGTGGCATCAAACTGAGCAGTCATGCACCATTTTTCTTGTTGAAATAAATGTCATCACGGTTGCACATCCCAACTTCTCGGAGGATGGTACAACGCCTTACATGCCAGTATTGCATATCGCTTGTGCCATGATGCATCGAATGCGGGAACGATCCTTCCTCTAGGAAATCTATATAAATGTCACATATCTTCCCATTAGAGGTGTGCACGAGTCAAGTGAGCCGAGCTTTGCCCAGCTCGTGCTCGGCTTGGACAGCTTGAGTCTCAGCTCGTGCTCGTGCTCGGCTCGGCTCGGCCAACAGCTCGATCCAGTTTAAACCGAGTTCGAGCTGAAAATGATGCAAGGATATAGAATACATACTTCATGGTGAGGTGTATCAAGGTGAGCCACACATATATCATTATCAATCGTAAGAAGAAGAAGAGAGAGAGAGAGAGAGAGAGAGAGAGAGAGAGAGAGAGAGAGAGAGAGAGAGAGAGAGGGTCACCTGAGGCAGAAGGGAGAAGAGAGAAGAAGAGAGGGTCACTTGAGGCAGAAGGGTCACCTCAGGTGACTGTCCGTCTAGCGACAAAACTACCCTGACGATCCCATTTGCCATCTCGTCTCTCTCTTCTCAGTGTTTTTGGAGAAGAAGAGATTTCTGGATCGACTGACACTGGACACTAGAGAGAGAGAGAGAGAGAGAGAGGGTCACCTGAGGCAGAAGGGAGAGAAGAGAGAAGAAGAGAGGGTCACTTGAGGCAGAAGGGTCACCTCAGGTGACTGTTCGTCCAGCGACGAAACTGCCCCGACGATCCCATTTGCCATCTCCTCTCTCTCTTCTCAATATTTTTGGAGAAGAAGAGATTTCTGGATCGACTGACGCTGGACACTAGAGAGAGAGAGAGAGAGAGAGAGAGAGAGGGGGGGTCGAACGCTGGACGAATTTGGGGATTTAATATTTTTTTAAAAAGAGTAAGTATTTTTATATATAATATATTATATTATTAATATACCTAGTTTTCAATCCGAGCCGATCCGAGTTGAACCGAGTTAGGTTCGAGCCAATACCAAGTTGAGTTGAGCTAGGGCAAGCTCGAACTCGGCTTGGAACTTTTCCGAGCTTAAAAAATCAGCTCAACTCGACTCGAACTCAGTTTCGAAAGGAGTCGAGTCGAGCTTTTTTGAGTCGAGTCAAGTGAGCTACCGAGCTAAATCTGCTTGTGTACAGCCCTACTTCCCATTTCCTCATGCCTCCAGACTCTCTTTGCTTCTAAATCTTTCTAACTTCTCAACCATCACGTCTTATGCTGGAATCCCTTCTCTCCTCACTCATGCTAAGGCTTTATTGATGGAGATTCTCCCCATTGACCTTAATTACTACAGTCAATCTTCCCTTCTATTCGACACAAACTTTATCATCCGTCGCCTTTCAGAAACTACTTTTCTCAACGAACCTCTGGGAGAAGTCTTAAAAGTTTTGAAGAAACTTTATCGCCTTGGGAATGCCTTTTTTAAGGCCGAGTTTGATGCTCAGTTGGCACTAGCCTAATGAAATAACAGACATTTATTCGTGATGAGGTCTGCACCCTCCTTGAGAACTACGAGGTGGCCTGGAACAATTGTGTTCATTGGACTTGGCAACATCGGTTTAACAAATGGTATTGCATGTGCTCCAAGCACAACGTAAAGAATTAGAGGACAACATCAAGGAGACTGAGTGCCTTTATCCTGGGAGGAATCACTCTAATCCTCTGGAACTCTTGGCCTTCATAAACCCCCAGGTTGGCATTTTCCAATCTCGATCGCAAGAGAGCAGTGTTTGTAAGAGGGAGGCAGAAACCAACACTATCGTCCTCAGTCGTCGTGTGGATGAAGTCCTACACTTCCTTGAGCATGCAGTGATCGAGGAAGAGCCCTAAAAGAACAAGAAACACTAAGCAATCAAGGCAACGCATGCTTAAAGTGCCTTTTTGGTCGGGCCACTTTTTTTTTCTTTTCTTTTCTTCTTTTTGTAGTTGGCCAAAGGCCCTCCTATGTTTCATTTTTCCACATCAATAAAATACTTTTTTTAACTCTTTTCTTAACCGCGTTAAATTCCGGTCTATTATTAGCGGTAATGAGTTATTATTACTAATACTCTTACTTAGGCTTACCTTGCACTACTTCCCACATAGTAGGGTAATAGGTCTTTAAGAATCGCCCATTAATTGGAGCCTTTGCAACCTTCCCCTACATATCATGAAGTATATAAGCTCCACCTTAGAGAACTTTAATGACCATGAATGGTTCATCCTGGGTGGGCAACCATTCACAAAAAGCAACATCTTTAGATCCCAATGGTTATGCTGTCTTCCAGATCATATCTCCTTTCCCAAAGGCTTTCCCTTTCACCCTTTTGTTATAAGGTCAAGCGACGTTGGCCTTGTTGGATATTATATAATTCAAAGCTCTCAATTGCATCTCGTCTAACCCCTCCAGTTCGACTAACATGGCCTTTGTAAACTCAGCTAGAGTTAAGTTAGCCTAATACGCAACCCTCAAGGATGGCACAGTGACCTCTAAAGGTATCACTGCATCATGTCCATAGGTACTTTGGTACTAGTTCAAGGTGAATTTCGATAAGCTCAAAAGGCTTCGAATATCTTACTATGCCATTCGTGGGTATTATTCTCGATCATGTTTCTCAAAATGTTCTTTATGACTTTGTTGTTAGCCTCAACTTGACTATTAGCTTGTGCATAATAAGGCGTCAAATGCGGTAGCTTGATCTTATACTGCTCGACCATCCCCTTTACTTCTTTGGATGAGAATGTTGCACCTCAATCCAAAGTAATGGACTCGAGAATTCCAAATTTATTAATAATATGAGTCTTGATAAACTCAATAATTTCTTAGTGGCTGACCCCCTTATGGGCTTTGCTTCTACCTACTTACTAAAATAATTAGTAGCCATTATGATAAAATTATCCAGTTTTGACGAAGGCGGATGAATTTGACTCAATTAAATAAATGGCTCATCCTTGAAAAAGCCAAGGCTTCACGATATGATGTAATTCGATCACAGGCACGTGTTGTATCCGCCCATGTTTCTGACTTGCATCACATCCCTTAGCATATTGAATGCAATTGGCCACAATTTTTTACCAAAATACTCATAGCACCTAATGTGAGTCTCATCTTTCTTCTAACTTAGTGGGTTTTACATATCCCCTCATGTACTTCGGCCATAGCCAACATGGCCTCCTTTTCGCCTAAGCATTATAATAACACGGCATTGACCCCCTTTCTATATAGCTCACTGTCGACCATGACATAATTATGAGCCGTTCTTTTGATATCACAGCTAGTCTTGGCCCGAGGACATTGAAGATAACTTATGATTAAAATTCTCCAATCATTTTCACTTATCTCGGCCTAACATATTTTCAGGCTCGGTTCCCTTTGAAAGACTGACTGTGAAGATCTCTTTTGCACAACAATCATTCTCTCATTGAACCCTTGAGTGATTTGGAGTCCAACTAGCAGTTTTGTCATTTCATTGGTGTCAACATTATGTTTTTGTGTTACATGCTTCAATTCTACCTCATCGAAATTATCCATTAGCTGGGTTGGCAGGGCATAATATGGCAATAGTGCAATGCTGGTGCACTTAAACAAATATGTCATTTGGTACTTGCACCCAATTCCATTAACGGTTCTATGCCAATCACTAGAGTCTCATATTCGACTTGATTATTGGTGTGCTCAAGCTCTAATTAGAACACAAACTCCTGCTTCTTTTCTCTAGGGCAATTAAAATAATTCTTGTTCCTGATGATTTGTTGGTTCTCAAATTGTCAAAAATCAATTTCCAAGGAATCAGATGTACTAGATACAAGTCTAACACTTCTGGAGGAAGTTGACTCTCTATGTCAGATGGGTGATCGGCTAGAAAATTTGTTATGGCTCGTCTTTTTACTACTCTTTGTAGCACATATTTGAGATCAAATTCAAATAAAGCTAACGCCCATTTACTAATTTGACTATTCGAAATTGGCCAATTCAATATATATTTCACTAAATTAGTGATTGCAATTACATTAATTGACTTGGCTAGTAAACAATGTCATAGTTTAGTGGCCACAAAGTATAATGACAAATACAACTTCTTTATCACAAAATATCATCTCCCAATATCTAACAATGTTCGGGTGAGGTAGTAGACTGCACGCTCCTCCCAATCATCATCATCTTGTGCTAGTAGGGCTTTAATTGATTCTAAAGAAGTCGTTACATACAACTTGAGAGATCGACCTTTGATTGACGACATCAACACTAGTGGCTTCATCAAGTACTCATTGATTTTGTTAAAAGTCAATTGATGTTGTACTTCCCATCTGAACTCATCTCCTTATTTCAACTTCATTACTGGAGAACACACATTAGTTTTTCCTGCATAATTAGAGATGAATCTGTGCATGAAGTTAACATGACCGAGAAAGCGTTGCAACTCTGCTTTGTTCCTCGGTGGCTGAGCATCCATAATTGTCAAAGCCTTATTTTGATCTATCTCAATCCCTCACTGATGCACAAGGAATCTTAAAAAGTTTCGGCCGAAACACAAAAAGTGCATTTAAGAGAGTTTATTTTCAGCTTGTGGACCCTCATTCGCTCAAATGATTTACATAAATGGGAAAAATGCTCTACAACGTCGGTCGATTTAAGCACCATGTCATTGATCTATACTTTCATGAAGTAGCCAATCATGTCATGAAAGATAACATCCATTGCCCTTTGATAAGTAACCCTTACATTTTTGGCCCAAATGGCATAACCACCCAACAAATGGTCCCTAAAGGTCCAAGCCATTTGAACACCATTTTCGGCACGTCATCAGGCATTATGCTTATTTGATTGTATCCTGAATGGTCGTCCATAAATGGAACCATTTAATGTCCAGTTGCTCGGTTGATCAATTGATTCACCATTGGTATTGGATGCTCATTCTTAGGCGTGACTTGATTTATATTTGTAAAGTCGACACATACTCGGAGCTTACCATTTTTCTTGATGACCAAAACCACATTGGCAATTCATTTGGTATATTTGATAGGCTTAATGAATCCCGTCTTCAACAACCTCTCGATCTCCTCTTTATTTTGTGAGTAACTTCTGTTGTCATTCGCCTAGGTAGCTGTTTGTGCGGTTGATACTCCTTCCTCATCGGTAACCCGTGCTCGACCAGGTTTCGGTCTAACCCATGCATTTCAAGGTAATCCCATTAGAAACAGTTAGCAAACTCCCTAAGCAAGTCAGTGAGCTTGGCTTGAATTTATGGTTCTAACAAACCGCTGATGAAGGTCGGCTTGGGATTCTGCTCTATCCCCATATTTACTTTGGCTAGAGGATCTTGGAATTGGGCATGAGAATCATCTAGCTTTTCTGGGGTCCTTTTCAAATTCTTTAGATCTATATCGTCCTTGACTATTTCATCGGCCGATATTATAGTTTTAGCCATATTGACAAAGTTGCCATTGTAATATTCTCTCAAGCTCTCATCGAGTTTCTTTATTCTCGCCGTGAACTCCGCCGTCCTCCCCTCAACTAATGGTACACTTGTCATGGGATCTTTTTTATAATACAATGCAAAACTACCCTGTAGCCTTCGGCAGTTCGTCATCCAGGCGTATCACGATAGCAATGGCTTGCACTATATTGTCCAGATTGCACTATACTATCCAGATTAATTGCAACATATATTCCAGTTGCGCGTTCGTATTTATTTCTCTTTGTGAAATGTATTGACCCAAGTTCATCCCCATAAAAATAGGTCTCGACCACATTAGATATAGCTAAGAATGCCTTATTATCGGCTAACACCAATTCAACCTTATCTTGGTTCCAAAAGATTATGAATTGGTGCAGAGATGATGGGATGCATGAGAAAGGGTGTATCCATTCTCTCCATAGTAGGGCATTGTAATTGGATGAAGTATTGATCGCGAAGAAGGCAATCAACACTTTCATGGTCAATTTCATCAACTCGATAGGTAGGACACCATGTGTTTTTATTACTTCCCTAGCAAAATTGTTGATTGTGATTTCGGTTGCAATTAAGTCGGCTTCAGTTTTCTCTAATTTTGCCTTCATTTTGGTGGAAAAAATGTTCATATTCGCCCCATTGTCGATTAGGACTATGGTAACTAGACATCCCTCTAAATTGACATATATATACAAGATTTCAGGTGCTGGGTTATAGTAATGTTGGGTCTTTCTATGACCACTTTCTCAAAGGACGTACTTGGCTCAACAGTGATGGTCGATACATTTTTAGTCCCGTCATCTGGGTAGAAGGAACTGTGTTGTATTATTATCAGAGGACCAAGCTCCTCCATGTCTCCTACCAACTTGTTAGGCTGAGATGGCTTGGCCTGAAAACTTGATGGGAGTGTGAGCACCATGTTGTAGTCCACCATGACTAGTGGTAATGATCCAAACACTATTTCAAAATTTAGACATTGCTCCCCCAACGTTTCCAAATTTTGTTGCTCTTCAGTATTCTTGACAATGGGTATAATACTTGGGCAATTCACCATCAGAGCCACCCCACCTCTTCAAGACTGGGTGGAATTTCTTCCAACAATTTTATTGTAACAAGAAGCTCTTCGATCAACAGGTCTTCATTCGAGAAGTACTTATTAACAAGATACTCGGTCGAGTCCTTAGAATTTTTGGTATCTTTCCTGTTTTCTATACTAATTTACTGGCTTTCCACAGCTAGATAATCCGGGACATGTTTCACAACCAAATTATTCATATTTACAACCAACTACTCATCCCTTAGTTGGGGAATCCTCGACGTTTAGCGTGGTCGCATGTTCGCTGGTTGAGGCTCATTGCTTATTCTTTATGCATGGCAATTTCCTTCACTTAGCAGCGTGTCGTCTTTACCAACACCACTTTTGAGTGCGAGTCATCCCTTCAGGTATATGTAGGAATTGGGGTGACTCACCCTCCTTTAGACCTCCTCTTGGATAGGGCGAGGTTTGACTATTCTCCACCTCAGCAATGAAGCTGGCTGAGAGTGGTCACTGTGAGGCTTATACGTTCTCCGCTATTAACAGGAGC
The DNA here is from genome assembly GCF_029962835.1 of Magnolia sinica. Lineage (NCBI taxonomy): Eukaryota > Viridiplantae > Streptophyta > Magnoliopsida > Magnoliales > Magnoliaceae > Magnolia > Magnolia sinica. The sequence goes on along the minus strand of NC_080585.1, from coordinate 25,860,930 downwards.
CCGCTCCTTCGATCCTCTACGAAAACCAGTGTTTGGTTTGACTAGTCGAATGTAACAGCTTGGTCGATTGGACCACCCTCGTGCACCGACTACACATGTGTGGTTCACAGTTGATGTGTGGTGCTACTCTTGACCACACTTTTGCACTTATGGCCGCCTGTTAAGACATATAATGTCTTTTGCCGAGTTGTTGTGCCACAACTTGGTGATCACAAGGCCCTAAGGTCAACCTTCTGTTGCGGTTGAGCGAGTTTCTGAAGATTGACCGTGACCATGTTGATATCCAGGCTAGGTGAAAATGGATCAGTATATAAATGATATTCCTCAAAACTACACAATTGTTAGTGGACTGGGAATGAGTTTCATGCCGCTTACAATACTCAGTCTTTTTAGCTCTTCGACCATGGGTATTTTATGGTTAATGGAAATTTTAATGAACTTCCCGGCCAATATGATATCAAAGATTTCGTCATCCCAGGTAATATCAAATGTATATACCTTATGAGTTTTCTTTGTGGTCAGTGCAGTTGCTTCCGTTCTAACCAATGCTGAACACACAAATGGCTTCTTGATCACTACCTCGACCGCAACCATCTCGTAGTTATGATCACAATAGTATGCCTTACTTGACGAGTTCTTTTGCATTGCTCCTTACCTAAAGAATGGCTTCATATCGTGATACTTTTCTTGTCAAGTCGTATAAATTTAAAATTTGTCCCAATAAGCTTTTTTTATAGAGTTTGTATTCCAAACCATCCTAGTGAGTTGTACGAACTCGGCCTCAGTCATGATTACCTTGCATCAGTCTTTTGCTTCTTGAACTGGGCAATATAGTTTTCGACCGATTCACCAAGCAACTGTCGGAAACGTGTAAGGTCAACCATGAAAATCTCATTGTCCTTATAGAAGAACTAGGCGTGGAATTTCTCCTTAATCTTTTGCGAGGTTTTAATGGAGTTTGGCAACAAATTAGAATGCCAAGTAAAGGCCACTGCGGTTAAGGAACAACCGAATAGTTGCAACTTATGATAATCATTGTTAGCCAATTCATCATATTGCATGGTAAATCGCCCTATGTGCTCTATGTTCGATTGACCAGTGTTACCCGTGAAGAGCGCAAGGTTTGTTTGATAATTCCTAGACAAGGAATACTACTGGTCGATCCATTCAGGATAAGCTTTGTGGTATACTAGAGTTGTGGTGTGGCTGAGAACTTGGCATGCCACTTCTTGGACTAGTTGCATAACTTGATCGTGATCCAGATATCCATAGGGAAAGGGTGCCCCCTAGGCATTCATTGATTTCTAACTTCAAGAATGAAGTTTTTGACCTCCTCGCTCAGGTTGCTTGAATTCAGTAGGCGGAGGCGCATTCCACGTATCCTGTGTCGGAGCAGGATATGTATTCCGTTATGGGGGAGGTACTGGCGGTATTGGCTTCCAGTTTCTAATAGAACTGACATCATCGTTTTGTTGAGGTGTATTGGGTGCCCTCTTGGCAAGGATAACCACCGTCCGATTCAAGTTCTCGGTCTGCCTGACCATCCACCTATTGAATATGTATTAGGTTCCCTCTCGTCAAGGATAACCACCATCTGGTTCAAGTTCTTGGTTTGACTAGCCATTCACCTGTTGGAGGTGTCTGCCTGAATACGCAATTGCTCTGCCCAAGCTCGTGGACGCTCTGCTTAAGCCCTCTCTTGCTCCGCAATATGCTTAATTCCCATCTGCATATCACGCAACCCAACTAATTAATATCACCTCAAGAGGATCGCTCAGAGATGAGGATGCCCCCTTCTGGCTTGGAGGATTGAGCATTGGGTTCGATGGTGAACTCATGAGTTTAGATGCTGGCTGTACCTACATTTCCTCGAGTGGAGGCAATGCAAAAGGTGTTACGGGCTCATTAGCCCCATAAGAGTTTCGGGTAACCATTCAACTCATATTTCTAAAGTTGGATCAAGTAATTAGAATCGAATCACATTGATATGTTTACCAAATCAGGTATGCCACTAGTCCTACAAAAAATTATTGCCTTTCGGTTTCAAATTCGGTCACTTGTGATATGCGTGGGTGTAATAGAACCAACTGTGCGGCTCGATTCCAATTGAGCAACTTTGACCCCAAGTGCTAAAATAAGCAGATACATCAAACTTGACTGTTTATGACCGATATATGAGGAGATCAACCACCTATTTAGCCACTCATAAGTTGTTTAAGATAATCAAACGATTATTGGAGGGTACGGTTTATCATTCGAAAATGGGTTTTACCTTGCCTTCCGTGTGAAAGGACTTTCAAATACAAAAGCAAACAAAAAAGAAACACTTACAATTGATTGCATAGAGTAACTACAAAGCACCTTTCTGAAAGAAGAATTGCTTATATTATAATGAAAATTGTCTGGTGTATAAGCATAGGTTTGGATTACCGCTAAAGGTTACAATTACTAGATTATTGTTACTCTTAATGTAGGATTACAGTATTTGTTACGCTAAGAAATGTAAAAGACAGATTATACTAAGGAACATAAAGGATAATTGATATATTTAATTTATTTAATTGGGTTGGTATAAAATACTTTTGCTATTTATAAACTCCCTTAGAATAATCACTATGCTTCTTACCACATTTAGTAGTTACAACAATGGCTTCGACACTATTCATGCCTTTCATATTCTTCCTTCTCTTCTTGGCCAATGTCTTAAATCCCGATAACCGCTCATCTCACTTCCACATTTTGCTTCTAATTTCTCAGCCACGTTATACCATCACATGACATGTATCACCTAACCAGCTGATAAAAGGAGCTTAGATATTTTCGCAAATCTTATTCATGTTATGTGGTTTGTGTGCAACTACATATTTCCATTTCTAATTAGCTCTCCCATTAATGATCAAAACAAAAGGGTACAACGAGTTCATCGACCAAAAGCCCACTATTAAAATGCATGAGTCCAACAAATTAGGAGATCGACTAAGGGGTCATTTGGCACCGTGGATTGGAGGGGATTGAAGGGGGTTTCAAATCCTTTTGGTTGTTTGGTAGCATAAAGAAACCGAGGGTTTCAAATCCAGGGGGTTTCCAATCCCGGTTTGCAATCCACCCTCAGAGCGTGGATTACACCTAAAATCATTTCAATAGTTGCAGGTGTAACATGTGTGTCACGGTACACTATCATTCTATTGGGCATATGGCCAGAGCACCGTCCAAACATTGTCCAGCACCGTCTAAACATTGTCCATATTAATCAATGATTGAAAATTGTTAGTTAGGCACTTAGACATGATCTTATGCTTGTTGTCCATCCAAGACTTTGAACTTCATCATCTTCAGGTAAAGCATTTTCAACCGGGCTTATCACAACCATAGTGTCAAAAATTATATATCTCACTACTTAGGGATGTTAAAGCTGATTTAATAATTAAATTCAAACCCATGTAAGTATACCATGCCAAGGTATTTTTGAATTAAAGTTGATTCACAGTCCGGGATGCCAAACACATTGGGAGGATTGCCAATACACGGGGTTCCAAATCCACGCTCCCAAACATGCCCTAAACAGATAGACCATGCATATAGGTTGAATATGAGCCGTTGGTCCATTTCTTTTGACCGTCCATTTTCTCTTCAGATTGGATTTTTCTTGTGCTTGGCACGTTGCCACGGATGAGATGCGAGTGCAAAAAGTGTACTCGCTCGAGTTACCGTTTCTAGGTAGATACGATTCTACCGAATCATTTTCCGACACAGGATAACTTCGCCATTCGCGCGGGTAGAGATTGACGAAACGGCTCGAGACGCGTCATTCGGCCAACTAGCTCACGTGTGAGATATCCTATACATTCATTAGGTTCGGTGAGTGAGCATGTCATGGACCAGATCAATCCGGTCCACTCGTCAAGTGGGCCACTCATGCATGAGAAAAGCGGATGTTTTGAAAAGGTGAGGCACCCCTGACGTCGTTGACAAGTGCCCCACCTGATGAGTGGCTTGGATTACTCACAAGTTTTATCTAAGAAATTGCCTCTAAAGCGACGGCAGTTAAGGAAAAAGCTTTCATTGGTCAGGATTTAGTGATGGATGGAATAAGCGCCAAAAATCTTCCCAATTGGAAGATCCCACCAACCAATATTATAACCCTTCTCAGTTGATTGTGGACCGTTGTTATACTTCTCTTCTCAACCGTTTATCAGTAGGTCACAAATCGAATGGTCGATATTCCCTGTTGAGGAGAACTTAAGATGCAGTCCATCCACAACGAGACATAAGACCAACGGTCTGGATTACTGAACTAGGTGCTTCACTTTTCATAATTTCAAACCCACGTACACTTTTGAATGATGCGAGTCACAAAGGTTCCCGCTCAGAAATTATGAAGTAGCACACGTGAAGCTCAAACCGAGTCGTCCAGGGGCCGCAGATTGGATGTGCCAGAATTCAACAATGACATGTCATTGATCGGAGGTCAGCTTCCTTCAATCAATCTGATCTTTTGATTTACAGCATATCTACAGTATTCCTCACGATTTGAACGTCTAATTTAAGTTACATGTATGGCGCGTGAGTATGAGCCATTACACTCTGTCAGAGCATCAAATGACTCCTGTAGGAACTCGATCCACGAGGGCAATTTCGTAAAAAAAATCAGCCACTCTGTCAAGGATGTTTAAACGTCTCCTTCGTCACCTGTCGCAGCAGATGGAGAAGTTCCCTCTCTCCTCCACACAAACGGCTTCTACCGTACTCTTAAACCCCTATTCGTCAGAAACGAAGTAGGACAAGAAGAAAATCGACTAAAGGAATTCGGCATTTCCAAAACCCTAGCTAGCTCTCCGATCAAAACCCTAGCCAACTCTTCAGATTCCACATATAAACCCTAGAATTGGAGAATGGTGGGCCCGCTCGCAGGCTTGCAAGATCATCTCAAGCTTGCGCGAGAGTATGCCCTAGAAGGTCTGTATGATACCGCCATCATCTTCTTTGATGGCGCCATCGCTCAGATCAACAAGTAATCTCTCTCTCTCTCTCTCTCTCTCTCTCTCTCTCTCTCTCTCTCTCCACATCGATTAGCATTTTCGCAATCGGATTCGTCTTTTGCAAAGCCTCTTAGTTTTTGCATAATTCAATTCGGGCCCGTAGATTTGTAGCCTTGTTTGTTTTTCTGTGAAATTGAATCCTTGATTGGATGGACAGCCATATTGATAGACCATAACTGAGAAGATTATGATCAGACGATTCTAGCTGTCCAATCAGTGCATGATTTGCCCATTGAAATTTGACCTTTTTTTCTCGATCTTAAAAAAAATAAAATGAATCTCAGGCTGCTGATGCAATGACTAAGATAATCTGGTTGCTGTGGTATTTAGGCCACAGCTTATCTATTTGTGCCCACTAGATTAACGGTCCTGATCACCATGGACTTGTGTTCTGGGTGCAGAAGAAATGGAGAAGTTGCTAGCAAACCTTATCCGTATGTTAATTCATTTCTGAAGTCCATCTAAAAAATCATGGTTTTTTTTTTTTTTCCTGATAAAATTGGCAAATAAAACTGACAAATACACCCATCCTTCCCACTTTTGGTTATGCAAGGGTGCAAGTTGCACTGATGCATGACTAAAAGCAGAAATGTGGGTGTGTTAATCAGCTAGAGTGGGTGAAAACAATTACCCTTTCTTTTGTTGTTTGTATAAGTTCCTCACCTGCTTTAGAGATGTCATTGCACCTAAAATGTACCAAAACACTTTAGAAAGGTTGGTATGTAGTTTCAATTGTGGATTTGTAATCGTTCCATCTTTTCTTGATATCGCACATTGTTATTATATGCTTCACATGGCACATAACAAGGGCACTACATATGCACAAGAATGTCTTGTTGGAGATGCATGTTGGGTACATTCTGAGACAGCCCATTACCAATTTCAAAAAAGAAAACCCTACAAAATTATCATTTTTTGAAAAAAATTATTTAATATTTGCACTATCTTCTTCTATTTCCAATCATATGGATAAAAACTTCCATATATTTGCTTTTATGAACTGATATTTATATAGATGACTATATGGACATGTTATGTGTCGGGTTTTCTAGGCTCCTTGTGTTGAACACCTCTCGTCTAGGTCTGACAACAAAACACGTGTCCATGTCTAATTTACAACATGCATTGTTTCCAAATTTCATTGATCTTTGGTATTGATTATAACTCAAATACACAATTCACACAAGTTATTTGCCATATGATTAAATTTTTTTTTGCTCAAAAGTTGGTTGCATTGCAGGTTTTCAATTACTTTTATGAAATCACTAAAGGTGTGTTTGGTTGCATCAAATTTCATGATTATACCACTTTGGCGCAGGACAACTAACCACTTGCTCTAAAAGCTTGAACTGATAGAGCGTGGCGAATCAATCCATTTATCTTATAGCCTAGGCCTCACATCCCATGGGTTAGGTCCTCGGCCAAACCCCCTTCGTGGGCCTCCCATCACATGGGTTCCCCCTCACATGGGCCGCCCACCCGAGTGTGTCCCTGCATAGGCCACCCCACTCGAGCCCGGCGTGAAAATGCCCATGCATTACTTAAGTCTAATTTAGTGCAAAGTTTCATGATTTTTTATGAAAATTAGTGCAACCAAACACTCCCTAAATAATTTACAATGATATTATTTAGTAAATTTTGAATTGAATTTTTGTAGCCATTGGTTAAAATTCAAAATGCATGTAAAGATTGATTTATAACTTACATCCACATCTGCTGGTACTGTATTATCGTCTCACTTTTTTGTCCTTATTTTTCTTTGTTTTCAGGCACCTAAGCACTCTCGATGATCCTTCACTTCGTACGAAATGGATGAATTGCAAGAAAGGTCTTTCTGAGGAAATAGACATTGTGAAACAGTTGGATGCAGAAAGAAGGTCCTTCAAGGAAATTCCAGGGATCGGGCGATCTTCTTCACCCCCAATTCGTGTTAAATCAGGAGGCTTTGTGTTCCAACCTCTGGATGAGTACCCAACTTCCTCAGGTGCCCCCATGGATGACCCTGATGTTTGGAGACCGCCCAGCAGGGACACTCATGGAAGTAGAAGACCAACAAGGGCTGGCCAAGCGAGCATGAGAAAATCTACACAAGATGCAACGTGGGCTCGTGGTTCAACTAGGCCAGGAACTGTTGGTCGCGGAGCAAAGTCTAATGCCTCAAGCAGAACTAGCACTGGAGTTCGCTCATCAACTGCTTCAGGACTGCCTGCTAAAAAAGGCACTGCCTCTGGCAGATCCAATGCGAGTAAAACAGATTCTTTGGTGAGTTCTGTTGATTTGAAACTATGTTAACAAATTGCAGGCTTTATCTATCATATTTGTGAAACAGTTGGATGCTGGGCGTGCTTGGTTGCTTATTTGTAATTTCTTGGCTGAATAATTTCCTGATTTTTATAAAAATTAAGTTTGGTTCACACCTGTTTGGTTGGTTTTTACATTCCCTAAGAATTCCATTCATCCATAAAAGAAAAACTTGCCCTACCTTTTTCCCTGAATGTAAAAAACCTAGGGAATTGAAACAAAACTCTTGACTTTTGCCAGTTTCCTCAGAAAAGACTATCAACCAAAAAAAAAGTCATTCCTGGAGAAATACTATACCAACTCTAACATTCTCCATGAAACATGAACCATGGAATGAATTCCCTAGCAACCAAACAGTAGGGCATTATATAGCATGATGTATCTCTTTATTTGTTTTTCAGTTTCTTGCCCATGATTAACCTTGACAGTTTTTGTCCGAGCCACTGGTTGATGCTAGTTGCTGGAACTCATTTGCAATAAAATAATTAAATTTTGTATATGAGGAACACATTTAAGTGTGATTTACACATTCTTCTCTTGTGATCACTTTTCTTAGTGGCAAGTCTTGCTCTTACAATAGCTTCATTGATATGTTGGATATTGTGGTTGCAACCATTACTGATGGTAGAATCATTATGCTTTTATATTTGTGGAAACATATGCATTGTTTTGAGGGCATCTTAGCCAATGTTCTCTCTCTAAGGATGAGGAATATAGCTGGTCTCTTTGGCTCAAGATGTGTTTGACATTAGCTACAGTGTGGCTATCTTAATAGAGCAAAAGTTAGAATCCTTTCTATCAAGAGTGTTTTGCAGATCACAATTTTTTTCTATTGAATGTAATAAAATTTATTTCTGTTTTCGTTCTCTGTGCTCCATCCACATTAGCTATGCCACATTCCTCATTGACCTATACTTCCACATTATGACTTTGGTTATTCATACTGTTTTCATGTCTGCTAGATGTTCGGTAATATTTGACCTTTACATATCATGGTTGTGTTTTACATGCGATGTTGGCAGAATGGTGATGCAGATGAAGGAAAGTCAAGGAAGGGACAGTATGAAGGACCTGATCCGGACTTGGCTGCAATGCTTGAAAGGGATGTCTTGGAGACCAGCCCTGGTGTAAGATGGGATGATGTTGCAGGACTTTCGGAAGCTAAAAGACTTTTGGAGGAAGCTGTGGTCCTTCCTTTGTGGATGCCTGAGTATTTTCAGGTAGTCACAGTTCCATTACTCCTGAATGCAAACCATTAATGATACATTCAATTTCACCTGCCAATCATATACTCAAGGAGTTCTATTTATTTCTTATTGTTGAGGGAAACACAAGATAATGTTATCATTGGTTGAGCATGAATCTTGTGGAAGGTGGCAGCGGATTTCTGGCACCATTTTTTCCATAGCAAACAGTAATCTGCTTTTATCCTGCCCAGTGTAATGTGATGAAATGCAGGAGCAGTTGATCATCATCTTCACCACCACCACTGCTACCATCATCATCTGCCAATCATATACTCAGGGAGTTCTATTTATTTCTTATTGTTGAGTGAAACACAAGATAATCATATCATCAATTGAGCATGAATATTGTGCAAGGTGGCAGTGGATTTCTGATACCATTTTTTTCCCCAAAGCAAACAGTAATCAGCTTTTATCCTGCCCAGTTTAATGTGATGAAATGCAGGAGCAGTTGATCATCATCTTCATCACCACCACTGCTACCATCATCATTGTGGCCTTGTCCCGACTATTTGGGGTCGGTTATAGGAGCACTTGATTTTTTTTTTAGAAGGGTTATAGGATTACAGTCATAATTGAGGGGGCATGCTGATGAAGATATCCACTTTTTCTTTTTAGCATACTCTGACACCTTGAAGAAAGGGATGGTTCATATTCATATTAATGCATTGTTGAAATATTGTATACTATTGCAGAATGATTGCTTTGAGCCACAAGTTGCTGTGTTCTGATATACATAAAATTCATCCACAAGTCAAATTTACATAATATGTTCTTTTTTTCTTCCATTTAGTTTTATGAGCTACAAGAGTTTTAAAAAGTTCAGTTTCATTCTTCATGGATTTAGGTCCTAAAGTTTTCAACTTTTGCCCCAGGGAGTTGCAGACTTTTTTCCCCCTTTTTTCCCTTGAATCAAATTCTGAGAATTCGGTGAGATCATTATGATACCTAAATTCCTAGAATAGTAAGGAAGAGAATGAAAGCTTCCAAAATGTTCCCCCTTTTTTCCCTTGAATCAATTCTGAGAATTCGGTGAGATCATTATGATACCTAAATTCCTAGAATAGTAAGGAAGATAATGAAAGCTTCCAAAATGTTCTTGATCATGAAAATTGTTAGACGTAATAGTTGAGATCATGGTGATAGAGTAATTCAACCAAGGTTAGTTTTGAGTATCCAGAGTCTTTTTTCATCATGCAAACATCTAATAGGCAGGCTAACATCTTCTCCTCCTACATTTTGACAGGGTATTCGCCGACCATGGAAAGGAGTTCTTATGTTTGGCCCTCCTGGTACTGGAAAGACACTTCTAGCTAAAGCAGTTGCTACAGAATGTGGAACAACATTTTTCAATGTTTCCTCTGCTACCCTAGCTTCAAAATGGCGCGGGGAGAGTGAGCGCATGGTTCGATGCTTGTTTGACCTTGCAAGAGCTTATGCTCCAAGTACAATTTTTATCGATGAGATTGACTCTCTTTGCAATGCTCGGGGGTAGGCACCTAAAAGTGTTTTTTTACCCCACTGTGTAACACATTCATACTATATACATGCATTCATGCATGTCCATGCATGCAAGTCTTTATTCTCTTTAGCAATCTTGGATAATAGCATTTCATGCACATATGTGTATTCCCATGGGTGGTTAATCTCTATTATATATAACATGTGTGGCCAGGGATAAAATTTCCCACACGATTAGTTTTTGAAAGAGGTAAAATTTTGCCTTTTTTGAGGATATGGGATGGATTTTTGGTCCAAAGAATCGGTTTTTAGGTAATTTAATTAGGTGTAGTTGCAGCCGACCATCTGGTGAATGATGCTCTCCCAACTTTTAGAACGAGAATAAGATGGTTGATGCACAAGACTAATAAATTATGCAGTTCGAATATCATGAACTCAAGATAAACCATACAAATTGTGAGATCTCAGTTAGAGAGATTGTGAACAAAAATTATATTGATTTGATATCCTATCTGGTTGATTGGTGGATATTTAATGAATGGCAAAATGAAGAAAGTCAAGTGTCCAAATTCAACAAACAAATACGTACTAATCAGAGGTTAGAAACAGTAGATCAATCTGAACTTTGGAAACTAACTTAAACAATATGGGTCATACTACTTGGATGGTTTGATTAAATTACTGTATGCCATGTGTACAATTTCAAGGAGCTTGAGAATTGACCATCACATTGCCAAAGTATTGAATGACTCCCTTTTAAAACCACTTCATCCCTTTCCCATATCCTGCAAACCACTTTGGCTCTCCACGCGTATTTAGCAAAATGCTGCATTGCCAAAAAAAAAAGAAGTTATGGGAAATGTTCAGGTTAATTTGGTCTTGATTGTTAAAAATGGTAAAAAATCCAGTCAAAAAAAGGCAGACACCAAAAATATGGAGAATAAAAAGTTTGGTTTTATTGGGTTCCCATTCAATAAAACAAAATGAAAAGAAAGGGCTATGTATGCATGTGTTGTGTGTCGTGCGTGTGTTTGTATTATATTTAAATAAGGTTAAAGTAAAAAATCTGTTAAACTGATTAAAATTTCTAAATGCATAAATAGGTAATTGAATAGTGGGTTAATGCTATTCTTTGCCTCTCGTAAATCCTTCCTTTTCAACTATTCCCCATATAAATTGATCTATCTCTGAAATCTTCCACCGTTTGCTCAATTGTATTAATGATGGCGACCACCAATTTCTATTTATAAATTGCCTCTGAAAGTTCTTTTGGGTAAAGCCTTCTTTTTTTGGAAAAAAGTTGTGTTTTTTTTTTTCTTGGTTTGCCCAATAAAATGAGTTTTTTTTTTTTTTTTTTTTTGTCTTATGAAAATTACAGAGTTTTAAACTGTCAGTCAATTACATGAGGTTTTTTATTTTTTGGGAAAAATATGGAGTTTTGCTAGAGCATAGTGCACGCCTAGCGTAGAGGTACTTCCTCTCTCTCTCTCTCTCTCTCTCTCTCTCTCTCTCTCTCTCTCCCTCCCCTCCTTTTTTGGCATAGAAATGAACACCCATCAAGTAATAGTTATGTTGACATTATGCTAGTAAAATGGGACCTCTACTGGGTTCATACCTTTGCTAGTTTGGTTTGGTAATAGTGATTATAAAGTGTAGTATTGATTATAAACAAGGTGGATTGTACAGGGCTTCAGGAGAGCATGAATCATCCAGAAGGGTGAAGTCTGAACTTCTAGTTCAGGTAGATGGTGTTAACAACAGCTCTACTGGTGAAGATGGTGCAAGGAAAATAGTGATGGTGTTGGCAGCTACTAATTTTCCATGGGACATAGATGAGGCACTCAGGTTGGAAGCCGTCTGAACTCTCGCCAGAGTGATGTGGATTGTATTATTGTTTCTCATCCAAGTATTAGAATATTTTTTCGCCGTTTGTTTTTGTTTTTATTTTTACAGGAAAACTGTTCAGTTTATATCTTTAAACTGGGTCATCTTCACTGTAATATGCTTGGCTTAATATGGGCTTTTGTCTGATATAATGCAGAAGAAGGTTGGAAAAGCGAATATATATACCTCTTCCAAACTTTGAGAGTCGTAAGGAGCTTATCCGGATTAACCTTAAAACTGTTGAGGTAAAATGCTTGTACTTGTATTCGTGTGCAGCAAGAAATTTTAACCTGTCATCATTCAAGTTTGTTGATAAATCTCAATCTTCAGATATCTTTTGTGTTGGAAAATTATGCTTTCTGATCAACTTATAATGTCAGAGATCTTGCAGTGCTATGCATTTCCTGTGTATGTAGAAGAGGGAGACACTGAAGAAAAATACCAATAAATAATAAGAAATACCAATGTTCTTCCTCTTTCTTCTTCTCCGTATTGTTTGCCAAAGAGAAAGCAAGAGAAATCTATTGAGTCAGATGAGAAAAACAGAGATTCACTCACACACTCAAAGATAGACATTGGTAGGGAGGGAGGGGGTAAAAATGCCAATGCTAATGGCTCTACGTATAGTAGAGCTGATAATCTGCCAGATTCTGCAAACCCCAGAGGCATGTCAAGAGGTCAGCTAAGCACATTGCACTTTTTATTTGCAACCACAAACCTTCCAAAAAATACAATTCATTGGTTCACATAATGCAGTCTGAAGAAAGAATGTTTCAAACAGAGAATGCCAGCTATAGAAATAGCAAGAGCAGAATTGTCCGCTAGAGGAAAAACGATTTACGTGTGAGTTTGAATGTAAGATCAGAATTGACACGTGGTCAGAGGTGCCGAAGAGACCTTGATCTCCTTTCTTTCTTTCTTCTTTTATCAATTGTAAAAGAATTTTCTTGGTAGGGGAAAATATGTTAAAGAGAAAATTGCAGTTTAGCAAATCATTAAAGACTGAACATCTAAAGACATGGATAATAAGCAGTTGTCATATGGTGAAATGAAGTGATAACTGTGTCCTGTTGCTGTTTAAGGGAGCAATCAATGGTTAGTAGAGGTCACTGGAAGCAATACTGGCATTTTTCTCCTAGGCATGGTTTTTACCGTCAAATCTAGTCCCATGAGTGGAAGTGGTTTTTGCCTTCAGTTGACTGATAATAGGTAGAACTCGTTCCACCACATTATCTAGCTTCTTCAATGTGTTGTAGTGATCTGCTTAGCTGTCTCTTGGTAACCGGTCTTAAGGACTTGGATTGGGTAGCTTCATTTTTTCTGCCTTAGATACATTTTCTTCCTTTCTTTTTAAAAAAATTATCGTGGATCAACAGAAGAAAAAGAATAAGAAAAAAGGAGAGTGATCTGGTTTGGACCAATGTTTAACTACTGGGTCCATCGCAAACCGTAAATATGGCTGCTCTGATGCCAGTTGAACTGGTCTGGTCCAGGGCTCCATGCACAAGAGCACAATCCTAACTTTCCCTTACTCCTATGGTGTACATTCCTTTTTCTCTCTTCCTCATGCACATAAAATTATGAAACTGCCATGGAAGGAGACGAGTCCATGAAGCGCACATTATTTAGGCCCGAGTTGTGTGCTGACTAAGCCACTTCAGACCATAGCATTACTCAAAAAGTCTAATTTAAATCCTCAGTTGCATTGGATATATGCTATTTAGGCTTGAGTTTGAGAAAAAAAGATGGAAGTTGCCTTGAAGTTGATCTTATTTTCATTTGATGCACTTCTATTATCCATCTTCAATTGCTATGAATAGGTTGCTCCTGATGTAAATATTGATGGGGTGGCCCGCCGTACAGAAGGTTATAGTGGAGATGATCTTACAAACGTTTGTCGAGATGCTTCCTTGAATGGCATGAGGCGTAAGATTGCAGGCAAAACACGGGATGAGATCAAGAACATGTCCAAGGATGAGATTTCAAAGGACCCAGTTGCCATGTGTGACTTCGAAGAAGCTCTGACCAAGGTCCAGCGCAGTGTTTCAGCAGCTGACATAGAACGCCATGAGAAGTGGTTTTCAGAGTTTGGATCGGCATGAAATCTCAGGGGAATGCCGAAGTCACTCAGCGTACCTGTTGGTCCTTCCGGTTCACATTTATTGATGTTTGAATGGTTTTGTGGCCGACCCCAATTTGTTGGGGAATGAGGCTTAGATGGTGATGTGATTTTGAATGTCTTTTTTTTTTTTTTTTTTTCTGGCAGTTTTAATCCCTGCAGATGTGTTGAAGAGAATATCCCAATTCCGTAAGTGTTTCTTATTTGTTGACAGTTTGACAATCCATTCTAATGTAATGGAATTCTTTACTCTGAAATACTCTAGTGCCTGCTTGGTTGCCACACGAGAACAGTTATGATTTCTGCCCATTTTTGTGTTATTTATGATTTTGGGTGCCACTTTTGAAACAAAGGCATTGTTTTTTAAACAAAAAAGAGGGCCTTCTTAGGGTTGTAAATTAATAGCAAGAAAGTAGTTCTTACTTGGAAAAAAAGGAAGGAAGGAGATTTTATACCCCTTAAACTCTCCCTCCCTTCCTACGGTTGATTATGATGATTGATGCCCAGATGATAGTGATTCCTAGATGACGACGACGACGACAACAACGATAATGCTTAGATGGTGGTGATGGTTATTATGCCTAAACGATGATGCTCAAATAGTGATGATGATGATGATAGGCAAATGAGGATGGTGATTTATGATGCCCTGATGATGCTGCCCAAATGGTAACGATGATATCCAGATGGTGACGATGATAATGATAATGATGATGATTATGTCTGGATGATGCTGGTGCTTGTTGATGTTTGATGATGATTATGCCTGGATGTTGATGATGCAGGGATGGTGATGGTGATGCCCCACATGATGACAACGATATCTGAATGCTGATGGTGATGATGGTTATATTGATGTTAATGATAAAGCTTGGCTGATGATAATGGTGATGCTAGGGAGATCATCTTCATCCCATGTTTTTGTTTTTATTTTTATTTTTTTTATATATTCAATGTTTTCTAATATTGATATTCAAATAAAATTGTAAAGAAAACACGCTAAAAGAGACGGTGAACAAATCATGTAGGCCTGCAGCCCACGACACCTAGCTTATTCAATCAATGAAGTTGCCGAAGTCCGGTTCTTTTTAACTGGAGAGAATGATGCAGGCCCACGGCTCACTGTAGGGCCCAATAATAAAATGTACGCCCACAGCTCACTGGACCCAACATGAGATTATTTTTAACTGTCTATTTATAAAATTGAGGTCTAAGTATAAAAATTCGTAATTTACTAGCCAATCGGAGGAATTCACACATCTTCGCAAAGTGTGTACTCCGTTAGATTGGATCAGAGACATACACACACCAGGGGACCCCCACAAGCTGTTTGGACGATTTTATTGGTGGCACTTCCCATCTCAATCGGAAACGGATTGGCTACTCCCTCTGACACCAGCCCCGTGGCTGGTGGTCGGTGCTCTGTGGGCCCACCATGATGTATGTGTTTCATCCATTCTGTTCACCCATTTTTAAAGATCATTTTAGGATTTTTCCCAAAAATGAGAGGTATGGAAATCTCAGGTGAACCGCACCACATGAAAACAATAGTGATTGGATATCCACCATTAAAATCCTCCTAAGGCCCACTGTACTGTTTATTTGACATCCAATCTGTTGATTAGGTCATACAGGCCCAGATGAAGGGAAAAAACAAAAATAAGCTTGATCCAAAACTTTTATGGCCCCCAAAATGTTTTTAATGGTCGACGCTCATTCAACACTATTTCCTTTAATGTGGTCCAATTGAAATTGGGATGTACCTCATTTTTGGTATCATACTGTAAAATGATCTGTAAAAATAGATGGACGGAATGGATGAAACACATACATCATGGTGGGCCACTCAGAGCACCGACCACCAGCCATTGGCTGGTGTCAGGGGGAGTAGCCAATCCGTTTCCATCTCAATCACCTGAGTCTTGAATCAGCCTTATTTTTGTGGCCTGGGTCCAAATATCGCTGGCACCTGATGGATAGGTTGGAACTCATTCACTTGAACTCCTCCAGCCACCCAACGTAACTCCGTAGTCACGCAAGCGTTTTCGGATTTTATTTTATTTATTTATTTTTTTAAAAAGAGCAGTTAAAAATTTACAACGGTCCAAGTTCAGCTCACATGATGAATGGCCTGGATCTCTAACACGTGTGCGGTGAGCTCGGATGTCTAAGGCGCGTTCCTGTCGTTGAATCCCGACTCTTCTAGTAATGTCAAAGTCATACTATGCAATAAGCATGTCATTGTTCGAGATTCTCCCACATGAGAAAGCTTGCACTATGGTTTCTACACATGCGCTCAGCAATCTCTAGCCGTCCGATTGCTAGATATCTGGGTCCTTACTCTTGCTCTTGCTCTGAGTATATGCGTATGGGCCATGATATTCTCAGTTCCTCAGAAAAGGGGTATTTTATTGCCCATGTGAAGCCCACCGTCTTATGTGTGTGACATCTGATCCGTGCATCAAGTGACCACACAACCCAAAACAATCAAAAACCTTAAATTCATGTGGTGGTCCAGATGATAGTTGGATCTGCCTGATTTTTTAAAGGGTTCAGCGTTCATGATGGGGCTACCTGCTGGACATGTTAGATGCCGGACAGACCATGATGGGTCCCGCACTCGAGCCTTGTGGAAAAAGCTTATTCTATAAGGGACTTATGCAAGAACCAGCCTCATTTTTTAAGTTGCTTATGCTCTGATTGAGCTCTTGGCCGCTGCCTCATTGTTCAAGGTGCAGTTCTCTGTTTTTGTGGCGTGTTTGCTTCGAAGGAGTGTTGGTTGCAGGTCAGCCCGCGCTTGTTTGTTCCTTGTGCTAGGCCGGCTTTCTCTTCTTTTGTGCAGTTGTTTGAAGTGGTTTTGCTGTTTCGTTCTACATGTATATGCTTTGCTTGGATATATATGTCAGACTAAGCCCAATTTGTGGGGCCCGTATGCAGGTTGTAATTTCATTTCATTTATGATAAGATTGTGTTTGTGGTGAAAAAAACAAAAAGGTTGCTTATGCTCGTTGCCAGGGTAGCAAATGAGCTAGAATGCCGAGCCCGGATGCATTGGTCTTGAGCTTTGAGGTCCATGGCTCGAATCTGGGGCTGATTTTTAGGGCCTTAACTCAGCTTCTTAGTTCATGGCCCAGTTTCCGCCCTTGTTGCATTGCAAGGGCTGGCAGGAAAAAAAAAAAAAAACATGCATGCGTGAAGTTGCATGCGTGAAGTTACCGCCCTCCCTCTCATAACCTTCATCACCCAAGGCTGTCGTTTTTTTCTTCCTTCAACAACGCAAAAGCCTTATAAAGTTATAAACCATCCATTCTCCTCTCTCTCTCTCTCTCTACCATGAGGAACTTCAAGCCTAATCTCCTGCCTCTTTTATTTTCTTCTCTTCATCTCGCTCACCGGTAGCCTGAGAGCTGACTTGGGTGAAGGTACTTGGAAAAACTCCCGTTGTGGTCGAGTTTCTACTCATTGTACTATTAGTTGTTGTTGTTGTTGTTGATGGCGGTGGTGGTGGTCATGTTTGTAGATATAATTTGTAGTATGATGAGTTGCGGACACGGAACATTAAGATAAACTCGGATAGCGTATTCGGATATGACTGCGAGTGCAAGCATGGATGGAAGCAGTACCCGAGCTGGATATGGTCCTCGCCATTCCCCCCATGCGTCGTCCCCAACTGTCAGTCTCTCTCTCTCTCTCTCTCTGGTTTGGCAATGTTACCTACCATTACAGCGCAACATGATGTAGAGTGGGCCGCAGACCTATTAATCTTGGTACAAACGGACTGAAAGAAGCCCCAGTGGAAGTTGACTTATTCCATAAGATCTAAGTCCAATCCTACATGAGGCATGATGTAATTAAGGCTTAAGTGCATTTGGGTTGAAGAAATTCAATCCGGACATGGAGAAATTGTCATTTGAAGTGTGAACCGTAAATCAATTATAACTTTTCATTCGGGTATGATTGACTAATGAATTTTGACTTAACAGACCATCTGAGATGAACAAACCCTTGTAAGTGGTCGTGTCGCTATGTTTTGCGAGGAAGCGCTACATTCCAATTCAAAATTGCAGTTTTACAAATATTTTCTATTTTTAATAAGTTTTAAATTAGGCTTATCTCATTCCTTTTAGAGTTCTAGTATATGGTGTATTTTCACGAATTACTTCTAATCATGAATCATCCCATATGATTAAATTAAAACTTTTTTACTTTTAGTAAATTTACTATTACGGATAAATTCTAGTAAAAAAGAATTAGGACTCTTAATTAGGATTTACATATTATTATTTAAAGCATTGCAATTTTATTTTAATGAGAACATTAATAAGATATTTAGAATTTTTATGTTTACTTTTTTATTTATTTGTGAATTCAAGAGTCACTACACCTTCTAAATATAAGATTCATTCCATATAAAGGAGACAACATTATTTCTCTATTCATCTTTCACGCTTTCCCTATATGTCATGACAATAAAAGAAAAGAGATTGACGAGAATATAAGAACTCTTTTTCTCACATCCTGTATGCAAATAACTCTCTCATGAAAAGATTATCTTTCTCTACATATGCTTTCTCTTTTATAAACCGCACACTCCACACACATACCATAATACCCCACAACGTTTTTTTATTATTTATAAAATGGCCACACATTACAACTATCAAGAGCCATGGGCTGTCCTAACTGTTAATTAGGCGCTTTATTAGGTAATGCTCACTTCTAACATTCCATGTACCAAAGCTGGTGGCAGTAAAATCACGTAGCAATTCTGACATGTAAGTTGACTTTGGAACCAATCCACTGTAAGTTGAATTTGGAATGTTAGGATTTTATTTTCAAGGGTCTGGTTTTACCAAAAAAAAAAAAACAACGGTTTGGTGATATTGAATTTGATGGATTTACAGGTACAATTGCTACGACTGCGGTGTGCCTTCTTGGGAATCACCATGGAAGGATGTGGGCGTCGCTGGCCTGCACGCCTCTTTAATTAGGGAAGGGAATAAGGGCAGGCGGTGGACTCTCGCTCCCGCTACTAAAATTTTCTATGGTCCGATATTTTAAAACTTGACGTCATACATGCATGCATGTGTGTACATCTGTACGTATCCACGTTTGTTTTCATTTTTTTTTTTTTTTTTGAACATGTTCTTCTGTTTAATTTTTATAATCCAACCCCACAATCGATAATACCCCTACCATTATTATATTGGAGGCTGTGATCCTATTTCTAGCTTTTACATCACTTGCATCACACATGCTAAGTAAATGGTCTGGGCTTGGCCTGATACACTCAACCGACCTGACGGGCTCATAGAAACTTATAAATAGCAATGAAGAGCTTCAATGATTGCATGTCTGGATATACCATGGTATTGTAGCTATCTAATCCCACGTTTAGGATAAAATTTTTGCTATGGGAAAACACTGGATTAAGCAAAATCATATTTGATAGACCATGGAAAAGTAATTAATGGACTAAATTCACAACGGATGTCATTCACTCGTACACACCAAGCTTGGCCCACCTCGACTCGACTTGGCTCAATGCCCACCTCTAGATAAATGCATGCATCAATGTGGGGCCCACATGTATCCTCTCCAAATTCTGGATGGAATTGCAGGGGACCAAATGCAGCAATTCCATCCCACCTAATCTCATGTAATAGCATGTGCCAAACGCCCCCTTAAAACCTATTATACAGTTCTAGTGGGACTGAAAATGAGGGCCCTATCCACATACATGGTAATTGATTTGTATTGAGCTGGGCCATGTGCTTCACTTCTATACTTATTTAGTAGATGGGTCAGGCTTAGATTGGATTCTTGGCTTTCTTAGTAAATGGGTTTGGGCCTTAAAACATGACCCACTAAGTAATGGTTTAGGCTTGGTCTGACCCAATCAACTGACCTGATGGGGCTCATAGAAACTTATAAATAGCAATGAAGAGCTTTTATCCATAAACCTATTATATAGTTCTAGTGGGCCTGAAATGAGGACCCTAGCTAAATACATGGTAATTGATTTGTATTAAGTTGGGCTATGGGCTTAACTTCTAGACTTTTTTAGTAGACACGTCAGGCTCGGATTTGGATTCTTGGCCTTTTTAGTAGATGTCTTTGGGCTTGGAATTGATTGCTTGGTCCATTTAGTAAATGGTGGAGACTTAGGAGACCTTCTATGAATATTCAGATTGACACACGTGTATCACATTAGCACGTGTGGTATATTCGTGTTCAGCACTGTCTAAAATGCTATATTTGATCTTATCAAACTCATGGATATTTTAGTAACCTAACTTTTCTAGATTAAACATGAAAAATGCTCTGGTGCTCCCAAAGCACTATAGGTTGTAGTGCTCTTAGTTCCATTTAATGATACTTGCACACTTGGACATGGATCCATTGATCTGAACTGTTAACTAAGTTTAGAAGACATTTCTCATACAACGATGCAAAAATCACACTGATTGGACATCAAAACTGTCTAGATTGGGCCTTATTTTTATAGCCATCCTTTTTCCTAGCCATGGATGTGACGGCTACTATTGTCTAATTAAAGGAATTCTTTAGAATCATAAGCAATCCAGATGGTCTTCAGATGGATCAAATTGTTGATTTGACCTATATTTCTGTAAATTATCTTGACCGTCCATATTAAAGACAATTGATCAAATGGTTCATATTTGTTAGATCGGCATGCTGCTATACATGGTAGCTCTTCTGTTTTTTTTTTTTTTTTTTTTTTGACTTTGTGCCGAACTAATGAACAGTCTAGATTAATGGATTGGAGTGTCTACGTGTCCCAATGCAACTAAGAACACTGGCCCATCTCTCTTTATTGATGATGATTATTTCCAAAATCCAATGAACAGTCTAGATTAATGGATCAAACAATGCTCATTTTGCAGCTTGCACTGACGTTATCTGTGGCGAGGGATCCTGCGTGATAACCAGTGAAACCGAGGATGGATTCGGGTACAGATGCGATTGCAGGCCGGGATACAATAATTTTCGGAATATTACAACCGCTGCTTGTCTTGATCCATGTAAAAATGCTAATCCCATTTTATTTCATTCATGTTCAATTGCAATTACTGAGATTAATTCTAATTAGAAGCTGATTACTCTATTATAGTAAGTAATTGTGGCCATGGAAGGAGATGGGTTACCCAAGCCATTGATCCGGTGGCCCTCATCATGGATAGACCATACGCCATAAATCTCTCAAATTGAAAGATCCTAACCACCCAACTTCTTTTTTTTTTTTAACAGAATGTGGATTGTTGGTGTGGTGTATTTGTATGCCAACAATTGAAAAGTTTTGAGCTGTCCAATTTACAAGATTTTTTGGGCATGGTCCATCTATGATGGGATCCACCAGCTCAACGGTTTGGATCACCAAACCATGGGATTGTATAAACGCCATCCAGGGCGTGTCTTAAAAAAAAAAAAAAAAAAAAAAAAAAAAGCTGAAGCCAGGAAGCGGGTTAAGTGCAGCTCGGCCTCACCTAACACGGACAATGGAACTCACCTTGATGTATATTGTGTATATCCACACCGTCCATCCATTTCTCCAGGTCATTTTAGTGTAAGATCCTAAAAATTAAGGAGATCCAAAGCAGAAGTGGACCAAACCAAAGGAAACAGTGGTGATTGACCATTAAAAACTTCTTGTGGGCTCCAAAGGTCTTGGATCAAGCTGATATTTGTTTTTTCCCTTCGTCCATGTCTGTGACCTTAACAATGAGTTGAATGGAAAATAATAAGATAGGCATTTTGGTGGGCCCTTGGGGGTTTTTAACCGTGGGTGTTCAATCATCACTGCTTCCTATGGTGTGTTCCACCTGAGATTTGGGTCTGATTCATTTTTACGGTGTGGATATAGAAAATACACATCAAGGTGGGCCCCAACGTCAGGCCCGCACTGTGTTGGGTGAGGCTGGGGCCGCACGTAATCCGTTCCCGCATGCACGGGGTACATCTGACCATTGCCTAATGCGGACCCACACATTCGTGGGCCACTCCTACCAGAAATGATGGACGGTGTAAAACAAATGATGGTCTGGATGCAACGTACCGTGTAGCCCATCTGATAAGTAGACGATCATGATTGGATATAGTAATCTTCACGGTGGGGACCACCTTATTCACAGCTAACATGACAGGTTGGCACGTGTGCTGCATGCGAAAGTGCTTGTGGGACTACTCATACCTCTTTATATGCTATTCTTACACGTGATTGTTTTTTTTTTCCAATCACTTATCAGGCTCTCTTGGAGGGGACTGCTCTAACCTTGCGCTTGATGTTCCATCACCTCCGTCTGCTCCTAATCACCTTTAAAAAAATGGTAAGATATTATTATAAATTTAGGAGGTCCCACAAGCAACTACTTGAACGAAATCCAACCCGTTCAAAATGTTGACTCCACCATGATGATCTGCTAATAATAAATTGGGCTGCTCTATTCATCAATTGATCCAGACCATAGAAAAACAATGCGCAACTAGCGATCCGATGCAAAGTATACCTGATGGCTGATCGGCCTGACTTTTGAACTAGGTGATCTTCATTTTGGGTCAAACTTTTTGGACGGTTTAGATGTCATACAGGCGTGAACATTGGGTGAGTCCTTATTTTGGAGTATTTATTAAGCTTCTTAGGAGAAAAATCAAAACATTGATATTGTGATAGAGTTTGATGTACATGTCATTCAAATTAACCGTCCAAATCGTGGGACCCTCACCAACCAGAAATTACACCTAGAGCTGTACACGAACCGAGTTAGTTCGGTTAACTTGCTCGATTCAACTCGGTTTGAAACTGAGTTCGAGCCAAGTCGAGCTGATTTTTGGAGCTCGAAAAAATTTTGCACAAAGTTTGAGCTTGGCCTAGCTCGAATCAACTTAGATCGAACCTCAACTCAAATGTAACTAATTCGGTGACTGGATTATTTTGATATTGATATTGCTCACCAAGTGTTTGATGAAATGACTCAACCAAGTATTGTTTTGGGTGGATACATTTTCCGTGGGATCGGCCGGAAGCGAGGAAGATATGGATATGAAACAAATCACTAACAAAAAAATAAACATTACATGATAAAACTATCATTAGATCTTGATTTTGATGTTGACTGCTAAGTTTTTGATGAAACACCTGTAAATTACCGTGGTTGTTTTGCAAATTGCGAGAAATTGAAAATGCACTTCATTTGTTTAGAAAAATTGCACAGGCTCAAACTTGGCTTGGACTGGCTCGAGTTGAGTCAAGTTCGAGCTACGGTCATCCAGTGGCCGAGCCGAGTCGAGTTGTGCCAAGCTCGACTTGGTTTGACTCGTTTACAACTCTAATTACACCATGTTGATATTTTGACTGGTTGATGGGTGGTCATCTAATGGATATATATAGGCCAACATTCCTTTCTCTCTCTCTAGTACCTTTGCACACGTGTCATGGGCACAAAATCTAAACCGTCCATGTGATGTGGGACCCATTGAAACCTCACAAACCCAACTTTCAGCCTGATATGAAAACTCTGGTGGGCCATGGCAAAAGGAAACAATTTCCTCCCTTGATTTGCATTTCTCTTTTCTATGGTCCACTAGAGTTTGGAATTAGTCTGAAAATTGAGCTCATAAAGTTTCAAGGCGTGCCTCATCACGTGGACCGTTCAGATTCTGTGCCTATGACACGAGTACAAAGGTGATCACGAGTGCTCACGTAAGTAGGTGCTAAGGTGAGCAGTCCTCTCTCTCTCAGGTCCAGCTGTGTGGGCCCCACCGTGATGCGTGTCGAACATCAACACTGTGCATTTGATGGGTCCCCTTTAAATTATGGGATATCCCAAAAAGTAGCCATATACGAAACTCAGGTGGGCCATACCATCTAAAATCATGTGAAGACATGCCTAAAACATATAAAATCACTTGGTGGGGCCCACCTAAAATTTGTATGCATCTGAAACTTGGTCTGACCCCTCATCCAAGTGGGACACACATAATGGATGGGCTGGATTTGTGAACCACATCTCGGTGGACCCAACAAATGATTATGAATGTTTTAATGGGAGGGTAATCCCTCTTAACTTTTGCACGTGGTGTGGCCTACCCAAGTAATGGATTGACTTGATTTTTAAGCTCGTGGCCCACCATAGGATGGTGCATCTGAGTGATGGGGTAGATGTTCGACACGCATCACAGTGGGGCCCACACAGCTCGACCTCATGGGAAGTTTCCATGAGCTTGTGTGTGTGTGTGTGTGCGCATTTCAAATTTGTGAAGCTGATTTCAAATTTGTGAAAATGCCAACACTCAGTCAACAATCTGATCTTTGGGTCATGACCTATCTATAAAGGATCAGTAATTTGGACCGTTCAAATGGAGATAGTGTATCCATGTACGATTGCTGAGTGAATGAATATGTATGGCTGCAGTGGTCTGGTGGTGTATCAGATAGGTCTTGATTATATATTGTATACGCACATACACAAATTCATGCGTACATATACCATTAACTGATGACCTTCTGCATTATATGTAGTACGTATGGGTGGTAATGGGCCAGGTCTATAGCCCTAGCCTTACAGGGTAGCTGGGCCAGAGCTGAGCCATTAGGAATTTTATGCACTGTCCACTTTTTCAATGATAAATTCCATTATATAAATTGTTGTTTTTTTTTTGGTTATCCTAGAAACATGATCGGAATGCAAAATTACTTCTTGACTACTTAATAGATTGAATGGGATTATTTACAAGTGTCCTTGAATCTTTCATCTTTTTATAACAATTTATAATGACTTACTTGGTTATTGGATCAGTCCAATGAGCTGGGCCATTCATCATGTCAAACAACTACTTTATAACCAACCCCTATTTTTTTTCCTTTTATATAATTTATATAATATATGCCCATACTATTCTTCCTACATTAATTGTTTCGATAGATCTCGGGATCCATATTGAAAATAATCAGAAACTAGCTCAAACTGCCTAAGGATGCTGTGTGTGTGTGTGTATATATATATATATATATATATATATAAAAGGACTTTAACACTTCAATGCATCATTAGCTCTAGCTCAGCAAAGACCAAATGCTGGGCGATTTCTATATAAAACAATGTAGAAAGTGGGTACTCCCACTGTACAAAGTTTGGAGCTGTGAATCTTACCAAAAATTTCTAATCACATAAAAATGATTTGGTTTTTATGCCCTATGAAAGCATCACTGGCCACACATGATGGATGGATATGATGTCCCGCACCATCATAGTGTACCCCACAAACGATTAAGAAGATTTTTATAGTGGATATCTCATCCAAACAGTTTCCAATCTAATGAATCAATTGACCTATTTTATGGGGTCGTAGGAGAACATCAAGGGATGCACATGATTTATGGACATACATGATTAATGGACTGGATGTACTATCCACATCACAGTGGGCCTCACAAACAGTGCATGTGTATCAACCATTCTGCTGTGCTGTGTATAATATCATTGCAGGTGTATAAGTGATATTTTGTGGGTAATCTATTGAAAGTTTAGGATATTTCGATATTGAAAACTTTCAATGTAAATCAGCTATCGGTCATATCTCTTCATCATATCAATAGTTTTGATCACAAAAAATGACCCTTAAAACACATAGGGATATATTAAAGCACACCTCTCCTTTGGATGTTATCTACTATAGAGGTTCACCTGATGATCTAAAGACGTTTCTTTATTTAAAAACCATCTCATCTTGTGATATTTCATGCTTTAATAATCTCAAATAACTTATTGTCATAAAAATTTCCTCTAACTAAACTTCTAGTTTTAATTAAAATTCAGTTATTAAGCTTGGAACTTGAATCGCACTCTTTTGTTTATGTTCCAAATGTGCAGGGTCCCGTGTGGAGAGGAATATTTCAAGTGATCATCTATTGCTAGCTATTCTCTTATTTATATCCATATTTCTTGGATGGGCTTAGACAAGTTTTGGAGAACCATTGACTTATGTATGGAGATGTACTTTTATTCATAGCCAAATGGCTTTAAAATTTCTTTTGAGAATGATTGATTTACAATGGTGGACGGTTATATTATTAAAATTTATTAATTTAGGGCAAGCAAACCATTGGATGGCCACCACATGAATTTTAAGGTTTCTGGATGGTTGTTCATTATTTTTATAGGTGGGACTCATCTCATAATTTAGCCCATCAAGTGAACGATCTAAATCACCAGTGGACTAGCTTTGCCAGAATAAATTGTTATTCTTGTCTAAAAGGTAATTGTAAAGCAGTTTGAATCACTCATGAGAGCTTGTTTACACACGAGGAATTCATAGTATGAAAATGGATAAATGTAATGATTACTTTTCTAATACTAGCAGGTGATTAGGTGGATTAAAAAAGGGAATTTTACCCCAAAGTTTCTCAAGTATTTAGATTTTACTAAATAATGCCTCCAGGAATTTATTTCCCCGGGTAATGCTTTTTTGAGGGAGAAATTACATTATTGCCTTCTATTTTTCCTTACAACAAAGTAGACAATCGAGGTTACAAGGCTCATGTGGTTATGGCCGCTGGATCACGGGCAAATCACGTTCATGGGTGCCTTTTTTAAGCTTTCTTGTATATTTGTGGTTTGGGGTGTGTAATATATATGTTTGGCTTGAGTCACCACTAGCTAGTTATACCGATTTCCATAGTCAACTAAACCTTTTTAGAAACATTAAGCTGGAGAATTAGAAGATTCCCTACCTTAAAATGACTCTTGATCTACTATATGAGGTAAGGGATCACTATGACAAAAAGGGAAGGTGTTAAGTTACCATATTTGTCCATATTAATATATTATATCTACTTCTTAGCACACGGCGAAATTTAAGAGATTGAGTTAGTTCTTGTGCATAAATAGTATAAGATAGTGTGCGAAATGTAGTGTGGCAATGCGATGAATCAAGAAAGACTTTTCTACCCAAACTCACCCACGTGAAGAAGTGGTCGAGATCTAGTTAACCCTTTTTTTTTATTGGGCAAGATCTGAAATTCCGACAAGCTGCATAGCATACACTTGAATCGACTGGATGAATGGAGAGTTGAGAGTTGAGATAATGATGCATAATGTAGATGTAAGTATGAATGAAACTGATTAGAGTTTGGCAAGTGGGTGAACAGGTTGTCGCAAGGATTGATTTGGGTGGATTTGATCGGCCTTTTGGCGGCTCAAGTGGTATTATGACTTAGATAACCTAAGGCTAGTGGCTTTCTCTCTTTCTCTCTTCTTCTCTCCTTGGTAGATGGGTGGCTTAGGCCCTACTCTCATTCTCTCACTCTTCTCCTTCTTAGAGCTTTCTTAGTAATGGTGAGTAATGGAAGATAAGAGAGATGAGAAAGGGTTTGAAAATGATGAGAGGGGAGAGCATTAATTTATAGATGTTTTGGGTAGCATTTTGGTGATTTCTGAAAATTTTAGGGCCTCTATACGGTTCTAAGGGTTGTGATTGGCTAATAGCATGGGTGTGCTATGTTGCACGCTATGGTTGGTTGGATCGGACAATAAGAGGTGTAACTTTAAGCAAAACTAAGGTAGATGGGTCATTTCACCCTAAGCGGGCTTCACAAGGCACCTGTTAGCTTTTTCCCCTACCCACCTAACCCATGATAAAATATCGCGAGATTCTATGTGGAAGGTGACGTATCATGCCACGTGGATTCATCCTTTTTTTTGAAAAAACCGAGGGCCTCGATGGAGTGCCAATATACCTTTGGTCCCGTCCTTTCTATCTTATTGTAGTCCTAAAGCTAATGGGCTTGGGCTTTAGTAGTTAGGTTTTAGGTGTCCTGCAATCCTCTGACCAGCTTGTCAACCCTCAGTGGAGTGCTTACAGTTGTATGCGTTTCCCATCCAACAACGCATACTAACATTGTCATTAGACAAACCTAAAATATAGCAAATCCAATCATCAAGTGGGTCAATTCATAAAAAAATAATCTACACCGTTCAAAAGATCATAATTCAAGTGTAGCCCGTATGATCATGTAACTAGCCAGATGTTTTATTTTGGTTATCACCATGGTGGAGTTCATATAATGGATGGGTTGGATTTTATACATTTACGTTGTGGACCTGACAATCCCTGACTTTCACTACTTTTTAAAGAAAATATTTAAATAAGGTAATTTTGTAATTTCCTTCCTCAAAAAGCACTCAAATATACCTTCCCATCATCTTGGCATTATTTTGTAAGATAAGATTGCTCAAGAATTTTCTAGTTAGGGGGCATTTGAATCATAAGTTACTTATGCTTTAAGTAGCTTATCTTGATTTATACTTATTAAACTGAAGTGATTAAGTACCTTTAACTAAAAAAGCTGCTTATAATTGATCATAAAGCAAACTTACTTGTCCCAAATAAATTACTTATCTACTATTGTAATAGGGCTGAAAGTCGGGAGGGTCGGGTTGGGTTGGTGCTCAACCCTAACCCAACCCAAGGTTCTTATACCTCAACCCTAAGCCAACTCAACCCAATCTCGGGTTGGGAATTCTCAACCCAAGCGGGCTCGGTCGGGTTGGTCGGGTATATACGTGCTAATATTTTTGTTATTACATTAGTTTATTATATTTCAATATATGGCTTATTTTTTGTATCTATAATTTTATTAATTATATATGTGATTTATTTATTTTTTTACACACGCTCACACACCCCACACACTCACGTTGGTGGAATTTCACCACCTATGGATACTCGAACCCTTGACCGGGTGTTGAAACTCCTAAGAGTCTACCACCCGAGCAAGAGTAAGGATCCTAGGGCATGTGAGTGTGTGTAAAAAAAAAAAGAGTAAGGATCCTATATGTGATTAATCATTATAAAGAACTTCGTTTTTTTTCTTTAAAAAAACAAGCTAAAATATAAGACAACTACTCCTTTAAAAGTCATATAGCATAGCACGAAGTCTATTTGGGAGAGAGAAATCTAGCAAATCTTGTTAACATGAGTCCTTGGAAATGACATGGACAAATGAGACTTGACGTCACTAGTGTGCCTTCGACACAAATGATCCACACTCAATTATAATTTATAAGTAACTTATATATTGATCGGGTTCGGGTTGGGTCGGGCAACCCGAGACCTCAACCCGAGCCCAACCCAAGTTTTGTCAGGTTGGTGTTTGTATAGCCCAAGCTTAAGATCGGACCCGATATATCCTGCCCAACCCCAACCCAATGTCGGGTTGGTCACGGGTCAGTGGGGTTGAGCCCAACTTTCAGCCCTATGCTATAAGTAGAAAAAGTAATTTATTGGTGGCATCCAAACGGGCCCTAAAATCCCTAAAAAAAGGTGTTTTTGGATGAGAAGCTTTGCCATGCTGATCTCAGCAAAGGCGATGCAATTGAAGAATCAAGCCTAGTCTTAGCATCCCCCGCAATCTCCCTAGTGGGAGTGTAGAGGGCAGTTACCGGTGCTGGTGGAGTTGGTTCATTACCCCTTTCCGGTGGGCTTGGTGTGGTAACTGCAACAGATTGCTCCCCTGACCTCCTCAGTTCATCCAAGGGAGTCCCATAAGTAGTCCAGCATTCCAAAGTGTTGGCAGACTTTACTTGTCGAATGGGTTCTTCTAAGGAGATTTGCAGCCAGACTTGGCCGGGGGTAGGAGCATAGTCTCTCTCCACCATGTAGTCAATCCCTTGCTCAGGCCTATAGTTCTTCAATCTCGGATGAGCACCCAAACTGGATAATTTACTAAATGACGATGATGAATAAGATAGAATTGGTGAATCCACCATCGCATCCAGCAATAAGAATCTTGGACTGAGTGATTGTAGCCTGGCAAGATGAAGTGGGAGCCCATGAGTACGATTAGAAGTTGTTTCCAGATGAGCGCTCATTTATAAGGCTCGACATCATAGCTCCTCATCACACGGGTTACAACTCCGCAATTCTTAGGAACCGTCTGGTCATTGTTGAACTAGTGTGGCTGTTAGACCTGATGAAAATGAAGAATATACGCTCGCTCAGAGATAACGAGTTATCATCCATGGTGTCTATGTCCTCAGAAACGTTGGAGAGTGAAAATTGGAACAAGTAAATGGAATCGATTTTCTCAATTTTGTCCATTATCCAGTCGTAGGTTTTCTTGATAATCTTCCATTGTTGATAATGCCAGAGAGGGAGATGGTCTGGATTCACGTATGCCTTCTTAGATTCATTGTACGTCCAGGAAAAGTATATACCTAGCCATCCTGCAAAGTAATGCCAGGGTGCATAGGCCGAAGATGCTCCAACTATCGGGCTCTTGTAGTGTGTAGCCACGTCACCAAAAGTGTGGTACAATAAACAGAGAATGGGAGGAGCTAAAAAGTACTTCATGACTTTATCTAGTGCTCTCGCAACCACAAATAGGGTTAGTCTAATAGCATTGGCCCATTTCGAGCCGGGGAGTACTATAAGGCTGAGCCAATAAGCCAAGAAGGAAGTCGGCTCATCAGATTCACCATACTCAATAGGGCTTTTGATCTTTCGCCTAAGGTCGTCGAGTTCCTACGAGTGATTTTTCGTAAAGTTGCAAAACCGAAAGGAGTGATAGGGTTATTGAAAAGGGTGGTATGCAAAAATATTTAAGTAGGGCAAAAGGAGATAGAATGCATTATGCAAATCCCTGGTGAAATGAGCAAGCCAGGTGAGGTGTAGGATTTTACGAATATTTAGGAACTTTGCCATTTCCCTGAAGAGTTCGATGGCAGTTTCAAAAACTTTTGGCTGGCGGTTGGTGGGTGAGAAGTGTGCAAGCTCCTCGTTCGTGGACACGTACTCATAAAAAAAGCGACCTGTTATGGAAAGGCCCTCTATCCTGTAAAGTCCCATAGAGTGATATGCTGACTTCGCCCACAGGAAGGTGGAAGGAATTGGTCGTCGGGCACCAATAATTGAGGAAGTCCTTGAACACGGTCACATCTTTACAGAAATGGTCTGATGTAACATCGATTGCATTAAGAAGATGAATCTTGATTAGAATGTTTGAATGCTTCTTGATTATCACCTTGGCCTAGACGTTGTAGTAATTGCGAGTAGACAGGAAGCCGCGAGTTCAGAATTCTTCAGTGCCCATAGAGAATCCTGAGTGCGGAAGAGCTGCTGCATTGTCTCGAAAAAATGTATGCGGAAGAGGGTATGAGGGTTGTAACATGGCAACAAAAATCTCATTGGAGAGATTATACCAGTCCTCTATTTTGAGCCCTGGTCTAGCAAGAAACCTTCTGGAAGCTATGGCTCCTTTATAGCCCAGTTGGCGGTGTAAAGAATCCTATTATTAGTCATCCGATCTGTAGCCTTGTTATACAGGATTGAGAAATGACAATGCAAATTCATTGGGATGATGACCATCTGATCCTTATAAGGACTATTGAACTTGATCATCTCCAGATGAATTTTTATGCTGTCGCAGGAGTTCTGGAGATGCTTCTTGGTGAAATCTTTAATCTTCTCCTGGAGTTGTTGATCTCTACTCTTCAACTGTTTCTTTTTCTTATGAAAGATGCAAGTGGAATTGGTTCTTTGTCGGACGACCAAGAACTGTCCATTTGTATATTGGAGGTGGCCTTTAACCAGTTTTCCCAGTCTGTCTCTTGAACCTCTCGAGGAGGTCTTTTTATGTCAACCATGATTATGACATGATGAATAGGATTGGCCAGGAGGGCTATACAATCGAAAAAGTATATGATTGGAAGATTGGGCTCCTTAAAGAGGGTGGGATACTGTTTGGTTGTGGTCTTCACCCTCTTACTGGGACGATCCTCGGCTTCGGAGGATTGAGGGTTCTCAGGTTCAGAGACCTCTGAGGAGGGGTTGTGTGCTCTTGGAAAGTGTCAGACGGTCTTTTACCCCTTGCCATAAGATTGAAATGTGAGGGAAGAATGGGTTAAAATTTTGGCAGAGTCCGAGTACTTAGGAAAATTTCCGTCAAAGCAGAGGGGTGTTGCGTGGTCGCGCAAAGCGGAGTAGTTGCGCAGTCGTGCAGGAGAAGTCTTTTGCACAGTCGCACAATGAAGAGGCAGAGTCTCGGGTGTGTTTAAAAGCAAAGTGAATCAAATGAAAGAAGGGTTGCCTTATATAGCCGGTAGGACCTAATAGCCTCTTGTGTGGACCGGATCGCACAACACAGTTTGTACGGTCACACAACGGGGAAAGAAAGAATTTTTATGCGAAAAATGGTTGATCTCCCACTTGATTCACGGTAACTATCAAAGGAGGATCGAGGGGGCATTTGTTTGAGCACAAAAATTATTGACATTTTGCCTATGATAACCCTATTATGTGACTGCACAACAAAGGTGAGTTGCATGGCCGTGTAATGACTAAAAGGGAGTGTTAGAGAAGGAACATTAGGCAACCCGCCCAGTATAGACAAAGGCCTATTGTGTGCCTGCGCAATAACATTTAGTTGTGCGGATATGGTAGTTCATATGTGTGGAGGCTTATAAATACTTACCCCCTCTCTCATTTTAGGCATTAATAAGTGAGGAGCTCTAGAGAGAAAAGAGGAATCTTCGAGAGTCTTCAGAACCAAGAGTTGCAATATTCAAGTATCCTGTGGTGTGGCACGGGAGGAGAGAAGGAAGAAGATGCAAGGAGCAGAAGACCAGCCTGTTGCGCGACCACGCAAAAGGAATCGCAATATGTTCTATAATTAATCATGCATCTTTGTAGATTCATCCAGGATTCGATCCCTTATGGACATATTCTATGCATATTGGTGTAAAGTAAGGGTTTCAAACCCGCACAACTCTTCTGTCATTGTAATGAACGCGTATAAGCTAAGATGCTGTCGAAATTATTATTAAACTATTCTCAATTACATCAAATAAATGTACTTTATTTTAGAATCAAGGAAAATGCAAGAGATATAATAAGAATTCATATTAATGAAATAAAATGATGATGATTGTTCAGTAATTTTTCTTTGTTATTATTAAATGTGAATATTCCAATCCCTTATACTTATTTCTGGTCAAAACAACAGCCTCAACCCGTAGCTCCCTGCCTAACCTAGCATTTACTCAATATACTTCTGGTCATTTCCAAAAGAGTCATATTCATACGTTTAGTCACACCATTTTGCTCTGGTGTATACCTCACTGTGTTGTGCCTCACTATCCCTTCATTCTTGCAGTATTGATTAAATTCCCTAAAAGTAAATTCTCCGCCGTTATTTATCCTCAGAATTTTCACCTTTCACTTTGTCTGCTTTTCAACCATTGCATTCCATGCCTTAAAAGTGACAAAAACATCAGATTTATGCCTCATAAAGTAAACTCAAACCTTTCTAGAGAAATCGACAATGAATGTAACAAAGAATGATGCGACCCTCCTCCAGGAACAACAGGTAACGACCCCACACATCCGAATGCACATAATCTAACTGGCCTTTACTAATATTTTTTTCAGTTTTAAAACTCAACCTTAATTTTTACCATATATGCAATTCTCACATATATCCAAATTAAAACTTTTAAAGTTAGGAATCAAATTATGATTAAAAAGTATCTTCATACCGCGTTTGCTCATGCGGCCTAGCTAGGTGTGCATGCCACATACATATTGGCTGGAATCTGCTACAAACGTTGTAGCTCCACTCAATATGGTGTTTTCAATCAACTAGTAAAGATTTTCGCTCTTTTATGCTTTCATAATTGTGAGTGCCCCTTTTGAAACCTTTAGGACACCTTCATAATCGACGAACTTACACTCCCAGAGAGATCAAGTTCTTCTTTAGATTCGGAACATGCCTCACATCGGTCAAAGTAAGCTCCACCCCATCAAATATTTTGATGCGAACCGAACCAATTCTTATCATCTTGTAGGCATGATTATTGCCCATAAGAACCAGACCACCATCATACTTGCTAGATGTAGTGAACCAACTCCGATGAGGACACATATAATATGATGCCCTTATCCAAAATTCACTTATGATAAAAGTGACCGACTTTGGACACTGACAACATGTCACAACCACTCCTTCCTTCACCCGATTCCGGTGAATTGACTTCCTTCAGGGAATCATCTAATCTATTCTCCTTCAGAATTTTAGATATGTACAGTCCTTCTTCATATATTTCATCTTTCCATAATTCCAACACCTCAACTTGCTTTTGCCCTTTAATTTGGATCTCGATCGCGACTTTCCACTCTCTTGCTTAGACGGTCTTCCTTGAGCAAATAGTGCGCCTGTAGAAGTATATTCGCTTTTGCTATTCCTTCTCAATTGCTTCAACTGAAGGCTTGAGATAACGGTCTCGACATCCAAAGTATTCCTACCATAGTACAGAGTATCGACCAAATTTTTGTAGGATTCCATGAGAAACATGAACAAAATTAGGGCTTTATCTTCTTCATTGATCTTTACCTTTATGTTTGTCAGTTTGTAAATCAATTTGTTAAATGTGTTAATATGCTCAGAGAGATTTGACCCTTTTGTCATCCTCAGAGTATAAAAATGTCTTTTTGGATATAGTCGATTGGTGACTGATTTCGTCATGTAGATGCTCTCCAACTTTGCCCATAATCGTCTCATTGGTAATATTATAAAGGACTTCATCAGCGAAGTATAATTGAATTGTGCTAATCGTCCTCTGATCAAGTTCATCCCAATCCTCTTCTTTCATCGATTTCGGATATTTCACTTTTCCAAATAGTATGTGCTGTAACTTTTGATGATTTAGGAGAGCTTTCATCTTTAACTTCCATAATTCAAAATTATTTTTACATGTGAACTTCTTTGTCTCGAATTTCATATTTGATCCACTCGATGCTATGTTTTTAGATTCAATCTTATAACTTAAACCCTACGCTCTGATACCACATGTAGCGTCGCGACACTCTCCGATAACGCTTGTTGGGTGTAGAAGCAATATCAGAAATGAATCAAATAAGCAATAGAGAAAGAAAAATCCAAGCACACATAGAAAACAAAAAAAAATAAATTTATGTAAAAAACCCTTGCAGGTAAAAACCATAGTATAAAGCAACGAACAATCCACTATAATAAGAAAGTTAGAAGAGATGGAATAATTTACAAATGGAAAACCCTATAATTCCCTTTCAAAACCCCTTTGGCTCTCAAGCTTTAGGTATTACATGCCCTAATCTCAATTAGTGGACCTTATTTATACTCACATACTTGATTAGAAACAAAACCCGTACTTATGCAAAACTTGTGCAAACTGTCGATCGAATTGACAAGATTGAAGCACCATTTATCAAATCGACAAATCTATCAATCAAATCGATAGGTTGAAAAATCTCTAACGAGCGATCTAAAGTTTTTGGGATTATTTTGACGGAATCGACAAGCCTATTGAATCAAAAGCTCTGCTATTTCACCAAATTAAATGCACTCGATCAAGAAGATCTCGGCCTGACTTCTAGGGCCGATGAGAAATGGTCATGAGCCCGTGCTTGTTGCACCTTGCCGCCTGCCCGGAAGTATGATCCGGGCTGATAAGCAGGCCTCGCGAGCAAGTGAGCACGGTTCGTCAGCTAAAGGGTTTCGCTGGCCCTTTACTCAGCTTCTTAGTTCATGGGAACCATTTTCCGCCCTTGTTGCGTTGCCTGGGCCGGCTGGATAAAAACCAAAATAAAAAAATAAAAAAATCCATACACGAAGTTGACCCATTGTCCGCCCTTGTTAGTTGCTGCGTTGCATGGGCCGGCTGGATTAAAAATAAAAATAAAAATCCATACGCGAAGTTACCTCCCTCTCTCTCTCCGTCTCTCATAGCTTCCACCACCCAAGTCCGTCGTTTTTTCCTTCAACAATGCAAAAGCCTTATAAAGTTCTAGACCAACCATTCCTCTCTATCTCAGAGCCATGAGGAACTTGAACCCCAATCTCCTGCCTCTCTATTTTCTTCTCTTCGTCTCGCTCACTGGTAGCCTGAGAGCTGACGAAGGTGAAGTTACTTAGAAAAACTCCTGCTGTTGTCGTGTTTCTACTCGTTGTTGTTGTTGATGATGACGGCCGTGGTGGTCCTGTTTGTAGGTTTAGTGTGTTCATTTGTAAGTTGCGGACACGGAAAGTGTAAGGCGACGGAGGATAGCCCCTTCGCTTTTGACTGCGAGTGCAAGCCTGGACGGAAGCAGTACCCGCTCAAGGTCGAGTCCTGGACATATCCCCCATGCACCATCCCCGACTGTCAGTCTCTCTCTCTCTTTCTCTCACTCTCTCTTCGTGGTTTGACAATATTACCTTCGATTATAGGGCAACAACAAAATAAGAGATCAAGGAGAATATAAGTACTCTTTCCTACGTGGTTTGGCAATATTACCCACGATTATAGGGCAACAACAAAATAAGAGAGATCAAGGAGAAAATAATCTCCTCTCTCTCACCCACGCCATATGCAAAGAACTCTCTTGCAAAAAAAAAAAAAAAAGAAGAAAGGAAAATGAAAAAAGTTTGGTGATCTTGAATTTGTTGGATTTGCAGGTACAATTAACTATGACTGCGGCGTCAGCGCTGCTCCTTCAGGATCACCATGGACTCCACCGAACATAGACCTATCAGAAAATAAGGGCGCCGTAGTGGAATTTCACCACCTATGGAAACTCGAACCCAACACCTCGTGTTGAAACTCCTAAAGAGTCTACCACCAAGGCAAGGACACTTGTTAGAAAGGTTGAGGCCATAAAACACTACCCCACTAAGTAAATGGTTTGAGCTTTGGCTGGCCCCATTAACTGACCTGATGAGCTCATAAAAAGCTTAAACTTATTATATAGTTTCAGTGGTGGGCTTGAAAATGAGCTCCCTAGCTAAATGCATGGTAATTAATTTGTATTGAGTTGGGCCATGAGCTTAATTTCTGGACTTGTTTAATAGTTGAATTCTTGGCCTTCTTAGTAGATGGGTTTGAGCTTTGAATCAATTGCTTGGTGTTGGGACTCGGGAAACCACCTACAAATATTCAGATGACACGTTGGCACGTGTGGTATATTTGTGTTTAGCACTGTATAAAATGTTATATTCGATTGTATCAAACTCATGGGTATTTTCCTAATCTAAATTTTCTAGCTTAAGATAATTAAACATGAGAAACGCTCTAAATGCTTCCTAATCTAACTTTTCTAGCTTAAGATAATTAAACATGAGAAATGCTCTAAATGCTCTCAAAGCACTATATGTAATAGTGCCGGTTAGAACACATGGCCGTGGGGCCTCATTGTGTAATGCATGAAAATCCTCTCATTTAGTAACTTACCGAAATTGTTGGAAATGGTAAAAAAGAGGAATATTCCTTGATGAAAAAAAAAAAAATTCCAAAATGGTAGGGAATTCATGGGTTCTAAAAATCCAATGGATCTCTGGTTCAAGAAATATGAAAATCGAAACATTACCTAAACACGAAGAAAAGCATTGCTGTCAGCAATTCATAATCAAACGACATATCGCAACCCTTTGTTCTCCGGCGCCCTTAGTTCCATTTAGTTGCACTTAGATACTTGGAAATGGATCCATCATATGAACTGTCCACTAAGTTTAGAACACATTTCTCAGGCAATGATGCAAAAATCACACTGACTGGATTTCCTTGTTCCAAGCCATGGATGTTACCTAACAACAGTGATTCTTTAGAATCATAAGCAATCCATATAATGGTCTCCAACAAGTAGATGAATTAAATTATTGATTGACTAGACCAATATTTGTGTAAATTATTTTAACTATTCATATGGGCTCGTTTGGGAGCTTATAAATGGAGGTAAATGGGAAATGAAATTGGAGGTAAATGAATTGGGAGTAGATATTAACTTAGTTGTGTTTGGATGGGAGAAAATAAAATACATTTGAAATCCAAATATTATGTTTAAATGAGAGTAAATGGGAGGAATTGAAATGGCATTGAAAATTTTCAAGGAACTTATGTTCCCAAATCAGTTTTAATGTTTCAATTTATTGTGTAATTTTATTTATTTATATATTTACTAGAATGATTGTAATACATCCATTGAAATATATACCTTACCTAAAAATGAGGAAATTAATAGCATCAAGTGGGCTACAAATGTAAGGATCACAAACAAGTAATTTACCAATATTTTATAACCATCCATTTAGATAGCCGACTTTTGAACGGTTTGGATCATTTTATTAGTGTGATTTTATTGATGTAGTCAATAATTAAATTCTTTTGAAGTATCATCATCATGCCACAGGTATGTGTGTAGCAACACCTTTGTTTACTCCCACTACTCCTTAAGGAAGCTCTAAAGGATATTTCATCCCATTTACTTTCAAATCCTCCCTCATGGAGTTGATTTCTTTTACATGCCCATTTATTTTTCATTTAATTTCATTTTTTCCATGCATTTACTCCCATCCAGATATATCTCAAATGTCATTTACCTCCATTCACCTCCTTTTACTCTCATCCAAATGGTCCCTCAAAGACGACTAATCAAATGGTTAATATTTATCACATCGGCATAATGCTGTAAATGGTAGCTCATGAACTGTGAGCTGAACCAAATGTACAGTCTAGATTAATGGATTGGTCCGTCGAAGTGTCCCAAGCACTATAACTCATAGTGAGCACTGGACCATATCTATATCAATCATGATATATATATATATATATATATATATATATATATATATAATCCATAGATAACTAGATATATAAAACAATGCTCGTTTTGCAGCTTGTAGATACGTTTTCTGTGGTGATGGATCCTGCGTAGAAACCTCCGATGGATACGGGTAAAGATGCGATTGCAGCCCGGGATCGACTAATTTTGGGAATAGTAATGCCTCTGCGTGTCTTAAGCAATGTAAAAATGCTAATCCTATTTCATTTCATTCATGTTAAATTGCAATTCCTGAGATTATTGGTAATTAGAGGTTGATTACTGTATTAGTCAGTAATCGGGAACTCCCATGTTGTGCACCAAGTTCGTTAATGGGGGCCATGGATGTGGATGGGTTACCCAAGCCATTGGTCTGGTGGCCCTCATTGCTCCAGAAATCTCTAAAATTGGATGATCACAACCACCCAATTACCTTTGTTTTTTCCCCCAGAAAATGTAGATTGTTGGTGTGGTGTATATGTATGCCAACAATTGAAAAGTTTTGAGTTATCCAATTTACGGGATTCTTTAGGCATGGTCCATCCATGATGGGAGCCACAAGCTCAATGGTCTAGATTATCAAACCATCGGATAGTACAAATTCCATGCACAAACGAAAAGTTCACCATTAATCATTAATAGAGAACTCGGAGCTGTGCTATTTATATTAGTTGAATCAGTATTATTAATTAACCCCACATCTATTTTTACATGCGAAACACATGCAAAGGCATACATGGGGTACATGTGACCCAGGGGCGGCTCAAAGGGGTACGCATGTGCGGCAATCGCCTAAGGCCCCCTAATTATAAAGGGCCTATATCATAGCAAAATTAAAATTTCTTATTTACGAAGGTCCTATATGATAGCAAAATTAAAATTAAGAAGAAGAAAAAGAGCCTAAAATTTTTAAAATAAAACTCATTGAAAGGCTTATAAAATAGGAACATATAAAAATTAGTTTACAAATTTGAAATTGAAAATAAAAAACAAATCCTATAAACTAGCACCATCAATAATAATAATCTGACTCTTTCATATCTTTTCAAAATAATAGCATCATTCCCAATAAATTCTTCTCCTAAAACCTAGAACTACAACTATCTATTTTATTACTAATTAAGTTATTCAAAAATTAAATTCTAACATTATTTTTTAAAATTAAATTCTAATTTCATTTTTCTAATGGTTTGGATTTATTTTTAAAATTAAAAGTTTTAAAAGAAGTTGCAAAAACAAAAATTAATACTTCAATTGAAATACTTAATTTAATAAAAGAACTAGATTGTTTTCCAAATTGTTTTATTGCATATAGAATACCACTTACCATATCTATTACAGTTGCATTTGTAGAAAGAAGTTTTTTAAAACTAAAGATTATAAAAAATTATTTACGAACAATTATGTCTCAAGATGGGTTAAACGGTCTAGCAATTTTATCTATTAAAACTAATTTATTGGGTAAACTTGAATACAAAAGTTTAATTAGTAATTTTGCATCTAAAAAGGTAAGAAGCAAATTTATAATTTAATTTTGAATTTGTTAATTTTTTTTATTTTTTAAAAATAAAACCTCATTTTTATGACTTGCCTAAGAGCCCAAAAATGTTGAGCCGCCCCTGATCTGACCGGGCCACTCATGGACGGTGTAGAAAAAAATGGTGGTCTAGATGCAATTTACGGTGTAGGCCCACCCGATGAGTAGACGGTCATGATTAGATATAGTCATCTTCACGATGGGGACCGCCTTATACACAGCTAACATGAGAGGTTGGCACGTGTGCTGCATGCAAAAGTGCTTGTGGGACTACCCATACCTCTTTATATGCTACTTTGACGTGTGATTTTTTTTTTATTTTTTTTTATTTTTTTAAATCATTTATCAGGCTCTCTTGGAAGGGACTGTTCTAACCTTGGATCGCCTTCCGGAAAAAATGGTAAGATATTATGATAAATTTTAGAGGTCCCACGTGCAACTAATTGGACGATGAGGTACTAATTAGTGCAGAAGTGTCAATATGCCAACCGTTCACGAAATCCAACCCGTTCAAAATGTTGACTACACCATGACGATCTCCTGATAATAAAATTGGGCCGCTCTATTCATCAATTGATCCGGACCATAGAAAAACAATGTGCAACTACCGATCTAATACAAAATATGCCTGATGGCTAATCGGCCTGGGTTTTGAACTAGGTGATCTTCATTTTGGGTCAAACTTTTTGGACGGTTTAGATTTCATACAGGCGTGAACATTGGTTATCCGAAGATGGTTGGATGGTGGAATTAGAGGTCCAACTAGTAGCACGTAAGTCCTTATTTTGGAGTATTTATAAACCTTATTATGAGAAAAATCAAAACATTGATATTGTGGTAGAGTTTGATGTACATGTTATTCAAATTAACCGTCCAAATCATGGGGCCCTCACGAACCAGAAATTACACCAGGTTGATATTTTGACTGGCTAGTTGATGAGTGATCATCTAATCGACAGTTAAAAAATATATTTGCAGCATTTCAAATTTGTCAATCTGCCAACACTCAGTGGTTAGAACAGTCAACAATCTGATTTTTGGGTCATGACCTATCTATAGAGGATCAGTGATTTGGACCGTTCA
The DNA here is from genome assembly GCF_029962835.1 of Magnolia sinica. Lineage (NCBI taxonomy): Eukaryota > Viridiplantae > Streptophyta > Magnoliopsida > Magnoliales > Magnoliaceae > Magnolia > Magnolia sinica. The sequence continues at coordinate 25,819,635 of NC_080585.1, read as the reverse complement.
AATGGAGTTAGTGTACCACGTGTACGATTGAGTGCATGAATATGGCTGCAGTGGTCTGGTGGTGTATCGGATAAGTCTTGATTATATAAGTCTAGATTATATATTGTATACGCACATACACAAATTCATCCGTACATGTATCATTAACTGATGACCTTCTGCATTATATGTAGCACGTAGGGGTGGCAATGGGCTGGGTCTATGGTCCTCGCTCAGCCCTGGCCGCTAACCTTACAGGGCAGCTGGGCCAGAGCTGACCCATTAGGAATTTTATGCACTGACCACTTTATCAACGATAAATTCTGTTATATAAATGGGTTTTTTATATTTATTTATTGGTTATCGTAGAAACATGATCGGAATCTAAAATTGCTTCCAGACTACATAATAGATTGAATGGGGCTATTCACAAGTGTCCTTAAATCTTCTTTCTTTTTATAACGGTGACCTACTATATCAAACAGCCACTTTCTTTGAAAGTTTGAGTCATTAGATAAATCAATGAATATCAAGAGACTTTAACACAACAACACATCATTGGCTCTAGTGCAGCAAAGACCAAATGCTGGGCCTGGCCAGGCAAACACTTAAAGTGATTACACTTTACATTTATAAAGAGTTTCATATATAAACTACTTACATTATGTTGGGTTCGACTTTAAGTGCTAAAGTGTTTACAGATATATATATATATATATATATATATATATATATATATATATATATATATATATATATATATATATATATATATATATATATATATATATATATATATATAAAACTAACAATTATAAGGTGTTTTCTATATAAAACCAAAAGTGGGTACTCCCATTATACAAAGTTTGGAGACGTAAATCTCGCCAAAATTTTCTATTCACGTAAAAATGGTTTGATTTTTGTGCTTTATGAAAGCATCACTGGCCAAATATGATGGATGTGTGAGAATTTTATAAGGTGAGCCTTTTTTTATCAACAACCTGGATTAATTGTCTTAAGGATTGGATGGAATGATCGGGAGTAATAGTGGACCCCACTTAGTTGTAATTAATTTAAAATCATGGAAGGGGTGGTGCGCTATAATTGTGTCACACGCACAATGCTCTAGTTGAATTAGGATACACAAAATTGTCTGGAGCCTAATTCCGTAAACATTTCCTCTCTAACTAAACTTCTTGGTTTTAATTAAAAATCAGTTATTAAAGCTCGGAACTCGAACTTAGCACTCTTTTATTTTTGTTCCAAACGTGCAGGATCCGGTGTGGAGAAGAATATATCAAGTGATCATCTATTGCTAGCTATACTCTTATTTATTGCCATCTTTCTTGGATGGGTTTAGACAAGTTTCGAAGAAACCATTGCCTTATGTATGGAGATATACTTTTATTCCTAGACATATGGCCTTAATTGTTTTTATTTTTATTTTTAGGATGATTGATTTATGATGATGGACGGTTATATAATTAATTTAGGGCAAGCAAACCATCGGATGGCCACCACATGAATTTTAAGGTTTATTATTATTATTATTATTATTATTATTATTATTATTTAATGGTAGTTCATTATTTTCTTAGGTGGGACTCATCTCATAATTTAGCCCACCAGATGAACGATGAATCACCATGGACTAGCATTGCCTGAATAAATTGTTATTCTTGTCTGAAAGGTAATTGTAAAGCAGTTTGAATCACTCATGAGAGCTTGTTTACACACCACGAATTCATGGCGTGAAAATGGATTAACGTAATGATTACTTATAACACTATAGCAGGTGAATAGGTGGATTAAAAAAGGAACTTTTACCCCAATGTTTCTCAAGGATTTGGATGTTACTAAATAATGCTTTGAAAAATTTATACGCCGGGGCAATGCTTTTCAGACTGAGAAATTACATTACTGCCCTTTATTTTTCCTTACAACAAAGTAGAGAATTGAGATCATGAGGCTCACGTGGTTGTGGCTGCTAGATCTCAGACAAATTATGCTAACGTGGGCCTTTTTAAGGCTTTCTTGTATATTTGTAGTTTGTAGTGTAATGTGTTTGACTTGGAATCACCGCTAGCTAGATATACCGATTTTCATAGTTAGCTAGACCTTTTAGAAAACTTAAGTTGGAGAATCAATGAATTTCCTACCTTAAAATGATTCTTGATTTGCGATATGAGATTCTGGGTAAGGGACCAATGCGATAAAGAGAAAAGGTGTTAGGCACCATCTCTACTCGTATAAATGTACCATCTCTACTTCTTAGGACAATGAAATTCAAGGAGTTGGACTAGTTTTTACGTATAAACAATATACGGTAGTGTGCGAAATTCAATGTGGAAATGCGATGCCTATTTCAAGTAATGAATTGGGAAATACTTTTCTACCCAGACTCACCCACTTGATACAGCGGTCGAGTTCTAGTTAACCTGAGTTTTTTATGGGCAGATTTGAAATTCTGACAAGCTATAGAGCATAAACTTGAATCAACTAGATGAATGGGGAGTTGAGAGTTGAGATAATGATGCATAATGCAGATGCAAGTATGAATGAAGCTTATCAGAGTTTGGCAAGTGAGTGAACGGGTTGTCGTAAGGATTGATGGAGGATTTGATCGGCCTTTTGACGGCTTAAGTGGTTAGTATTATGACTTGGTGAGGCTAACCTAAGGCTGGTTGGCTTTCTCTCTTTCACTCTTCTTCTCTCCTTGGTAGATGGGTGGCTTAGACCCCAGTCTCATTCTCTCACTCCTCCTTAAAGCTCTCTTAGTAATGCTAAGTAATAGAAGATAAGAGATGAGAAATAGTTTGAAAATTATCAGAGGGGAGTATTTATAATCGTTTTGGGTAGCATTTTGGTGATTGATGAAGAGTTTAGGGGCTACAAAGGGCTTTAAGGATTGTGATTGGCTAATAGAATGGGTGTACCACACGGCGTGCTATAGTTGATTGGATTGGATGGCAAGATATGTAATTTTAGGCAAATCTAGGAGGGGTCATTTCATCCTAAGAGGGCTTCCCAAGGCATTGTTGCTTTTTTCCCTCACCACCTAACCCACAATAAAATATATCGTGATTCCATGTGGCAGGCGATGCCATGTGGATGGGTCCCATTTTTTCTGCCGAGGGCCTTGATGGAGTGCCAGTATACCTTTGGTCCCCTCCTTTCTGCCTTGTTGCAGTCCAAAAGCTAATGGGCTTGGGCTTCAGTTAGGTTTTAGGGGTCGTGCAATCCTCTAACCAGCTTGTCAATCCTGAGTGGAGTGTCTACAGTTGTATGCGTCTCCCATCCAACCTGTCCAACAGATGCATAATAACATTATTATTAGCCGAACCTAAAATATACTAAATCCAATCGTAAGATGGGCCAATTCATAAAAAAAAATAAAAAAAATCTACACAGTTGAAAAATATCATAATTCAAGTGTAGCCCATCTGATCATCTAACTAACCCGATGTTTTATTCGTGTTATCACCATGGTGGAGTTTATATAGTGGATGGGTTGGATGTTATACATTTACCACGTGTAGGCCTGATAATCCTTGACTTTCACAGCTTTTTTAAGAAAAGATTTAAAAAAAAAGGTATTTTTGTAATTTCATTCATAAAAAAGCACCCAAATATACTTTCCAATCATCTTAGCATCATTTCGGAAGACAAAGGTTGCTTAAGACTTTCATGATAAGGGAGTGTTTGGATCATAAGTTACTTTTGCTTTAAGTAGCTTATCTTAATTTCTACTCATTAAATTGAAGTGATTAAACAACTTTAACTAAAAAAGCTACTTATAATTGATCATAAACTTACTTATCTCAAATAAGTTACTTATCTACTTCTATAGGCAGAAAAAGTAATTTATTGGTGGCATCCAAAAGGGCCCTAAAATTCCCTTTAAAAAAAGGTTGTTTTGTATAGCAAGTATCAATCCTAGATTCAGTAAACAATGATTACGTCATATTTTATGCTGTAGAAATGTCACGAAAGATAAGGACAACTATTACCATGTGAAATTTATAATTTTCTATGTAATCCAAACAAGAAACATCAAATTAAAAGAAAACATTATTTTCTCCGTGGATTCTCATACCCTTTTGACATGATTGTAAACTATTTTTTTAGGAATACTATCAATGATTATGCCCAGTCCATGCATCCATTTCTGCGCAAGATCCCAACTGTCCATTGAATTAGGTACACCCCACCTTGCATGTTGTTGCAGCCCAGGACCACGCAATTTCAGTTAGCAGCAGCTGAATTATATATATATATATATATATATATATATAGACATATATCTATATATATATATATATATATACATATATATGTGGTGGTTCCTCAGACAATTAATGTTTGTGGAATAATCTTCTCCTACAACAAAGTGGACCCCAATATGATTCTTTCTTGACATCCATTCCATCAATCAGGTGTGCCCCTTCTAATATCGTTGGAGGCCAAAAATCTTGCCTTTAAATGCTTAGGTGGGCCACACTGGTAAACTCATGCTTGAAACCACATGGTGTGGCTTGTTTGAGTCTTGTGATGGTCTAATATTCTAGGTGTCTATTCATCCAGATGGGGCATATATAAATAAATTGAAAGGCACATGCAAAGTACAATGGGCACTACATACAATATAAAAGTTTTAATTGTTGACGTCACGATCCCAACTGTTCATTGTGTGATCCACCTGTGTCTTGAATTGGACTGATAGTTTGAACACAATCTAAAAAGTTTCAATGGTGGGTGTGGTTGTCCCAACTGGTCCTTGTGTGGCCCACTTGTGTCTTGAGTCAGCCTCACGTGGAGTTTTATAAATGGAATGGACATAGACCCTCCATCATGTTGTGCAGCACGCTAACAACGTAGTGAACCGAGATCCAATTTCCGGTCTCACCCACAAACGATAAACAGAAAGAAATATAATGTAGAAGTAAAATCAAAACATACCAAGTAAATTACAAGACAAGATATATGTGGAAAAACTCCAAATAATGATAAAAAACCACGGATGCAAACTTCCACTATGAAGAAAACGAGATTATAAGTAATATACTAATCTTTTCCCTTTAAATGTATAGAGAAAACCCTTTGTCCATACCTTAAAATAACTCCTGCATACCCTAAAATAAACCCTAGGACCCCTATTTATATTTTAGGCAACTTCCTTTTCGCACCTCTGCGAAATTGACTTCAATTTTCGCAGTCCGTATCGCATCCACAAAACGAATCTACGTAACCTCGATTGGTCGAACAGGCAGCTCGACTGGTCGAGTGGACCCTCGACTAGTCGAGTAAGGGCCTCGATCGGTCGAGCACCTCGGACTTAGAAAATTGATACTCGCTGGACTTTGAGTCGAGCCAACCCTTGACTAGTCGAGTGGGCCATTCGACCGGTCGAGTAGCCTTGTCTAGATGTGACTCCACATCTCAACAATCTCCCACTTGCAGACACATCACCGTAAACCTTCATCTTTTACATCCGGAGTGCACCACCTCCCCATCTTCAAGCCTGAAGACCAATCAAAGCTGAACAGAGCTTCAACTTCTCCCTTGTGACCACCTTAGTCAGTATATCCGCAGGATTCTCACTTGTATGAATCTTCTCCAAAACAATCGATCCATCTTCCAATAACGAACGTATGAAGTGATATCTGATGTCAATATGCTTGGTCCTTGAATGAAATGATGAATTCTTAGTTAAGTGTATTGCACTCTGACTGTCACTGTACAACTTGTTTTGCTGCACATTATCCTTATGCATCACTTTTTCATTGAAGACTACATCTTTGCTTCGGATGATTTTCCTGTTTATGTATCTCAAAACCTGTAGCCAAAATCATGCTGCCCGTAGCCTATAAACGTGCACCTCCTGGACTTCGCATCCAGCTTATTTTTGTGTTCTGCATCAATGTGAACATATGAAGTGCAACCAAACACTCTGAGATATGCAAGGTTCACTTCTTTCTCAGTTTACGTTTCTTCTGGTAGCCCACCATCCAATGGTGCTGAGGGACTTATATTGATGAGATATGTGGCAATATTCACAGCATCTGCCCAAAAGGTCTTGGGCAACCCTACATGTAACCTTATACTCCTAGCGCGCTCAAGGATGGTCCTGTTAATGCGCTCAGCCACACCATTTTTCTGCGGTGTCCCTGAAATCGTTTTCTGATGTTTAATTCCATTTACTGTACAATATTCCTTAAATCTCTTATCACAGTATTCTGTCCCATTATCTAATCTGAGACATTTTGCTGTTTTACCTATCTCATTTTCTACCATTACTTTCCACTTCTTAAATATATCAGATTTATACTTTAAGAATAGATCCACAGTTTTCTACTAGCATCATCAATAAAATAAACAAAATAACCTGAGCCACCAAGAGATAATACCTGTGCCGGTCCCCACACATCAGTGTGTACATGCTTCAATAGATGCGACTTTGGAGCGCGTCCTGTCTTCTTAAAACTTACCCTCTTCTATTTGCCATACATGTAGTCCTCGTAGAATTTCAAGTCAATAGACTTCAGCCCTGATAGCTTCTCTTTTAACAATAGCACTTTCATTCATTTCTCACTCATATGTCCCAACCTCTAATGTCATAACTGCCCATTCACTCTAGTTGATACGACTACGAGTGAACTATACGATCTTGAAGTCACGTACAAAGTACCTTCCTTCTTCCCTCGAAATATCACCAAGGCATCTTTTGTGATCTTCCAGAAATTACTAGTAAAGGTCGTCATATATTCGGTATCGGCCTACTGCCCCACTGAGATCAAGTTTCGTTTCAAACTTGGTACATGTCTGACATCCTTCAATTTCAACGTCGTTCCGTCTTTTTGATTTATATGAGCATTTCCTTTTCCACAAATACTGCACGGCTCATCATCACCTAGGTAGACTCCTCCGAAGTCACCTAACACATAATCACACAGAACTTCCTTACACGAAGTGGTATGAAACGAAGCACCCGAGTCTATGACCCAAGACTCATTCCTCGCATCAAGAGATAAGATTAACGCCTCCGTGTCACTCTCCTCAGATAGATTCACTAAATCCTTCCTGCCTTGAGAGCTTCCTTCTTATTTCTTAACCACCCTGCAATCACGTTTCATGTTTCTCTTCTTCCTGTAATGCCAACACCTGTCTTTGTCTTTGGTCCCTTGAACTTCTTCCTTGGCTTAGAACGTCTGTGTTTATTGCCTCATTTGTTCAACGATCTTCCTCTTCCTTCAACGTTTATAGCATTTCTTAAATCCCTTGAAACCCCTGATGCCTTTTTTCTAGATTCTTCGCTGAGAATTAGATCGGCCACATCATCAAATTTTAGTTTTGTTGACCTTGAAGAATTGCTCACAGCAATCACCAAATCATCCTAACTGTCTGGCAAACTGGACAAGATTAATAATGCCCTGATCTCATCCTCAAAAATAATGCCAACGGATTCCAACTGGCTCATGACTGTATTAAACTTGTTTAAATGTTCAGCTACGCTCCCACCATCTGACATCTTCATGTTGAATAGTTGTTTCATAAGATGAACCTTATTGGATGCTGAAGGTTTTTCATACATCGTAAGTAAGGCTTCCATTAATTCTTTTGTGGTCTTTACCTTAGATATATTAAAAGCGACGCTCTTAAACAAAGAGAGTCGGATCGTTCCTAAAGCCTTCCGATCCAATAAATACCATTCATCATCTGTCACCTTTTCTGGTTTCTTTTCTTTTTCTCCTAAAGGAATATAGAGGTCCTTTTAATACTAATAATCCTCCATCTGCATCTTCCAGAAGACAAAGTTTGAACTATCAAACTTCTCAATTCTAGTATTCCCTTCTTCCGTCATTGCTCTCAATAGAACTAAACCAATAGCTCTGATACTAGTTGTTGTGCAGCACGCCAACAACGCAATGAACCGAGATCCAATCAGTCTCACCTACAAACGATAAACAGAAAGAAATATAATCTAGAAGTAGAATCAAAGCATATCAAGCAAACTACAAGACAAGATATACGTTAAAAAACCCTAAACAAGGCTAAAAAACCATGGGTGCAAACTTCCACTATGAAGAAAATGAGATTACAAGTAATATACTAACCTTTTCCCTTTAGATGTATAGAGAAAACCCTTTGCCCACACCTTAGAATACCTTTTGCATACCCTAGAATAAACCCTAAAACCCCTATTTATAGTTTAAGCAACTTCTCTTTTGCACCTCTGTGAAACCGACTCAAATTTCCGCAGTCCGTATCAAATCCGTAAAACGATTATGCGTAACCTCAACTGGTCGAGCAAGGGCCTCGACCGATCAAGCACCTCGGACCCAGAAAACTGATACTCGCTGGACTTTGAGTCAAGCCAGCCCTCGACTGGTCAGTAGGCCACTCGACTGGTCGAGTAGGGCACTCGACCGGTCGAGTAGCCCTGTCCAGATGTGACTCTACCTCTCAACACATCATAATGGTCTCACTAACATAGATATAGAATAAGCTCATGCGTGGGCGGAAAAAATCGGTGAAGCCACGGGGCCATGGGTCAAACTCATGCGTAGAAGGCATTCCAGGGACCTCGGCCCTGACATCCCTTTGTAGGCTTCGCTTAACTCCTCCCCCTTTTCGAAGAGGATCAGGGAGCTCATCCCGATTCTGAATGAAAATGTTCAATGACATGTTGGCCGAGGCGAGTTAAACCTCTGGAAGGTCAATTGGTTGGGCAGGGGCCCACTCCAACACTTTATAGATAGCCCAATCCTGGTGGAGCTACAAGATCTAAAAGTCAGGAAACTTCTCGACAATTCTGGCCCACTACCCCCTTCTGGGGTGTACACCTTTCTTCCCCAAGAGATCATCAATGACCTCTTCCACAGAGGCTATGCTACTTCGGATGAGGATGCTATCTGTTTTTGGCCTCATGATTCGTCAGGAACATTCTCCCTAAAATCTGCTTGGAAGTTCATCAGAGGCTATTCCCCTGAAGTTCGGTGGGCTAGTTGGCTATGCCACAACTCTCTCCCTCCAAAATTCTCGGTCTTCATGTGGAGGTTTCGGCAAGAGTCAACCCCAGTAGATGGCAGGATCCAGGCAAAAGGAGTGGCGCTGGCATCAAAATATCATTGTTGTACTGGCAGCAATCACGGAAGCTCGGACATGAAATCGATTGCATATTTATTCCTTTCTGGTCATCTTACAGCGTCCTTATGGTCCTTCGTCGGTACGTTGTGTGGAGTTCCCAATCTGCCTCATTTATCTTTAGAATGTAGACTGCTACATTGGAGACGGGTGGCAGCCCAAGGCAGTGCCTCCCCTCCAGTCAGATATCTTCTGCCTATACTCATTCTCTAGGAAATTTGGCGCTTGAGAAATGAGGCTACTTATGAAGACAAATCGGTGAACATCAGGGGAGCTATTGCCCGAATTAGATGGTGGGCCAAGCTAGTTATTAGTTCAGACTATGTTGGTGATCTTTACCTTGCGGATTGTAGAGGCATTCCCAAGCAACCAACAGCAAGTCAGAGGCGTCCCAACACAATCCTGGTCAAGTGGAGATTTCCGATCCCTGGTTGGGTCAAACTAAATATAGATGGATCGGCCATTAGGAATCCCAGCCCCTCGGGTGGAGGTGGAATTTGTAGAAGTGATAACGGGTCATTTATTTTCGGCTTCTCCTTTGGCTATGGCGAAGGTTCCAACAACCTGGCGGAACTTCGAGCGATTCATGATGGAATGATGATTTGTATTCAGTAGGGGCTAACCAAGGTCATGGTAGAATCGGACTCCAGATTGGTGATTGGCATTCTGGTGGGCCATACAAAGGTTCCGTGGAGAAAGAAACCGTGGATAACTAGAATTAACTGCTTAAAACAGCTAGGCAATTTTTCCTTCTTGCACACGCTTAGGGAAGGCAATGGTCCCGTGGATGGGTTGGCCAGGGAAGGGAGCCAAAATCAGTCAATTTCGCTATTCATCCACTTACCTTCGCTCCCGCCTCAGGTCCAGGGTCACATCTTTCTGGACAAAGTCAGATTAGGGATACTCATATACGTTTCTTAGTTTCCTTTGGGTGCAGGCTCCTTTTTGTTGTTTCTAGTCTCCTTGTATATTGGTGTTTACCTTACGATAGTCTCCTTGATTTTTTTTTGTAGTTGGGGGACCCAAATGACACCCACTAAGGAGAAGGTTGTATATCCTCTTTTTAATGAAATGAAACTCTCGTTCCCTTAAAAAAAAAATTAAATTAAATTAAAAGAAAAAAAGATATAGAATAAGCTTATTTTGTGATAGTTGTGCAGAACCAACCTCATAAAAATGTACATGACATATTAGTAAAATGACATGGAAAACCGTACAGGGAAGAGCTTAATCAGCCTCACCCTGACCTCAACCTAAATATTTGGAAAAGGCTTGCATACATTGCACTGGGTACCTACTGTGGTTATTTCTTCTAATGTGGGGAAACTATTTAAAGTGCATTAAATCCACACCGTCCATCAGCCACATCATCCCTTATTTGGTCTTGACACCAAACATCAAGATGATTCAACAATCAGGTGAACAACCCCAAAGAATTGTACCTAAAACCTCAATTCACATGGCATGGCCTACCTCAATTTGGGCCTGTTTGGACCGTGGGATTAAATGATATGGAATTATATTAGATGGAATTAATTCATAATGATTATGTCAGGAAATACCATGGCATTTTGACGTCCAGTCCTATGTTTGGGATCAAAATTTTCTGTTGGGAAATGCATTTTATTAAATGAAACCTGTGTTTGGTGGACCATGGAATTGTAATTAACAGGCCACAATTCACAACTGACACAGGTCACCCATACACATGCAACTTGAATGTAACGTGTAAAGGGCACATATGGATGGACAACATGGATAAAACACCGCATCAATCGTGGGGCTCACAAATATAATCCATTTCGAAATCCGCCAAAATTCTGGTGGTATTTACTATTGGCTCTGAATGATACGATACCTGTATTAATCCAATCCTTCCCTTTGTTTTCAAACAAGGGAGGGAATTTGAATGGGAACAAATGCAATTCCATACTAATCCCACCTAACATTATGCACCAAACATGCTTTGAAATACTGTGACTTTTGGGTAATTCATTATTCCAGTTGAGCACATTAGCTGAATGGATTGGATGGCATATAAGCACTATTGTGGGCCCTACACAGAACTAATGGTGAGAATTCTATCCCAACTGTTTCCTACATTGTGGTGGACTCAAGAGTTTTAGATTATTATGACAGTTAAAATGAGATAGCATACCTGATAGACAGGGTAGTCTACGAATTGCGAAAGTAACCCAAATAGATACCACCTAGCACAAGCTAGGGTACTGTACCATATATTAAATGTTGTTGAATTTTAAACCCCAGAAGCAGCTTTTCAGCCCAAGCCCAGCCCGGTAGCGGACCGGGTTTGAAGGCCACGGGTCGCCTACGGCCCGTTTAGATACCAGGAAATAAGTTACTTTTCTACATACGGCATTAATAAGTAACTTATTTCAGATTAGTATATTTGATCTATGATTAGTTATAAGTAACTTTTTAACTTAAAAGTACTTAATCAGTAATTAATTATTTTAGCTTTCTACCTTTCATAGGTTGTTGAAGAGAGACGTAAGGAGATATGAAAGGGAGAACCTGATAAGTATGTTGTTTACGGAACATATTTATCTTCTTAATAAGTAGAAACTTGGATAAATTACTCGTTGCATAAGTAACTTATCTTATGCAACTTAAGATCTAAATGCCCCTATGGACACCCATCATTAGCTATTGGTCTGTGCTCTATAGCCCTACCATGATGTAGGTGTTTTATCTAGACCATCCATCTATTTTTAGGCATGAGCACAAAAATAAGGCAGATTCACATCTCAGGCAGGCTATACCATCGGAAAACATTGATGATTGAATGCCCTAAGGGCCACACAAGTTTCGGATCAAGCTGATATTTGTGTTTTCCCTTCACCCAAGTGTGTGACCTTATCCACAGGTTTGGATATAGTGGGCCCTCATGAAGTCTTTAATGGTCCCCATTCAACCACCACTGTTTCCTGTAGTGTGGTTTGCCTGAGATTTAGATCTACCTCAGTTCTTGGCTCATGCACTAAAATGATTCAGAAAAACTTATAAATGGCATGGATAAAACATATACATCATGGTGGAGCCAAATATCACCAATCATTGGCCACCTCGCCACCTACAGTGAACCTCAATTGTCAATGGACGGATTGCCACACTTGCGCTGCCAGCAGGAGTCACCATCGCTGCTGGTCGGTGCTCTTTAGCCCCATCATAATGTATGCATTTTACCAACTCCATCTATCCTTTTTTTTTTTTTTTCATATCATTTTATAGCATGAGCTAAAAAATGACCTATACGGACCACACCATAAGAAATAGTTGGAATTGAAGGCCTACAGTTAAAAACTTGCCGGGCTAAAGAATTATTAGATCAAGCTGATATTCATGTTTCCCTTCATCCAGGTCCGTAGAACCTAATCAACAGATTAGATGACAAATAAAAATTACAATAGACCTTAGGAAGTTTTTAATGGTGGGTGTTCAATCCCCACTGTTTTCCTATGGTGTGGTCCACTTGAGATTTGGATACACCTCATTTTCAAGTTCATGCCCCAAAATTATCTGAAAAAAATAGATAGATGGAGTAGATAAAACACATACATCATAGTGGGGTCCACAGAGCACCGATCAGTGGCCACCGATCAATCCGCATGGCCATGGATGGCTCAACACGTCTTGATATTTTTACTTTCTGATGGAGGAAGTTGGTGGGCGAAGTAGGCGAGTTAGGTTTACGACATCAACTCAACGGCACGCCGAAAGAGAGAGAGGGATGGAAAGCAAATTCCACGGCAATGCAATTAATACTAGCGCTAAAAAGGCGTTGGTAGCCATCCCCATTCAATGCTGATGCCATCACCACCGTAGAAAATGTGGAAAAATCCCAACTCTTCAATTCTAGTATTCCCTCTCTTGCTTCTTTTTAGTTGATCCATACAATGATGGGTGAACCACTTATGTCTTAAAAGATGGCCCCATATGAATAAGGCCCATATATGGTGATCTATTTGCATGCCAAGAGCCCTTGCGAAAAAATAAAAAATAAATACTACGTGTGGTGTGGGCGTGATGCCGGTGTGACATCCAACTCATACAACAGTTGTGACAGCTTAAAACATTAGCTAAAATCTTAAGTAAATAAAAATTTAAGTGAACAATACCACAAAAAGTAAGAATGAACACCTTTACCGTTGAAATCTTTGTAAGGTTTACACGCCCTTTAACCCATTTATACAGTAAGTCTCAGCAAGGTGAAGTAAAAATACAAAGATTAGCTAAATAAATAATTAAAAAAAAAAAAAAACTTTTTCTGGATCCAAAAATATTCTAATGGTGGGTACCTCCATCCAAATCATTCCTTGTAGAGTGGCCCACTTGACGGACAATATTCCTAAGCTTTGTGAAGCCTGTCGTGATGTATTTGTAATATCCACATCTTTATTTTGCCAACTCATTTTAAGACATGTCAACTTGATCGATGACTTTCGTGGCCCTTGGGCAAGTTTTCAACCGTGGGCATTCAAGCTTCCCTATTTCATGTGGTGTGGACTATGTGAGCTTTCGTTCCACCCAATCATTTTTATTTATTTTTCGCATGTCCTAAAATGAGCTAGTGAAATGGACAGGTCGAGTGGATAGCTAGATTGTCGTCTATATTGTTTATTTAAAAAAATATTGATAGGGACATTAGAGAACCTACTTAAGTGTAGTAGAAATGGATGCGACCATCCACTTCAACGTAACTCTCTTTGTGACTGGGAGATGAGTTTCAGATGGGACTTGCCGGGTCATTTTAAAAAATCCATATGTATTGAATGTGTATCAGAAAAACCTCACTTTAAGGTGATATATATGAGCTGCTCAGGAGACCATTTTGATCATAAAATAACACACATACATCACAACATAGTTTATGATTGCAGGAATTACTTGCAACCTCCAAAGCTAAGTCCGACGTGACTTTCAATTCCACCTGATTTTTCGACTTATTTCCTAATGCACTTAATGCAACTAATGAGCCTGGTCAACCTCACACATGATGTGCTCCACATAGCTTTTTGTTGTAAGTAGAGGTGGTCTGACTCGACTCGATCCGATTTTTCTAATAACCTGACCCGAACTCGATTCGATCTGGACCGAGTCCAGTAGGGCTAACTCGATCCGATCCGAATCCTTGCTGGCCTGACCTGAACCGAGTCTGATTCGGTCAGGGAAACCGAACCGAGTCGGATCGAGTTGAGTCTGTCTAGTCGATTCGGACTGGGCTAAATCAAGATCGGGAGAGAGAGAGGGAGAGAAAGAAGGAGAGATGAGAAAAAAAGGAGAGAAATAAGGAGAGAAAGGAGGAGAGATGGGTGGGCTTGGTGCCATTCGGGTAGAGAAAGAGAATGGATGGATTAGGGCCTCGTTCAGATGAAGCAGATAGTAAAAAAATAAAAATAAAAAATATTACTTATATAGTACCCGATCGAATCGGATCGGATCCATTCGGATCGGATCGGTCCGGATTGACCACGATCCGAACTCGATCCGATGTAAGATCGGATCTGAGTGGTCCTACTCAAACCGCATTGATCCAAGCCTTCAGTTCAATTCAATTCCGATCAGGTCGGATCCACCAGATCGGGTCAGATTCTGCCCAGCTCTAGTTGCAAGGCTCCCTACCAGAAACTCCTTATGACATTGACAAATGTTCTTGGTAGAGTTAAAGTGGACTACACCTTAGAAATCAATGCGCAACCAATGGCCTGACTAAACACATAGGTGCAGCCCCACCTGATGAGCAGACCTGGTTATGTTTTGTGCCAGGGAATCTTCGTGTGGGTCTTCCATTTGCATGGTACAATGTCCTAGCAACAGGACATCTACGTCACTGTGCTCCGCCTTAATTGTAATCCAGACGGTCTGAATTATTATCTAGGCCTACTACCATAACTATGTGAATGGGTTGGGGAGCTGACCCACTACCTTGACTTACATAGCCACGTTGTAGCAGGAGATCTTCATGAGATCCACCTCGTCCATCAGTTGCACAACCTCATGTTCACCGTGGAACCCAAAAATCAGGCTGATCCAAAATTTAGGTGGGCCACACCAAAGCACTTGGGATGGAGACACCCATCCATAGCTGTTCATGATGCCCACCATGGTGTGTACATGCCATCCAATCCATTCACCTGATGTGCCCTAACAGGATGAAGGGATGCCCCAAAATTAAGGCCATTCTAAAACTAAAGTCAGCCTTAACATTGTTCCTTATGTTGTAAATCTATATTTTGGACCGTTCTAATTTATGGGATCATGGCCTAAGATAGAGGTCACACATAGTAGGCATGATGGACCACATTCATATTAGTTGTTATTCCATGTAAGATTAATATTCTAATGAAGGAAACTTTGATGGTCCACTCATTAGAGTGTGAGTGTGATGGATGACGCATATGTATTACTGTTGTACATTTATCAAGTTGTACGACAATCCAAACTACATAGTTGTACATTTATTATTGTAACTGTAATTATGGTAAAATAATCATACATAGAGGCGCTATTTACATTGCAGCATGACGTGCCTAAAAACAGATGTTTGGATCATATGCAATGCGGCAATTGAATTGAATTATTATCACAGTTTAGTTTAGCTGTGCATTCAAATGTTGCTCTAGTCACCTTTGAGTGTGACACACGTGACAACCTGGCAAGTGTGTGAGACATCTGAGCCATGCATGCACGAGGTGGGGCTTAAATATTAGGTGGGCCGATCTCATAGCTTGGGTGTTTTGGTAAGTTGGCATGATCGGCCCCTTTATGCAAACGTCCTGAGCCCTCCTCAAACAATCCCACATGCAATGGGCCCTGTTGGAGAGTTTCTTTTAAACCATCCATTGCTTTTATACTGGATGACCCTCTTGATGAGCTGATTGCGTTAACCAAAGAAAAAATAACTTTGATTTCTTTGGTTGGATTTTTTAATATCATATCACAAATCTTTTCTCCCTCATAGATAATAAAATAGAAAGTAATTGATATTTTTTAAACAATTGTTAAAGTGTAACACCCCGTACCCTTGGTACACGGGTGTTACATCTGAGAACCACATTTATGAAACTAAAATCAATTAATGAAGCGACTTAAACTTTACACGTGTAGGTTGAGACTTCCAGTCAACGATAAAGCTGACCACCGAGAGCTGAAGGAGCCAAGTGGAACCCAGCACCAGTTCAAGAGGTAAAACTCCACCAACACTTAAGTTAAGGCAGCTTATAGACGAGTTAACTAAGTCACATTGGCACAATACACCCACTAGTTACCCGGGAGTGATAAATTATAGCCAACCAAATTATCAACATACTCTAGGCCCCCATTTAACCATTGAGACCTATTATCAGGCCAATCCAGCCATTGGTCTAGTATACACTAGCCAGATAAGGCCAAAAATTGGATAGTACGGCCCACTTGGGCCTCACATATGCCCCAAACTGGGCTGAAGCCCCTACATAGAGACCCCAAACCAATTGGACGGAGTATATTTGTCGGAAACATTGCAGAGGGCCCCACATAAGGTGCGTGTGCACCTTGGGCTATAGTGCAAGACGTGCACTGAACATAGCTGCTCGGTCAAACAACCTTTGACCGAGCAAAAATGCAAGAAGCAGGGATCTCTCCCGTCATTTCAAAGATTTGAATCTGATAGATTTCAAACCCCAAAGTGGACCACCCTAGCCACTTTCCGGACAATCCGAACAGTTCATTTTCCTCATGGGGTTCATCCGACCTAAACGGTATAGGGGTTTGGGCTCGTGCATAGGAACGAAGGAGATGGGCTCAGACCGTCCATTCCTTTTATATGTGGCTAGGATCTGAGGGAGAGGACCATCGGATGGCTTCTCTTGCAAGCCAACCTCCACATTACCCAGGGGATCCAAGCCTTCCACAAGCACAGCTGGGGAGGGTCCTTTCATGGCAAAAAATGGCTAGGAAAGGCTTTAATGGTGGAAAAAGCAAACTTTCCATTTTTTCCTGAGAAGAGCTGGCACTACCATCGGAGACGCCTCTCCCACACAGAAAGAGAGGGGGAGGAAGAGCCTTCCACTGATTGAGTGAGCACCACCGTCCGGCCAGGTAACGGGTCCTAGCCTTCTCCTTTTTCTTTCCCTTCATTTGTAGTAGACATCAGCCTGCTGTCGGGGCCGAATATGGCCTGAGGACGAGCTCTGTTTTGAGGCCGAATATAGCCTAAGAACGTGCTCTGTTTTGAGCTAAAAGTTAGCCTAAAGAACGACCTACAAATAAACTCCAAAAGTTAGCTAAGATCGCACCTATTTAGGTCATTCATCAGGCCATATGTGAGACTGTATCCTAGCCCGCATTGTTCCGTAGGCTTCCGCAGTCCTCCCGGTCGAATTCCGGTGACCTACGATCTGTAACCAGCGTTTGCGCGCGATCCTAAGTCATATCCCACATTCCAAAGTCAGCTTGACCCGAGACTTGTACCTTGGCGACCACGTCGTCGCCGCGGTTCCGATGCCGTGTCTCGTACGCCAAGGCGATACCGAGGCCAGGAGATGTGGGCCCTCATTCAGTTCGAGGAAACACTGCACATTTGTAAACCCAAAATAAACATGTCAAATCAATCACACCACTAGTCAAAGTACAACACCCATCCACAAATACAACCACCCTCCCCTAAGTCAACTCTCTCTCTTACAACCAAGTACACCCATCACTCACTCATCTCTCTCTCTCTCTTACAACCTCTCCCTCTCATCTCTCTCTCCCTCATTCTCCAAGCAACCCACGTCCAAGCTTCTATGAGAGAAGCTAGTGTAGCCCACCTTCCTACCTCCCATCTCCACCATCCAAAGATCATCTCGACCATTGAAATCGTTCCCTTGGAGCTCTAGAGGCTATAGACGGAAGAAGGAAGAGGAGATCAAAGGTGGGTGTTCATCATCTCGATCTTTGATGATTTGAAGGCCCACATGTAGTGGGACCCATATTGATGTATACATTGTATAAGGAGGGCCTATAGTGGTGGGGTCCCTCCCCTTCTCTCTCTCTCTCTCTCTCTCTCTCTCTCTCTCTCTCTCTCCTTCCTTGTTAATGTGGCCCACCTATTTTGTGCATGTATGATTCAGACCGTCCAACCATTGGCCCAGCCCCACTGCCTGATTTGGATGAAGGGGAATCATAAATATTAGCTTGATCCCGGCTCGGTTGGGCCACCACATGGACCTCACTTTGAATTATATACATAATATATATATACATATATTATATACACCTTTCATCCACTGCAGGCAGCAGTGTTGCTGACACCATGAATGAAGAGAAAACACAAATGAGAATTCACCCATTAAAGAAGCAAATTGGCTGGTCTACCACACCAGCTATATAACTGATGATGTCAGCTAGCCTTGTGGGCCCCCTCATGATGTATATGTTGTATCCTAGCCGTCCATCATTTGGACGGTGGTCCCCAGTAGCGTAGCTACTATGCAGAAGGACGTCAGCAAGATCCATGGAGCCTACCTGATTTATGTGTTATTTGCACCGCCTATTGCTGGACGGTGCTATTCAGGGACCATCGTGATGTACCGGTATGCCACGCCGTCCATCTGCAGGTCCCGCCCTGCATGTGTGAAACCCCACACCGTTCATCTGTTCTGTCAGCATCTGGATGGTGCTGTGGGACCCACCTTGATAGTGTTTTTTATCCAGCCGTCCACCCGAATTGGACTGTAATGGGTGGGGTCCTCTTGGTATATGTATTTTATACATGTCGTCTATCCATTTTATCTGGGTATGGGACCCACCCACATGTGTTGCATGTGTGGGGTGGGGCCCTACGATGTATGTATTTTATGCCCACACCGTCCATTTCTGGACAGTGGCATGTGGTGGGCCCCATGTGGGGCCCACTTGCTGGATAAGTTGGTTGGTACTCACACCAGCAATATAGTTGTTGTACCGCATCAGTAAGGTTCTGTGGGGCCCACCATTGATGTATGTAATTTAGGTCCATGCCACCCATCTGTCGAACCCTCAGTGATGTATCTATTCTATATTCACTCCGTCCATATGCCGGACGGGTGGGGCCCACCTTGAGATGTGTATATATCCATACCGTTCACATGGAAATCCCACCTGTGATGTATATTTGAGACCCACTTGCGATGTATTGAGGCCCATGTGTAGGGCCCACCTATTGTGTATTTGAAGCCCATGGGTTGTGGGCCATTGTGATGTATTCGAGGCCCATGGGCGAGGCCTAATGTGATGTATAAGGTCCATATGATGCGGCCCATTGTGAGGTATTTTTGGCACATTTGGTAAGGCCCAATGAGATGTATATATTGCGACCCATTTGACATATATGGGGCTCATGTACTTTCAGCCTATATGTCGTGGCCCATTGTGATATATTTTCATCCCATATGTCGTGGCCCATTGTGATATATTTTCAGCCCATACAATTAGGGCCATTGTGATGTGATGAGGCCCATCGTGATGTATATTAGGCCTTTGTGTGAGGTCAGGGGCCCACGATACATTTTGCTCTATGTGGGCCACTCCTTGGGAGCAATGATGGTTAAATGTCTACATTGATGGGCAATGTTGGTTAAATGTCCACATTATAACCTTCCCTTAAGCGCATTGATAGGCCAATTGTCGAGGCCGATTATCGATACTAGTTACCGATGCCGATTATGAGTATGTGACAGCATAGCATCTACATGTTTGTTATGAGATGCGGATGACCATTGCATATGTCATAGGGTATGCTGTTTATGGGACTCCTGGGTCACGGCAAGTCGTTGTTCACTCCCCAAGTATAGGGTTGTGATGTAGTAATACACTCGGTAAGACCGAGGTCAAATCCCAAGAGACTGAAACCTTACGTAATTTAAAACTAAAATAGAACTAGAACTAGATTAAGATGAAATATAAATCGAATGAATTTGAGGAATAATTGTGAAATATTAATCTAAAACTTAAGGAATTCAGAGGAAGGAAACTAGGGATTCAGAGGATATCTACTTATAGAGATCAGGGAGATCTCATACCTGCTTCAAGAACTCAACTAGACTTAAGAGTCTCATCTTCATCCAGTTAAAGGGTGTAACCATGAAAATCAAGACTGAACTTCCTTTGATATAGTTTTCAAGAGATGAAAGGTATATGAATTAGAATGGATTCCATCACCAAACCATGCCCAGGAGACAAAGTAAACAACAGAATTAAACTAATTACCAACCAATCAACAATGTATGAAGGTTAGGAAGGGTACCGTCATCCGACCATGCCCAGGAGACGATGGTGAACAACAGGGCTTCCTGACGTCATAAACATAAAAAGGAAAGGAACATGCTCAAAGCTATCGCAGACCCATTGTAATTTTAGTCACAACAGACCATTAAAAACTAAAAATATTCCCTTAATTAAACTAAAATCAACATCAGTTCAGTCTAAACAAAAGGCACAAGCAAAAATCTCTCATCATGCTACAAGCTTCACCTCTTCGCCCTAGCTAAGAGGTTTAGCCACTCATGAACATGATCAGGCTAAAACATCTCAAATAACATAAGAAAATAGAAATAGAAACTACTCTCTCTCCCTGCTTCACGTCCCGACTGCGAATTGAATGATCCTCTCACGTTCTCTGTCTTCACCTTCTTATAGCTAAGAGGGTCGGTTGCTGTGTAAGGAGTTATGCACTCCTTTTGCAGAACGTGCGCACGTGAGAGCCCGGGATTGTCGCTCGCTCTGGTCTCCCTGGTGTTCAGCAAAAGAAGTCAAAACAACGCCCCTTTGGACGGTTTTGGACTATATTCAAGATGGACGGTCTGGATTAGACATCTGATCAATGATCGTGGCCCACCTGCATCGACCGCAAGTCCTTGTTGCGAAACAGAGTTGCCGTAAGTCGACTTTGTTTTGTGCGTTGGACCACTTATTGAAGACAAATAGAAAATCCACTCCGTCGATTGGTTTTAGGACAAAAATCCATCTAGAAGGAGTATTTTTGGAGTGAAATCAGTGTGGCCCATGAGCTTGTCTACTCTGCCGTCCATCCTGTGTTTAACGGCTAGGATCTTGTAATAGCTTGCATGGTGGCAAAAAGATACCTAGGAGAGAGTAATACCCACCTCCTGAGACAATTGAACGGTTCAGATCATCGAACCGGATAATGGGTGGGGCCTACAATGCAGATCAGCATCGGCACCTTGTGGATGCTGTGTACGTAAGAAACGGATTGGGTCAGCGCCTGCTGACCCGTCGTCTCAATCCAGTGCACATTGTGCACAGTCAAGTGCAGGTGCGGTCCACTGTGATGTTCACGAGAAATCCGTACCGTCCATCCTTTTCCCCAATCCAATTTAACGTGTTGAGTCCAAAATTGAAGCGTATCCACCAATCATGTGGGCCCCAAATCATTAATTTATGGGCTGATCTGTCCATTGGGCTACTTCCACAAGGATCCAACAGATGAATTTTGACATGTACGGTTAATATATGGTCTTCAGACCCTGTATAAAGTTTCGAGTCAAACGGATGGTTGGAACCCTGTGATCTTACATTCTGGACCAATTGGGGCCACTTGAGCTTAAGTTTCTCGATTATCTCGAATATCTGGCGTGTAAATCTGTCGATCTTGGTCCCTTGGGGTCCGTCCCTTACCTTAGTTATTCTAGAGCGTTAATTTCATGCTTTTAGTACCCTTTTGCAATCCAAGCTCGCAGATACACCTTGCAACACAAACATAATCAAAATAGGGCATTAAACAGTATCATGTTTGTAAAATCAAGTAATAACTGGGATATAATATACAATATTTGACTCTCAACACAACCCCCAACCAGCATCTTGCTAGTCCCAAGCAAAGTATGCGAAAATTAAGTTGAGAATTACAGGACAATTTTTTTAAACTCGAGTGATTTTTTTTAAAAAAAACAATCCAGATATACTAGAATTCTAAGATTCATGAATATTGGGCATTATTTTCTCCTGGACTCAAGCGCATGGTAGACTTCATAATCAAGAACAAAGTATTAATCTATCAATTAGAAAAAATTCTAAACTTTAGGATCCATGAGTGTATAATGAAATCTCGGCTTATCATCATTAAAATTCACTTCTCTATTTCAGGATATCATTAGTAATTAATGAGAGAATTCATGAAAACCAAAACTTGTCTCACGGATCAACTTTTCATTCTTCCAGCTTTTGATTTTTTCATTAAAAGTAACGCCAAGAAGGTGAATCAAATCCTCACCTATAGGGAGCAAACTTATGGTGAAGACCGCACACCCAACCCTTTTCACATATCATCCATGGGGAATTAAATCTACACCTATAGGGAGCAAACTTATGGTGAAGATTATTCGCTCACCCTTTACGAAGGTATCTCTTTTTTTTTTTTTTTTATAGGTATTTTCTTTTTCTTCAATTGATTATGACGGGCAAATTTTTCAGGCTAGTTCCTTACATGCTTAGTGATTACCAAGTTAACCCTTCCATATCAAACTGAAACCTTTATGTGAAAGCGAGATGTGACATGTGAAATCATGACTCAATCAATGTTTACAACTTCTAATTCTGGATTAACAATTCAAACTTGACTATGAAATCAATAGATAACTGAATCTAAGAGTCATAAATTATCAACATCACGTATCTTGAAATTCTAAGTGCCCTAGATGGTTGTCAAAATCACTTTAAATTCATAGGAAATTTTAGAAAAATTTAAAAATTTTCACAATTTCTGCTTAAGACCAAGAAAACACTGATTTGGAAACCTAATCTCCCACCCCCAACTTAAAATCTACATTGTCATCAATGTAAAAGATATATGAGCATGCAATGCACATGGGACAATGAAAGTAAATGAGAAGTGATGGGAAGATAATACCTGGACGAAGGAATCGAGAAGGACATTTCCACAATGATCACAGCAAAGAGATTGTAGTGTGAGAGGGGGTTAGCACAAGAGTGAAACCACGAAAGAGAACTAACCTAATGGCATAAAACCAGCTAACCTAGAACAAAATAAAGCAAACTACCCTAGTCCTATAAAAGTAATAAATTCTAATCCTCAACTGTGAAGGCATGAAAAATCTACTCAATCATGCATCCGGGTTCTTCTGTCGGCCAGTATCTTGGTAAATTTCTCAGAAGGTTTTTCAATAAGATCATCCAAAAGCCTGTTTTGCAGTAGGCTTGGATGTCTTAGAGCATGAATGTCTAGAGAAATTGAGGGAACTCAACATAAAGTTTTCTTTTAATCGTCTGAAGTGTCAAAAGTATATACGATTCACTTGTGGTAGAAAAAATTTCGAAGTTAGTACACCATGGTGAATCAGAGACTATAAGTAGATGAAATTTAAAAAAATTTGTAGTAGGTGGTGTAGTCTCAACACACGACGAAGTTTCACTCTTTAGTTCAATTTTCAATTCCTCCTACTTTAATGGTAAACATTCACGATCTGGGGGAGGAGGTACTTCAGAATAAGGGTTCTCTCGGTCCGTAACAACTACCAAGGTATTGTCTTGCGAGACATCCACTATTTCTTGTATCATGAGATCGTTTGAATCTGCAAAGTGTGTCAAGCCATCATCCAGAAAGTCGAAACATTCAGTTGAAAGGAGTTCATTCATCCTATCGAGATCTGTGATGATATATCCAATAACTCCTTTATCTTCTTCGATAGTAGAAATGAGCATACTATCTTGTTTGTTCTCAAGGTAAGATGAAATCACCACTGGGTATGTCTCTTCTTGACCTAAATGGACATATTCTAAATCAGAGGCTAAAGGTTTTAGGTCAAGCTTCGGTGGCTTGAGATTAGATGATAGAGGCACAACATCAGTTTAACAGTTCAGATGGTGGCCTCAACTGGGTGGTTTCAAATTCTAGATTCATATCGAGTAACTCATATATCCCTAATCATGTCATCATCCAAGTCATGGGAGTGTGCCAGGCACATCTCTAAAGGGTCAGAGGATAAGATTAGAGGCGTTCTATCTTCCACGAAAGAATCAATCATGTTAATGTCGTGGAAATCGTCATCATCCTCGGAATTTCTTCCATTATTGAAAAAGATGTTTGACTCCAATGTCATATTCCCAAAAGACATGCTCATGACTCCATTCCTGCAATTGATAATTGCGTTTGAAGTGGCCAGGAATGGGCGACCAAGAATGACGGGAATCTGGGTGCTTCTATTATTGACGGGTTCAGTATCAAGGATGATGAAATCTACAGGGTAATAGAAGCTTTCAACTTGAACTAACACATCCTCAATTATCCCTCTTGGTATACGAACAGAACGATCAGCAAGTTGTAATGTGGTTAAGGTGCTTTTCAATTCACTTAACCCTAGTTGTTTGTATATCGAGTAGGGAATTAGATTGACGCTCGCTCCTAAGTCAAGAAGTGCATGCTCAATGCGGTAGTTATTGATCATACATGATATGGTTGGGCTACCAGGATCCTTGAATTTCTGTGGCACGTCTTGCTTTAAGATGGCACTCACTTTCTTAGTCAAGAAGATTTTTTTTTGAATACTCTGCCATCTTTTGGCCGTGCATAAGTCTTTCAGGAATTTGGCATATGAAGGTATTTGTTTCACGGCATCAAGTAGAGGAATGTTAACTTTTACTTCTTTCAACACCTTTAGAATATCCCGAGAGTTAGATAGAGGTTTTGGTGCAACCAACCGTTGGAGAAATGGAGCAACTGGCTTCTCTAGAAGTTCCGGTTCTAATTTTTGTGGGGCATCACTAGATCCATCATTGTTGTCCTCTTCTGATTCTTGAGGCTTTTCGGGCCTAACCGGAAGGGTTTTATCAATAATCTTCCCACTCCTAAGAGTGGTGATGGATTTAGCATGCTCCATCTGATTTGAAGAGCTTGGGTTGCCAACTTCATATTGCAGCTTTGGATTGGGAAGAGGTTGAGCTGGGAGGCTCCCCTTATTCCCAATCGTGTTTTCAGCCTTAAGTCCTTGTAGTGTTTTGTTAAGGTCTTGCAAGGCTTGTAGCATACCCTGATTGAAATGATCTTGCTTTTCAAAATGTTTTAAAATCGGATCCTCTTGAGGTTTCTCTTGTTGTTGTTGTGAAGTTTGATTAAAGAAACCTTGAGGGGTAGCAGTTTGTCCATTCCTCCAACTAAAATTTGGATGATTTTTCCAACCAGGATTGTACGTATTAGAGGTAGGTCCATTGAAAGGTCTTTGATAGTTATTTACGGCATTGGCTTGTTCATTCAACACTCCTCGAAAGGCAGGTATTGTAGGACAATTTTCAGTTGTGTGAATGTTATAATCACAGATGCCGCAAACAATTTCATTAACCTTATCCTTCTTTCCTTCCATGGCCTCAAATTTTCTTATGAGATTAGTCACTTTATAATTGAGATCATCCTCTTCTTTCAGGAGATACAATCCACCTTTCTCCTTAGATTGAGTCAGCCTAGATGTGGTGTTCGATTTTGGGTAATAGTCCCATGATTGTGTTTTTTCAGCAAGTTTATCAGGGTAATCCCATACCTCATCGACATCTTTATTCATGAATTCCCCATTACACATTGTCTCGACCAATTGGCGCATGGAAGATGTCAGTCCATTATAGAAAAAGTATGTAATGATCCACGTTTCAAAACCGTGTTGTGGGTATGAACTGACAAGATCCTTGAACCTTTCATAACATTAGAAGAATGTTTCATCCTCCTTTTGGTCGATGTTCATGATTGAATTTCTAAGGGTGTTCGTTTTATGATGTGGAAAAAATTTCTTTATGAATTCCCTCTACATATCATTCCATGTGCCAATGGATCTAGGACGCAGTGAATGTAACCACGTCTTAGCCTTCTTCTTTAAGGAAAAGGGAAAGAGTTTCAACCTGACTGTATCCTCAGATACATTAGGAAAGTATAAAGTGCTTATGATCTCATCGAACTCTTTCAGATGTAAGTATGGACTTTCTGATTCCAGCCCATGGAATTTAGGAAGGAGTTGGATAACCCTTGGCTTGATGTTTATATGTCTTGTATTTTCAGGAAAAATCATGCATGAAGGTGTACTCACCCCCGCCGGTTGTAAATAATCTCATAAAGTACGAGGCCGGGGTGCTTAATGCACCTCATTCTCATCCTGAGTGTCCTCTACCCTAGGTGGAGGTAGTTGATTTGCAGCCATTACTTCAACTAACTCTGGGGATCTCGAGCGGTGTCTAGTCCTACGATGGACAGTCAGCCCCTCAACTAATCCTCCTTCGATCAAGAGATGTCGAGTGTTATCACGAATCTACTTGGGCATGAAACACTCACAACCCTCAATTTAGATTCCAAACCTAGACCTAAGAGGAAGAATGGAAAGGAATTCTAAAAATAAAGAGGAAAGATGGAAAGAGGTTATCGAATTCGAAGTCCTAAGTGAAGATCCTGCAAACCAAAACAAACCAAGTTAGTTTATAGAAGATAAAACCGAATCTAAAGGTTAGGGAAAGTAAGGAAATAAGGACGAGTTTACCCAATTAGAAGATCTATCAAAAATCCTACAAAACAAGAAAGTTAGTTTTAGAAATCAAATAGAATGAAAAAAAAAAAATCTAAAACCAAAGTTAAAAATCCTAATCTTAAACTAATTCTAAAACCAATTAATTTCAGAGGATCGTACCATCAATCTCCGGCAACGCCGCCAAAAACTTGTTCACTCCCCAAGTATAGGGTTGTGATGTAGTAATAAACTCATGGAGTCCAGGTCGATCTCCAAGGACTGGACTGTACGTAATCTGAAACTAAAATAGAACTAGAACTAGATTAAGATGTAATCTAAATTGAATGAGATTTAAAAGGAGTAATGGTGAAATATTTATCTAAATTGTAAAGAGATCAGAGGTAGGAAACTAGGGATTCAGAGGATCCACTTGTAAAGATCAAGGAGATCTTATGCCCGCTTCAAGAACTCAACTAGACTTAGAGTCCCATCTTCATCCAGTTGAAGAGTATAACCATGGAAATCAAGACTGAACTTCCTTTGATATAAATTTCAAGAGATGAAAGGTATATAAATTAGATTGGATTCTATCACCAAACCATACCTAGGAGACAAAGTAAACAACAAAATTAAACTAATTACCAACCAATCAATAATGTATGAAGGTTAAGAAGGGTACCGTCATCCGACCATGTCCAAGAGACGATGGTGAACAACAGGGCTTCCTGACGTCATAAACATAAAAAGGAAAGGAACATGCTCAAAGCTATCGCAGACCCATTGTAATTTTAGTCACAACAGACCATTAAAAACTAAAAACATTCCCTTAATTAAACTAAAATCAACATCAGTTCAGTCTAAACAAAAGACACAAGAAAAAAGTTCTCCCATCATGCTACAAGCTTCACCTCTTAGCCCTAGCTAAGAGGTTTAGCCACTCATGAACATGATGAGGCTAAAACATCTCAAATAACAGAAAATAGAAACTACTCTCTCTCCCTGCTTCACGTCCCGGTTGCGAATTGAATGATGCCCTCACGTTCTCTCTCTTCACCTTCTTATAGCCAAGAGGGTCGGTTGTGTATGAGGCCGTGGAAGAGTCGGTTGCTACGTAAGGAGTTACGCATTCTTTTTGCAGAACGTGCGCCACTACACGTGAGAGTCCGAGATTGTCGCTCGCTTTGGTCTTCCTGGCGTTCACCAAAAGAAGTCAAAACAACGTCCCTCTGGACGATTTTGGATGATCTTAAAGATGGACGGTCTGGATTAGACATCCGATCAATGATCGTGGCCCACCTGGATCGACCGCAAGTCCCTGTTGCGAAATAGAGTCGGGCATGTCGACTCTGTTTTGTGTGTTGGCCCACTTATTGAATCTAATAGAAAATCCACTCCGTCCATTGGTTTCAGAACGAAAAACCATCCAGGAAGCAGTATTTTTAGAGTGAAATCGATATGGCCCACAAGCTTGTCTACTCCACCGTCCATCCTGCGTTTAATGGCTAGGATCTTGCACTAGCTTGCATGGTGGCGAAAAGATACCTAGGCGAGGGTAATACGCACCTCCTGAGACAAGTGAATGGTTCAGATCATCGAACCGGATAATGGGTGGGGCCCACAATGCAGATCAGCGTTCGCACCTTGCGGACACTGTGTACGCAAGAAACGGATCGGGTCAGCGCCGGCTAACCCGTTGTCTCGATCCAATGCACATCGAGTGCACTGTGCACAGTCAAGTGCAGGTGCGGTCCACTGTGATGTTCACGAGA
Organism: Magnolia sinica; assembly: GCF_029962835.1. NCBI lineage: Eukaryota > Viridiplantae > Streptophyta > Magnoliopsida > Magnoliales > Magnoliaceae > Magnolia > Magnolia sinica. The sequence continues at coordinate 25,791,263 of NC_080585.1, read as the reverse complement.
AATCCGTACCGTCCATCCTTTTCCCCAATCCAATTTAACGTGTTGAGTCCAAAATTGAAGCGTATCCACCAATCATGTGGGCCCCAAATCATTAATTTATGGGCTGATCTGTCCATTGGGCTACTTCCACAAGGATCCAACAGATGAATTTTGACATGTACGGTTAATATATGGTCTTCAGACCCTGTATAAAGTTTCGAGTCAAACGGATGGTTGGAACCCTGTGATCTTACATTCTGGACCAATTGGGGCCACTTGAGCTTAAGTTTCTCGATTATCTCGAATATCTGGCGTGTAAATCTGTCGATCTTGGTCCCTTGGGGTCCGTCCCTTACCTTAGTTATTCTAGAGCGTCAAATCCATGCATTTAGCACCCTTTTTCAGTCCAAGCTCCTAAATTCACCTTGCAGCACAAACACGATTAAAATAGAGCATTAAACATTATCATGTATGTAAAATCAGGTAATAATTGGGGTCTAATATGTAATATTTGACCACCAGTCATCCCACATGAGCGCTCAGTATGCACAGGATTGATGCATGATTGGACTATGTGACTCATGTATCTCGCATTTACGTGATATAACTACTGTACGCCCTAGCGACATCAAGGCCGTAGCCTCTACAGGCATGTCGTGGATGGTCAGATGGGACACCAAGAATCTGTTACTACCATCGGGCCACCATAAATGGCCTTAAGTGAAAATTCCTAAACCTCCGTGGCCAGGAGACGCTCCAACATCTAGACTGAGTGGATTACATGAGTGTCGAGTGTCAAATACCAGTAGGCTGCGTCTCCCACTGTGTCATGGTCGGTTGGAAGGGGGTGTGGCCTTATCCGCCTGATTCGTAGTGGGCAAAACTAGGCTGAGTTTGACCAGCTCATAAATGGGTCCGCTATCGACGTGTCGGGTAGGTATTGGCTGACTACTGGCCAGGCGGATAGTGAGGTCTCTTTCACTCACCTGGTTACGCGTGATGGGGCAGCAATCTGGTTTGGAGTGTACTAGACCCCGGTGATGATCCCAGAGATGTACGGTATTGATATGTAGACTTATTGAGAATGAGTTGTATACTTATTCATTCATTCATTCACTATCCACTCGAGCTGGTGGTACGCAACTATTTATTATGTGTACCTTCGCGATGGTCAGGATTCGGTTGAAGCTCGCAACTAACCTGAGATCAGGAGTTTACCACATTAAGTTTGATTATCCAAATTTAGGTATGGGACTGGTTTGGATAGAAGTCCATTGTGGTGGACCCCTTAGCCTGCGATACTACGTACTATCATCCCGACTTCACACTCCAGCTTGGTCATTTCATTTGCATCGCATATTGCATTACATCCGTGGCATATGGCATTTTGGGTTGCTAAGTTTCTATACTTATATGACCTAGACAGACTTAGCAGGATATATATATTGCATTGCATCCGCAATTATGATATTTGGCTTATTATGATCTGCATTGCATACTCTGATATTATATGACTCGTCGACTCACTAGTATGTTTTCGTTTACTCTGATATCTTATGATTCATGATCTTGCCAGTATTTTCGGCATTATATGATTATGGCGTTGTATTTGTGCGCTTGGCACTTATCTTGCGCACACACTTTCACCCTCCTCTAAGCTTTCTATAGGTTTATGCACGATAGATGCGTGCAGGTGGCGTTAGGTTGCAACAGCGTGGAGCTTGGAGCATGTAGCTGACTTCTGGAGCTTTAATTTCGATATATGTATTTTCCTTTCAGCATTGTATTCAAATGTTTATATTAGTAGATATGTGATGATAATGTTGGCTTTGTGATTTGAGTAAACTTGTGGTTATACTTATTACGAGATAAAAGTACATTGAAAAATCCTCCTAGTACGATCCCAGGATCGGAATCTGGCGTATGGGCGATGGGAGCCAAGAATGGGGTACTACAGAGGCTGTCGACACCGGATTCAGTGATTGAAAATTTTGTGAGCCCGGTTTTCGAGTTTGGAGTGTGACACCATAAACCAGGTTGTAAGAAGCCTTTGGATGGACGTCTGACCTCAACCAAAGTCGGGCCGTTTTTAGGCTGGAAAAGTGGCAACAAACAAGTCTCTATTTTAGCTCTAAAATGGACTGAAAAATGGCCCAAGAGTGGGCCACATTTGAAGTAGAAATCTGACATCCAGCAGCCTTGTAAATAGCTAGTTTCTCAGCTGAAAAACAACTGGAATGCGTCTTGAAAATAACTGATCTTTCAGCTCGAAATCAGATGAGAATGCAACCTGCAAAATGGCCTGAGAATCAGACCATTTTGGGCCAAGAACGGCTCTAACCGGACTATGAAACCAGCCCCCCTGCTAGCGTGAATAGTGCCAAAGTCGGGCCTTCATCAGCCCTCATTTTGGGCTGCAAAATGGTGTGACAGATGGGCCACAATCCCAGCTAAAATCAGGCCATGAAAACAACATTCTGTTGTTATGTGAAACAGACTGAGAACAGCCTCATTTGGCCGTGCAATCTAAGCAGAAAAACCAGCATTTTGATGGTGCTTGCTGGGCCGGGAATGTGGTTGACCATGGGCCATGAATATAGCTAAAAATAGGCCCCCAACTGGGCCTTAATTTGAACCAAAATCAGGCCTCAAGTAGGCTCTGATTGGAGTTGAAATGCAAGCCCTGGTTGGGTCGAGAATCTGCAGCAGAAATGAGTTTTTGGTGGGCCACATATGGGTGGAATCCAGCCTTAGGTGGGCCCTAGATCAAGCAGAAAGCCCGCTGTCTGTTGGTGCGTGTGCTGGACTGAAAATCAACCCAGAACTGGGCCGATGGCAGGAGCAGCAGATGGGTTGCACCTTGCAGAGCTGTGGGCCGCACCACACTGGCCAGCAAGCCCTGCTCGTTGCAAGTGGGCCATGTATATAGTGGCAGCAGGGTTGGCCACACCTGACTACCTAAAACAGTGGGCCGCACCATCAGAAAAATAGGGTGGGCCTCACGCCAGCAGTAGGCGAGCCTCACCCCAAATCACGGTGGGTCGCACCACACACACTAGTGAGCCTCACCTTGTATGGTGCAGGTGGGCCACCCTTAGAAGCTGGGATGAGCTAGGCAATCAGCCCAGCCATACCGTGGGCTGGACCAATTGACCCAGCCACACCGCTGGGTCAGTATGTGCCCAAGCCCAGCCAGTTACTGGCCCACCATTGGATAGTGATGGGTGGGTCGAACCAAGCCCAGTTCGAGCCTAAATCTTAGTCCATTTCAGGCCTAGCCCAAGCCTCATTGATCGGGCCATGGTCGGTGGGCCTGGTCACCATGAAACAGGCCCAAGTTCCCTTGATTATCGGACCCTTACAAACCCCATTCATTTCATGGGTTTGAATGCCTTCTAAATGCAAGCTATTATGTTGGAAATGACTCTAGGAAGTTTCTTATGTGACTTTGGGCCGCAAGGTTCACACGAAGATTCAGATTAAGGACAAGACTACAACTCTTCAGGTGATGATTTTCTTCCCCTTGAGCTTTTTATCCCTAAACTAGACTAGAAGTAGTCCTTTATAATAGTTGTAAATGACCTCATAGGGAGCTGATGGTCATTCAACTTGTTCAACTAAACATCTATCTCATAGTCTTATTTAGCCATTTAATTGTTATTAAACGTACATGTCAAAAATGATCAAGTCCATATTCTATTTCATCCTACGTCATATTATTGAATTGTTTACTCTACCATATGTTTTTGGAATTCATTGAATTACTAATTGTTACCTTAAATGCATGAGTTGGATCTATAGAATACTTGATTAATTACTTGAGACGCATGCTTCAGGAATTGATAAATTAGGGACATATGATTCTTGAACTGACTGTGCGCATGAGCCATATTCTAAATATTAAAGCATGTATGAATCTTCATAAGATTGTATTGCATGTGAGTCACACATTATTGGAAACCTCTCTATAAAAACTCCTATTTTAAAGAGAGTTCGTACTTAGGGTATAACAAGATTGGTTGTGACAAGAATAAACCCTCAACATGGAGGTTATGACATGTGGAACTTGAATTATGGGGACCACTATTTATGGAGTGATTCCACTTAGCTGACTATGGAGTGAACCATACCATGTTTTACCCACTGTTGTTTACTCACTTTAATCCATACATGCCGCCTCACTTTGATCGCTAAATTTCATGATTTATATATTTCATTCCTGGTCAGCATACGATGGTAGTTCCCTAACACTGGGAATTGATTGGCCACGTGTTGATGGGTTCTATATACACCCTAAGGCGGTAGCCTCATGATCCAGGGATGATGGTATGGGACCTATGCCTGAGCTATCAGCCTACACTGACAACTAGCCCCATAGTGACCTTTGAGCTTATTTAAATTGGCTGATTGTAACTAGACTAATAATGATTTAGATAACATGCATACATGGCATAGACCAGCGCATATCGCTAACGTACGTGATGTACGATAGGCAGTCGTTATATTGCACTTAGTATGCTTCTATAACAACTAGCCTCTGTCCGACTGGATATTTTTCTCAGGTCGATGATTGCATGAGTGACGAGCCCAACTTCCGTACGGATGTGCATCCCTGGGACGATAACTGCATTCATGCATCCATGCATATAATAAGACTGCATTTGCCATGTTTTGAATTGCCTGTATGTTTTATGTTATTTCTTGTCTAGGACGGCGGTGTGTAATCTTGAGGGGAGATCACACTGAGCTGGCCACTCATCCATCAATGTTCAACCGTACAAATGAGCCAGGTACAGGGCTGAAGAGCGCGGGGCGAACCCGGAACCTGCTACCGTTGAGGAGGAGTACTATAACGAGGAGTCGCAACAGGAGACGGCTACCTACTTTGGTTTAAACCAATAGCTTAGTTATCATGGTTACTTTTTGGACAATTATATTTTATTTTTTAAAAATTTTGTATATGACCCTAACTGAGTGGCCTTGAATATTCACTTGAGTTGGGATATATCTATGCTATGCTTGTTTCCACAAATCGCACTTTGATAAATTATCTATTTTAACCATTAATTAACACCGGGTTTTCGAGGACGGGTCGAGTACTTGGGTTTTCGAAAACCGGGGTGTTACATAAAGCCCCACCAATTTAAAAATAATAATAATAAAGCTAAGTAAAGTTTAAAAAGAAGATAACAAGTGTAATTTTTAATTATAAATCTTAATTTGAATTATAAATTATAGGATTCAAAACATAGAATCATACAAAAACCATCTAAAAAAGGATTTAAGGTAAGATTCTAATCCTTTTGCTTAAGGGCTCGATTGTGAGTGTTGGGGATTGTACTGCAGAATCACATAGAGATGGATCTAGGATAGTAATTCAAGAGCACCAAGCAAACATAAGAGAACACAAAGATTTAACATGGAAAACCCTTTTGAAAAAAATCACGACACAAGACGATAGATCTTCACTCTGAAAGCATAAATTACAAAGTGAACGGACTTACCCGATTTGAACAACGTCAAATTTCACCCTTTCTTCACCCTTTGAAACCCTAGAACCCCTTCTAGAAACCCTTTGAATACTTTTAGAAAGCCTTAGCATATTTTAGAAGAGTCTTAGGAATTCCTATTTATATTTTAAGAAACCCTACTTTCGCACCGACTTGAAATAGTTCGAAAACCGCCTCAAATTTACGCGGTCCGCACACAATCTGCGTAACCTTCGACTAGTCAAGGCAGAGCAAAGGGTGCCCTTTGACTAGTCGAGCCGGAGCTTGGGCTAGTCAAAGGGTCCTTTGACTAGTTGAACCTGTCCTTCGACTAGTCGAAGTACTCGAAAATTCCACAATACATTGTTGCTGGACTTTGAGCCGAACTTTCTATGAGGTAGTTGAATTTCTTCAGATTTAAGACATCTGTTAACAACAATGAGCTTGTAAATGGAAATAAATGGGAAATGGATGAATTAAAAGTAAATAGATTACTCAGTTATGTTTAGACGGAGGTAAATGAAATGCATTTAAAATCTAAATGTTTTGTTTACATGGGAGTAAATGAGAGGAATTGAAATACATTGAATTTTTAAAATATATTCACATGAAAATATGTGATATCCGAAATTAGTTTTAATATCTCCAATTAGTGTACATATGTGGTATTTGATAAAATGATTGTAATAAGCCCATAGAAATATATACTTTAGTAAATTTTGAGAAAATTTTGAGCCTTGGATGAGCCACAAATGTAAGGATCACAAACAAGCAACTCGCTAACGCTTTTTAATCATCCATTTAAATGGCCAACCTTTAGACAGTTTTGATCATTCTATTGATGTGATTTTTGTGATGTATAAATTAATTGTATTGTTTCAAAGTATTTTTAGAATGCTATGTATATGGCGGACATGTGTGCAATGCCAACTTCGTTTACTCATGCAATTCTCAAGAAAGCTAAAAAAGACATTTCACATAGGGGTGTACACAAACCGAGCTAGCTCGGTTGGCTCGCTCGACTCAACTTAAAAAAGCTCGATTCAACTCGATTCGAAGCTGAGTTCGAGCTGTGTCGAGCTGATTTTTTAGCTCGAAAATGAGTTCGAGCTGAGTTCGAGCTGGCCCTAGCTCGACTCGACTCAGATCGAATCCAGCTCGATTCGAACTCAGATCAAACCAATTTAGTGACTCGGTTACTTTTCTATTGATGTTGCTCATGAAGTGTTTGATGAAATGACTCAACGAAGTGTGGCAGGTGGCAAGGAAGGTATGTACATGAAACAAATACTCTTTTTCTTGATTTTTATGTTGCTTAGAATGTGTTTGACGAAATACCTATAGAACCATTGCTTCCGTTTTACAAACAGTGGGATTTTGAAGGTGCAGTCCAGGTGTTTGTGGAAATGTTGCAATGGCGAACTCAGCTCGATCTTGGCTCGAAGAAGGCTCGAACTAGCCTGAGCCGCTGACCGAACCGAGCCGAGCTGGCCAGTCAAGCTTGAGGACCGAGCTGAGCTGAGGTCAGCTAGTGGCCGAGCAGCTCGACTCGGTTCGACTCAATGTACACCCCTAATTTCACCCCCATTTACTTTTAAATCCGAACTCAAAAGGACATTTTACTCCATTTACTTTCAAATCCTCCCTGTTGAGAATATTCCATTTATATGTTTATTTACTCCAACTTTATTTTATTTTCATGCATGTACTTTCATCCAAACATGCCTCGAATGTCATATACTTTCATTTACTCCCTATTCATCTTCATTTACTTCCATCCAAATGGTCCCTAATAATCAACTCGACTCAAATAGTAAATTGTACATCACGAATTCATTGGATTTTGACAACAATGGTCTAAACCCGGATTTGGGGTCCAGCAGTAAACATCCAAGTACAGTCTAGGTATCCCATTAATAATCGAGTTGGCTCGGGTCGATCTCAATCATAACCAAATCTGACCGTTGACAGTGCTATTTCATCAATGCTAAACAAATCCAACCGTCAGAATAAAAGAAGGTGATTGAAAGGGAAAGATTTTGCTAGTAGTGAATAAAATCCAAGTAACGAGTGGTAGATGAGCATAAAAGAAGGTTAGGTAGCATAAATGAATTTCTTACTATAATCACTCAATGCAACAGTATAAACAGGTCATTAAGAAAATTGATTGCAGGCTTTTCTCCTGTACGTCCACCCACATTCGGTCACACGTACCATCACGGCCCGAGATTTGCATCAGATGTTCTCAACGGTTTAGATCTCCAGACCCAAAAAATCAGGCTATTCAAACCTTAGTTGCGCCACAGCATTCAAAATAAATAAACGGTTGGAAACGTTAGTTTAGATGTATATATGCTGTGGCCCCATGAGAAGCGAAACTCCCTGAGTTTTTAGCCAATAAAATGCCAAGCGTAGTTTTCAACCGGATGGATTGGATAGAAATCTTAGATTTCACACACGTGTTCCATATTGTCACATGCGTGTGCATGTGGATGGACAGGGCTGCACGCGCACGTGGAATTGGCAAACCGTGGTGCATGCAACAGATCAGGGACAGGGACGGTATGTGGATCACATCGGTGTATACACCAAGGGTGACGTCTTTACCTCCCCTCCATTGTAAACCGTCCAAGGAGTATTATACCGGGGCCAGTTGGGATACTACCAAAAAAAGTAGCTTTTTTAACTTATTTAAGTTGATAAGTTATTTTTCTTAAATAGTTTACGGTTATTAAACTTAAATAAATAATTTTTTATAAGTTATTTTTTTATTGTTATTCAACTTCAAAAGCAACTTATTTCCTTCGCTTTCATTAGTGGCACGGCCATGAATCCCTTCAAAGTTCATGGGATTTGAAAACCATATGTGTAATGGGTAGATGATCTAATAGGCCCCACATAATGATGACCTATATCGAGGTGGCCCTACATGATGGACAATTCACATCAAAGGTTCTCCCCTAATAATGAATGACCTACATCCAACGCGAGCTCCACATGATGGGCAACCCACATTGAAGGTGGGGCCTACATGATAGGCAACCCACATCAAAGGCGGGCTCCACATGATGGATAATTAATAATGGTGGGCCCCATATGATGGATGATCCACATCAAGGTGGGCCCCACATGATGGACAATTCACATCAAAAGGTCAGCCTAATGATGAGTGGCCCATATCCAAGGCAAGTCTTTCATGTAGACAGTCCACCTCGGAGTTCTCCCATATGATGGACGGTCCACATTAAGGTGGGCTGCACATGATGGGCACCGGATATTCAACATGTGCCTCACATGATGGACAATAACATTGATGCTGGGCCTCATATGATGGAGGAATAACATCAAAGGTGGGCCCTACCTAATGAACCATGCACATTAAAGGTCGGCCCTTAATGATAAATATGGCCCACAACCAAGGTGGGCCCACATGATGGATGACCCACATCAAAGGTGAGCCTTCAATGATGAGCCACACAACGAATTATCCACATTAAAAGTTGGCTCCACATGATGGAGGATGGATGTGAGGGAACCAAATAGATTATTGAGATGAGTACTTATGATATTGAAAACCAAATATGTTTTTTTTATTGTTTTTGGATTATAAGTACATTGTTTATCAAATATACTTATTAGCTAATTAAGCATAAACCAAGACAAGCTACTTATGACATTAGTAGTTTATCTAAAGTTAACCTACGGTACAAACACAAACACCTGAATGACAAAATACCCTTGCTTGAGTAGTTGTTTTGCCTGCCAATGCACAGGGCTCAGTGATCTGGCATATCCATCCAGTAGAGTTACTATTCTTTGGGGATGTGGATTTGGTGGATCCATGACTGTGGGGCCCACAGTTATATACGTGTTTTACATGCAAGCTGTCCATCCATTTTGTTATCTCATTTTAAGGAATGAGCCTAAAAATAAGGCAGATCCAACTTTCAGGTAGACCACGCCACAGAAAAGAATAGTGATTGATATCCCACCATTAAAAACTTCCTAGGGCCCATTTGTCAACCTGTTGATGAGGTCTATAGACATGGATGAAGGGAAAACACAAATATCAGCCTTATCCAAAACTTTTATGGCTCCCAAAAAGTTTTTAATGGTGAGAGTTCAATTACTACTGCTTACCATGGTGTGGTCCACCTAAGATTTGGATATGCATCAATTTTGGCCTCATGGCCTGAAATAAGCTGGAAAAATGATGGATCACATGGATATAAAACACATACATCATATCCTAGATCCACATCCACCAACCTAGATGATTCCTAAGCCACTTAAATCCCCGTTCAAAAATGAAATACTACAAGATATCAATGTAAGGATGCTTATTTGGCATGTAGGATTAAAATTGAACGGTGAAATTTCAAAAGCTAAGGAATGTCCAATCACTATCAATAGACTATATATGTTTATGGGAGAACATTATGGCCTATAATTCGGCAATGTGGTTTTATGTGGGATACAACTAGGGGTGTACACGAGTTGATCTGAGTTGAATTGGGCTCAACCCGGTCACCAACCACACCCAGCCCGAACCTGGCCCGGCCCGATCACTGGGCCAACATGTCCAGCTCGAACCCAGCCCGATCAGCAATAGAGTGAGTTCGGGCTGAATTCGGGTCACTTTCAAACCTTACAGCAAGTTCATAAGAAGAGCTTTGGCAGGTAATCCGTGTCCCATTACAAAGCCCTTGAGTATTTCTTTTTGTATTTGGATGAATCTAGGCCATTTAAGCTATACGTCTGTGAGGTAGATGAGTCACTGTCACTTCGAAGATGGGCGATGAACTATCCCAGAAGGGTAAAGGAGAAAGGGACGGATAGGGTTTTGAAATACACACACACACACACACACACACACACACACACACACACACACCACTTGACCAAGTTAGGTCGGGTCGGGCCGAGTCGGGCCAGGTCGAGTCGGGTTTTGGGCCGGGTCGGCCCGAATTGGGACCTATTCAAACTCGGCCTAAACTTGGCTACGGGCTGAAGAAAATGTCCCGTCCTGACCCGAACTCAGTTCCGAATCGGGCGAGTCGAGCTTTTTCAGGCCGAGTCAAGCGAGTTAACCAGGCTAGCCCGATTCGTGTACAACCCTAGATACAACAAAATACTTGTATACACACTATATAAAATAATAGATGATTATTTGAAATCTCCAAATTCTTGTGGTAGGCCACCTAATGGTTGGATCATCCTAATTTTTGAGGTATCCCATGTCCACAGTGGAACGATCTTGCTGAACTGGTTGGATGACATATATGCACTATAGTGAGCTCACATGTCTGCAACTAGTTGCATTTTGAGATGGGGATACTATGGCCAATTGCTCACACTTGAAGGTAGATGGAATTGACCCATAATTCAAATCAAATAGACATGTCTATTAAGATAATAGAACATGCCATAAGATAAATAAATAAGAAAGCTGAGTGAGGCCCACCGTGATGTCTATGAGTAATCCACCTCGTCTACCCATTTTGTGAGCTCAGTTTAGGATACGAGACTAAATTTAACCTAAATGTAAGACCCAAGTGAGCAAGATGAGAGGAAATTCTAAGAAAAAAAAATGTCTATTGTTGACACCTTCCTAGGCTCCACCTTGATGTTTATATGCCATTCAGACTGTTTCTAAGGTCATTCTCACTGGGATGAACTGTAAATACAAAAAGCTTATCCCGATGTAAAACTTTTATAGCTATACAAATATTTCAACACTGGTTGTTGGATCCTTGTTGTTTCCTCTGGTGCAGCCCACTTAAGTCTTGGGTTTTGCAAATAACAGATGAATTATTTTTTCAAAAGTTGTGGACCCCAATATGATGTATGTTGTATATCACATCATCCATATCCATTTTCCAAGGTCATTTAAGGGCACGGGTGCAAATACGAGGCATATTCAAATCTCAAATGGACCAAACCACAGGAAATGAAAAGAAATAAACACCTACCCTTATAACTTCTTAGGGCCAAACAGTTAGATGGCAAAAATGAATTTTAGTAGGGCCCTTAATTTATAGTCCAGGTCATCCGGTGAACAAGTTGGATGAAAAAAGGAATTATATTGGGCTTAGCATTTTTTACTAGTAGAATTTAATTACCATTGTTAATCCTTGTGGGGTCCACTTGAGATTTGGATTTTTATTTTATTTTTTTATTTTTTTGACTCATGCTTCCAAACCATGATGTACAAAGGATAGGTGGCATATATCAAACAAACGCATCATTGCGAGGCCATGGTGTAGTTTATGGCCGAAGTGGACTCCGTGACCCCCCGTAATGATAAAAAAATAAAATAAAAAAGACTAATAGTCTTTTTGTAATAAGACAAACGGAATTATGTGATTTTTGTTAATCAAAGTTAGAATGGTTTAAAAAAAAAAAAAAAAAAAACCTTATTTAAAATCTTAAGGCGGATTTTAGAACAAAGTTTGAAAGCAAGCCCTTTTTTGAAATTCAACCAAAATATAGGTTTTTATACGGCTGTCTCAAATTCTGCTGCACTGCTTTTTCAGAGTGGTAATTAGTAAAATTCCCTTGTTTATTTTTTCTTTTAAAACGTGATGGTGCATCCCATCTCATGATTGGATGTGTCAGTTTTTTGCCCATCTGATCATCATGGTGGAGTGCATTTATTGGATGGATTGGATTTCATATACATATGGCTTTGGGCTTCAAAATTCTTAAGTTCATCACTATCTCATCCATTTTTAATTTTAGTCATTGTATTCTGAAATTATCCCAACATAATTATCAACTTTATTTAAAATTTTAAATAATTGTTACATATATTTTATTTTAAAATGATCTATTAATTTAATATATTCATGGAGATTTTTCCAATAATATACCCAGTAAAGACTCAAAATCTAAAAATCAATGAGAAACTCCCCAGCAGCCGAGAAATTGCTCCAATAAAAATCACAGTTGATCTTGCCCATTGGATTGGTGGATCATCATGGATGGACCATGAGCGAAGAGAAAATATACCCCAATAAATCAAGATGATTTTCTAGATACTAAATGTCACAAGCCGATTTTCGTTTGTACAGGTGATCCTGACCGTTGATTTCAACACTATTGTGTGTATTCCTTATCCCTTTTCTGGTTGGTTCAGGCAAGAATCTGTACAATACTTTCATGTTGGCACTTTGAATTTTTGTTGAAGATTTTTAAAGAAATTATAAAAAAGATTTAAATCCATTTATTATAAAATAATAAATTATTTGAAATGTACTTGTATTAGAGGTGTCCAAGTCCAACAGGTTGAATTGTAATTTATAATCAATCCAACGAATAACGACATCCAACCTGTCGTGTACTTTTGACATCCATCCATTCTAATAGATCTACCCCACCATTAAGATTTTCCTTTGTAAAAACCATCCGCATCCACTCATCATGTGGAAAAATCAGCCCACCATCCAGCCATTGATAAATAACAAAATACAAGTGCCGTCCAACTCGGGAATGGATTTGGCTGATTTTTTTTTTTTAATTTTAAATTTTATTATTTATTATTATTATTATATTTTGCAAAGGACAACCCTCACCCAGGGACAATTGATTGGAGGATGCAGATTGCGTCCTACCCCCGCTTTTACAGTGGGCGGGCCCACCATGATGTATCCATCCCTTCATTTTAAGGAATTAACACAAGAATGAGGCAGGTTCAATACTCAAGTGTACCACAACAAATAATCATCTTACTTGGTTGCATTAAATGCAAGAGTCGTGTGTGGTATGATCTAGTTGAGCGTTGGATCTGCCTCATTTCCGTATTAGTGCCTTAAAATGATCTAAGAAAAGGGATGAATGGCTTGGATGTGACGAGAATTGTCTCTTACCCTTGCCCATCTCTAGCCCCAAACGGGTAGTTATGTGGGTGGGCCCACCGTGATGTATTTGTACATTCAAGCCATCCATACCTTTTCTCAGATTATTTTAAGGGCTATTTGATTTTCCAAGTTTAGTGTAAATGCCTCAAAATAGCTAATTATTAGAATTTCACCTATTTAAAATTACGATGGTGTTTTTGTTTCTAAAAATGGTTCAAAATAATTAATATAAATTTGTGGGCCCCATCATCATGTATACAATATATCCATGTCGTCCATCCATTTCACCAAAACATTTTAACCCTTGAACTGAAAAATAAAACAAATCTAACATTCAAGTGGCCCACGCCAAAATAAACAGTCGGCCAATAAGTTTTTAACGATGAGTGTTCGGATCCATTCTTATCGTGGCATGGTCCAATTGAACTTTGAATCAACCTCATTTTTTAGTCCATGTCCTAAGTTCATTAGGCATGATGTATGGTGCTGATGACTTACGTACACCACGGTGAGCCCCACATATATTTGATAGCATCTTTGAATTTAGCATTAGAAAAAGCAAGAGTCAGATCAACCACAAGGAACGGTGGGTGATTACACGGGCAAGTAATTATTGCCATGTATTTACTTTTATTTTAAAAAAATCAAACATACCCCCGAGGAGTTAATACAAAAATGAAGCAGATCCAACGCACAGCTGGATCAACCCACTTGACTTTTGCATTTAATGCAACTAGCATTTAATGCTCAGGGCAATTAATATAACCATGCTTATTATTTGGTGTGGTTCACTTGAACGTTGGTTTTGCCTCATTTTTGTGTTAATGCATCAAAATGATTTGAGAAAAGATATGGACGGCTTGGATGTACAGATATAACACGGTAGGGCCATCCACAGAACTGCCCATTCGGGGCTAGTGACCGGCGAGTAGGCCGCAACTCGCGTCGGTGATTGGATGGGTGGGATGTCTCACGTGAATGAAAAAAGCTAACTACCGTGAAGGTACGTAGTTTATCCACGCCGTCCATCCGTTTTTTCATAACATTTTATTGGTTCGTACAAAAATCGAAGCATATTAAAAGCTCAAGTGGACCACACTACAGGAAATAGTAAGAATAATATTCTCCACCGTTGAAACCTTCCTAGAGCCTACAGTGATGTTTATTTGTCATCCAACCTGTTCATAAGATTTTTTTTTTAAAAAAAAGACAGCGACAAAAGGGAAAACATATATATCTTCTTGATTCAAAGCTTCAATGGCCCTCAAGAATTTTTCAACGGTAAATATTCAATTCACACTCTTTACTTTGGTATGGTCCACTTGAAATTTGGATTCGCATCATTTTTGGGATCCACATACAAAATTATCTGCTAAAATGGGTGGATGGAGTGGATAAAATACATAAATTACGGTGGCCCACATAGTTCCGCTTCCCTAACTTATGGTCTAAATGGCTGTGTTTGAGGCCTATTATTTATTATTTATGTGAGTAAATTGTTTTGAAAATCAGGCAATAATTTGAAAATCTCACATACTTTAAATTTCGGCGATATTTCTCGCACCGTTGGGATGGGATGGGACGTGGATTGCATAACTATCACGCCAGCGGCGAGTAGCTACTGGACGGTGATCTGCGGGCCCCACCATGATATATATTTTTTATCCAGCTGGCAGTGTCATTGTACAATCTGCGTCCGTTTGGATGGCGACAAGACGCAATAAAGATGTATTCCTTCGTGTCTTTTCCTTGTCCGATCTCCTCGAAACTTTGAGAAATGACCCAACTTGTATGGACGCAGATTAGCTACTGTCCGATCTCCTCGAAACGTTGAGAAATGACCCAACATGTATGGACGCAGATTACCTACTGACGCATTCAGTATGGAATTAGCTATTGAAGTGACGTCACCAAGTTACGTGGACCCACCATGATGTTTATGTTGTAACCACACCGTCCATCCATTGTTAGAGATATGATTTTAGGACATGTGGCATAGACCAAGGTAGATCCAAAGCTCAAGTGGACCCCACCACACGAAACAGTGAGGACAGAGATGCTCACCGTTGAGATCTTTCTAGGCCCACCATGATGTTTATTTGAGATCAAACCTGTTCTAAGCTAAAACATACATGGACGAAGGGAAAACACAAATATCAACTCGATCGAAAACTTCTGCGGCTCTTAAGAAGTTTTCAGTGGTTGACATTTAATCCCAACTGTTATCTGCGGCGAGGCCCACTTGAGCTTTAGATCTGCCTCATTCTTTGTGTGGTGCCTTAAAATGATGTCTTCAAATGGATGGACGCTGTGGATACAATACATACATGATGGTGGGGCCTACAGAACTTAGACATCACTTCAGTGCCAATTCGGTACTGACTAGGTAAGTTGTTCATCCGCGTCCAACTTGTACGGAAGCGGATTGGCTGATGTATCTCACACCGGATATATATAGCTGATGTATTAACGTAAGCAAGTACCGTAGGTCTGATCACGAGTCATCTGTTATATCCAAACTGTCCATCCATGGCGAGCTTGTCTTAAGGTTTAAGACGAAAAATAAGACAGATCTAATTATAAAGTGGACCACGCTGCAAAAAGCAGTGGGGGAGTCAACGTCTACCATTGAAACCCTTTTAGTGGTCACAGATGTTTTGGATCATTATGAAATTTGTTTTTTCTCTTCATTCAAGTATTTGTTACCTTATGAATAGATTGGATGGAAAATAAATGCTATGGTGGGCTCTATAAATTTTTTAATGGTGAAAATCATCATCTCCACTGCTATTTATGGTGTGGACCAGATTATCTTTGGATATGATTCTTTTTTGGATAATCCCCTAAAATGATCTCTAAAAATAGATGAACGTTGTAGATATAATAAATACATCACTGTGGGGGCCATAAAACTTTGATCTCCTTTGAACCGTTTTGAACCGTTCGTACAACTCGGAGCTCCAAGAGCGTCGGTGCTCGTCTTCGCACGACACGTACCTACAGCAGCTATATAGCTGCCGTGAGGTACACCAGCCAATTCGCTTTCAACTGTCGGTGTGTATAGACCGTCAGTTTAGAAAAGGAAGGGAAATTATAGCGGTGGACCCCACGTCTTTATTTCGTCCCACATGCTTGTTTGACCATCAGATGGAGTTGGGTTGGACACAAACGCACGGTTGGGTCATCTCTCGTCGGTCTACATTTAATGGCAGCACTCTTGGGTAGATAGGATTTGATTTGTAAAACCATCATGTTGCTTTGTCTCGGGAAATATTGAAGAGGCAAGATGTGGCCACGTGGCAGAGTCGGTACATATGCACCCTTCATTAGGTGGGGCACACGTGTAGAGCCATAACTACCAAGTTCCAACATGCATCAAAAGTAGATATATCATGATAAATAAATAAACGCAGTTGACAATCTGACGATCGGGTTGGTGGACATTTATTGAACGGTTAAAATCGATAAATATCCAATGCTCTTATCTCCCCAAATACATATCCAATATTCCTATCTCGGCGATAATGGTACAGTATCTAGTGGTTTAACCTGAGGTAATAAATGCCACATGTATAATTTTTTAGTGCCTGTGTATCAAGTGTGTACTTGAGTACTGGTCATGAACATGTGTGGAAATGGACTTTTCGGTGCTTTTCAAACAGATATCGTGTGCAGTTGCCTTGCTTTCTTCGATGGAAGCTTTGTTCACGTCAGCTAAGCAGGTAAAAAGTATCGTAACATAGCGTTGTGTCTATGACATGCTGTCCCGTGTTCCAGTTAGACTTCCCATGGCCTGTCAAAACCATAGTTCAGGAACTCCAAAACTCAAGTGGACTCACACTCCGTTTTTCAACTTGGATTTAGTCGTAAATGGGTGTATTTCAAATTTAAAAGTTAGTTTATACAACTTTGGATTTATAGGTAAATGAAATTGAAAGTATTTCAAATCTTTTTTGTGTGTGTTTTAAAATAACGATAAAATGTTGGGATTCTGGGGTAATTTAAAGGAATTATCTTTTTCGCCTCTTTTTAAGTACGACAAAGATCCGCATTTAACAAAGGTGTCTCTAAGCTATTAATCCATTGGACACATGGCATGTTAATGATATCCTAAAATAATTCAGTTATAGACTATTGCACTAAAATCACAGTAATAAAATGATCTGAACCATCTAAACATTGAGCATCTAAATGGATAGTTAGAAAGTGAGTTTCTTGTTTGTAATTCTTGTATTTGTGGCCCAAATAAGGCTTGAAATTTTATTTTATTTTTTAAACCAAAGTATATATTTTAATATGCTTATTACAATCATTCTATCAAATATCACATACCTTTACTAATCTAGGATATGAAAGTTGATTTAGTTAATCAAATCTAAGTCATGTGAATTTATCATAGAATTCCAATGCCCTCCAAATAAAAGCTTCCACATGAAAGATTTGGATTCCAGTGCATTTCAATCAAATATAAATGAGGATTCAAAATCACATTGATTCCAATGTTATTGTAATTTGGTTTCTAAATCCAAGCTCCTAAATGGGCCCTCAATGTACAACTAGATTGGATCAACTCAGAGACCGAAACAAATCTTAATCAACTTGTTATTATCTCTACTATGTGTGTGTGAACACCTGGCCTCCACACACGAAAACATGGAATGCCCTCACTTCATTAGCTTTCTCTCTTCGTTTTTCTATGCATTTGATTTTATTAAAATATGGGGTTGACTTAGAGGTAAAAATGTATAATTTTTGTAGTCACCATTAGCTAAATGAAACTTGGAATATACAGTCAATTAGAAATAGTAGATTTTCTTAAAGGTCAGAAAATCGTAAGATTCCCTATCTCAAGTGACATCTATGGTTGGTCTGCAATCGTAGATTTTGAGTAAAGGTCTCAATTGCGAAAAATGAATTGGTTATAAGGCACCATTTTTCTCCTGTACGATTTGTGGTCTCTACTTTATAGGATTTTATGATTTTTTAGAGAATTCAATAAAGTTTTAGCGTCAGTACATCAAGCCATGCTTCGCGAAATTTAAGACTCCAAATAGAGAAAAAGAAAAAATAAACGGCACCTAGCCTTATTGTGTAGGGTTTAAGACCCTAGGCAGGCAAACAGAATGAAAAAAGAGGTAGACGTGAGAGAGGATCGTATAAATAAAATAAAATGTAGGTGTGTGTTCTGCTGATGTGTTTGCGGTATGTGGACTGGAGTGTAAGTTGATTTAAGATGTGAGAAAGAAAAATGGAGACCTAACACTTTTTTTTGTCAAATGGGATGGTTGGAGGTCACGAATTCCAACTCTACCTGTTGACTTCGGTATCTTCTTTGTCCTCAGATGATTTGTACCTCAATTGGTCAAAATGGCTTTGCAGGAGGAAACTTTTCTAAGATGACAGGGGATCAAACTAGTTTAAGCACATTTAGTTTTAAATAAGCAACAACACGCCGCAATTGCAACTAAGCTAAAAAATTGGTTCTAAAGTACCTCTACAACGAAGTTTAAACTTCGCATAGCCTATGCCTCCTCTGGCACTCTAAGCTACAACAAATATTAAACCATTCCACACCTTTGCCTACTCTCACACTTCACCCCCACGTTGCCCGTCTACAGGAAGCCCTTAAATATGTTTGGAAAAGCCTAATGACAGCCCTTCATGGGGTCATTTTTAGGTACTTTACCTTTTACTTGTGCACTGCAGAGCCCATAGCTTCTACAAAAATGTGTCACAACTTATGACTTTTCCTTTTAGGAAAAGCCTTTTCAAGGCTTTAGGAATTAAACACTTGTTGTAATGCTTTGTCGATACTTCAAGTATAGGGTTGTGATGTAGTAATAATCTCAGTAAGATCGAGGTCAAATCCATAAGGACTGAACCTTGTACGTAATCTGAAAGTAACTAGAACTAGAACTAGGCGAAGATGTAATCTAAATCAGGAAAATTTAAGGGAATAATGGTGAAATATTAAACTAAAACTTGTGAAATTCAAAGGTGGGAAACTAAGGTGCCAAGGATCCACTTGTAGAGATCAGGGAGATCTATGCTTGATTTACAACTGAACTTAGAGTCCCATCTTCATCCAGTTGGAAGATATAACCTTAAAAATTAAATTTGAATTTCTTTTGATCTAGTTTTCAAGAGATGAGAAGGATGAGAACTAGACTTGATTCCATCATAAAACCATGCCCATGAGACAAAACAACCAATAGAATTTAACCAATCCACATCCAATTTGAGAGAGTTATGAACATAAGGAAGGGTTCTATCATCCAACCATGCCCGTGAGACGATGGTGAATAACAGGGTTCCTATAACCATAACCTTTATACATGCATAGAAAATACTCAAAGCTATCGTAAATCCATTGTAATTTAAGTCACAACAAACCATTAAAAACTATGAATATTCTATGTAATCAAACTATAATCAAAGAGAGTTCATAAACAAGAATCAAAGCCGTAGAAACTATCCATCATGCTACAAGCTTCACCTCTTAGCCCTAGCTAAGAGGTTTAGCCGATCATCACCATGATCAAACTAAAGATCTCAGGAAACATTAATAGGAAAGAAGAAACTAAAGAAGAAGAGGAAAAAAAACTCAATGGAGACGGCCTGCTCCACGGCTCTCCTTCTCTCTCTCTCTTTGCTCTTTCTTCCCATGTGCATGGCCTCCACAGCTACCCTGGATGGCCTCCTCTCTCTTTCTCTCTCCCTTTTATAAAGAACAAGGGCAGTGGAATGGCTGGAGTCGGTGGGAGCAACTCCTTTACGCAGCATCGTGCGTGCGCAGCGAGAAACGCACAAACAGCTGCGTTCAGAACGAGTATTAGGACGGCTGATGTCCCTGAACTTGGTTCTAACTCTGTGGTTGTGTTCAAGACTACCTGATCGATCGTGGACGGTCCAAATCATGGATCCGAACGTGCCCTTGATCACAGAATGGCCCACAGCATCCGGTTTTTACAAACGCAGGGCCTACGAAAAACAGAGCATGTTGCGATGATCGGTGGGCCCCACAATGATGTTTCCATAAGAATCTACCCCGTCCATTGAATTCGTGGTGAAAAACTAGTCTGGGATGGCCACTTTTTCTCGAGTTTTATACGGCCCATTGAATCTTTGCTTCTACCGTCTATCCTGCGTTTGAACTTAATTTCAGTTTGTGCACTTGCATGGGACCAATAGAAGTCCATGGGTACGGTTTTCCCCACCGTACGGACAAAATGGACGGTTCGGATCATACTTTTGAATCAATATGGTGGCCCACAATGTGATCCTAGACGGTGTCGTCCATCCGCTGAAACAAGAAGAGGAAGAATCCCTTCTTCGGTGGGAGTTATCGGGTCAAACTCAATTTGACCCGATTTTAGGTACAGTGCACCCTTGGTGCACGTGCATTGTGTACCTTACGGTAGCTGTGGGGTCCACTTGTGATGTTTTTTTGAGAAATCTATAGTCTAATCGGTTTCTCATATAATTTAAGGGGTCAAGACCAAAATTGAAGCGCATCCAAATATCAGGTGGGCCCCAGATCGATGATTTATAAGCTGATCTGTCCGTTGGTCTACTTCCACAAAGATCCAAGGGCTGAATTTCGATGTGTATAATTAATTTAGGGTTCTCAGGCCAGATATAAATTTTTGAGCCAAGCGGATGTGGGAACCTTGTGATCTTGCATTTTGAACGATTCTCAGGACTCTTTAGTGTGAATTGTCTGATTTTCTCGGATCTCTGGCATGTAAATGCTTCGATCTCGGTCCCCTGGGGTCCGCCCCTTGTCTTGGTGATTTCTGAGCGTAAAATCTAGGCTTTTAGTACTCTTTTAAGTCCAAGCTCCTAAATTCACCTTGCAACAAAAAACATGATTAAAATAGGACGTTAAGCATTATCATGTTCGTAAAACCATGTGATAACTGGGGTCTAATATGCAATATTTGACCCTCAACACAAATCCATGGTACTCTCTCTCTCCCTGCCACCCATATGCTCCAGTAACAACCAATCAAATCAGCAGTTGTTTCCGTGAGGTATCGGGGATCTTGTCGGCTAGCCTTTCTTGGACTATTGGTATCATCAGAATTGGGAAAACATGCCTTAATCAATTTGTAGCTTACAGTTACCTTTGGGCGAGCGGTTAAGATAAAGCCGAACTAGTCTTGCTAATCTGTCCTATTGATCATTTCCAGGTTGCGACGAGGGCCTCCTTAAGCTATCCCTTTGGGCTTTTTAGGACCTTCTGGGTTATAGCTAAGATTGATTTTATCAAAATCATGTATGTTTGAACATACTGGAAGCCCTAACAATTTTTTATGGAAACAGGTTGGCGGACCCCTTGATTTGTCAATCTAGCCCGTTGGTGACTTTCGAAACTTACCATAGGTCATATCCTATCCAACTTGCACGGCCATATGATGAGTGTCGAGCTGTATAAATACTTTTGATTAAAGCCTAACTAAAGTTGAAGAATAGTACTTTTAATCTCGTTTAAGGTGTAGTGTCTACAGATGCCCCCCGTTTGTAGAGGTTGTAGGCAACCAAATGCCAAAGTAAGTGGACACCCCACATTCTGAGTTAGACATAGATATAGTCTGGTCTATTCTAACTGGAGTGTCAATGTTCAAATGCTCGTCTGGTTAAAAATTAACTCGAGCATCTGTAACATCCCGGGTTTTCAGGGGCCATGTAAGAACTCGGCACCCGAATTTTCAGGTGTCATGGGTGCCCTAATGGGCTTCATATTTTAATTACATTTGGATGATCTCATAAACAATAAAGGATTTAGCAAGGCATGAAGCATAAGTACGTCATAAAGCAGTATCAATTGCTACTAAAGATAAATATATCCAAAGTACAAATCCAAAGTCATCTAAATAGGGAACTAGTCCCACCCATAGATGACCCAAAGCGACTAGGGCCCTCGTCCATACCCCGGGGTAGCCCGAACACAAACTAAAAGGGTCCACCGAAAGTCTGGAAGTAGGGAAGTCCTCTTCCCTATCCTTGCTCACCTCGCTCGGTTCGTCGAGCTCCGCGTCACCTGCATCTAGTAAAGGGTCTAGTTGGTATTTTAAAACACCGTCCCAGAGTGAGAGTGAGTAGCTAACTCAGTGGTTACTATTAGCCTTAAGTTACAACTAGCAGCAATTATATGATGAATTTAATGAAAGGCATACATTCACAGATCCCTAAATAGTCTTGTTAATGCATATGCATGTATTATGATATGATACATGACCTCACAACAACACTCCCTCGAGCGACTTCGTCTAACGATCGCGTATGACCAACACTCCTTCATTGTGACCTCAACTGTCGAGTCGTCAAATTATATCTAATATGATACGTGAATAATGTTAGCCAAGTATTTAGTTAATTTCGTTCATCCAGCAGATCGAGGTACTTCCACATATCATTGCTCTCAACTGGTTGCGAGGCCAAGGCCCCTCAACGTGCGAGGTCAGGACCTCGCAATCCTTAATCCCATCAGGTTCTCCATCCCCGATTTCAAGTACATGGGGAGTGCTAAGAAGAGGGATCGCTCGCGGTCACTACGGGGAGGCTCATCACCTCAGAGTAGGCTAACAGCTCGGACACAATGTCCCATTCCACCATGCCCGGCTCTCGAGTTAATCGATCGGTTTCAAATGGTTATCAATAGGCTTCAGTGGTTGAAGGGTGTTCCAGGTTCCATATAGACGTGAGCAGACATGGTTAACGAACACAGTTGATCAGTAAGCGAACTAGACCGTACAAGTTCATGCGAGAACATGACAGACGACATCAAGTACAAGTGACTTATGTAGTCCAACTACTGTCGCCCATTCACATTCGCCCAAACCTGCTCGTTTAGCCATATAATGGTCCTACCAATGGGACCATCTTCTCCCACTTCAGTTCCCTGACCATCCCAGGGGTTTATGACCTTCAACAATATTCCAACAATTCCGAATTCACCTTCTAACACTAGTAAAGTCATGCACTCATATATCAAACATAAAAATTCAGATTTTCTACAATGCAACAACTAACAAAAAAATATGAAATTTATGTGTGTGCGTGTTAAGTGCGGTTATCGAAGAGATCAAGAGCTATACATCATTCATAGTACAGACATACAGCAAGGATTAATGCTAGCACAAACATACAACAAGGATTTATGCAATCATACATGCCACAAGGAAGGTTATACTAGAGTCATATATGAGATGAACATGTCACTCCACATTAAGCCCAATCATGTTGAAGAACAAATAACCAACACTTAACCATTTTATGGGATTTAGGGAAACCTATCATATAGGGTTTTGACTAGGTTCTCTCTAGATTACTCAAGCACATTATCCTAATATTCATAATCATTAAACTCATAGTGGAATTGGTGCTAGGCCACCTAAGGATAATAGTCCGCACCTTATGACGAACCGCTCAATTCACGGCGCTCGTAAGGTTATGGTGTTAAGAAACCATCGTTGAGATGCTTAAATAAATATACAAGCTTGTAAGAATTGAAAGGAATTAAACACAACGCCTAAACCTATAAACATAACTCAATACCTACCTTCAATCGTCGCTGAATCGACACCAATGAAGGACAATGTTGCTATAGAGGAGATGAGAGGGTGAAGGTGCACAGACCCTTATGCTTCCAAGCTCTCCCTCTCTCTTTCTCCTCCTTTCTCCTCTTTCTCTTCTCCCTTTCTTTCTCCTAGGGTAAATTCGTATGGGGAAGGGTGCCCAAATGAAACCCTTATATAGGGCCAGATTTGGTGTAAATGGCCCCATGGGCTAGGTTTTTACTATACTAACCCTATGGGAGGGTCTTTTTAACCTCTAGGGCCCACTATGGGGTGTACATATTGATATATACCATAGGATAGTTAGGCTTAATGATGATCTATGTATGGATATGATCGGCCCGCCATTTGGATGTGTTGATCAACAAATATGATTAGAATTCTTTTCAACGGTCATTGATGGTCGATCGAGGCCGCGGCTATATGGATATGAGCAGAGAAATATCATTACTCCACGTGTGAAGTTTGATCGTAAACCGACGGTCTGAAATCCTCAACTTTGCCCAAGAGTGGACAACCCAATTCACTTAAGTTTCAGCTTCTTCCTTTAGGGTATTTGCACTTCTCATGCACTCGTCCTTTGACTCAAGTTGAGCGGCTCTGGACAGTACCTAAGTCTGACTCCCGCGATGGACGTCGAGCCCAGTAAGACGAACATTATTCTATAGTTTTAGAACTAATGGCCCACCAACGAGCAGTCTAGAGCTTATTCGAAAAATCAGAGCATTTCTGGAATGAATTAGGTATTGAGATTTCTCGTGGGCAATAATTGGGGTTTGGATTAACTATATTTATAGTGTAGCCTATTTATAACTAATGAAAGTAGAGATTTGGTCATGATTACTCTAAACCGTCGATTTTAGGCTAAAAGAGTAACGGGGTTGATTTGGTCTATTAGTCAAGATCTGGGCTTTATCTGACTGGGCTTCGATTAGATCTTTAATTTAGTTATGATTGTCTTGATTAGTTAGCGATGGGTCGGTTAGATTTGGGCCCTATGTGAGTAAATCATGGGGCTAAACTTGATCTTCAAGTGATCGGTGGATTCGTTGGCTTCCTACGGTTGATTAATCGAACTTGTGCAGTTCTTTACTGGTTCCACCCGTGCATAACTAACATTGAGTGCTAATAGCCAGTAAGTGATAATATAAGTTAATTACATTAAACCGAACCTGGGTTATGGTCACACACCGCATGCTGTCGCCACTTTAGTGTATTTGGGTGCGGGTCTATCATAGATTGTGTGTTTGTGTTCCATAGCTTCTATCGGCGAAAGTTCACTGAAAATGTTCGCCGAAATTTATTGGTCCATTTCAAGTTTTGGATCGAGTGGGAGTGGTAGCATACCGCCTTGCTTTGCCCACACCTCTTGCGGGCGTGCATAACGTATTTCATGTTTCTATGCTAAAGAAGTACGTTCCTGATCCTTCGCATATTATCAGTTGGGAGCAGGTGTAGTTGAGTGAGGATGCCACTTATGTACTGCGACTGACGTGTATTCTTGACAGGAAGGAGCAGGTATTGCGTAGCAAGGTTATCCCTCTTGTGAAGGTGCTATGGACGCATCATAATGAAGAAGAGGCTACTTGGGAATCTGAGGATGAGGTCAGGAAGAGCTACCCTCAGATCCTTGAGGAATATGAGAAGGTATGAATTTCGAGGACGAAATTTTCTTTAAGGGGGGTAGATTGTAATGACCCTGAAAATTTCTGTGCTTTTCTTTTCCTAGTAGTTGTTTTTGGGGTAATTAGTGTTAATCTCGATTGCTTATGAAATTTGCATCAATCACTTTAAATTCAATCAGCATGGCTCAAAACTTGTAGATTGGTTAGCGCTATGTTACTCTGAAATCTGGGATCCATCTCTAAATCCAGTTGTTCTGGAGAATTTTTGGAAGTTCTGGATCGGACCTAGACCGGGCGTCGAAAGTCCGATAGCGATGATCTTAGGCTGTTGCGGTCACCATGTTGGACTTGACCATCACCTCAAAAATCAAGTCCAGATGATGTTCTGGGTCGATTTGATTGAGTTCGGAGTGAAGAGTGTGAGAACGGTTGGAAAGTAAATGTGATTTTATGAAATCTGAGTCATGTCGCTTGCGCGATAATTTTAAGCAATCTGACCGTTGGATTCTAACCCAATTTCACCCTCTGATCAGGGAAGGTGGCCCAGGCATGTCCTTGTGCTTGTGGACCTGATCGAGATTCCGTGACCGTTGAATTGAGTGTGGTCCGCCACGGCTGATCTGAAGAGTCGGTCGGTACGAAAACTCAGCTTAACCTAGATCCATGGTCAGTGAGCTTAAGTCCGACCTTTCGTGGTAATAGGCCCACCGGAAGTGCTTCGTTGGATCGTGAGAGGCTGGTTTTGGTTATACCCTAAGTATACCTTGGCCCTGGGGTTATTTTCATCAATATTAGGCCTATTTATAGTCCTTAAAACCCTAGCTCTCTTTTCCATACGAATTTCCTAACCCTACCTAAGAAAGAAAGGAAAAGAGAGAGAAAGTGAGAGAGAAGTTGGTGAATCATCTTAGATTCTTTCTTGTTCTTCTTCATCCTTGAACCTTCACTTTGAATCGTTATTCTGACGATTCTGAGTTCATCTTTGGATAAGTTAACCTAACCCTAATCTGTGTTGGAGCTTAGAATAGTCTTGGTGTTGCTGTATCTCATTTATATTCTTGTCTTAGGTTATCTTGTCGCCGTTGACGAAGACATATCGTCTGAAATCAGTTCGGTGTTCTTTTCTGGCTTAAGGTGCGGAATTTAAGTGTATAGGTTATGGTTTTCAAGGCTTTCAATGCCAGTGAATGATTTATTCTTGTTATGAATGAGATTTCACATGCCAAATGTCATGTTTACTTTGCGTTCCTGATATGCATGTGTTACATTGAGATTTGTGTATTCTATGTGTATGTATAAAGTACTGTATGCGTATAAAATATGAACATGTGATTGCCATGATTAATTGTCGTGTACTTATGCTAATGGTATGTGCGGCAACTCCTTGGCAAAAGGAATTGTCCAAATGTGTGTATTTCAACATATGTCATGTATGTTGTCTTATGTATTCTAAGTGTTTGTAGAAATGTCTGAATGATCTGAAGTGTGATATATCAACCTAGTATGGGCGTTGAGAAGCGATTCTCAACTCTCCCACTAGTGCGTATGATTTCCTTCATGTAAGTTACATTCCTTGTTGTTTAATTTCAAGCATTACTTATGCTTACATTTATGTTAAGTTGATATTCTTCAAGTGCTTATGTATCGCATGATTTGAGTTGTTGTTCCTTTACTGTTTTACATTCAATACGATTATCTGTTGTAGTGTGATGTGTGTGGGACTATGTATTAGTCCAGAAAATCGGTAATCGGCCTTAAGATCGTGGCTGAGGTTGCTTTCGCCACGTAGGACGTATTAGACGAACCCGAGTTGTATTAGAGTTGTCGACAGTGGTTTGGCCACCCGGAGTGTTTGTGCACTCTATGTCGTTCAACCCAACGTGCGCTCGTGCTAGTCGAGTTCGTCAAGTAACCCGATTGTCCGATGTATGTTCACCATGTATGGACGCTCTGCTTGAATCTAGGGTACCAGACTTACCGATGAAATCCTATTAACCATGGTACCTTGATCCGCTAAGACTCATGAGCCGGACATGGTGGTATGGGACACCGTGGTCGAGCTGTCGGCCTACGCTGGGGTGACGAGCCTCCCCGTAGTGACCAGTGAGCAACCAAACTCGTGAGCCAATTATAGTGGTATGGGACACTATATTCGTGCTGTCGGCCTACATTGATTAGTGACGAGCCCTTTGTAGTGACCTCGAGCATACCTGGATACCGCATTAAGGTGACGAGCCTTAGTGTAGTAACGAAGGTATGATAGGCGTGCATTGATTGGTGACGAGCCCTTTGCAACGACCTACAAACATATGATCGTATGAGATATCTAAGACTGACGACCCTAGAATGGATCACTGTTTGGATGGTGATATGAGGAAGGTATCTTAGCTTCCCAATCCTGCTGTATGAAAAGGACTAATAACAACTTGGTAATTATGTTCACGCACCGCATTTGTATGTGCTTTGTAGATGTGGCGCACTTTGAGGTGGTGTCATGCGTAACGTAAGATGAAGACGCTGAGGGTGTACGCGTGAGGGCACGCATCATTCTTCATACATACTTACATTAACAAGAGTACTTAGGTCATGTTTAATTGTTCTGCTTTATCATTACTGCTTGATTGAATTGATAACATGTTAACTTATGCCTTATTGTTCCACTGAGTTGATCACTCACTCCCACGTTCTGGGGCGGTGTTAAACACCCACCAGACTCTATCTTAGTTGCTGATGTTGATGCGACTTCTGAGGCAAAGCGGGAGATGGATGATGATGAGGCTGGTTTCTCCTTTATGCAGTTTTCATATGGGTTCTAGTGAGCCTTGTTCTGATGCGCGGGATGCTGGGATTTTTTTTTGGGAATTAAATGATGTAATTCAATACTTGTAATTTTGATAGTAACACTTGTCAGAACGACCCGGTATGAATATGTATTTCAGAGATTTACACTTGTACACATATATTTCTATAAGTCTTCCGCTTGATTTCTTCACTTATCCCTGAATTATATTTGCTATTTGGCTTAATCTATTCCATGTTTTATGCGCTAATACAAACAACATACATCCATCATTAAATATGTTGTATAAGTGATGTTTTGGAACTCGGGAGCTGAGTTATGCTCGACCCCCGAATTTCAGGGCGTTACAAGTTGGAAGTATAGTTGTGCTAACTTGGATATAATATCATTCTGCATTCCTGGACAATCGGGCTAACAGTTGGAGTTCGTACCGGTTGTCCTATGTTCCGCTTATGATTTCGGAGGAAATTGAGAATTTGAAAAGAAAAAAAAAAACTCTCAAAATTAGAAATTGTTGTTGCATCTTCACCCATTAGGGATATCTGGAAGACTGCTCAGTGTCATAAATTGTGCATGCATATTTTTGAAAATTTTAAAAAATTTTAATTTCTTACATTTTCTTTAAAAAGATCCCCACCTGTAGAATATCGTTCCATGGGATTTTTATTGCAAAATGATTTCAAAAGATTTTTTAAGCTGTTTATTTCTAAAACGTGCGCATGATCTCGTGGGGAGGCATCACTAGGTGGTTTTTATTTTGACTTCTTTTTTAAAATTTTCAAGTCTGTCTGGCTCTCATATCCACTGAAGATTTCTATGGTTATGATTGGAGTCAACTTTTATTGTAATATTTTTCTTGAATTTTTTTAAAGATAAACCTAACCCATTGTCCCACAGTACCGCGAATGTGATTAAGATCAGATTTTCTTAAGATGGGTTCATTGCTCGATGCCTAATTTCAAGTGCATTATTAGTTGACACTAGGATCCCACAAACTATGGAATATTTCTTATTGAGGGAGCTTCGATACCCGCGAGGATTAAGAGATCGCTTTAGTAGGAGGGTTTAAGAGTTCGAGTAAGGTGCGAGACTTTCCTCAACATTGTATTAAGGTTTGTTGTTTAATTGGACGCTTCAGAGAAGCACCCCTGGCTTGACTTATGCAACCTGCATATTTTTATTTTTATTTTTACATTTATTTATTTACATGCATGTGCACCCCTTTTGTTTTGTCTTGTTTTCTTTTCTCTTCTTTTCTTTTCTTTTTTTAAAAATAAAATATAATCATCTATGAAAGGCAAAAAAGAGCCTTTTGTGCTAGCCTATCTGTAAACTAGGTCTTATATCTGATTTTCCAAATCAAGAACCAAATAAATGTGAAGTGTGTGTAGAATCTAAGTTCCATAAGAAACTATTCAAATCAGTTTTTAGAGAATCTGATGTTTAAGAACTGATTTATAGTGATTTGAGTAATTTTAAGAATTACATATTTAAAAATGAAAAAAGATACTACATAACCTCCATAGATGATTTCTCAAAGTACACTAGGGTATATTTACTAAGAAGTAAAGATGAAGCATTTGAGTTCTTTATTAAGTATAAGACAAAAGTTGAAAACCAAATAAATAAGAAAATCAAGAGAATTAGAATAGATAGGGGAGGTGAATATAAATGATTACATTTTAAGGGATTCTGTGAAAAGAATAACATTATATATGAAACTACTGCCCTTATACACCTGAACAAAACAATATAGTAGAACGGAAAAATAGAACTTTGAAAGAAATGATGAATACAATGTTAAACAGTTCTGGTTTACCTTCAAACAAGCGGGGAGAAGTCATTCTTTCTGCTTGTCACATCCTGAATATAATATATTATAAAGTTACGAGTAAGACACCCTATGAACTATGGAAGAAACATCCCACTAGCAATAAATATCTTAAAGTGTGGGGGTACTTAGCAAAAGTAAGGTTACCAAAAACTAAGAAAAGGAAATTATGTCCGAGAACAACAGATTGTGTGTTTATAAGATGCACAAAATATAGTGCAGCCTACCGATTCTTAGTTTTGAAATCTAAGGATAATATCTAATACCCTAACACTATCATTGAGGCAAGAGATGCAGAATTTTTTTAGAAGTTTTTCCAATGAAAGTTGTATCTAAAGAAATTTTAAATAATGATGCTTCTAGTATTATCTCGAGTAGTAAGAATGTAAAAAGAGAAAACGTAAAATAAAAGAAAAAAAAAATCCAATGAGGAGCGTAAGGGTTAGGAAAGAAACTAACATAGTAGATGGATTCTATACTTTTCTCATTGAGGATGATCCGTTAACCTATATAGAAGCTGTCAATTCATCTGATTCATCCTTCTGGAAAGAAGCTATAAATGATGAATTAAAATCTATTCTGTTTAATAAAACCTAAGAATGAGAAGTTTTGCCATATGGGAATAAGACAATAAGATGTAAATGAATTTTTAGAAAAATAAATAAATTAAAGTCCGATGATACCATTAACAAGTTTAAAGCTAGATTATTGGCTAAAGGTTTCAGACAGAAGGAATGAATAGACTACTTTGATACATATTCTCCTGTAGATAGGATCTTTTCCATTAGAGTCCTTATAGTCTTAGCATCTATATACAAACTTCTTGTACATCAAATGAACGTTAAAACAACTTTTTTGAATGAAAATTTAGAAGAAGAAATATACATGAGTCAACTTAAATGCTATAAAATTGAAGGTCACGAAAATAAATTATGTAAATTAATCAAATCTCTATATAGTTTAAAAC
This sequence comes from Magnolia sinica, assembly GCF_029962835.1. Lineage (NCBI taxonomy): Eukaryota > Viridiplantae > Streptophyta > Magnoliopsida > Magnoliales > Magnoliaceae > Magnolia > Magnolia sinica. The sequence goes on along the minus strand of NC_080585.1, from coordinate 25,760,133 downwards.
AATATCTTAAACAATGGCATGAGAAATTTGACAATGCTTTGAAGTCTAATGGTTATATAATAAATAATGCAAACATATGTGTATATAGTAAATTCACAGGTAATGGAGTTATTATTTATTTGTATGTAAATGACATACTCATTTTTTAAACTAGTCTTAAGTTAATTAATTTTACTAAGAAATTCTTGTCATCACGATTTGATATGAAGGATCTGTGCAAGGTTAATAATTTGATTCTTGGAATAAATTTTTTTTTTTTTTTTAAATGAAGATTTTGTTCCATCTCAGTCTCATTACATTGAGAAAGTATTAAAATATTTTAATTACTTTGATTGCATATATGTTAGCACTCCTTATGATTATTCCATACATCTAAAGAAAAACACAAGTGAAAGTGTATCACAACTTGAATATTTTAGAATCATTAGTAGCCTAATGTACCTAATAAATTGCACAAGGGCTGATATATCTTATGCAGTAAATAGATTAAGTAGATACACTCATAATCCTAATTATAATCATTGAAATGCTTTATCTAAAATAATGAGGTATCTAAAAGGTACAATTATATATGGTATGCATTACATTGGCTTTCCCACTATATTGGAAGGATATAGCGATGTTAACTGGATTATAGATTCAGATGAAACAAAATCCACAAGTGGATATGTTTTCGTTTTGGATAGAGGAGTCGTCTCTTGGAAATCCACCAAACAGACTTGTATTGATCGGTCTACTATGGAATCCGAGTTCATTGCTTTCGAACAGGCTAGAACAGAAATAGAATGGATTAGAAATCTATTTGCTGATATATCTTTGTAACCAAAACTTATTTTGGTCATATCTCTACATTGTGATTGCTAAGTTATTATAGCAATGGCAAATAATAAAATCAATAATGGCAAAAGTAGGCATATTCAACTCCGACATAATATGGTAAGACATTTACTACAAGATGGAATAATAGCCATTGATTTTGTGAGATCAGAGAAGACCTTGACAGATCTTCTGACTAAAGGACTTAGTAAACAATTATTCCTAGATACATTGGAAGGAATGGGGTTGAGTCCAATATCATGAGCTGCCGATGTTGGTAACCCAATTTATATAAATAGAGATCATATGCGATAGGTTTCAAATGGGTAAACAATAAAATACTAGAAAGCGTATAACACTGTGATAAGAAAGTTCATTATATAGTGTAGACAGTGCAAACAATAATTAATGAGGTTGAGTCTTGAACTCTTAATGAATTCATATTCCATATATTTGTTGGTGGTGTATTTAGTTGTTACGTACACTTAATAGAATCCACCTATATTAGTGTGGAGGTGAGGCCGCTTCTTATGAGAACTTGGACGAATTCTCTAGAGCACTAGTGAAATCCAGGTAAAGAAGCATGGCCAAAAAGTATCAAACCACATAACCATCTGTATCGAAACAATTGTGTGAGTGACATGTGTAGCCATTTTACATTAATAGGAATCTGGTTCAAGACTGTTTGTCACCTGACTCTTGTGAACCTACCTTGTTTATTCTAAGTATCGATTTAAGTCTAATAGACATCTATATAATACACAATTATTTATGTATAACTCGAAAGTCATTATTTTGAAACATGTGGGGGATTGTTATATTTTAGTGTTTCAAAATAAATAAATAAATAATTTTAAATTATTTTAAAAAATTCCTTCAAATTTTTTAAAAAAACAGCAAAGGTATTTTATCTTGTAGTGGTGTGGGTTTAGTCGCACATCAGATAGGCAAGAAGAAAACTTAAATTTATAAGATAAAGATTTTGCATAGGGCTTAGGCCCCTTTTAGGGGGCATGTGAATTGGGTTGTTTGGGGAGGCTATGCCATCAGCCCCAATCTATGTTATAAAACACACGCACACCCACCGGGTCGGGCTGTGATCGTGAACATGGCGTGGAACGGCGCAACACGGTGTAGTATGGTATGCGTGCGTGCGCGTGTATACTTGCAGGCATAATTGTTTTGTATTTATGAACATATTCGAAAAATGAAAAGGTTTCTTATTTAAAAAACCCAACAACCATGATTGTTGGCAAGAGTGCGTACATACCCATTATCAAGTTCATCTTTCGGCTTTCTCTCTCACTTTGAATCTCTGCAACGAATTTAGAACAGACTTGAAGTTAGACATACAGTGATGGTTCAGGTCTTCGTACATCAAGTGTGCTGATGTGATGAGACAACATTCGAGAATATCCTGGAGATTGATTATCCAATATTTTTGTTACACTACGGACATCATCCAAAGGAGGACAATTCAATTTCAAGCTGAGTAACTTTCGTCGCGCCTCAAATCAAATAAGTTTTCTAAATTCTTCCTTATTCAAATTTCTAATTTTCTTTTTTTTTAAATTCTGAATTTTCATAATTACGAATTTACAAATCCAAAAATTCATACAAGCTACACTAAGGGAAACAATTTAGAAGGTAAGTTTTCTTCTGTACATTGTTTCTATTATTGGGGCTATGTTTTTGTTCCTGATCCAAACATAGGGTGACTCACCTATCTCACAATTATCGGGTGGATTCCCATGATTACCAATGAAGCATATAAGAGCCACCACTCCTTTTCCAAAGTGAGGTGAAATAAATTTTCTTTGTGATATATTTATTACCATTAACTAAATCCTAATTTCTAATACAGTTGTACATATATAATTATACAAGCGTATCCTATACTCTAACATATAATAAGCTTATTTCATAAGCATTGTTGGGACCACCAGGATGTGTATATGGCATCCAACTTGTCTAGCATGGTCGCCTACCAAGAAAGCCAGACATACACCCCAACAATTAAGCCAATCCAACCGTCATATGCGGTCCACCATGTCAGTTGAAAGTTTTTAAATGTTGTCCATTGTTTTCTATTGTGTAGAAGGCCTAATTTTTGCCACGTCTCATCACCTTGATAGAGATGTCATACTAATATATAAGGATGCATGTCACTTACACAAGTGAAAGCAAGTGGGTCCACCATATATGGAAAACAACATATAACTATCTAAAAACCTCTAAATTCATGTGGTGGTCCATGATGTGGTTAGATTAACGTTATTTTGTGGCATCCAAACTTTCCAAGAGAATGACTCTAATGAGTACAAACTTTCATAGAGAGTGACCCTGATGAATAAGTTGATGCCATTAATTCCGGTGTTCCCCACCCAACCTGCAGCACATGGAACATCGATGCTAAAATCAAACGGCTATTATCATATGATGACTGTGATTTTGAGGGTATAACCAACTGCTGTCGAGCCTGAGATTTTTGGCATGCGGCAGATTAGGTGTAGCCCAGGCCTCCCCCAACACGGCGCGACCCTGACTGTGGGACCCACCTTGATGTGCCTATTGTATATCCATATGTTTTGCCAGCTCATTTTACAGCCAGGTAGCTGGCGGAAAAGCTCTGTAGGGCCATCATGATATGTGTTTTATCCACACCGTCCATATGTTTTTCCAGCTCATTTTAGCATATGAGCTCAGAAATGAAGCAGATCCAAATCTCAAGTGGACCACACTATAAGAAATAGTGATGATTGAATGCCCTCCATTAAAAACTTCTTACGGCCCATTGTAAGGCGTGCCATAATGTATATTTTGTTGTTAGAAGATGTCTTAAATCTTCTGTCTGCGCTACTCGACTCGACTAGTCGTAACTCCCTTCGATCAGTTGAAGTCCGTTCGACTCGAAGTCCAGCAACGATGTATTTGGAGTTCCAAGGTGCTCGACCAGTCGAGGGACTGGCTTGACTAGTCGAAGCCTTCCTTTGACTAGTCGAGGGTTATGCAGATAGTGTGCAGTTTGTGCGCGGACTGCGTAAATTTGAGGCAGTTTTAAAGAGGTGCGTAAGCGGAGTTTCCTAAACTATAAATAGGGGTCCGTAGGGCCTTTTAAAAGTATTCTAATGCTTCCTAAAGGTATTCTAAGGGTTTTTAAAAGGGTTCTAAGGTTATCAAAGAGTATAGCAAGGGTAAGATTCGAGGCTGTTCAAATCGGGTAAGTCCTATCTTTGTAATTTTTATTTTCATAGTAGAGTTCTGTCGCTTTGTGCCGTGATTTTTTCCTGCAAGGGTTTTCCTCATTAAATCTCTATGTTGTTTTGTGAGTGCTTGGTGCTCTTGGATTGCCATCCTAGATCTAGATTTATGTGATTCCGTAACAAAAATCCCAACAAGTAGCATCAGAGCAATCGTTGGGGCACAGATCTAAATCTAAGGGATAAACAATAATGGTAAGCACTAGGTATGATATTAAGAAGTACTCAGAAAAAAATAACTTTGAGTTATGGAAGATCGAGATGATTAATTTCTTAATCAAGTAAGACAAAGATGGTGCTCTTGAGGAGCGAAAGTCTACTATGACTGACAATGATTGGAATACTATTGATAAGAAGGCATTGTCTTCGATTCGTTTATGTCTCACAGATGAGATTCTCTACAATGTCATGAGGGAGAAAACTGCGGCTAAGTTATGAGCGAAGTTAGAGGATGTCTATGCGAAAAAATTCTCTGAAAATTGTCTTCACTTAAAGCTACAATGGTATAACTTCAAGATGGCAAAGGGTGGAGATTTAGAGGCTCACATCAGCAACTTTAATAAATTAGTTTACAAATTTCTAGATATGGAGGAAGTGATCAAAGATGAGGAACAAGCGTGTATGTTGTTGAATTCTCTTCCGACATCGTATGAGTCATTCAAGGATACAGTGTGCACCACGAATAAAACCCTAAGTGTCGACACCGTTATCTCAGCCCTTCAAGGGAAGGCTATGAGAAAGCTTAATGTCGCCATGAAGATATCTTCTGATGCACTGCTTACGAGGGATAAGAATTCTAAACAAGGTACAGGTTCTTCAAGTTGTAGATCTAAATCCAAGGGCAAGGGCAAAGGAAAGGTAAAGTGCTGGAACTGTGGGATGGAAGGACATGTGAAGAATGATTGTAAAAATTCTAAATCTAATAGAGAAGAATTTGAGGCTTCGTACAAGGAGGCCAATGCTACCACGTCAGATGGATCGAGTGGATGTGATGGTGACGTCTTGTCTGTGTCTACAATTAGACGCCCATATGATGATCGTAGGGGCGAATGGATTCTAGACACAGGGGCATCTTTTCACATGACTCTTCATCAGAGTTGGTTTACCAGTTATAAAGAGTGCGATGGTGGACGGGTATTTATGGGCAATAATAGTGCTTATAATGTTGTAACTATTGGTACGTATGTGTCAAGAAGTTTGATGGGACAGAGCATATCCTAACTAGGGTGAGGCACGTTCTTAACATGAAGAAGAGCCTGATTTCTCTCGGTGCACTCAAGGCTATAAGGTGCAGGATCACAAGTATTGATGGTGTTCTTAAAGTGTAAAAGGGGGCACGGGTAATCATGAAAGCGCAATGACTCGATAATGTTTACTGGTTGATCGGGAGCACTTCAAAAGGTGGAGCTGCAGTGGTTATAACAGATTTCACCTCTTCACGTGTATGGCATGTTGGGCATGACAACATAAGCGGGCAGGGCATGAAGGCTAAGACGCGCGAATAGAGATATAGAGTAGGTGTAGCAACCACTTGTGAGAAGAATCACACGGCATAATCGCAAGATATCGGCGAGGTACATGAACAACTCCAATATCGGATGTCTTCTATTCAGATGGCTCTGGTGAGCCTGGTGCTAAGAAGTGGAATGTGACTATGGATGATGTGATGGACTTGTTGCACCAGATCGACACATAGGAGCTGATGGAGCTTCCAGTGGGCCGGAAAGCGATTGGATGCAGGTGGATCTTTAAGAGGATACAACATAGATACAGAGCGAGGTTGGTAGCAAAGGGTTATGCTCAAAGAAAAGGAATCGTCTTCTCAGAGATATTCGCACCGACGGTATAACAGATGTCTATTAGATTCGTGATTGGCGCTAGTTGGCCAATGCGATCTTGAGCTGGAAAGGATGGATTTAAAGTCTGAACTTCTGTAAGGAAAATTGGAAGAACAGATGTACATGAAGCAACCAGAGTAGTTCAAAGTTAGAGGGGTTAAGAAAAAAGTTTGCAGGAGATTGTGATACGACCTGTCGCCTAGGCAGTGGTTTGATTCCTTCATGGTGAGTCAGGAATTGTATAATGATGACATGTAGATCGCCAATTATGACATGTCTGAAATCAATGTATTAAAGACTCGGTTAAGTGGGACATTCAGGAGAAGAATCAGGGAGCTGCAAAGACGGTTCAAGGCATTGAGACTGAAAGCGGAACAGGTTTTGGTAATTACGGGTAGAATACCTTGTGTAGGTATTAATCAAAGATGTGATGGACCAAGCAAAGCCGGAGAGCGTTCCCTACGCGTCTCTCCTCAAGTTTTTCTCAGAACATGTCCCAAAACATATGAGGAAAAGCAGGATATGTCTCATGAGCCTTATTCGAATGCAATTGGCAGTATATGTCTCATGAGCCTTATTCGAATGCGATTGGCAGTATATGTCATGGTCTGTATTAGATTGGTTATTTCACAGGCTATCGGTGTTATGAGTAAATACCCCGACAAGCAATATTAGGTAGCGATAAGATGGTAAGAAGGAGTACGTCTTATCTTCTGAGAAGACAGGAACAAAGTTGGAAGGTTATGTGGATTCAGATTACGCAGGCAGTGTGGATTATAAGAAGTCGACTTCAGGTTACTCGTTTGTACTAGCGGGTAAAACAATTAGTTGGATGTCCATGTTATCCGACAGGTGCCTGTGGAAGAAAGTGTAACTCTGAAGAAGATTCACACCAGCGTGAATCCAGAAGACATGATCACTAAGGTCCTTCCTATGAAGAAGTTCAAGTTCTGCGCGACTTCTTTAGGCTTGGCGATGGTGTAAAGTGCGATGGAGTGTGCATGAGAAGCGTTGATTGAAGCTATGATATGATGCAGAAATAAGAGAAGAAGTTAAATAACTATACGATTAAAGATTGAAGAGATGATGGAGATTGTTGTCAGAAGATGTTTTAAATATTCTGTCGCGCTTCTCGACCAGTTGAGAGGCTTGTTCGACTAGTCAAAGCTCCCTTCGACCGGTTGAAGTCCGTTCGACTCGAAGTCCAGCAGCGATGTATTTGGAGTTCCGAGGTGCTCAACCAGTTGATGGACTGGCTCGACTAGTCAAAAGTCCCTTCGACTAGTCAAGGGTTACGCAGACGGTGCGTGGTTTGTACGCGGACTGCGTAAATTTGATGCAGTTTCAGAGAAGTGTGTAAGTGGAGTTTCCTAAACTATAAATAGGGGTCTCTAAGGCCTTTTTAAAGTATTCTAAAGCTTCCTAAAGGTATTCCAAGGGTTTCTAAAAGGGTTCTTGGGTTATCAAAGGGTGTAGCGAGGGTAAGATTCGAGGTTGTTCGAATCGGGTAAGTCCTCCCTCTTTGTAATTTTTATTTTCATAGTGGATTTCTGTCGCTTTATGCCATGGTTTTTTCCCGCAAAGGTTTTCCAAATTAAATCTCTGCGTTCTTTTATAAGTGCTTGGTGCTCTTAGATTGTTATTCTAGATCTAGATCTATGTGATCTCGCAGCACAAATCCTAACATATTTACCATCCAACCTATTGATAAGGTCATACAAACAAGCATAAACGGAAAAAATTAAATATCACCTTGCCCAAAACTTTTATGGCCCATAAGAAATTTTTAATGATCAAGCACCATGGTTTCAGGTGGTATGGTCCACCTGAGATTTAGATCTGTAACTCATTTTTAGGCTCATACACTGGAATGAGCTGGCAAAAAGTAGGGACACCATGGATATACAATATGCACATCCAGGTAGGCCCCACAATCAAGGGCGGCCGAACATCTGCAGATGAGTACAGTCTCAAATTCACATTGATCATACTATAATAGCCGTCTGCTTTTGCCATCGATTTTCCTTGTACTGCATATGCATGGGATGGGGAACACTGGAATTTATGGCATCAACCTTTTCTTGAGGGGTGCTCCATGTGAAAGTTTGGACGCCACAAAATAGGGTTAATCTAATGGTACCGTGGACCACCACAAGAACTTGGAGGTTTTTAGATATTTGTAAGTTGTTTTCTATGATGTTGACTCACCCGGCTTTCATTTGTGTATATGCCATGCATCCTATGTATTAGTGATGAGACGGGGCAAAAGCTATGCCTATTCAACCGTTGGTGAGTCTCACTCAATAGAAAACAATGGGTAACATTTAAAAACTTCCAACTCATGTGGTGGGCCACATGATAGTTGGATTGGTGTCATTATTAGGGTGTCCAACTTTCATAATAAGACAAGATAAGTTAGATACTAAATATACACCTCTGCTTTTTCTGCAGCAGGACCTCAACTTACACCTTAGAACGGGACCAAACCGACCCGTGTGCACCCGTAGTTGGGTGATGCCGGGGCGTACCTAATCTGCTCCCGAGATTTTTGGACAGTCTAGACTGCAAGGCCACGTGCACGATGGATGAGATTTCTTTTAATGCACTCGCCTCCACGTATCGAAACATGGCACGTGTATGGCAACGCAAGTCGCTCAGAACAATGGAATCGCAAGTCGTTCAATCTTGCACTGCTTTTTACAGTGTGGTCCACTTGATCTTTAGATCTGTCTTATTTTTTAGTTCAACCCTTAAGACGAACTCGCTAAGTAGATAAATGGTTTGGATATAAAACATACCTTATGATAGGACCTACAGAACATGCTAACGTCAATACCTGGTTATATAGCTTGTGTGTGCTACACCAGCCGATCCGCTTCCAAACATGGACGCGGATTGGGTACCAGCCCTGCACCCCTTGGAAGGGAAGTGGATTGGATGGTGTACCACACACCGGCTATATAGATGCTATAGGTACGTGTCAAGCTTTGAGTCGTAGGAATGGTTCAAAGGAGATTAAAGTTATATGGCCCAACAATGATGTATTTATTATATCTACACCATTTATCTATTTTCAGAGATCATTTTAGAGCATTATCAAAAAAATGGATCATATCCAAAGATCATCTGGATCACACCACAAATAGCAATGATGATAATGATTTTCATCGACAAACAATTTGTAGGGCCCACTATAATGCTTATTTTTCCATATAATATGTTCATATGGTCACAAAGACCTGAATGAAGAGGAAAAATAAATTTCATATTAACCCAAAACTTCTGTGACCCCAAAAAGGGTTTCATGGGTAGAGGTTCAATCCCCACTGCTTTTTGCAGTGTTGTCCACTTGATAGTTACATCTATCTTTTTTTTCGTCTCAAGCCTTTAAGACTAGCCCACCAAATGGATAAGACGGTTTGGATATAACACATACCTCATAATCACACCCACGAAACTTGTTGACGTCAATACAATAGTTATATAAGCACCACAATCTTGGATATCTAGGGTTGTACGAACGGTTCAAATGAGATTAAAGTTACATGGGACTACAGTGATGTATTTATCAAATCTACTTGGTTCATCCATTTTTCTAAATCATTTTAGAGCATTAGACAAAAAAAAAATTCACATATAAGGCTCAAATGGAGCACACCAAAAATTAGCAACGAGGATAATGATTTTCACTTTATAAAATTAGTAGGGCCACCGTAACGTTTACTTTCCATCCAATATGTTAATAAGGTCAAAATTACACATATGAAGAAGAAAAATAAATTTCATATTGATCCGAAACTTTCGTAACCCCTAAAAGGGTTTCAATTATAAACGCTTAATCCCCTGTTGCTTTTTGTAGTGTGGTCCACTTGATATTTAGATCTATCTTATTTTTCGGCTCAAGCTTAAGACGAGTTTGCCAAATGAATGGACAGTTTCGATATAATACATACCTCATGATAAGACCCACGAAATGCTGATATTAATACACCAGCTATATAGTTGGTGTGTAGTACACCAGCCAATCCGCTTCCACCCATCCATAGCTAGGAACGGACGGGGCCTCTGAGGGGTCACCATGATTTATGAGTTTTATTTACACTGTCCATCCATTTTTCTTATAATTGAATGATAAAAGTCTAAAAATTAGACTGATCTAAGACTCAAGTGGTCCGTACTGTGAGAATTAAACACTTACCATCGGGCCAAAAAGGTTTTGGATCAAGCTCATATTTTTGCTTTCACTTCGTACAGATTCATGTGACGCTATCACCAGTAGGTGTCATTATCACCGTTGCCACCTGTGGTGTGGTGTTGTCCACTTGAGCCTTGAACTGCCTCATTGTTAACATTTTACCTAAATTGATATAGCAAAATGGATGGACGGTGTAGATAAAACCCATACATCGCACGGTGGGCCCTCAAATGCACTGTCCTATCTTAGCTAGGGACTCACGGGTGTTTATTATGCCTTGGCTAAAGAAGGATAAAATACGGTGGAGCCAGAAGAACCGGAAACCCATCTCTACAGTACACGTGGCAGGGTGATCAATCGGGTCTATGGATGGCTTGGGTTTTAAGAAAATGATATCCATTTACTTGTTCTATAGTTTATTCGACTCCATATTTGACCAGGGGATGTTTTTGCTTTCCACCGTTCATTTTATCAGCCACAAAATCATAGGGATAGGATAACGTAGTAAGTGTTATTTTTTAAACATAAACTATCCATGATGAGGCCCACATATACATGGACCGATTTGCACATCACCTTGCCGCCTCTACTGTAGAGAGATAGTTCTATCATATTTCGGCTATTCACTCTCCACCGTGCCATCTCCTGAAATAAATGATTTTTTTTTTATTTTATTTTTTTTTGTCGGGTGGACCACATACTCTTTAATAGGACTTCAGCTGATTTATTTTACACTCAGGAGGCTCTCGTGTGGATACTACTTAGATGAATTCGGATCCTTTACTTGCCACATGGTTCTCTTTTTAAAAAAAAAAAAAAAATTTCAAATGATTCTTTTCTATTGATAGGAAAAAGTGGATTTACAGCCATCCGAGTGCACCCCAATCAAAAAGGAAAGGGCTACACCAATCATATGCTAGACATTATCTGGCGAAGACCCATCAAGAAGGGAAAAAAAAAACTACGGAGACTATTTACTATGACTCGGACCATCAACAAGGGGCTACGGTAATGGCGCTGAGGCCTGCCTTATCAAAGAGAATGAAGCCTATAATAGCAGGAGAGATCTCAGAAATATGATGGGCAAGGAGAGAGAGCTGGAGCTCAGATCCTAATCGGGCCATCCCATACGCTGGTCCGTTCCCCTCCCTGAGAAAATTGCCGAATTTGAAAGACCCGGAAGCCCTCAACCTATTAATTCTCTGCAACCAGAATTTCCAACGCTCTGCAACCAGAATTTCCAACGCCAACTCAGCTTGGATGAGCAATTGAGGAGGGCCACCACGATCTTGGAGTCTGATTCAGCCTCAACCTAGTGAATACCAAGCTGGCCACTTGCCACATAGTTGAGGATTTCTTGTATTCTTGTATTGCAATTGGTCCACATCATCACTGGCATTGTCAATGTTGTACGCAGATTGGCTACTCACAGGTTGAGTAGTCAGGCTCATTACTGAAGTGATGTCACCAACTTCTATGATCCCCACCATGATATATGTGATATATCCCCATCATTCATCCATTCGGAGATATCATTTTAAGGCATGAATCAAAGAATAAATCAGATCCCAAGCTTGAATGGATCCCACCAAAGAAAACAGTGGAGATTGAATACCTACCATTAAAAACTTCCAAGAGCAGCTTGGGTGGATCCCACCACAGAAAACTATGAAGATTGAATGCCTGCCATTCAAAACTTCTTAGGGCCACTGAAGTTTTTTATCAAGTTGATATTTGTGTTTTACCATGTTCATGTTGGGTCTCAATGAACATCAGGGTAGACCCAGGGAAGGTGTCAATAGTGGCACTACTCTCCCCACATGTTTCTACAGTGGGATTCACTATACTTTGGATCTGCCTCATTCTTAGGCTCTTGCACTAAAATGATCTTTTCAGATGAATGGACAGTTTGGATGCAATGCATACATCATGGTGGGGCTCATAGAACTTGGTGACATCACTTTAGTAGCGAGTCCTGCTACTCTACCTGTTAGGAGCTAATCTATGTTCATAAGAACCGTTGCATTAATGTTTGTGACAAAGAGAAGATAAGCAACACAACAAAAGTAACTTATTAGTTAAAAGCTACTTTTCTTAATAGTTTATTGTTTTTAGCTTTTCAACCAGTGACTTTTCTACTTTTCTCTCTCGCACCCTTCATGTCTAATTGAGGCTCTCTCACTGTAGGCCCCACATGGTGACCTGTCTACACTAGAGATTGGGCTCACGGACGGTCCACGTAAAAGGTGGGCCTCACATGATAGACAACACACATTAAAGGTGAGGCTCACATGGTAGAAGGTTCACATAAAAGGTGGGCCCCACATGATGAGCAGCTGTGTTGTGCTAAGGATAGAGGGCGATCTATTAAGGTTGAGAGCACATGGGCCAACATGCTACACGTTTGATCATTCATCGTGTAGGACCCTCCATGCTAACCGGTGCTATTAAAATTAGAAGTTTGGCCGAGCCAAGGTTCATGTCTCCACCCATGTCGCATTTGGCCATGCATTAGATGTGCCTCATGTGATGAACTGGCCCCAAAACAAGAATATTTATTAGTTAGTTGCGCCACGGTTGTATGTAAAAGAGAACACATGTAGGACTAAGAGTTTGGACAGCCACCCGATTCTACGCCAAGCTATTTACATGTAACCACTGAGCCTACACTTGCGGGGCCATGTTTGCCCACATGGCTGATTACTCTTGCAGGTTGATACTCAATGTACATGTGTCCTACATTAACTCAAATAAGACGGTTTGTTTAATAGGACCCACTACAAATAAGCCATCACGTGAAAAGTTAAATTTACTAAAAAAATCTTATAGCTTCTAACTATTAGATGGTCATAATTATTAGACGTGACCATTGGGGTTTTTTTTATACACAAGCATGATGGATAGTCGGTGGTAAAGCTAAGCTGGGCTCCACATGATGGGTAATTAATAATGGTAAGCTTCACAAGATGAATGATCTACATCAATGTGGGCCTTGTATGATAGGCCGTCACATCAAATGTCGGTACTAATGGTCAGTGGCCATGTTTAATATGGGCGCACATGGTAGACAACATGATGGACAACGCACATAAAGGTAAGATCCACATGATGTATGGTACACATCAAGGGTGAGGTCCATATGATGGTAGGTGGATATTGAAGGTGGGCTCCACATGTTAGCCTATGACATGGATGGCGGGCCTCACATGATGGATGACCAACATCAATGGTAAGCCTTCCACAGCGAACAGTGCACATAAAAGGTTGGTCCCTAATGATGAATGACCCACATCAAAGATGGCTCCACGTGATAGATGGTCATCAAAAATAAAGCTCACACAAGAAATGGTTCGCATCAAAGTTTGGGCTCAAATGATATAAGGGGACCAATCTTACTGGAGGGATACTTACTTGCAATGTTGGAAGCCAAATATCATTTTTTAATAACGAGCAGAATACAAGGTAAGTTACTTATAGGCGTAAGTAGCTTAAGTAACTTACGTTCCAAATGAGCCCTTGGGTGAGTACACTAACACTGTACAGTCATCACTACGTAGTACACATGCCACATGATGTAATTAAAGTCGGGGACCATCCTATCCGGCGGCCATTTATTTAATGGATGGCCCGCATATGAGAAATGGAAAAGTTGCAGTCGAACACCTGTAGATATATTATGACTACAGTCGTCCACCTATGTATCATATAATTACATATAATAGACTTTGTTTGGATTTGTTATTTTTCTTTTGCAATTTTAATTTTGAAAGTCACTTTTTTAGTTTTATTTACATTTGATTAGCCACTTTATAAACTAATTTTAGATTATTATTTTTTAAACTTGTGCTTTTTGCATAGATACGTGTCCTCATTTCCTATAGCTATTTCTGCTTTACAATCTTGCAAAAAAGCACTCAAATTCAGGATCTCTCCCTGGTCAGAAGGTTGGTAATTTAACATGTGTGGAGCCATACACTTCCAAACGTGTCTTCATGGAATGTACATCCGAGATCAAATCCTTCCACCGATGGGCTCCACCATGTTCTTTTTAAAATTAATCCAGTCCACTCAGAAGGTGGACTCCAATGTAGAACACTGGTGGATGGCTTAAAGAAACTTCAGCCAGGTGATTTAGAGCCATGAATTTGTTTCGCAAATTGGGGCCCATTTGACCCATGGATCAACTTAGTTCTTAGGCTATTGTGTCAATATGACAGTGCTTTCTAAGGGCTGGATTGGATCTCAAACTTGTGTCACAATGTCAAACATGTAGCATGTACATGAGTTGTATTGCACGCACAAATAAGCTTAGGGGCGTTTGATTTTGAAGGTTCTCAGTAATTTACTGGTAAAAAAAGTTAATATGACTAACTTCACCTGTTTGAATTCCACAAGGAATTACAGCTCGAAAATTGGTCCAAAAAATGTTCTTATTGATTTAAACTTGTGAGCCCCACCATAATGTATGTGAATTATCCACACCATTCATCTTTGTTAATGGCACATTTTATAGTATAAATCCAAAAATGAGGCAAATCCCAACATAGAGTAGGCCACACCTTAAGAAACAATAATTGTAAAGATGTCAACCGTTGAAAGTTATTTTCTCCTTAATGCTCACATTGATGTTTATTTGTCATCCAACCTTTTCATAAGGTCACATGGTCAAAGATGGAAGCGGATTGGCTCTGTAGGTACGCGTCGTGCCAAGATGATCAAGACGAGCACCGATGCTCCTCGAGCTCCAAGTTGTATGAACGATTCAAAGGAGTTCGAAGTTACATGGGCCCTGCAATGATGTATTTATTATATCTACACCGTTCAGCTATTTTTAGAGATCATTTTAGAGCATTATACAAAAAATGAATCATATCCCAAGATTATCTTGACTACGCCAAAAATAGCAATGGAGATAATGATTTTTACCGTTAAACAATTCGTAGGGCCCACCATAACATTTATTTTCCATCCAATCTGTTCATAAGGTCACGTAGACCTAAATGAAGAGGAAAAATAAATTTCATATGGATCCAAAACTTCTGTAACCCCAAAAAGGGTTTCAATGGCAGACGTTCAATCCCCCACTACTTTTTGCAGTGTGGTCCACTTGATAGTTAGATTTATCTTATTTTTTGTCTCAAGACTTAAGACAAGCTCGCCAAATGGATGAACAGTTTAGATATAACACATACCTTATGACTAGACCCACAGAACTTGCTAACCTCAATACAGCAGATATATAGCTGGTGTGAGTTATACCAGCCAATCCGCTTCCATCCGCGATAAAAGGGAAAACAAAAGTATCAATTTGATCCAAAACTTCTAATGCCCTAAAAAATATTTCAATGGTGAGCTCAATTCCCATTATTTTCTATAGTATGGTCTACTCGAGCTTTAGATCTATCTTATTTTTTTGATTGAGTGGTATAAATAAAGGCACTTGTTAACATCACCTTTAAAATGTAGTTGGAAATTCAAAGGTAAATAATTATTACTCATTTACCTTAAATTACCACTAATTAGAAAATCAAACAACCATTTAACAAATCTCACATAGAGCTCGAATAAACTCGCTTCTAGCATTGTGAGGCTCATAGGCAATGACTGTGCAACATCAACTCCATCCATCCCTTCCGGTGTATCATGTTAAGGTATGAATTCAAAAATTAGGTAGATCCAAACTTAAGTGGGTCACACGATAGAAACAACGGCTATTCAACGTTCACCATTGATTCCTTCAGCAGAGAATTTATTTTTTATATGACATGCACTGTTTCACGTAAGGTTTTTTTTTTCTTTAATAATTTAAGAGAATCATTTATTGTTAATCAACTGTGTGGGTGCTATAAGCATCACCAAACAAACCATCTATTCATGAAATGTTATGACACTTTCTTTTATACACTTAATTGAAAAATCAATACAACAATTTTATTGGCATTACAAAAATACCATAAATTATAGAACCTTAATAGTTGTATTAAAGTAAACTAAACTAGGGCAATTTGGTCATTCACCCCAAAAAATACTGCCCCCGCGCGTGAAACGACCAGGCTCTGTGGTGTTAAATGTAAAATCCACTCCAAAACCTCTAAGTTCACATGGTGTGGCCCGCCTAAGTTTTATGCAATGCTGATTTTTGTATATTTTCTTCATCTTGTTGAGTTTAACGCGAATAGCTGGTTTGATGAAAATTACACACCACGTTGGACTGCATAAAACCCATTATCATCCTATCCTAAACTCCCATGTAATGTGGTCCATCTTAGCCGTGGATCTAGCTGATTTTTGACCTTAAGGCTTAATACGGCAGATAGAACCCTTTTTTTTTGTTCTTTTTTTTTTTTTAACACACACAACCCCACACCCTCTCACCATACTGGAATTTCACCACCTATGGGCACTCGACCCTTTGTTGAAACTCCTGAGAGCCTACCACCGGAGCAAAAGCAGAGACCCACGGCTAAGAGTGGGTTTTGCTTACGTAACATGATGGCCATAGAACTGCAGAGATATATTACAACCTACAGGAGAGTGAACTAAGAGCAAGGGATCCACTAGATTCATGGGACCCCATACTGTGGAGCCCACCTTAATGTATATGACTACATCCACACCGTCCATCTGTACTTAAAACTCATTTTAAGGCATGATCCAAAAAATAAATTAGATACAAATTTCAGATCGACCATGGTACATGAAACAGTAGTAATTAACAATTAAAAACTTCTCATGGGCTACAAAAGCCTTGGATCAAAATGATACTTGTGTGGTCTCTTCATCCAAGCCTCTTCACCTTATCAACAAGTTGGATTGTCCTAGGTACCCTAAACATGATGTGTGTCCTATCCACTCCATTTTTCCAAGTAACCTAAACATGATGTGTGTCCTATCCACCTTGCTATTCAAACAGCACCCTAAACAACTACTTAAAAATTAGAATCCAAAATTTCAATACTGATCAATGGACATATGATAATTTGATAATGACAAAGTTTCAATTTCCTTCCTACCAAAATACTACTTGCAATCCAAAGGGTAGCCTAAACTGGATATTCAGTTTTCAAAGTGATCAATGAAAATTAATCATTTGATAATGACTAAAAAAATTTCATTTCCTTTCCCAGAAATTGGTCGATCCAATCGGAACATGCCCTGTTGTAAAAATGAAGGAGATCCACTGAGTTGGTCATGTTTAAATGTTTGGTTAGATCATTTTCGTCCATTCATTTTGAAGTCATGGCACCCGTGATGAGTCAACTCACTTTCACATGGGTCGATCTTCAATGAGGCCCACCTTTTGTACGGTTTGGGTGTGCCACACACATGACACATGTGACATCTTGGCGGGGATAAGAAGCCGTACGGGAGTTTGGTACCGACTGTACCGAAGCGGATTGCGTGGTGGGGAGGACATCGGTGGTGTGTTGGTGTGGCAAAGTTCCATCTGTCCTACTGTGATGTATATTATATCCATACCGTCCATTCATTTTTTAAGATCATTTTAGGGCATCACCCCAAAAATGAGTTAGATCCAAAATTTAAGTGGACCACCAAAAGTAGGGCGGATTGAATGCCTACCATTGAAAACTGCTTGGGGCCATATGTTTTGGATCAAAATTACATTTTTGTTTTCCTTTCATCCAGGTCCGTGTGACCTTATGAACAAGTTGTATGGCAAATAAAGATCATGGTGGGCTTAGAAAGGATCCAACGGTGGCATGGTCCACTTCAGCTTTGTCTCTGCCTCAATTTTGGGGAGAAAATTATCAGTGTAGACGCCACCTAAGCATCTTCTTTTCTCAACTCCCCAAAACTAATCTTTCCACCTAAACCTTTCGCGTACGGACAGAGCATTTGAGGATGAATATGAAAAGTAGGGTATTAAAAGCAGGGATATTTTCATCTTCAAATGCTCTGGCTGATTATAAAGGCACAGGTTATTTTCATCCTCAAATGCTTTGTTAGTAATACCTTAGTGGGTGTTATCTTTACCGTGAGGGCCTATCTTGATGATGTATTGTATATTCGCACTGTTCGTCCATTTCTCCAGCCAATTTAAGGACGGTCTCTCTCAAAAAATAAGTCAATCCAAATCACAGGTGGACCACACAATAGGAAACATCGATGATTGAGTGTTTCACCTTTAAAATCTCCTAACAGCCATTCATAAGGTTTTCATAGTGTTTATTTGCCATCCAACTTATTGGTACTATAACGAAGATTTGAATAATGGGAAAACTACAAAAATTAACATGATCCAAAGCTTCCGTGGCCATCCAGAAATATGTAATGATAATTCATCATTGTTTTCAGTGGTATGGTCAACATGATATTTGATCTTCTTAAGGTTTTGGATCACATCCTTAAATTAAAACGAAAAATGGATGGACGGTGAATGTAACACATACACTGTGGTGGGGCCACATAACATTGCCACGTCAGCACACCACACCATGCAATCCACGTTCCGTACCAATGCCGGTGCCGCGGTGCCTCTGTTCATTTTTCATTTAATACTTGACAAGGACATCCATCTCCAAACAGATTAACGCCATCTAATAAATCTCAGCACTGTCATCCACTAACAACCCACTCGTGCTTACCTGTACCTTTGACCTGGCATATATGTTACCTAAACAATACCGTCCAAGTAGTAGGCCCCACTTGAGATATGCCGTATACTGAAAATTTCATAGTATTGATATCTAATTGAGATAGGTCGTATACTAAAATTTACACAATATTGATGTCCTACTAAGTGATTGGTGGGGATCTGATGGACGGTTGTAAACTTCAAACCTTAATTCCCACCACTTTTATATAACTAACAGAGCTTTACAGGCCCAAACACGTCAGTACGCGTCATCTTATTTGTCATCTTGCCAAATAGTTACAAGATCCAGTACATCCATTGCGAGGGTCCCCTTATTTTGTATACTGTCCTTAGAATGAGTTTGATCGACTAATCAGGTGGGCCATATCTTATGATACAAATTTCTACGTGGAAAAGCTAGGCTGAAGTTTTCTACATTTTCACCTGTTTATAAGGCATACAACCAGCCCGGTTTTTGTGACAGGACATCTGCACCATCAGACCAATGGGAGCAGATAAGGTGTCACATGGATGATGTACTGTATATCCACACCGTCCATCCATTATTGCAGCTCATTTTAGGATGTGGTCACAAAAATTAGGCATGTCCAAATCTCAGATACACCACACCACAAGAAACAGTGTTGATTGAAGCATTGATGTTAATGAAATGTTTCCATGATGTTTATCCGCCATCCAACCTGTTGATGAGATAAAGGAGATCTACACAAAGGCAAAATACAAAAATCAGATTCATCAAAGCTTCCGTGGCAATAAGGTATGTTGGGAAACTCCTTCCATGTGATTATACGTCTAAAGGTCTAAATAGATCTCACATGCACATCACGGTGGGCATTGGATTGTTATTCTAGATCTAGATCTGTATAGTTCCGTAGGACAAATCTCCAGCAAGTGGTATCAAAATAATCGTTAGGGCACAGATCCTGAATATGAAGGATTAGTAATAATGATAAGCACTAAGTATGATATTGAAAGTACTTAAGAAAAAATAAATTTGAATTATGAAAGATCAAGATGATCAATTCTTTAATCAAGCAATGCGAAGATGGTGCTCTTGGGGAGCAAAAGTCTATTATGTCTGATGATGATTGGAATACTCTTGATAAGAAGGCTTTATCATCAATCCGTTTATGTCTCACAGATGAGGTTCTTTATAATGTCATGAGGGAGAAAATCACAGCTAAGTTATGGGCAAAGTTAGAAGATGTCTATATGAAAAAAATTTCTGAAAATTGCCTACACTTGAAGCGGCAGTGGTATAACTTCAAAATAGCAGATGGTAGAAATCTGGAGGCTTACATCAACAACTTTAATAAATTGGTTTGCAAATTGCTAGATATGAAGGAAGTGATGAAAGATGAAGAACAAGCATGTATGTTGTTGAATTTTCTTCTGGCGTTTTATGAGTCATTCAAGGACACAGTGTGCTCCACGAATAAAACTCTAAATGTCGACACTGTTATCTCAACCCTTCAAGGGATGACTATAAGAAAGCTTAACGTCGACATGGGGATATCTTTTGATGCACTATTTACAAGGGATGAGAATTCAAAACAAGGTGCAGGTTCTTCAGATTCTAGATCAAAATCCAAGCGTAGGGGCAAAACAAATGTAAAGTGTTGGAACTGTGGGATGAAAGCATATGTGAAAAATGATTGTACAAATCCTAAGTTTAAGAGAGAATATTCTGAGGCTTCGTACAAGGAGGCCAATGTTGCCCCATCAGATGGATCGAGTGGATGTGATGGTGATGTTTTGTCTGTGTTTATGATTAGACGATCATACGTTGATCGTAAGGGCGAGTGGATGCTAGACATATGGGTATCTTTTCACATGACTCATCATCGGAGTTAGTTTACCAGTTATAGGGAGTGCGATGGTAGACAGGTGTTTTTGGGCAATGACTTTACCTATAATGTTGTGGTTGTTGGTACGATGCATGTCAAGATGTTTGATGGGACATATCGCACCTTGACTAATGTGAGACACGTTCCTGACATGAAGAAGAATATGATTTCTCTTAGTGTACTTGAAGCAATAGGCTGCAAGTTCACAGGTATTAATAGTGTTCTTAAGGTATCTAAGCGGATACGGGTAATCATGAAAGCGCAACGACTCGGTAACAGGTACAGGTTGATCGGGAGCACTTCAAAAGGTGGAGCTGTAATGGCTGTAGCGGATTCCACCTCTGCACGTGTGTGGCATGCTGCGCATAATCACATGAGCGAGCAGTGCAAGAAGGCTGAGACGCGCAGACAGGGATACATAGCGGGTGGAGCAATTACTTAAATGTTCATGTTATCCGACAGGTGCTTGAGGAAGGAGGTGAATACGGAAAACATGATCTACAAGGTCGTTCCTGCAGAGAAGTTCAAGTCATGTGTAACTTCTCTAGGCTTGACGATGGTGGAAAAGAATGACGGAGTGTGCACGAGAAGCTATGATGTGATGCAGAGATAAGAGAATGGGTCAAGAAGCTACATGGTTGAAGATTGTTAACATGGTGGAGATTGTTGTAATCGAATGTTTTAAATTTGTAATCCCTACGTTGCTTGACCAGTCAAGGGGGCTGCTTGACTAGTCGAGGACAATTTGACTCGAAGTCCGGCGTATTTTTTTCTTTCAGGTATCCGGGTCACTCGACCAGTCGAGGGTCAGGCTTTACCGGTCGAGGGTGACCTTTGACATGGCAGATTATGTAGATTATGTGCGAATTTTATGCGGATTGCGTAAATTTAAGCCGGTTTCGTAGAGGTGCGGAAAAGGAGTTTCCTAAACTATAAATAGGAATCCCTAGGGCTATTCTAGAGAATGCTAAGGCTTTCTAAAGGGGTTTCAAAGATTCATAAAATGGTTTTTAGGGTTGCTAAATGGTGTAGTAAGGGGTGAGATTCGAGGTTGTTCGAATCGGATAGGTCCTTTCTCTTTATAATTTATATTTTCATAGTGGAATTCTATTGCTTTGTGCCGTGGTTTTTTTCCATAAGGATTTTTCACGTTAAATCTTTGTGTTCTCTTGTGATTACTTGGTGCCATTGGATTGTTATCCTAGATCTAGATCTGTGTGATTTCGCAGGACAAATCCTCAACAGCCCATCGTGATGTATGTGACTTATCCACACCGTTCATTTGTTATGCTAGCTAAATTTAGGACATGAACAAAAAAAATGAGGCGTATCTAAAGCTCAAGTGGACCACACCACAAGAAACAACGAGAATCAAACACCTACAATTAAAAACTTCTTAGGGCCCTTAAAAGTTTAGAATCAAGTTGATATTCGTGTTTTTCCATTATGCATAACTTTGTGACCCTATGAACGAGTTAGATGATGAAAAAACCTCAATGTGGGCCCAATGAAAGAAACGATTTTCAACAATGGATGAATTAAGGCCACCGTTTCCTTTCATATGGGTTATTTGAGTGTTAGATCTATCTCTTTTTTTTACCTCATGTTCCAAAATATTATTATAAAATAGATGAATGGTGCGGATATATCATATACATTCTAGTGAGGTCTACAAATTTATGTCAACATTCTTGTATATATCATATGCATTACGGTGGGGTCCACAAATTTAGGTCAACATTTTTGTGGAATTACTTTCACATTTTCAATAAGCTGAAAAAGTAATAATTACTCATTTACCCGGATTTACCTGTATCACGAAAAATCAAACCGGCCAATAATTGAATCTACTCCAACCCTTGGATGCCATGCGGAAAAATCAAACTCACTGGTCATTCATGTGGGTGAGCTTTATTTTATGCACGTTTTCTAATTGTGTGGTCCACCGTAATCATGAATAAAGTTAATTTTTGGATCACAAGTCTACACCATCATGAGTTAATGGACATTATGGTTAGAGTGGATTTCAAATAAACAACCTGGTGGGTTCTACCTAAGCCGACCCCTTTTCCTTCCCTCATCCATATTTACTAATATTATTAACCATCAATTTTCATCCAGGTTTGATGTCCAACAGGTTGGACGATATAATTTTTCCCAATAAAAAGATCTGTCATATAAACGGCTTGGATCATTGGAAAGTGACATACGCTAAGGTGCTGATGTATGTATTATCATACGTCCGGATGTATTCGACCAAATCGCTCAAATAAACTTTCGAACCGTTTTAGCCAACTGATTCCTTCTTTGAATGCGCGCCTTTTTCTCTTTTTGTGCTTTGAAGAGTCATGTGATACACCTCGCAGAGTACATATATCCATACACATGCACCAAACCTATACATGTCGAAGTATGATAATTCAATCCAAACTGTTAAATATTTTAAGTATTTACACAAAGCATGTAAGAATTAAACAGTTTATAAAAATTCCCATTTCTGTCCACTATAAAGGAATTCAATGAAAGATATTTTTCAACGGTTCAAATACTAAAATTTCCAATTTATTTAATCATAATAATACAAGAAGTTTATTTACACTAATTTGAATCTTTCGATTTCTGTAAATGTAAGTATAGTGCATGGAACACGTGCACATGCGTATGGATAGTTATACTCATCCAGACTACCAAATATTCTCTCCCCTTCCTTCCCTCTCCAACTAAAACCTCTTTTCAAACACAAACCTCTTCTCTAATCGGCAATCAGATTATAACCTCTTCTCTAATCGGCAATCAGATTATCAAACCTCTCTCTCTCTCTCTCTCTCTCTCTCCGCCATTAATGCTCATATCAACGACCCTACTCTCTGCCATCAGAGTCGTTGGATCCAAACCCCATAAAATGCATCACCATCATCATCACCTTCAAATCCTCCTCATCCTTTCCCTTCTTCTAGTTCTAGGGTTAGGGTTAGGGTTTTTCCTTCTTCCTTCTCCTCCTTCTCCGCTATTTCGAAATGTGGAATTCGACAGAGAGCGTTTTCTCCAGGTCGAGCTCTTACAGGGAAACGGAAGACGATGAGGAGGCACTCCGGTGGGCGGCACTGGAGCGGCTGCCGACCTACGATCGTGTCCGGAAGGGGATCTTCCGGAACGTCGTCGGAGATTTCTCGGAGATCGACGTCGGGAGTCTCGAGATCGAGGACCGGAAGCTTGTGCTGGATCGGCTGGTAAATGCTGTGGATGAGGACACCGAGCTGTTCTTTGACAGGATGCGGAAGCGATTTGACGCGTAATCACTTCGTTTTCTTAGAGAATTTCAATCTCATTATCATATTCTGCTTCTGCTTCTTCCTTTTTCTTTTAAGTTTCTGGTGTGAAATTGACAGTAGGTTTTGTAGTTAGGCTAGTTCATGTGAATTTTCGCTTTATATAATATATTTATGTTTCATTTTGCATGCAAATTCGTTTTTTTTTTTTTTTTCTTCCCTTTAAAATAAGTTCCTTATGTCAGATGAATTAGAATTGAGTAAGAAAAAGCATTTTCTACTTTTTAGTTTTAATTTATTGACGAAGAGACTTTCTTTTAATATTTCTGGGAATTGTTTCCGTTTTTTCCCTTAAATTTTGTTTTTGTTTTTTTAAATTTGCAGTATCCACGACAAATTCTCCTCTTTTGAAGTGAAATAGATTTTTGTGGTTGTTTATGAATGATTTAGAGTAGTAATTTGCATTTTATATCAGGATAATTCCGAGTTTTCAGATCTTTAATTCTGGTTGTTAGAATGGCTTTTTTTTTTTTTTTTTTTTGGCATATTATTTCAGATTTGTCAGTTGTGGTGGAACAATTCTTTGTCAATTTTCTTTTTCTTTTTCTTTTTTATGAATGTGATAGCGATGCAGGATGGAATTTCTTGAAAGTTGATTTAGTTTCTTTCTTTCTTTCTTTCTTTCTTTGGGTCATGGGTATTGCAGAGTAGATTTGGAATTCCCAAAGATTGAGGTCCGATTTCAGCAGCTGAAAGTCGATGCATATGTCCATGTCGGAAGCAGAGCATTACCTACAATTCCCAACTTCATTTTCAATATGACTGAGGTAGGGTCGAGTGCTTTCTGAGGCCAGTTCTTTTTCGTGGGTTTGGGTTTGTCTGACTGGAGTTTCTTATTTTGGCAAGGCCTTCTTGAGGCAACTCAGGATCTTCCCTGGCAGGAGAAAACGGTTATTAATATTGGATAGCATTAGCGGGATCCTTAGGCCTTCCAGGTAAAGTTTGAAATTCAAGGAAGTCAAAAAATAAAATAAAATGTAGAGGCAGTTACCAGGCTCTTCTTGATTCTAATGATATGTGATAATGCACTCTGCAGAATGACACTGCTGTTGGGTCCTCCAAGCTCTGGAAAGACCACTTTGCTCTTGGCTCTTGCTGGACGACTTGGCTCTGGTTTGCAGGTACTTGGTTTTGTTTTTGAGCAATACTACTTGCAGATAAGATTGGGGTTGGTCTTCACGCAGGCCCCTTGGCCCTTGGTGAATTTCCCTTGCCAACATCAAGCAGGTCCACACTTCTGGTGGGCTGTGCATGTATGTTGAATTGGATGTTTTGTTATCTATTTAACTGCAGTTTTTTCATACACATATGGTTCAGTCGAAGTGTGAACTGGCTTGAATATTTGAGCTAGGACATATTTAATGCGGGGCCCTTGGTGGACAACTTGAATCCTGCACCGATGTGCCTCGTTCACATATGCCGGCAACTTGTGTTCGGTATTTGCAAGTAGGTGACCATAAGCAATGTTTTAAATATTGACGATATCCGCCGATATATCCCACGATATATCTTGTATCCCACTTGTGCGATACGAAATGCATTGGTAGTGCCAATATATCCCACATGTTTGATCCGGTGAGCATTTTCAATTTCTGATCCCCTTTTTTGTTGAAATTATGTTAAACCGGTGTCAAATGGTTATAAATCCATTAGTTCTTCATATTTTGCATGAAAAATCATGGAGTTTGAGCTTTGATTTCGATATCATTGGTTCTCCATGTTCTCCATGTTTTGTTTTTGAAAATTTCCTTCAACCAGCTGTCAATTGAGACTAATTTTGAAGTATTTAGGAGTATTTGATGAAATGATCACACACACTCTAATTTCGAAATTTGAGTGTAAGTGATCTGATTTGGGGAAAATTCGAAGTTTCCCCAAATTTCTCACAAATTGCTTGCAATGTTGCATCCAAACATGAAATCAAGCATGTGTGAGGGCTGATCTACTGATTTCTTAAGTCCTAGTCAATTTTCAGAAAAGAAAAATCATTTTTAATTAAAAATTAATAATTTTTATTAAAATAATTTTTTTCAAAATTCCCTTCAAGCAATTGTTAGTTGAGACTAATTTTGCAGTATGTAATTTTGTTTGATGAAATGATCATCACATACACTCTAAATGTTATGCATTCAATTTGAATATAGTTGCATTAGTTTAGTCAGACAACGCATAGCTTAGGACCTGTACAAAGGAAACCTATATGCACTTCTTTTTTGAGATGTTATGATTTAAAAGTGTGCGTTAAGTTCTTTTTTTAAAAATTATTTATTTATTTATTTATAACAATCCTTGAAATTTCATTGAAAATTCAACCATTTTCCTGTTGTTTCCCCATGTTTCCCAAAAAGTGCTGATTTTTTCCTGTTTCTCTAATAAAAAAAAAAACCTCGTGACTTGTTACTGCCATTGAAATGTCTACAGACATCAGGGTGCATTACCTATAATGGACATGGGATGAAGGAGTTCGTTCCTCAAAGGACTTCGGCTTATGTTAGTCAGCAGGACTGGCATGTGCCTGAGATGACGGTGAGGGAAACCCTCGAGTTTTCAGGACGTTGTCAAGGCGTTGGAATCAAGTATGGTAGGTATAAGGAACTGATATTTGATTGACTTTTTGTGACCCTAGTGCTGAGGCTTACTTTTATATAGATATGCTTTTGGAACTTTCAAGAAGAGAGAAGAATGCTGGGATTAAACCCGATGAAGATCTTGATATATTCATGAAGGTAAATGTTCCTAGTGAGATGCATTTTATTATTATTTTAGTGCTGGAACGTTAGTGGACTATATTTATTTAATTTATTTTTTCCAGGCATTAGCTTTGGGGGGTGAGAAGACAAGCCTTGTTGTGGAGTATATAATGAAGGTACTTTATCTAGATGATGTGCATGAAGCTAATAATTCTATTGACATTGCTAGCTACAAAATTGGAGTCTGTCGTTGGCTCATCATTGTAGTAGATCAACCTCTGGTGTCAAACATGATGGAACTTATGTTTGTTGTGCTCTCCAAATTGGTTTTGTTTCGATTATTGGAAAGCCAATTTGCTTTTAGTTACTTGCAGAGTTCAGTAATTTGAAAAAAAATCAACTTGACTCGGCCTAGATAAGATTGCATCAAGACTAAAAAGAAACTCGATTTGATTGTGACTTGATCTCAGAACTTATTCAACACTCATTTAACTTGGTCAAATTTTTTTTTTTTTTTGAAGAGTAACAGAATTTTATTAAAGACCCGCTAGTAACTGCCAGCGAGAAAGAATACATGGAAGGCATATGCCCAAAAAAAAAGGGTTAAAAACAAGGGAAAAGACAGCAATCCATCAAGGCTCTTGAGAATAGAGGCCCACTCACAAAGGGAGGTCTTCACAGGCCAGATCACAGCCTCAACGGGCGGGCCGGGAAACGTTCTCAAAACAGTGCCTATTCCTCTTGTTCCATACTCCCCGCCAAATAGCCAGAAGAACCATGTGCCAAAGGATCCCTTTCTTGATGATTAGCCCTCCATGCCACGCCCAAAGAAGATCTACTTGGTCAACTTGACTCAACAAAACTCAGAAAAAGTCACTGAAGGTCGACAAACTTGACTAGCCAAGATTCCACTCTGTTTAGACATTTTAAATATTGAATGTTTCTGAGTCTTCATATTCAAGACTTGGAAAACTTGGCCAAGTTGCTCAGACCTCGGTCCTTTGTATGCTTCTTTGACACCATTCCTTTTGTATCTTAGTACAGTTCTACTGTTGTTGCAGTGCTTGGGTTATACATATACCATATGTGGCAGCTTGTACTTCTAGACTGAGCTCTTTTAGATGGATTGCTGCATACTCCTGTTTTATGTCTTCGTCCAGTGGTTATCCTCTTCTTATTAAACTGTTCCTTTATCCAAGTGCTTGGATTGTATCTTGAACTACTTCTGCTCTTATCTGTGTTTGTTATATTTTTTTATTAGAACTGTTCTCAAAAGAAGAAGAAGAAGAAAAAAATAAAATCAGTTTTTGATGAGATAAAACTTTCAGATACTCAGAATTAAGTCAGATCGTAAATCTTAAGGGGGCTAGATCGTGTCCAGTTGTAAAATCAGAATGTAATTCAACACTTGCGAATTGTTCTAAACTTTTAATATATGACAAATCATCCATTCCATTTATTCTGCATATAGATGTCTTATGCATGGGAATTGGTACGGCTGTATATAGGCGCCTTATGCATGGGAATTATATTGTAATGGCATTTTCGAGTGCCACAAAAGATTCACCATTTTGTTGCCTGAGCCAACAAATCCCATGTTCCTTGAGAAGGGGTCATGCTGACATGCGGTTTCACTCACTATCAGTCAATCTTTACCACCGTTGTTGTCTTTTGGCCTTTATGGAAATGCCACCAAAGATTCTCCATTCCCTTGACTGAGCATATAAGTCCCACATCCCTTACAGAAGGGGTCATGCTGATATGCAGTTTTACTCACTATCAATCAATCTTGACCACCAATTTTATCTTTAGTGGAACTTGTTATTCCAGAAAAATGATTATAACAATGACTTTCATCATCTTTAGAGGTGCTACAAAAGATTCACCATTTCCTTGCCTGAGCCCATAAGTCCCACATCCCTTAAGAGGAAGGGGTCATGATGACATGTGGTTTCACTCACTATCAGTCGATCTTTACCACCGTTGCTATCTTTTGGCTTTAATGGAACTGGTGGGC
Organism: Magnolia sinica; assembly: GCF_029962835.1. Lineage (NCBI taxonomy): Eukaryota > Viridiplantae > Streptophyta > Magnoliopsida > Magnoliales > Magnoliaceae > Magnolia > Magnolia sinica. The sequence goes on along the minus strand of NC_080585.1, from coordinate 25,731,524 downwards.
TATTCCAGAAAAAAAAACAGTTATAACAAAGACCTGCCGTTTCTTTAGAGGTTATAGACTAAACTTCTATTGTATCATCAGAAATTCTTCTGAAGTACTAAATTTTACTCAGCAAAGATTTTAGGGTTGGACGTCTGTGCTGACACGTTGGTGGGAGATGAAATGCTTAAAGGGATCTCTGGGGGACAAAAAAAGCGCCTTAGTACAGGTGTGCATGTACTTTATTATACTTATTATTTGTGCTTCTAGGGCTACAAAAATGTTGCTTGAGGTCTTAAAGATGTGGTCTATGTGTTTGACAGGTGAATTGTTAGTTGGTCCAGCTAGAGTCCTGTTCATGGATGAGATATCAAATGGGCTTGACAGTTCGACAACGCATCAAATCATTAAGTATCTTAGGCATTTGACCCATGCACTTGATGGGACCACAGTCATATCTCTGTTGCAACCAGCTCCTGAAACTTATGAGTTATTCGATGACATTATTCTTCTATGCGAAGGCCAGATCGTGTACCAGGGACCTCGTGTTGCTGCTCTTGACTTCTTTGCATTCATGGGTTTCAGGTGTCCTGAACGGAAAAATGTGGCAGACTTCTTGCAAGAAGTAAGTAATCAGAGGTTTATGGCTGTAAAACATTGTCTTGTCGAATGGAATCTAACCCTTTTTTTTTTTGTGATACTCTAGGTTACATCAAAGAAGGATCAGCAGCAGTATTGGTCTGTTCTTGACAGACCTTACCAATATGTACCTGTGGTAAAATTTGCCGAAGCTTTCCATTCATTTCATGTTGGTAAGAGATTGTCCGAGGAACTAGCTAATCCATTTGATCGACGGCATAATCATCCAGCTGCCCTGTCAACTTCTAGCTATGGTGTAAGGAGAGCTGAGCTTTTCAAAACCAGCTTTTCCTGGCAAGTGCTATTGATGAAGCGGAATTCTTTCATCTATGTCTTCAAATTCATACAGGTAGTGCACTATTTGGAAAAGGGAAATTTACTCAAATACATTTTTTTTTTTTTTTTGATGTCCTAATATGGAACTAACTCAAGCATTGAATTTTGCCATTGTATTGCCTTTTCAAAAATGTTTGACAAAATCCACTTCTCTCAAACTTCTTTCATTCTTTCCTTTTCTTTCTATTTCTTTTGAAGATTTGCCCTGTTAGGCCTCCCATGCTATCCCTATGAGTGAAATCCTGAAGGGATTTGCATGAGTAGAGATTGAAGAGGTGAATCATGACATGTGTGCAGATGTGACACTTGTGCGAGATCTGGCCATGTACTAGATGGGGTTTAAAATGAATATGGTCTGTACCAAATCCAGGCTGGTCCACACCATGTGATTCACATACAAAAGATGTGTTCCTGGAACATAGGCCTTTGTGAATGTCTAACCATCCATTTTCCTCATACAACGTTAGTCCACATAATGGGTGAATTGGCCTGATTTCTGAGCCAGGCATATTTATTATTTACTGTCAGTACACCTAGTTAATTGCCAAATATCATTCATATCCACATGTTTGCTACATCGTCATGTCAATTGACTTCATCTGTTCTCAGGCAATTCACTCATCATTTCTCTTCTAAGAAAAGAGTGACAAACCAACTCTCCTATGAGATATTATAGTGCACGGGCTCTGAGGTTATAGTTTTTACAGGGGCCTGTGGTTCAATGATCGAAACTATTCATATGATGGGCTTCCTCACCATGGATAGTGCATGCACCTAATATCCCCCAGATTGTAAGAACATAACTGTGGGATCTTTGGCCCATTTTTGGTTGTATGTGGACTTATGGTGTTTTTTGTTGTTAAGCATCCATTTGCTGGCTAGCAATTGAAGGGTTAGGTTTTCCCATCTCGGGTATTATTGATTCATGGGCTGTCCATTGTAGTGCTATAATGTGAATGGTTTGGATCATTGAACCATGGACCCTGTTATACAAACTAAAAACTTGAGCTAGTATGCAAACTCTAGAGCATTGTACAATGAGGCTTGCTAGCACCACACACAACTTTTCTTGTAGCACACATGCCAACCTAGCATATTGTGTGGGACATCTGACCAGTGTATGAGTTGGTTGCCACTGTGAAGTTGACCGCACACAAAAATAATCAGGTTGGTCCATCCCATCAGGTGGACCTACAAAGTTGCTATAGGTAAGAATGGATGGTTCAAAAAAAATTTCTGGCTGCTCACTACCAACACATACATGTGGCCTGCTTGATGGTTGGACCAATCTTTTTTTCTGCAGATAGGTGTGCATGCAGCTAGCAAATCCTTGTAGCTATTATAGCTCATCTTAGAAGCAACTTCAAGCTGGGGCAAAACAATCATCAGAAATGTAACCACTCAAAAAGCAGAATTTGAATAGGATGTATTTTGTAAAATGTTTTTCAGAATGCAATAGAGACTGGCAAATAAGCAATACTTGAGTAGGTTACGGACTAGGAATTCCGAAAGTGAGTATTTGAACAGATTTTTCAAATTTCAGAATCTTAATATGTACTTGAATGACTCAATGAACACCGTACCGATTTCTTCAGTGACTAGATTGCAATTGGTGCAGCAGGTTTCTAGAAATGCATAACGTAAATACTTGGCTGAGGCACCTCGAATAGAGGACCAAACTGGACTGGCATAATCATTACCTTTTCTCTTCACTAGTTATTATAATTTATATGGCTTTGCGATGTGGTATTTTCTGAGAGCTCAACCTGGAATAGAATGCTTGGGATTAATATTTTGGACTATCAATAAATTCTTTGTAATACTTGGTGTTATTTTGCAGCTACTGTTTGTTGCTCTGATCACAATGACAGTTTTTTTCCGGACGAGAATGCACCACAACTCAGTTGATGATGGAGTCATCTATCTTGGGGCTTTGTATTTTGCAATTATAATGATTCTATTTAATGGGTTCACAGAAGTTTCCATGCTGATAGCCAAGCTTCCAGTGATTTACAAGCATAGGGACTTGCACTTCTATCCGTGCTGGATTTATGCATTTCCTTCTTGGGTCTTAAGTATTCCGACTTCTCTTGTAGAGTCTGGCATATGGGTGGGGGTTACATACTATGTGATTGGCTTTGATCCACAAATAACTAGGTGGCAACTTGTCTCATGCCATGATGGAATTTTCTTTGTAAATTTTGGGGTTGACATGAAATATCTTTCTTATTCCATTCAATGTATTGATGTGCAGGTTCCTTCGGCAGTTCCTGTTATTTTTCTTTTTGCACCAGATGTCTATAGCTCTATTTCGTCTGACAGCATCCTTGGGTCGGAATATGATAGTTGCCAATACCTTTGGATCATTTTCAATGTTGGTCGTCATGGTTCTTGGAGGATTTATCCTTACCAGAGGTCAAGCCTGAGCTTTTCTAAATGTATATCACTTTAAAACAGCACCTGTTTGTTCATTTTCTTCCTTTCAATTTTAACAGATAGCATCCCGAGCTGGTGGATTTGGGGTTACTGGTTTTCTCCTTTGATGTATGCTCAAAATGCAGCTTCTGTAAATGAGTTTCTTGGGCATTCTTGGGCTAAGGTAACATGATTCTATTCACTATTAGTCTTACTCTCGGAATTCTTGGTATAAGGTAGCGTGATTCTCTTCGCTATTACTCTTAGGTGAACAAATGGTAGATTCTAGTCATGTATCTTTAGAGGCACTTCAGCGCCGCATTTCATTCAAACACGGGAATCGTTATCGAGATTCTTTTTTTCTATCTGATTATGGGCAAGGCAAAAAGATATGATCTTTTTTATTTCCTTTCCTCTTCTTCTTCTTATCATTCATCATCATTATCTTCTGCTTCCTCCCCCTCCTTTTCTTCTTATTCATCATCATAATTTCCTCCTCCTCCTTGCCCATGCATAGACACACACACACACACACACACACACACACACACACACAGATGCTCACTTGCGCACCTTCTTACGTGAGCACCTTTCCGCACGATATGATTTGTAATTCAATACAATTCAACCCCTATTACAATTTGCAATATGATAACGATTTTGACTACATTACTCTCGAGTCTTACATTATTCTAAGGAAAAAAAATCTTATGACTTAGGATACGATTTGTAATTTGATACAATTCATCCCCTATTACCATTTGCAATCTGATTGCGATTTTGACTACATTACTCTCAAGTGCTTACAATATTCTAGGGAAAAAAAAATCTTATGACTTAGGATACGATTTTTAATTTGATACAATTCATCCCCTATTACCATTTGCATTCTGATAACGATTTTGACTACATTACTCTCAATCTCAAGTGCTTCAGTGACTCGGGGCATATGGTCTTTCGCTTCTCACAAGAAATCCATATATCAAGACAAAGTGAAACAGGTGATGGTGAATAGAGCTAAAATTGGAGATCTTGATTCTCAAGATTTAGAACCAGTGTATGATTGTTATGATGAAGCAGATTTAGTTGATTCTCAAAATTCCATGACCTGATCTTTGATGAGGAGTTGATCAATTTGCCAAGTTTCTTAGGAAATCCAATTTATTTTTGTTATGACGACGATGGGGATGATGAGGTAGTGTAAGATGACAACAACAAAATTTGGGCGCTTCACAAAAATTTCCTAATGCTGTAGCAATCCAAGCTGAGAGAACTCGCCAAATTGGCGAGCGCCCTTAAAGAAGTGTTCAAGGGAGTCATTATGATCGACAATGGAAATGGACCTTTGGGTGTAGCCACACTACCACTCACCGATAAATTTAGGTCTGGTGATTTCCTCATGGGTCGAGACTCAAGGACAAGTCCTTTTTTACCACTATATCTCATTATTAATCTTTATTGATGTCTTCATCACCACCTATTTAACGATGGATTGCCAAAAAATCAATAAAGGATTATCGTGTTCAACTTTGGAGGACGAAAAAACCCTTTATTGTGGGCCCCATGGGCCTACGTTCGGGCACTCATACTCAACCTTGTTCTTGATTCATGTCCATACACAAGAGTAAGTTTGTCAAACATTTCATCCCATAAAGTGGCAAGTGGTAACTCTCTAAGTGGAGATGATGATGGCAACTCGAGGATGAGTTGCCCCAATAGGGGGAGTTTGATGTAGGCTAGGTGGGCCTCACTTATCTCAAGGACCGAGATCGAGAGAAGGGCCACACATGGTTGTTTATATTTTTGCGGGATTTAGGGTTCTTTGTAATTTTGAGCTTTTGTGGGGTTATTTTGGTCATTTTTGTCCTTAGTTTTTAGTTGGAAGGTTATGAGGTTGTTGGAGTTTGTTTTAATTAATTGAGCGTTAGTTGTGATTAGCACACTAATCGCCAAGACTAATTAGATGTTACTTAGAGTTGTTCTATAAATACTCATCTTGAAGAGATTGTAAGAAGCTTTCAGAATTTTGAAATGAAAATTGATTCTCGTGGAGAAAAAGAAAGAGAAGAAGAGGAAAGAATTCCGCTTCTCTTGCTCTTGTTAATCGATGCTCGAAACACTGGTGGATTGCCCAATCTTGAAGTGTTTCAGTCGGTTTGTGCTAGAGCTGCTCACCAGAAGCTACGGGAGGCCGCACATGAATTTGGCGCAGTCCCCTCCTGCATCAAGTGTTATCGGATCCGGATTCCTTGCTGCAGGAGGCTGCACTGTGGATGTGGAACCACCCCTCTTGCATCAATAATTGAAGGAGCTTGTGGAAGTGCACCCACCATTAAATTGAAAAATTGGTCATTAATGCATTTACTTATAAGAATAAATGCTTGAATTAACCTTCTCTAGGAGCATATACCATGAACTTAGCCTCCCAATGTCTTTGATTACTTTAATGAGTTCTATGCGCGAGTTTTGCTGTATTAGTTCTGAATCAGATTTTGGATCTACAAAGTGGTCAACTAATAATTTTGTTCAAGTCATGGATTTGTGGTTTTTTGTATATGAAATCTGAAAAATAGGAATCAACTGATACTTCATTTGTTGCTGCAGAAAGTTTGGAACCATGCTAATAATATGCCATTGGGAGAGGTAGTGTTGAAAGCACGCGGTTTCTTTCGACAGAGTTACTGGTACTGGATTGGTGTTGGTGCTTTGCTAGGTTACACAGCCATATTCAATGCCCTACTTAACTTCTCTTTGACTTACCTCAATCGTAAGCAATGTTTTTCTTTCGAAAGCAATTCATATTCGAAAAGCATTTTCAATATTAAGGATGGCTAAATATAAGTTTGTATTTTGCAAATTCCATTCAGCTCTGGGGAAGCCACAGGCAGTGGTGTCTAAAGAAGAGCTTCGAGAGAGAGATTCAAGAAGACAAGGAGAAAATCATTCTGTTGAGCTCAGATCATATATGCATTCAAGCTCTCTAAAAGGTTGGTAAAACTGAGCATTCACCATCTGTACTTTTATTTTGTTTTGCTAGAGTGTAAGAGTGTTGCTTGAGCTTTCATTCCTGCTTTGCTTAACTTCTGGTGCAGGAATAACTGGTAAAGAACAAAGGGGCATGGTTCTTCCCTTTCAACCTCTTTCCATGTGCTTCAGCAATATCAACTATTACGTGGATGTGCCTGTGGTATGTTGATGGATGCACCCTCATATGCTTCTTATTTTGAGAAGCTTTTAAGTATTCCTTTCTTATCCAGTATTGCTAGCAGGAACTGAAGCAGCAGGGTATCTTAGAAGACCGCTTGCAGTTGTTGATTAATGTTACTGGAGCATTTAGACCTGGAGTGCTTACTGCATTGGTTGGTGTCAGTGGTGCTGGCAAAACTACCCTCATGGATGTTTTAGCTGGTAGAAAAACTGGTGGACTCATAGAAGGGAGCATAACTATTGCCGGGCATCCAAAAAACCAAGAAACTTTTGCAAGAATCTCCGGCTATTGTGAGCAGAATGACGTCCACTCACCATGCATGACTGTTCTTGAATCACTTTTGTACTCCGCGTGGCTCCGGTTACCGTCTGATGTTGACTTGGGAACGCAAAGGGTAAATCTCAACTTTTATCACTGTAGCTTTGAGTATATGACTTTGTCATGGAATATTATTTATTTACGGATTTGCAGGTTTTTGTGGAAGAAGTGATGGAGCTTGTTGAACTCACTCCATTAAGTGGTGCCCTTGTTGGTCTACCCGGTGTTGATGGGTTGTCCACAGAGCAACGCAAAAGGTTGACAATTGCAGTGGAGCTTGTTGCCAATCCATCTATCGTGTTTATGGATGAACCCACATCAGGATTGGATGCCAGGTCTGCAGCCATTGTGATGAGAACTGTTAGGAATATTGTGGATACTGGGAGAACAATTGTGTGCACCATCCATCAGCCGAGCATAGACATTTTTGAATCTTTTGATGAGGTCTTTCCCTCTTCTTTTGCGAGAAACAATTATGCCATTTGTTAAAATTTAGAACTCAGTTTTTCCTTTTAGTGAGTCCTCATTTTCAAAAATGTATTAAAATTGCGGCTACTTAGTCTCCTCTGCAAATCTTCTTTTTCATAAACAGCTACTGTTCATGAAGCGTGGAGGGCAGCTTATTTATGCTGGTCCATTGGGTACCAATTCTCACAAGCTTGTTGAGTATTTTGAGGTAAGATTGTGTTTACTTATTATATCTGAAAGAAGATTTATATGATCCTTGGCTGGAGGATATGTACAGTATTCCTGAGTACTGACAGATGGGGCCCATGGTTTGGTGATCGAGACTGTTCTGGTGAGCGCCACTGGCAATGGACCATGCCCCAAAGATATTACAGATTGAAAGATGCTGGCCATATCCTTGCCTCTTTTTTTTCTGTTGAATGTGGAGGATTGTTGTTTTTCCACTTAACAGTCTATTTGCACTTCACAGTAAAAAGGTTAGGATTTTCCCACTGGAGAGATTTTAGGACATGGTCCATCCACAGTGGGTTCCATCAGGTAAATGGAGTTGATCAACAAACTGTAGGCCCTACTTTATGTGGTGTTAAACGGCACTGAGCAGATCGAGCAACTTGTTGCATGGACCATTAAAATGTGACACTTTGCATGAGTGAGTGTCATCGATAGGGTATACCTTAGAAAATCAGTGAACTCTATAAAGAATATGTACGTTGATCTAAGTGGTCTTTCGGTGGTTCAGTAGACAACTTGTGTCAGTTGTATTAGGAGAGATGGCTTCCACTGGAAGATCTCTCTTAGTCATGGAGAGACAATTAGTTGAAATTTCAGGGCCCAAGGATACTGTACATGTCATATCCTCTATGTACGTAAGTTATTGCACGCATAATTTCGATGGGGAAAATGAGTATGCTGCTTATGCATTACTTAAGTTTGTTCTGTTTGAAAATTGAATGTATAGGCAATTGAAGGAGTGCCTAAAATTCGGCCTGGATATAACCCAGCTGCATGGATGCTAGAAGTTACTTCTACAGCACAAGAAAGTCGCCTTGGTGTGGACTTTGCTGAAGTTTACCGGAGATCTAATCTCTTCCAGTAAGTGTGCTTTTTCATGGGATATTGGTGGTGTTTTGATGAGCAAGCCTTCTGCTTACAATGCTTGCCTCCACTGTTTCAGGAAGAACAGAGAATTGGTTGAAAGGCTAAGCAGGCCAAATGGGGACACCAAAGATTTAAGTTTCCCAACCAAGTATTCCCAACCATTTCTTGTCCAATTTCTTGCTTGTCTTTGGAAGCAAAATCTGTCTTACTGGAGGAACCCACAATACACTGCAGTCCGCTTCTTCTATACGGTCATCATTTCGTTGATGTTTGGATCAATTTGTTGGAGATTTGGTTCTAAAAGGTTTCCCCTCAAAACTATTTTTCTCAATCTTTTGCTTACTGCAGTATTGTTTTCTTGGAGGTCTTACACTGGATTGATTTATTGAGTGTTCGGTTCATATATTTTATTGGTCTGCGAATGAGGAATATCTTGGGGTTCTTCAATTGATGCTCTTGGCTCTGTTGACGGAAAAAGATACATGCTGATTGTCTATTTGTAATCATCTAAACACGTGGAAGCAATCACGCATGTTGGTCCTAAATCTGTCTCCTTTTTCCTTCCATCCTTCTGTACTAATGGTTGTGAATGTATATTATTCTCCTAGAACATCGAGTAATATTCTAGGACAATATATTGATAGCTTGCATTCACTTTTATAGGGAGAACCAGCAGGATGTCATGAACGCCATGGGATCCATGTATGCAGCAGTCCTATTCATTGGAATTACCAATGCAACAGCCGTTCAGCCTGTTGTCTCCATCGAGAGATTTGTTTCATACCGAGAGAGAGCTGCAGGGATGTATTCAGCTCTACCATTTGCATTTGCCCAGGTTTGGCTTTTCCATATTCATACTTCATTTTATGCAACCCCAATGCGTTCATCAGTTAACTGTGCTATCTTTGTGTGGGCAGGTTGCAATTGAGTTTCCCTATGTGTTTGTACAGACACTTATTTATGGCAGTGTGTTCTACTCCATGGCCTCGTTTGAATGGGCCATAGAGAAATTCCTCTGGTACATATTCTTTATGTACTGTACGTTGCTGTACTTCACATTTTTTGGCATGATGACTACCGCGGTCACACCCAATCATAGCGTGGCGCCCATCATTGCTGCACCGTTTTACATGCTGTGGAACCTCTTCTGTGGATTCATGATCCCACACAAGGTAATGAACTGGGAATTTACTGCTCCTTGCTTGGTGCCTCACCAACAGCTAGTTGTTCTTGTTTGGTGTCCTAGATGTATTTTTCAAGATTGTGTGGTAGTCATTGTTTATTCATCATTGGACCTCCCTCCCTCCCTCCCTGTCAGCAACTTGAAATACACAAAGCTTATTAGACCCCAGCCTAACTTGGTCAACTTGGTCATGCACTGAGTAGGTCAACCACTTCTTAGGTATTGGGCTGTGTAGTAAGGACACTACTAAAAGAATATGTTTAGTACAAGTCTAGGTCTATCAAACATAAAGAAATATTATGTTTGATATGAATCCTGTGTTCCTTGGATATGAGTATTGGGTATGAGTTTAGGTGTTGGTTATACATTTAGTGTTTTTATGATTTTACTAATACCATGTTCATTCTGAAGCACTTATATAATTGGAATATATTTTCAATATAAAATATTAGTGCAAGGTTCAGCCCCTATCTGCACCAATACCATGCCTTTACCCATGCTATGTCATATCTGACCTGGCTACACAAGGGATTTGAACCATCTGGGTATCATAACATGATTTGAACCATCTGGGTATCATAATGCGTGTTTGCATGTGGGGCATTTGTCAGTTCGACAATCAAGAACAAAGATTGAAGTACTTTTTCCTGTTGTTTTTCACACTTATCTTTACTATCATAAAATGAATACTTGGATGCTAAGTTCATTGATTTCGTTAAATTTTCTTCTTACATGCTCTGGCCATTATATTACAAATTGTGACTGGATTGTGATCCTAACCCTATTCTTCATACACTGCATTGCAAATCTGCAATTGTATTTACATATTCATACAGTTCATTCCCAAAACTCCTTCCACCTGTTCTTACATTGCAAACTTGTAATGGCATGCCTACTGTTTATATTTTTACTCCTCCCATCCATGATCCATGAGAACATAGATATGCATTCCTACCTAGATGACATTTTCCTGAAATACCCTTGTTAAAGTTCATTTTCATTGCTTTACAACCCCAAAACTATCCCCAGTCTCCATGCGTATTGCTGGATCAGTTGGCTAACATATTTTCAATATTATTCTACTTCATTATATTGGAAACACGCCTGGTAGTGATGTGCCAGCTGGTCCATAGCCGGATGAGTGATAAGTATTGATGTTAGGTGGTAGCTGGTTGTCAAACTCTTGCCAAGCAACCATAAGAATTCCTGTTTTAAATCCCGATGATTGGTGAACCAAGATTTGTAAGGCCTTTTGGAGTTGGTCCCTAAAAAACCAGTGTGAGCCCAATCCACTAGCCCATATGGATGCGATAGTAATGATCTTAGCCATAGATCATGATAACTAGGTGTCCTAATGGGACAGATTGCTATGCCGTAGTTAATATGCAGTGTGACCTTAAACATACATGAATATCGGTTAAATGGAGTGATTCCTCTGGTTGTCCTTGGGAACTTGAGATTGGACATAATGATTACTGACCAAGGGAGAGTTGTAGGCCATTGATCTCAGTACCCTATTATACTGTACTCATCACAGGTTTAAGACAAACCTGTGCTTTAGTCATCACATGATGAGAGGGCTGACTTGGGTCGGGATGTAAAGTCTCCACCATCGAGTATGACCTAGAGTTGGTATACCTTTGCCCTACCCCCTATGGGGGTGTGAGTGTGCCCTGGATATTTGATTTTATTGGAGCTTTTGGCAATGGCATTGGTGGATTGAGGTCAATTCATTATTTTGGGGGTCTATTTGCCTAGACTATGATGGACTTTTCATTGGAACTTGATCAATTCTTTAACTTGAGGATGTGTAAGGGTTAGGGTTTTCATTATATGTTTTTTTGGCTCTCTTTATGAGGCTACTGTGTGACGAATAAAAGTGGGTGTGGTTGGGTGCATCTGTCAGGGTCTGTTGATTCTTGCATGGCCCAGCAAGTGATCTATTGGTTTCCTAGGAATGTATTCATGGAAGGGATCTAAGAGATCAGAGGTTCATCAAGTGGGTTTTCTACTAGGTCCAACAATTACAAGGTTTCACGAGGTTGTTCAAAAATTTTCAACCATCGAAATTATATTTTTGACCATCAAAAGTGTTTTGCCTGCACTTACAAGGTTTTAAAAGGTTGTTCAAAGTTTTTCAACCATTGAAATTTTGTTTTTGATCGTTAAAAGTGTTTTGACTGCACTTGATGATAGACTGATGGTCCACTACTTGACTGGCATGGGCATAAGGTCTTGTTTGGATGGCCATAGCAGTAGAAGAATTGGATCATATGTACATGCATGGACATGTGTGGGGACTATGGAAAACTGTATGGTACTGGAATATCATAAGTCGTACATTCCGGGAACCTTAATCCCTCCTTATAAATAAATCTTACCCTAGAGAGGAGAGATCCCTAGTCAGAGAGAGCTTGGACCCTACTTGGGCGTCACCTAGAGAGAGAAAAGATTTTATAGAGAGAGAGAGAGAGAGAGAGAGAGAGAGAGAGAGTGTGTGTTCATCTCCATCACACGTGCACGTGGGATCCACCTACGTGTGGACATGTCTCCTTGGCCCTACTCCAGGACCGACCCTACTCTGGGACTGACATGGAGCTCTCACTCCTTTTTTGGATAGATCGGGGAGAGAGTTCCTATGTTGGGAGATCGGGATTGTCACGGTAAGTTTCTATATTGCACATTCCGTTTGGGTAAGATTTAAATTATTCATCAATCATCATAGGTTTTGGGTTTTTGAAATTTGAGATTATCAAAGACGGGGATCTTGGGGTTAATTATTTAAATTTGGAAATTTGAAAAACTTAAGTTTTGTTGCATCAAAAAATTCCAACATGCCCAACCAAAAATAGTTGGGATAAAGCTATGATGACACTCACACACAGACACGTGCGGGATCTAAGCTCTTTCCGTTTAGTTGGAAACAATGCTTAGATCTTCTGCCTAAAATATTACTGTTTTTACTCAGGTGGGCCACAATGTACCAAGTACATTGATGGTTGAAATAAAATTTTTTGGCCATTAATTATATTCTATTAACTGGCCAACTTGAGGTGCGAAATGGCCTGTTGTTATGCCAGAAGATCCAACAAGTGGAACCCACCTGATGGAAAGCCCAAATCTCACGTGTTCCATATTCACATGTGTTTCTCGGTGTTTATGGGCAGAGTTCGCTCATGTTCAATTAACAAACATCTATGTATATATCATTTCACATGTAATAACATTGTAATCATCATAGCCTTGTTCCTGATATTTGGAGTTGGCTTTACAATTTTATTTCACCAAAACATCCCAAGGTCCTACATATGTGAAAAAGTCGTCAACACCCATTTGACCACGTGTATCTGTGTCCCTAGGTCTACCTCTTATTCTCCTTTCAAGCCATGTAGCTATAATCAAAATTTCCTTCCTTACTGGGTGTTCGGTTTATAGCAAATGTACAAACTATTTCAATTGGATCTTCATCATTCTATATCCAATTGGAGCTATTCACAGGTTGGTCAAGATTCAGACCGGGGAATTTTCATGGTAACTTGGCAGAAGTTTGAGATTGGTTGCCCACCTGATATCAATCCACCCTTACACAGGATGCGCAGCGGCCAGTGCACTTGCTGCCAGGTGGAGTTCTGTTCTGATGGAGTCAAGGAATTAAATATTGGTTTCATGGTATGAGTTAGTGCCTAGCTGAAACTGAGATGTAATGTCCAAAACCAACCAAAAATCGGCCCGAAACTGAGTCATCATGGCTTCAATGTGGTTGTAACAATACATTATATTTCAAAAGACACATTCACCTTTCAGTTTATAGTGTTGTCCCCCATAACACCTTGTGTCCATGTTGCATTGTTGTACTGTATTTAGAGCTATTTTCTCCCATCTGCACAATAAACTAGTCTCATCCTTTAACAGAAACATGAAAACTTGGTCGAGGACACATTCTCCGTTATTCTCTCATAAAGTGTTGTTAATTTGCTTTTCTATCAGCTTGCGGTTTCTACTCAGTAGATCTGGAAGAGGCAATTGTAATTTTCCGTTTGAGAAGTTGGCTAATATCTTGTTCTTTACAGAGGTTGCCTGGATGGTGGAGATGGTATTACTGGGCAAACCCCATAGCCTGGAGTCTCTACGGCCTTCTGACATCCCAATACGGTGATGTTGATGAACCCATGAAGCTCTGGGATGGGAATCGACCTGTGCCAATAAGACAGTTTCTCAAGGAACACTTTGGATTCCGGCACGACTACTTGGGCATAGCTGGGTTTATGGTGGCGGGTTTCTGTGTGATATTTGCTGTGATTTTCGCTTTTGCAATCAAATGCTTCAACTTCCAGAGGAGATAGGAAAGTCCCATCAATAGCAGGTATTAGGAAATTTCGAGCACCCGTTCTTAATAAGCGAATGATAATATGTTGTAGGAAATTTGTACAGCTGAGTATACACATATATTATGTATAATGTTGCTGGTCCTTTCACCTAATATCCGGAGTAAATGAGGCCCACACTAGAACGGGTTTGATTCTTGTGTGGCATTACTATCAACTTCCTCATCGTTTTTTTGCTTGGGATGGAACGCTGGATTTGCATCGAAATAGGTGGTTTTTTCATGATTTGCAAAGTTACTTTACATTCTGGTAAGCAACATCTTTATAAGCCAAAAATTAAAATAGTATGTTTGATTTCCAATATCACTCGAGTACTTGTGAAAATTTCCACCCTTAATACCGACCACCGTCCATCATGTGGGCCAATTTCTTGTGGACCGTTCACTATATTGGGCCCACCTTGGGCCCTTCATTGTCAACCATCCATTGTGGGGGCCAACCTTCAATGTGGACCGTCCACCTTGTCAGGGCCGCCTACGGTCAGATATGGACCGTACATCATGCAGGGCCCAAAATTGAAGTAGGCTGTCCGTCAAGTGGGGCCAACCTTCAATGATCTTTGATGTGAACTATCCTCATGTGGGGCTACCATCAATGTTATTGTCCATGCTAGGCCACCTTTAATATCCACCGCTGATAATGTAGTGCACCTTTGATGTGGATTGTTCATCATGTGAGCGTTACCTTTGATGTGGGTAATTCATCATGTGGGGCCCACCTATGATGTGGTCGGTTCATCCTTGGCACCTTTAATGTGGACTGTCCATTATGTGGGCCTCACCTTGATGAGTGACGTCCAACATGTGGAGCCCACCTTTGATGCGGACTGTCCATCCATCATGTGGGCCCCACATTGGATGTGGGATGTCCATCTTGTAGGTGCTGCCTTGGATGTGGGTCGTTCATCATTAGGGGCTGACCTTTGATGTGGACCATCCATTGAGGTTCCACCTTGATGCGGTCATCCATCATTTGGGGCCCACTTTTTAATGTTGTTGTCCATCATGTGGGGCCACCTTCAATATCCATTGGCCCTCATGTGGAGCATGCCTTTGATATGGACCGCCCTTCCTATGAGCCCACCTTCAATGTTGGCCATCCATCATGCAGGGCTCACTTTGGATGTGGGTCATTTAGCACCAGGGGCCTACCTTTGATGTGGACAATCCATTATGTGGGCTCATCTATAATATAGTGCCACCTTCAATATGGGCTGTCCATCATGTGGGCGCTACCTTTGATGTAGATCGCACATCATGTAGTAGGGCCTCCTTAATATGGACAATCCAGGACAAGTAACTTTCATCACAGTTACTTTGACACTGGTGTTTACCAAAATTACTAATTTTAAGTTAAAAAAGTAACTTATTAACTTATATAACAAGTTTTTAATGATCTAACCAAATTGTAGACTTATGGGGCAGTCTTCATATTGCGGAATTATTTCCCAAAGTTTGGCATGGTCTTTGCTATAAACGCCATAGCTTTAGGCTTAGGCCTGGCCCCAGGAGAAAATGTTGTTGAAACTAAGGAATGTTTGATTTCCAGCACAATCTGCTAAGGACATTTGTCCATGTTTTATCTAACTTATTTACGCAGCGGAATAATATTAAGTAATTTAAATAAGATAATATTTTTTGAGAAATGTGAAATAAAGACGAAGAAAGTTAATTCTGGTGTATAACAACCCGATGTTTAGAGTACACTCATATTTGTCAAATGGATATTTGTCTGCATGTGCCACCATTAATTTTTAAATACCTTGCATGTGACATTTGTTAACGTGAAGATAGTTATAAATGCTACATGTGCTACTGTCTTATATTAACCTGCCCACCTGACAGGCCATTTTTATTCCTATTCCGGGCTGTCTGATAAATGGCAAATACCCATCACCTGATAGTGCAACGTAGCCTAAGATATGGCCTATGGTGTCTGAAGGAGCAGAGTAAGAAATAAACTAAAGCCTTCCGAACTGGTTGTCCAACAAAAAAAAAACAAGAAATGACAGTCCAGGTGTCTGGATATTCTAGATAAATGACGTTCCTACAAAAAAAAAAATTACAGCAAAGTGTCTGGGACTCTGGATTCAGGGCATTTGAATAGTGAGGATTTTTCATCTCCACAGTTTCTTTTGTGATGTTTGATTGGCTTGTAAAATTGAAATACAAAAAGTATATCAAAATGACTCGTGTGTCTCCCGTGTACTTATGTAAAAAACGATTTTTCATTAAAAATAAAAGTGACATTAATATATATTTTTTAAATTATTTATTTATTTTTTATTTTTTTAAAGAGATGAGTAATCAAACGTGTGATTGGTGGGAAGCAAATTTCCTCTGTCCCGCTTTGACCATAATCCATTCAGACAGGGCTCTGTGGGGTCCACCATGATGTATGAGATTTATCCAGGTTGTCCATCCATTTTTTCAGATAATTTTAGATCCATATTTCTAAGTGGACCTGATGTAAAGTGGGTCGTGGACAGTTTCATGGCCAAGATGGATCAGAAAAGGCTCGGTATACAACATAAGTGATCCGAACCGTCAAACCTTAAATCGGGTATATTTCGCAATCCGGGATGAGTTATCAGGCAAGCCGGATTTGTGAAATACCACTAGATCAATGGTCGTTTCCCTATTTTAATTCCATTTTTACTTAAAATAGTAAGTTTTAGTTTGATTATAACTCTTCATCCGTTGGGATTTAGGAGTTCTGCCCAACGTGAAAAGTGCTTAGAATAATTAGGAGAATAGCTTGGTGAAATCAAATACGACCCTACAGTCATGTTTATGTCATGTTTATTTGCGATCTAATCTGCTTACAAGGTCATATAGACTTGGATGAAGGTAGAAAAACAAATAACAGATTGATCCAAAACTATTGCAGCTACCAAGAAGTTTTTAATGGTGAGCGTTTAAACCCCAATTTGTGGTCCACTTGAGCCTTGGCCCTGTCTCATACTTGAACGGCGTGGATAAAACTCATACTTCATGGTGGGTCCCACAGAGCCCTGCCTGGTCCAGACAGGCGAGACGCAATCCACTTCGTGATTGGTGCATCTTCTAATAAATGGCTGGACCATTATTCGCATAACCAATATGGAGCTTTCATTCCCCAACCCATTGATTGGATGGTCAGAGTCATACTATCAAAATAACTTTTCAAGAGCGATAGTTAATTGACTAATTGTGGGACCCATATGTAAGAAACATTGTAAAATCATACCTAAGACCTCTAAATTCACTTTGTGTGGTCCACATGATTGTTGCATTGTTCTGATTTCTGGCCATCCCTTAACCCAGTTAGGGACTGTCAGATGAATAGATTGGATGGCATACATGATTGTTTCATTCCTCTGAAATGTCTATTTCTTTCTGCCTTCGTGGCTCACTTGATCAATGGGTAGATTATGATTTTTATTTTTATTTGTAGAAACATTGATTTTATAAAATTTCGGGCTACATTGGGTCCAGACTCAACCTTTTTTTTTTTTTTTTTTTTTTTTTTTTAAGGATTGGGGATGGACTTTCCATGCTTGTTCTATGCCGGCTTGCGTTGGGCTTATGGCTTGACCTGGGTGTGGGCCTAACTTGGCCGGACCCAAACCTAGCCCATTGCCGCCCTAATGAGATGTATTAAGGGCCCATTTGTTTTTACAATTTCCTGTGCAATTATAAGTAAATGAGCCATTATTATCTTTGGAAGGTGTTTGTTAATACTGAAATTATAGCATAAGAAATGATATTCAAGTGAGGTAAAAAATTTGTAATCCTTATAATTTTTTTTATATCATAGAACTACTTTATCTAGGGTGACTATGAAAAAACAAATACCCTAAACTTAATAATTATTACAGTTAATTCACATTGACATCAATATAAAATTTCAAGAATAGATAATCATTACTTATTTAATTTGCAGCCAATTACTATTATAATTGAAAAAACAAATCTGTATTAAGTTGAATTTTAAATGTTATTAAAAATTTCAAGTTATTAAGGTGCTAGGATAGTTCACTTTAGACTCGGATGTCCATGTCCAAACACGATAGATGCAAGATTTAGATAGTTGTCCACTTGGACAAGACAATCTTAAATATTGTGCCATCCATGAGTGAAGTTGGAATTTAGCTATGCAGAGTAAATGTTCTCACCTCCAAATCTCCACCGCAAATCAAATCTTGGACATGTGCGCCATGATCGTGCATGTGAAGTGAGATCACTTCTTCATTATATACTACAACAACACACTCTTCAGTGGAAGGGCTTCTGGGAGGTGTCATCCAAATGCCAAACACCAATATCCATGGACATCTCTCTTTCCACACCTAAGCAAGATATGTGTAAGAATTTTATAAGGTGAGCCTTATTGATCAGCGATTTAGATTATCCTAAGGGTTGGATAGCACGATCGGGAGTACCAGAGGATCCCACTCAGTTGTGATTCATCTAAAATTGTATTAGGGGTGTATTGCACAACACGCCAACAACGCAGTGAACCAAGATCCAATCTCTAGTCTCACCCACAAATGATAAACAAGAAGAAATATAAACTAGAAGAAGAATCAAAGCATTCCAAATAAACCACAAGACAAGATATACGTGAAAAAACCCCAACAAGGGTAAAAAACCACGAATGCAAACTTCCATTATGAAGAAAAATGAAGATTACAAGGCAATATACTAACCTCTCCCTTGGAAGTATAGAAAAACCCTTTTGCCTACACCTTGGAATAACTCTCATTATACTTAGAAAAGCCATAGGGACCTCTATTTATAGTTTAAGCAACTTCCCTTTCGCACCTCTGTGAAAACCAACTCAAATTTTCGAAATCTGTATCAAATCCAGACTCAAATCTGCGTAAGCTCGACTGGTCGTGCAGAGTCCTTGACCAGTCAAGCGGCACCCTCGACCGGTCTAGCACATCCCACGACTAATCGAGCACCTCGGAAATCCAAAACCCCAACTCACTGGAAAATGAGTCGACCTAGTCCACGACCGGTCGAGTGGGCCCCTCGACCAGTCGAGTTAGCGCTGCCCAGATGTGACTCCACATCTCAACAATCTCTCACTTGGAGACACATCACCATAAATCTTTGTCTTCTTCATCCGGAGTGCACCACTTCCCCGTCTTCAAGCCTGAAGACCAATCAAAGCTGAACAGAGCTTCGGCTTCTCCCGTGTGACCGCCTTAGTTAGCATATCCGCAGGATTCTCACTTGTATGAATCCTCTTCAGAATAATCGATCCATCTTCCAGTCACGAACGTATGAAGTGATATCTGATGGTAATATGCTTGGTTCTTGAATGAAAAGCTGAATTCTTAGCCAAGTGTATTGCACTCTGTCTGTCATTGTACAACTTGCAATCTGCTTGTTTCTTACCAAACTCTTTCATGAAACCTTGCATCCACACCATTTCCTTGCACGCTTCTGTAGCTGCAACATATTCTGCTTCCGTCGTACTGATAGATACTATCTTCTGTAACTGAGAGACCCAACTGACTGCAGCACTACCCAAAGTAAAGGCATAACCTGTAGTGCTTCTTCTGTTGTTGATATCTCCTGCCAAATCTGAATCCACGTAGCCTTGTAGCTTGATTTTCGATCCTCCATAACACAGTCCTACATCCTTATTACCTACTAAGTATCTAAGAATCCACTTCACTGCTTCCCAATGTTCCTTCCCAGGGTTATTAATGAACCTGTTAATAACTCCCACTAATTGAGCAATGTCTGGCCTCGTGCTCACCATAGTATACATGAGATTCCCAATAGCTGACGCGAATGAGACTTTAGCCATGCAGTCCCATTTCTCATGCATCTTTGTACTTTGCTCCTTAGATAGCTTGAACTGATTGGCTAATGGAGTGCTAACCGGCTTAGCACCTCTCATATTGAACCGATTAAGTACCTTGGCTATGTACTCTACCTGTGACAAAACTAATTTCTTATTTTTCCTGTCATGCTTTATCCTCATACCTAGGATTTGTTTTACAGCTCTTAAATCTATCATAGCAAATTCTCTAGACAGTTGTCTTTTGAGATCTGAGATGTCCTTTATGCTTGAGCCGGCTACAAGCATATCATCAACATATAGAAGAAGGATGATGTACGACGTATCAATCTTCTTCAACAACAGTGGTTTGCATGACATTTCCTAAAACTATTTCCCGACATAAAACTGTCGAACTTCTTGTACCATTGCCTCAGGGCCTGTTTCAGGCCATATAAACTCCTCTTCAGTTTACACACCTTGTTCTCCTTTCCTGGTGCCACGTATCATGTCGGCTGATACATATATATCTCTTCTTCAAGGTCCCCATGAAGAAAGACTGTCTTAACATCTAGCTGTTTTAGATGAAAATCCTCTGCAGCCACTATACTTAAGACCATGTAAATCGTAGATATTTTCACTACTGGTGAAAATAATTCAGTGAAGTTGATACCTGCCTTTTGTTGGAACCCTTTCACAACCAGTCTAGCCTTATACCGTTTCGAACCATCGTGTTCCTCTTTCAGTCTATAAACCCACTTATTATGAAGAGCTTTCTTACCCTTAGGTAGAGTGACTAGCTCCCATGTACGATTAGACTTAAGAGATTACATCTCATTATCCATGACCTACTCCCACTTAGCCTATGTATCTAACTGTAACGCCTCTTTAAAACACTCTGGTTCACTATTATTTGTCAGCAGTAGATAATGTAAGGAGGGTGAGTATCAGACTGTGGGTCTCCTCTCCTGAGTAGACCTCCTTGCAATTGGTGTCTGTGTCTCTGCTTCATAATGCTCCTGTGCATGATCATTCTATGGCGCTGTAACACTCGTGTCCGATAACTCTTATAGCTCTACGAATTCTTTCTCCTCGGCCTTATTTTCCTGCACATTGTCTTTATGCATCACTTTTTCATTGAAGACTACTTCTTTGCTTCTGATGATTTTTCTGTTTTCTGTATCCCAAAACCTGTAGCCAAAATCATGCTACCCGCAGCCTATAAACGTGCACCTCCTGAACTTCGCACCCAGCTTGTTTCTGTGCTCTGCATCAATGTGAACATATGAAGTGCAACCGAACACTTTGAGATGTGGAAGGTTTACTTCTTTCCCAGTCCACGTTTCTTCTAGTAGCTCACCATCCAAAGGTGCTGAGGGACTTCTATTGATGAGATATGCGGCAGTATTCACAGAATCTGCCCAAAATGTTTTGGGCAACCTTGCATGTAACCTCATGCTCCTGGCGTGCTCAAGGATGGTCCTGTTAATGCACTCAGCTACACCATTCTGCTGTAGTGTCCTTGGAATCATTTTTTGATGTTTGATTCCATTTGTTGCACAATACTCCTCAAATTTCTTATCATAGTACTCTTCTCCATTATCATATCTGAGATACTTTATTGTTTTACCTGTCTCATTTTCTACCATAACTTTTCACTTCTTAAATACATCAAATACATCAGATTTGTGCTTTAAGAAGTAAATCTATAGTTTTCTACTAGCATCATCAATAAAGAAAATAAAATAACGTGAACTACCAAGAGATGATACCTGTGCCGGTCCTCACACATTAGTGTGTACAAGCTCCAACAGATGCGTATTTGGAGCGCGTCCTGTCTTCTTGAAACTTATCCGCTTCTGCTTGCCATATACGCAGTCCTCGTAGAATTCCAAGTCAATAAACTTCAGCCCTGGGAGCTTCCCTTTTGACAATAGCACTTTCATCATCTTCTCACTCATATGTCCCAACCTCTGATGCCATAACTGACCATTCACTCCAGTTGATGCGACTGCGAGTGAACTATACGATCTTGAAGTCACGTATATAAGTACATTCCTTCTTGCCTCGAGATATCACCAAGGCACCTTTTGTGATTTTTTAGGAATCACTGGTGAATGTCGTCACATAACTAGTATCGGCCAACTGCCTTACTGAAATCAAATTCCGTCTCAAACTCGGTACATGTCTGACATCCTTCAATTTCAAAGTCGTTCCGTCTTTCTGATTTACATGAACGTCTCCCTTTCCAATAATACTGCACGACTCGTCATCACCTAGGTAGACTCTCCCAAAGTCACCTGATACATAATTACGTAAAACTTCCTTACATGAAGTGGCATGAAACGAAGCACCCGAGTCTATAACCCAAGACTCATTCTTCGCATCAAGAGACAAGATCAATGCCTCTGTGTCACTCTCCTCAGATAGATTCATTAAATCCTTCCCACCTTGAGAGCTTCCTTTTTGTTTCTTGAGTGCACTGCAATCACGTTTCATGTGTCCCTTCTTACCGCAATGCCAACACCCGTCTTTATCTTTCGGTCTCCTGGACTTCTTCCTCGACTTGGAACGTCTGTGTTTATTGCCTCATTTGTTCAGCGATCTTCTTTTTCCTTTAACGTTTAGAGCATTCCCTGAATCCACTGAAACTCCTGATGCCTTTCTTCTAGATTCTTTGCTGAGAATTAAACTGGCCACATCATCAAATTTCAGCTTTGTCGACCCTAAAGAATTGCTCACAGCAATCACCAAACCATCCCAATTGTCTGGCAAACTGGACAAGATCAATAATGCTCTGACCTTATTCTCAAAGACAATGCCAACAGATTCTAACTAGCTGGTGACTGTATTGAACTCATTTAGATGTTCAGTCATGCTCCCACCATCTAACATCTTCATGTTGAATAGCTGTTTCATAAGATGAACCTTGTTGGACGCTGAGGGTTTTTCACACATGGTGGCTAGGGCTTTCATTAAATCTTTTATGGTTTTCATCTTTGCTATATTGAAGGCGACACACTTAGACAAAGAAAGTCGGATCGTTTCTAAAACCTTTCGATCCAATAAAAACGTACCATTCATCATCTGTTATCTTTTCTGGTTTCTTCTCTTTTCCTCCTAAAGGAATATAGATGTTCTTCTGATACAGATAATCCTCCATTTGCATCTTCCAGAAGGCAAAGTTTGAATCATCAAACTTCTCAATTCTAGTCTTCCCTTCTTTTGTCATCGCTCCCAATAGAACTAAACGAATAGCTCTGATACCAGTTGTTGCGCAGCACGTCAACAACGCAGTGAACCGAGATCCAATCTTTGGTCTCACCCACAAATGATAAACAAGAAGAAATATAAACTAGAAAAGGAATCGAAGCATTCCAAACAAACCACAAGACAAGATATATGTGGAAAAGCCCCAAAATGGTAAAAAAATACTGATGCAAACTTCCACTATGAAGAAAAATGAAAATTACAAGGCAATATACTAACCTCTCCCTTGAAAGTAAAGAGAAAACCCTTTGCCCACACCTTGGAATAACTCTCATCATACCTAGAAAAGCCCTAGGGACCCCTATTTATAGTTTAGGCAACTCCCCTTTCGTACCTCTGTGAAAATCGACTCAAAAATCCACAGTCCGCATCAAATCCGGACTCAAATCTGTGTAAGCTCGACTGGTCAAGTAGGGTGCTCGACCAGTCGAGCATGGGCCTCAACTGGTTAAGTACCGCGAAACCAAAAAACCAACGCTGGACTTTGAGTCGAGCTTGTCCACAACCGGTCGAGTGGGCCCCTCGATCGGTTGAGCAATCCACTCGACTAGTCGACTGGCACTGCCCGGATGTGGCTCCACATCTCAACATGGTGATGCACTATAACTATGTCACATACACAGTGTTCTAGTTGGTATAGGATTAACAAATTCGTGTGGAGCCTAAGGGAGAGAAGTTTTGATGGGTTTCAAACTCCTCAACCGTCTAAATTATATAAACAGGGCTAGGTTCCTAAGCCTACATATGACTGAACCTCTTCATCTCATCACGGTGCTTCTCTGAGGGTATAAGGTGACGAAGATTCTGACCATCTCCTATGTATATGGCTTCTCAATCAAGTACGCTTCATTGATATCCATACTCGATGCGTAGTTTGATCCTTTACAATTCCGCATATAGTTTATAATGTGGACATATACATTTAGGTAGGAAAGGAACTTACATCCTTAAATGAGTTGCTATGCATCCAAATGACTACTTAGTGTTGTTAGATCGTGAAGTGAGACACCCTTCAATTTTCATATGGAAGAAGAATATTTTATTTCAATTGAAGTCTCAGCACCCTTCAATTTTGCCTCTAATTTCTTCCCCTCTTAGGTGTAAATGGAATTAAAGTTTACAATACCTATACAATAAGATAATTTATGTACTTTTTGTTAGACTACTCAAAAGAAGAAATTCTACTGATACTAGCACACACACACACACACACACAAAACTTTCTCAATGATAGATTGGGCCTAAACTTATTAGCTTGGTCCATGAGATGGGGTTGGTCCTAGCATGCATGGCCTAATCAATTTTAAGTCAAGGATTGGGCTTAAGCCTAACCGACACAACTCTATGCATGCATGCATTCTATTTTATGCATGATTGAGATTCCAATTATGAATTACGCAACACACACATCTTGCATGTAGATCATGGGTTTCATTTATGAAAATATCTATTAATTTGCACATGCATGCCCAAGCTGATCATAGATGGATTAGGAACATTCACTATTGAAATAGGAATTTGGTTGATTTTTGGTTGGGCAGTAGTTTCCCATGTTTTGGCCTGAACTTGGGTATGCTGTGGTAGGTTAATTTTAGGCTTGAGCTTTCTAGTATGAAAGTCGATCACATGGTGCCTTCATCATGTGTTGACATCACCAAGTTCTGTATGTAGTATATCCTCATTGACCATCCATTTTGCAAGATAATTTTTGGGCAGATGCCCTAAAATGAGGCGGATGTAACCCTTAAGCGGACCACACGATGAAAGCAGTGGGGCAACGATGACTCCCACCTTTGAAACCTTCTCAGGGCCTATAAGGATGTTTATTTACCATCTAACTCGTCATAAGGTCACATAGCTTGATCCAAAACTTCTGCAGCCCCGAGAAGTTTTCAAGGGTAGGTATTTAATCCCTACTGCTTTATGTGGTGTGATCCACTGGAGTTTTGAATCTGCCTCATTTTTGAGCTCATACCTAAAATAATCTCGTAAAAGGGATAAACAAAATGAATATAAAACATGTATCATGGTGGGACTTACATAACTTACTGACATCAACACTTCATGGAGTTTGGCAGTGTGTGGCCAATCTCAACCCATTGCTCCCTAACAACATAGATCTTGCATGAATTTCATTACCTTATTAACATGCATATGCATCACCTGCGCATCATGCTGGCATCAATTCTTTTTAAATTACAGAGTTATTCCTTTGGTCATTCATAGGCATTGCATATGCATTTAACTATTTTTATTACTATACAAAAGTCTACTTTTAATCAAATGCAATATTTAAGCTGTCGAAAATATTTAGCCGTGTATAGATGGTGGGCCACCTAAGAATCAGATTAATTGGATAATTTGACCTTTTGCTTTTTGCTATTAATGAAGTCTTTTTTTTTTTTTTTTGCCCTCCTGAACACCCACTTAACATATTGAAAATTCTAAGGAATCCCGCCAAAGTTTTGTGCCGAAAATTTAAGTAGAACTCATTATGATATTTATGAAAAATCTAATGTGCTCATTTGTTTTGTGAGTTCATTTTAGGACTCGAGACCAAAAGTGAGTAGGATCCAAGATTCAAATGGGCTGCACTAAAGTACAAGGTGGGTAGGGAAATTCATACCGTTGAAACTTTCTAGCGTCTACTTTAATGTTTGCATGCATGGCAATACCATTTATAATGTCATTCTTATTGAGATGAATTGAAAACACAAATATTAAAACTTATATGGCCCTATGCATATTTCAACTATAGATGGTCTACTTGAGTATTGGATCCAGCTTATTGTTGACACCATGTCCTAAAATGAGCCCACCAAATGAATGGACAAGGTGAATTTTTCACAAATATCACGATGGCCCCACCTAGGTTTCCAGCGTAGGACCAGCAAAAGGCTTTTGCAGGAAATCGCGTCCCATTTAGATGAGCGCTCACTTGGACGGCCGCCAATTGAAAGATGGGATCATACACTTTGGCACATGCCACATCTGGCATAGAAATAGTGCTATAAGCAGCGACATGCCGCGTTTGGGATGCTAGAACACTGCTGCTCACAGCATCGTTAATAAAACAGCACTATTTCTTATTATATTTTAAGTGCTAGTTGTCCATTATTTAAATAAGTGGATTATTATTATTATTATTTTCATAAAGCAGAGCCTGCCTATTTTGATGAGAATAATGCTAGCGTCACTCACTCGGACACGGATTAGATACTTACAGGTTGAGTAGCGAGTCGGCTGCTGAAGTGACGACACCAAGTTCTGTGGACCCGCTATGATGTATGTGTTATATGTACACCTTCTATCTATTTTGAGATATCATTTTAAAGCATGAGGTAGATAAAAAATTATAGTGGACTCCACCACAGAAAACAGTGGGGAGAGTGATGACACCAAGTTCTGTAGACCCCGCTATGATGTATGTTATATGTATACCGTCTATCTATTTTGAGATATCATTTTAAGGCATGAGGTAAATAAAAAATTATAGTGGACTCCACCACTGAAAACATTGGGGAGAGTGATCCCACCATTGAAACTATCCAAAGGCCCACCCCAATGTTTATTTTAAATCCAACCTATTCAAAAGTTAAAAAAGACATGAAATAAGGGAAAATTCAAGTATCAACTTGGTCTAAAACTTTGTGGCCTTTAGAAGTTTTCAAGGGTGAGCGTCATTGTCCTGGGAAACGGATTGGCTGCTCCCCCTAACACCAGCCAATGACTGGTGGTAGGTGCTCTGTGGGGCCCACCATGATGTATGTGTTTCATCCATGCCGTCAATCTATTTTTACAGATCCCTTTACATTATAGGACCAAAAATGAGGTATATCACATCTCAATTGGACCACATTACAGGAAACAGTGTTGAATGAGCCTCGGCCTTTAAAAACATTTGGGGGCCATAAAAGTTTTGGATCAAGCTGATTTTTATTTTTTCCCTTCATCTGGGCCTGTATGACCTAATCAACAGATGGGATTTCAAATAAACAATACAGTGGCCTTGGGAGGATTTTAATGGTGGATATCCCATCACTATTGTTTTCATGTGGTGTGATCCACCTAAGATTTATATACCTCTCATTTTTAAGATAAAGTCCTGAAACTATCTTTAAAAATGGATAAACGGAATGGATGAAACACATACATCATAGAGGGGCCCACATAGCACCGACCACCGGCCACGGGGTTGGTGTCAGGGGTAGTAGCCAATCTGTTTCCCACCGTCCCCGCTATTTTATGTGCTGGGGTCCACTGGTGCTTTGGATTTAACTCATTCTTTGAATATTGCCTTAAAATGATCACTCCAAATGGATGGATGACGTGGATACAAACATACATCATGGTGGGGCCCACGGAACTTGGTGACGTCACTTCAGTAGCGAGTCTCGCTACTCAACCTGCAGCTAATCTGCACCCCACTCACGCAGGGAGAGGGAAGGCTGCATGATATCAACGCCTCTTCCAGTTTTCTCATACATATGTGGTCCATATTACCAGTAGACCAGCGCGATTTTTGTGATGGGTATTGTACGTGGTGGCCCCCTCTTGATTTACGTCCCAGATCTTGTACACGAATTCCAAAATGGCACGTGTGCAGCCAATCACCTTTTCAACCTCTCCTCGCGCGAATCGTCTTGGCTTTTCTTAAAAAACATTCGCAACAGGCACCACTCGAGCATAAATGCGGAAGGCTGCGCTTGGAGCAAGAACGCATGGTCTAGTTCATCCGCGCGAAGATAGATTGAAGAGGCGATTCGCGCCACACGTGCAAACTTGGAATATGCATGATCAATCCATTCATGAGGAGGGGGATACTGAACGTATGATTCGAGAAAGGCCCATAATATTTAATAAATGTGTGGGCCAGTCAATGTAGATCATTGGACATCTTTTTTAAAATCTCATCGTCCATTTGTAGATCAGCCCATAAGTATACTGGACTGATTGTTTGAATATGAAATTATAATCGTTGTCCTCGCTTGATGAATGGTCCAGATCTCTCATTATCATGTCATGTTTGCACATGTACTGCGAATAGCCTCTTTTATCTATTGTGCAGCGAATCCAAACCTTGATCGCGACGAATCTACCTTGCGGGCGTGCTAATCATAACGCATTGTTGCACTCGCAGATCTTCCCTGGAGAGGATTTGTCCCATCCACGGTTCGAAGAGAGGTCCTCGGGCTCTGAGTGGACCCACAGTGTTGATCTAATGATCCAGACCGTAGATGGAGCATGCCGCATATAACTCCTTGATGGGGCAATCCTAATCCTTTGATCTGCTGTTGAAATTTATGGTTTTTGAAAAAACAAAAAATATTAAAAATATCCAATGAAAATGCCTCTTGGAAAATAAAAATTGCAGTGTGCACTTTTGCGTCAAATAGGGAATGTAAATTGCGGAGCGTGTGATATTCTTACTTAGGGCTTTGAAAATTGAGATGTTCGGACATAAATGGTATAATTATAATGTCGTACATTGGCATCATGTTGTAGAGTAGTTTATGTTGCGAGTGGTCTGATATAAGCATAAGTACAATGAAAACAATCAAATTATTAATACGAAACGGTCGAACAGGATACGATAATCCAACGGTTAAGTTTTTCAATCCGATGATAAAAAATAACTCAAATTAATAATAAACGATCATAAAAAAATAATTAACCATGTTTTATTTATATTTTTAAATATTTACGGCACATTTTTTCCAACAACAGTGGCCAGTTATTAATACATTAGAGAAAAAAAAAAACAGCAAACAGGTTGGCCTCATTAGTTGAGGGCAAAGGTAGAATGGCAAGGTTTCTTTAATCTACACCCAGGTCCACAGCTCAAGTGGTAGACTGAGTGAAAGATGCCCCGTTTACACCGAGGTCTTAGCATAAATTCCTTAGTGGGGTGGCTAACCAGGTTTCTTTAATCTACACCCAGATTCATAGCGTAAGTGGTAGACTGCACGTGAAAGATACCTCGTTTCAACACTGAGGTCTTGGCACGGGGGTGGCTAACAGTGAAGTGTGATCTGACAGGGGGTATACTAACAAGCTAACAAAAAAAAGAATAAAAACGAAAAAGAAAAAAGAAAGAGCTTTCTTTAATCTAGGCCATTTTATAGGTATAGTCCATTTGCAGTGGGACCCATCGTATGAACGGTCGGCAAGTGAGCTCTGACTCCACTTGTACAAACTCAACTCCTCCATTCCTCACTCCTGGGCCAACATACCATTGATGGACCGTTCAAACAAGGCTGGCTGATGGACAGGTGGATTTCAACCCTTCTCTTTCGCGTCCGGACTTGGACGGCTAAGATTGTTGAAGGGTGAGTTATTTTATACAGCGGCAGAGTATGCCACTTGGTGCGCAGCATTCATAAATTGTACACGTGGCATAAATTAACCGGACTAAACCAACTCAGATAGTGGAACGTGGTGTCAGTAGATCAACCTCTCTCGGACATTTGTCTGATATTAGCCGTTGGATATTTTTCATTTAGCTGTCCAATAAATGCCAGAAATATAATAGTAAATTAATTTCCATAAAATCGTGTCCGTGGTTTACACGCTCTTCGTTTGCTTTGATAGTTAAAATTAGGGTGATTCAACATTCAGGTCGGCCACGTCATGAAATTATACCAAAAATAGATAACTTCAGGTGGTGTGTCCTGCTTAGGTTTTTGAATGCCCTAAATTTTTTAGATTATTATTTCACCTGATGTATCAAATCAGATGAATGGATTGGATGGCATATAAACCCCTTAGTGGGCCATGCACAAAACACATGGGCGTCCAATCCCAACTTATGTGGCCTCCCTGAGTATTCGATCTTCATGATTTTTGTTTTACACGGTCAAAGTGAGGCACCGTATCCGATGGGCGGGTTGGATCTTATTAAAGGCCCGCACACGTGTCTGTGGGTCCACCTGAATTTGGATCTGCCTGATTTTTATAGTCCAGTCCTATTGTGGTCTTTTAAAACAGATGGGGGGAGTGGATTTTCTACGGACATCTTTGCAGGCCCACACAGCCCAGGCCACAGGTATATATCCCTTTGCGAAATCGGATTGCGTACTGAGTTACTCAGTATGCTCTTATCCTACTGAGTAAACTCTGTTGGGCCCACAGTGAATGTATGTGGTTTATCCACACCGTCCATCCGTTTTTTCAGCTCATTTTAGTGGCTGAACCCAAAATCGAAGCTTATCCAAAGCTCAAGTGGACCATACCACAGGAAACAGTGGAAATAATGATTTCCACCGTTGAAACTTGCTAGGCCCCACAGTGATGTTTATTTGTCATCCAATCTCCTCATAAGATCACACAAACATGGATGAATGGAAAATACAAATATAAGCTTGATCGAAAACTTCTATGGCTCCTAATAAATTTTCAACGGTAGATATTCAATTCACACTGTTTCCTGTGGTGTGGTCCGTTTTAGATTTTTATATTCTTCATTTTGGGATGAGGCCCTAAAATCATCTGGTAAAATGTATGGACGGATTGGATAAAATACGTAAATTATAGTGGACCCCATAGAGTTTACTCAGTACGCAATCTGCCTGGTCGCAGGCAATCCGCTCCCCCGACTAAAAACACCAGCAGTTCGGTTTATCCAAGCCGTCAATTCCTCCTCTCGGATCAATTTAATGGATAAGTTCAAAAATGAGATAGATCCAACCCTGAACTGGGCCACACCACAGATGCCTCTTGTATTTAATGCAACTGGCATTTAATGCTTTGTCATTTCTTGCAACCCAAGCTTATTATTTGCTGTGGTCCACTTGAACGTTGGATCTGACTCATTTTTGTGCATATATCTTATAATAATCCGAGAGGAGGGATGGACGGCGTGGATAAACCGATACATCACAGTGGGCCCGCTCGTTCGGGCTAGAGACGGGCGGGGTAGGACGCAATCCGCGTACACGTACTACATATTTCAAAAGGAAAACATTGTTATTCTGCTAGATTACGAAATTTCATGTTCTCGCATCCAACCCTATACACGTGGCATAATGTGCCTCATTTCATACCGTCAAAATCATAAGAAAACTGTAGGAAGATCACAACCAAATGTCATCCTGAACATATCATCGTGGGACCCACGGAATTAGACGTTTAAAAAATCAACGGTCCAAATTTAAAGAAACAAATACCCATGCAATCGGAAAGTAGATTGTTCCGTTCAATCTGCTTTTCACGAAATTCATCATCCAAAAATGACATTCCACGATTTTACGGTTTGGATTAACCTATTGCTCGCGACGTATAGAGCTGATTGTGTACGCGTGTGGGGGAGCGGAATTGGTGAGACCCTGGCCTCACAGAAGACGGTTCGTCCCTTACAGTGGGGCCCACCTTGATGTGTATATTCTATATCCACTCCGTCCATACGTTTTTCCAGATCATATTTAGGGCCTTATTCAAAAATTGAAGAAGATCAAAATCTCAGGTGGGCCCTACTCCATTAAAAACTTCTTAGTGAGTACCTGAATGTTTCCATAGCGTTTATTTACCATCCAATATGTTGATAAGGTCAAATAATCCTGGATGAATGGGGTAAAACAAATATCAGCTTGATCCAAAACTTTTGTGGCCCATTAATGGTCAATCACCACAATGTCCTAAGATACAGTCCATATGATAATAAGATCTACTTAAATTTTAGCAGAATAACCTAGTATGATCTGAAAAAACGGATGAACGGCGTGGATTCATAATAAATACATCAAGGTGGGCTCCACGGTAAGGTCCGCACTGTCTTGGGTACGTGCGGGGTCTCAATTATCCTTTCTCGCGCGTGTGAGGGATACTCGTAACATGAAACAAATCCTTTGCTATAAAAGCCCTCGTCCTTTTCTCCCTCTTCCCTCTTTTTTCGGCAAATGCCGCTGCTTGCAGCAGCAGAACAGAACCCACCTAAAAATTCCCATCTTTTGCTTTTTAATGCAGAGAGAGAGAGAGAGAGAGAGAGAGAGGGCTTCTGCTTTCTCATTGGAAATTCGAGCTACTCTTTTATTCGTTTGTTCTTCTTTGCACTTTTTTCTTTGTTCTTTGGGGACTTTCATCGAGCAGCGGAGGGCGGGTCCATCTTTGAAGTGATGGGGAGGATTAGGCTCGCCTTTTCCTGAAGGGAATGGCGATCTGATGATGGGTAATGATGATGGGAACCCGATCTTACATGATTTCTTGGGGATGAGCTGCGCAGATTCTGCTGCTGTCTTGGTTAAGAAGAGTGCTGGTTTTGGAGAAATCCGAGCTTCGGAGGCGTCGGCATCTGCCTCTGTTGGAGTTTCGTCGGGCGCCCATGGCCCTGTATCGGCCAGTTCTGATCTAGTTTCGGGTGCGTTACCATGAATATTTGGGTTGTTAATTTCAGATTGATTTCATATTCTTTTTAGTAGTGTGGGGTTTTTTTTTTTTTGTTGGGTTGTTTTATTTATTTATTATTTATTCAGAAATGTGTTTTTGTAGTTGTTGGGGTTTGTTTTTACCTTTTTAGACTGATTTTCATGGGACTTCTGTTTGAACAGTGTTTCTTCAGTTTCTTTCCTTCTCTATTTTGTTTTGTTGTTTTTGTCGTCTGTGTTATTTCTTTGGATTGATTATGGTAGTTCTTTTTTAGTTTGGCTTGGGCTTCTTGGACTCTTTTATTTATTTATTTATTTATTTTTGAAAAACTGGTTAGTTTTGGTAGTTTTGTTTCATTTTTGGGTGGCTTTTCATTTTTTAAATGGTTTTTGGTAGTTTTGACTATCGATTGTTTTTGTTTCTTTCTAGTGTTAGTTTTTGGGTGGTTTATTAAGCATCTAGCGGTTTTTTGTTAGTGTTTGGTGTAGTTTGATATTGTTTCTTGGGTGGTGTTTTTTTTTTTTTTTTTCCCCATTGATTTCAGAATTGGGTTGGTAGCTTTTGTGGTGTTTCTCTCTTTAATTTGTTTCTTCTCTCTTTTCGTTCTTTATGGTAGTTTTTATACATGGGTATGCAGAATTGGATGTAATTTTTCTGTGGTAGTTTTTGTACATGGGTACGCAGAATTGAATTGAATAACCAAGTTTAGTGATTTTTGGGTTTTCCCGTTTTTGCTATATTATTTTGTAATTTTCTTTTACTTCTTTTAGTTCTTTTTGTTAAGGCTTGGGAAAGACAATATCTTGTCTTGTCCTTTCTTTACACATTAATCCATTTATGAATGTGTTGTGAATTTGAATTCAAGGAATAACTGATGTACTTAGATAAATTTTTAGGTCTGATTTATTTTTTGAACCCATGGGCAGAATCATAGTCTTAGCATCCTCTTTTTTGTTGTTTCTTTGTTTAATTCTTCACAGAGAGGCAGACAAGAAACCATTTGGAGGGTGTTCAGTTTCATAGTTCAAAGAGTGATTTCTCTGCAACGGAGATGAGCAACAGATCCTTGGGAAGAAAGAGGAGCAATTCAGATTCAGCTTTTATGGGTTTGACGAGGGATAGGATGCATCACATGGGAATGGATTCTGTTGAAAACTCCCATCTATTGAAGGTATTTGTATTTAGAATCTACCGTAATTTAGTCTTATCAATTGCATATCCAGGGGAGGATCCTTTTAGTGGTGCTTGGTGCATTGATTTGTATTCCTTCGTGAAAGATAGTCAAGCATCATTATTATCCTTGCGACACCATGATGGTTGTCGTCATTATCATTGCCATCATTGACCAAGATTATTCTCCCTTCAACAAATTCGCTACCTGCAATGCAGATGTTCCAAAATGAGGCGGGGGGAGAGCGACAGAAAAGATCCCATGATGATGAATTGTTCTTTTCTATGCAACCTCCGAGGCCAACTTGTACTTCTCCTCTCATATTTCCACCAGCCATTAATGGTAGACCTGAGTTAGTTGTTTCCAGTTGGGAGCGGTCAATGCCAATGAATGCAGGGCCAATGGTGCACTATCCTTCTTGTCTTGGTCAATTCTCAGCATATGTGGATCCGCGTTCTTCAAGCAGATACAGGGACACAACTCATGCTAGTACTAGTAGTTCACTTGTTTCTCAACCTGCAGCAGATGAGGGTTCTAGAACAGGCATTAGAGGCTCCAGTATTGTGAATGTCATTGGCGGAAGTAGTGTAGTGGCAGATAGAAACCCAGCTGGGGTGCTGCTGAGTAGCAGTAGACCAAAGGTTGGGCCTTCAAATTCTGAAACAGAATCTGCTAATCCACTGAGGTAAATCTTGTCACTTATGCTCAATTTTCTTACTGTTTGGCTTGGATGGTGGATCTAGATGTCAAGTGATGAAAATATTGATGCCATCTTTCATTTATTTTGTTGTCTCCAGCAGTCGTAGCTTAAGATCTACTAGTCGGCAGATGACCATATTTTATGCTGGCCAAGCACACGTCTTTGATGATGTCCATCCAAATAAGGTCAGCTTTGACTGTCCAATTGCATTGCCTATTTAAGGTGCAGTGAAAAATTGAAAAGGAGAAACTGATGTTGTTTTCCAGTGTTTCTTATATCCCGTTAGTGTTTAAATGATTCCTTTCTTCATGCGTATAGAAACATCAACCAGAGAAGTTGTGACAACCAATGCAGTTCCACAGATTATGTTCTTCAATTTTTGCATACGGATGGTGTGGGGAAACACCAAGTTCTATTACTGATATCCATTTCTCTGGGTTCATCAAGAACTTTAGTGTTCCAAACTACATTAGCATCCATGTTATTGTTGTATTTTATCAGAAATACCTATCAAGTTTTGATTGGGAACCTAAAAGGGATCTGCACGTGCATCTTGGTTGAACCTAGTCCCGTTGCTTGGGGTTACTGTTGCGCGACAACATCTACCGATGTGACTGTAGAAACTGCTGGTGTTAGGGATTGTAAAATATTATGAGTTCTAGATCTCCAAACGCACCATTATCCATCTATTTGTAGGTAATTGATTGAAGGGTTAAGATTTTCCGATCTAGGAGATATGGAGCATCTTCTATCTGCAACTAGTCCAATAATTAGGAAAGGGTTGTGAAAGGTTGTTGGGGGCAGATATAAGGGTGGTGATGGCCGGGTTTGGGGCCAGGTCAGGTGAAGCCTGGGCCCAGGCGCAGACCAGCACTCAAGGCACATTGCCTGAGCCCAGCATGGGTCTGGCCCAGCAAGCCCAAGCCTGAGTCTGGAAGAATTGGTTGGGCCTGGGCCCGACCTGGCCCAACTTGAAACTTGATTATATCCCTATTTCTAACTTGAATGTTCCTAATCTATCCATTGATGAAGTGGGCCTCATGTGCACAAAGAAGTAGACACCTAAAGGAACTAAATCAATGGTCAGCATTCAAGATGCATGGGTTACCTAATCGATGAATACAATGGCATGTTTGTAGCAATTTGTTAGGATAAAAGATGTACATATGAAGTTGGGTTGGGCTAAAATGACTTGGCCCAAGCCTACCTGAAAATTAATCAGGCCATGCTTGTCAGGCCCAAGCCCAGTCCATGGCCCAAGCTAATTGGTCCAGGCT
This sequence comes from Magnolia sinica, assembly GCF_029962835.1. Classification (NCBI taxonomy): domain Eukaryota; kingdom Viridiplantae; phylum Streptophyta; class Magnoliopsida; order Magnoliales; family Magnoliaceae; genus Magnolia; species Magnolia sinica. The sequence continues at coordinate 25,695,939 of NC_080585.1, read as the reverse complement.
GGGTTGGGCTCATTGGGCCCGCCCAGCCCATTGCGACCCTTAGACAGATGAGACTAGTTTCAACATTTTGCAATGGTTCTCCAAATTTTGCTTCCAAAACCAATTGCTGATCACAATTTTTGTTCTTCTTCTTCTTTTTTTTTTTTTTTTTTGGAAACTGACATTGCATCCTTCTGTCCCTCACCATTCCACTTTGAAAATATCTGCTGAGAAGTGGCAGATTCTATGGAATTGTTTGAGAAATGGTGAAAGAAAGAGTCTGTCCCAAACATGAGCTGTATGTATGATTTTGAATATTTGTATCGTTTAGGTTGACACAAGTGTATTGTATCTGTATGTATCAGCTGTTTCTGATACTTGAAACAGGGGTGAAAATGTCTGAACCAAAGATCAGTGGCTATATTGACCCACATTGTATATAAGCCACCCTAGATCAGTTACTGACTCATACTAAAGGCTCTTTTTAATATGTTATGTATATTTATTTATTTATTTTCTCTCATTTTCTTGTTTTTCATTCATTTCAGCCTTCGAGGTAGTTTTGAAACCAATATTCAATTAGATCTAAGCTATTTTGGTGATCAAAACCACTGTTTTAAGTAGCATGTAGCATACGGCACACTGTTCGATCCTCTATAGCGTGTAGCATAAGCTGCATGATACTTCAAATTTTTTAATTAAAATGATAGAAAATATGATAAACAATAATAATGAATATAAAAATAGTAAAAAAGAAAAAAAGGGTTAGAATGTCAAATTAATTACATCAACAAGTTTCTAAGCATGTTTAAACTTCAAAACAAGTTACATGCAAGCCAAATCAATCACATCAACAAGTTTCTAAGAAATTACCTTAGCTAATTTTTTAAAATTTTAAACGAAAGTATCAGAACACCAACAAAACAGTAAAAACAATAAAAAACATAGTCTCATCTCAAAGTTCCTAATTGGAAAAAAGAATGCCCATAGAATGCAAAAACCAAAAAAAAAGGGTCCAGAGAATGTAACAAGAGCTTAGCCGTTGGCCTACAGCTGGGCCACACCATATAAAACATTAAAACAGTGGACAACTACTAAAACTGTAGCGTAACAGGCCAGAAAAAAAAAGACAACCATGCATATACAATCATCATGTGGCGTGGTGGCTCACATGATGGACTAGACGAGTTGGATGCCATGTCATACATATACCAAAGTACTCCCCACACAAAAAATGCTGGTAAGACAAGTTTATTCTACAATGACACATAAAACTGGCTTCCCAAAGAGGACAAAAATAAAAAAAGGACAAAATATACCCTAAATCAATCAAAATAAAATAAAAATAATGAATTGAGGTTAAGAGTTACAAAAGTACATTTATTTCTCTTCCAAATCAAGTAGAAATCAAAATCTCAAGCTTCACAGCGGTAGTGCGGTACAGATGTGAAATGGGGGAAATCTGAATTTTGAATTTTGATTTGTTTGGGGTTGAATGCCTATGAAAATTTAGCCACAAGATTCTCTCACAGGGTTGATCAAACCCCTGAAATTTCTCTGTGAACGGTAGAATGGATTAAGAGAATTGACTCGATGAAAGTTTAGGGGTCGGAAGAGTATTTTCACTGCAACAGTAGGGTTTTGAAAACCCTTTTTCGAAATCACTTGTTATAAAGTGGAGCATGTGTCGTGAGTCTTACACCATTTACAAGTACAACTGTTAAGACTATCCAACCGTACACTTCCAAGCCGACATATAGATGATTAAGATTGTTCGATGAGTGGGATATATGCTTTATCCATGACATGGATCACAATTTGGATGGTCCAGATTGATTTACTGTGGTGTCGTGTGTGAATAGGATGAGTCACCACCATTTCCAAATATGTTTTGAACTAACATGGAAGAGAAAATATAAAAACAGTAGTGTTTCATGTAGTGTATGCTATGAGGGAGGTACGATACATGCATATGCTATGTAGCGTTTTAGCTACACTACTGAAAACACTGATCAAAACACATGACTTGAGCAGGGTTTGATGAATCAAAGTTTAGTGGACTGTTGTGGGTAAATTGGGGAGGGGTTAACATTTTTTGTATTTTTTTTTTTTTGCTTCTTGTTTTTGTTGTATGTTAATGTTATGGGCCCTAATCCACCAAATCATAGGCCTATTTGGTTGGTTTTCCCAAATTTTCTGGTTTATTATTTATTTTCTTTTTGCTGGTTTTCAACCAAAGTAAGATTGTGTGTATTAAGCGTGATACTGTATGTCTCTCTTCTGTTGTCTGCCTAGCATTCTTGTTAGAATTGATAAACTCGTTGTGACTTTCTTTGCCAAGGTACATATGATCAACATAAATTTCATCTCGTGACATGGAGGGAGGTCTATAGCCAATAAGGGAGGGAGGTGTTGGTAGAAGGGCTCTTAAAGTGATGAATATGACTCTTTTGGGTAAAAGGCTATGGAGATTTGGGAAAAAGGATGGGGGCCTGTGGAAAATGGTGATATGATGCAAATATGGGGAGGTGAGGGTGGGTGGTTTACTAATGAATTGTCTCATTACAGAGCTTCATTGGCATGGAAAGCCATTGTAAGAATGGCTGATACCTTCAAGAAAGGTGTATCCTATATGATTGGCAGTGGTTCCTGCCTCATATTTTGGTATTTTTATCGATAATGAAGCCTGTATTCTGACTGCCTGGAGGTTGTGGGTAGAAAGGTTGTTTGGGTACTGTTGTGTTGTAGGCATCTGTCAGATTTAGAAGTGGATGGAATGATGAGGTATTGGTGTGTCTTCAGAATCAGTCATCGTTCCTTTCTGATCATGATGCTGGTGAGTGTGGAGGTGGGAGGCTGGAAAATTTACAGTTTGTTTTTTCTACAAGGCAACTTTAAGTCCTGGTTAGGAGTGAATCAAGGGATCCAGCCAATGCGGTTGGGGCTAGAAAGATCCCCTAAGGTATTATTGGCTTTCATTGGTAGAAAAGAATAGGTGCTTACAATGGAGAATTTCTAGAATAGGAGCATAATCATTCCTAATGCTTGCATCTTGTGCCTTAGGGATGTGGAATCCGTAGGCTACTTGTTCATTCACATTTTTTGAGAATGATCTGGGATTGTTTCCATGGGATGCGGATTGTGTCCTACCCCCACCCGTCTCTAGCCTTGAACGGGCAGTTCTGTGGGTAGGCCCACCGTGATGTATCTATTTATCCATACTGTCCATTCCTTTTCTCATTTCATTTTAAGGTGTAAGCCCAAAAATGAGGTAGATCTAATGCTCAAGTGGACCACACCACAGATGACTCTTGCATTTGATGCAACTGGCATTTAATGCTTTGTGCATTAAATGCAACCCAAGCTTATTATTTTGCATGGTCCACTTGAGCGTTGGATCTACCTCATTTTTGTGCACATACCTTAAAATGATCTGAGAGCAGGGATGGACGGCTTGGATAAACAGATACATCACACAGAATTGCCCGTTCGGAGCTAGAGATGGATGGGGGTAGGACGCAATCTGCGTCCATTTCCGTGACCTCTTTCAATGCAGTTTGGTGAACCAGGATCTACAGAAGCTTCTTCCGAGCATGTCATTTGGGGGGGGGGGAGAGGTCTCTCTAAAGAGAGAACTTTTATGGACTATAAGTTATAATCCACCCGGTCAATATCTTTCAACCTATCATGTGTGTATGACATCCAGCTGTCCAATAGGTTGGTCCTACTACGAGAATCACCTTATGCAAAAATCAACCCGATCCACTCATCAGTGAGTCACACTTGTATCTTATTTTATAATGGATATACCTTGTTTTCAATCGTGCGGCCACCTGTGAGTGGATTAGGCTGATTTTGAGATAAGGTGATCCTCATGGTGGGGCCAACCAATTGGACAGGTTGGATGTCACACTCACACTCACATGACAAGTTGAAAGTTATCTGATGGTTACCTAACTGGTTGGAATTGAGACCTATGCGCATACTCACCCACAGAGGAGGGGGAAGAGAGGAATGATCGCGTGTAGTTGATCTCACCATAAGTCACCATGCATGCAGCATCATGCTTTGTTGCAGGTAAGGTATGCTGTAACAGTTATGGTGACTATAACGGCCACTGCTTTTTCTTTTAAGATACGGGCTGAAACAGTCGTTATGGTCTATTTTCTATTTATTTATTTATTTTATTGGAAAAAACCCAAAAAACCTGTATTGGCCCCATAATGGGGCCATTACGGCCTTTACAGGGGTGTAACGGGCCGTTATGGATCATTTTTTTTCCGCAACGGCCACTACGACCCGGTAACGTGTAATGGTTGCCACCGTTAGTTTTACGTAACAGCCATTATGGCACAGCATGGTTGTAGGTATTCAAGCTTTCCATCGAGTGTGTGCTGCGATTTTATGCCCAGGCTAAAAAAAAGCCTACAATCCATAACTCGGTTGGCTTCCACCATATGAAACAGTGCAAAGGGAACGCTGACTGTTGGCTTACCTATAGGGCCTACCATGATGATTAGACACCATCCAACCTGTTCATTATACGTGTCCCACTTGGATGAGGGGACAAAAAAAACAGGCCATTCAAAAACTCTAATAGGCCCATCACATGATTTTAAAGGTTTTAGGCATGTTTTTCACTGTTCCAGATGGTGTGGCCACCTGAGTTTTGAATCTGGCTGATTATTGGTGTGTCCAATTTTCATGGTGGGCTTGCCTCTGGCGCGGTTTGGATGGTTGACACCACGGTGGGCCCCGCATGCAGTCGACTGTATGGTACATTTGACTGCATGGGATCATTCTTCATATACCACAGTGAACTCCTGAAACCAACATGCATATATAGCATACTAGTAACACATGGCAAACCCACAAGAAGCCACACAAAATAAAAGACTCCAGAGAAGAAAAGAAAAAGACCTAAGAGAATCCTGCAAAAATTTAAAATGATAGAAAAGGAAAAGGAAAAACTTTCTACACTATTCTTCATACAAAAGATTACCTTCCCTTCTGTTCACCTCAGTTCTGCTTTTTCCTCTGTACTAGTTGTCATGGAAAGGACTCCCTCTAATTTATAAAGATTTATGAATTTGGGTGAAATGATTTTCATTGCATAAAAGTGACCATAGAAAACCTTTTCTAGAAAATTCCATAGACTTAGTTGCTCTACTTTGATCTTTCCAGATGACCTAGAAATCATCATCATCTAAGCCTTATCCTGATTAATTGGGGTTGGCCACATGAATCCCATTCTGCTATTTCACTCTATCAAGGGCCATACTTTCAGTTAGACCATAGCTCATCAAGTGTTTTCTTTCTATCTCCTTGTGCAGCCTTTTGGGCCATCTCAATGTCCTCTTTCAGCTACACTCATCCCATGAACATGTTGTTCCTTAACTGCACAACATTCTGTCCCATAAAAGCATGGCTGGTCTTATAGCCCTCCTATAAAATTTCCTTTTAAAATTTCCCTTTCAGTTTGAGTGGTACTCGACGATCACATAAAACTCCAGAGGCACTTCTCCATTTCTTCCATCCTGCTTGAATTCTATGGGCAATATCCTTCTCAGTCTTTCCACTCTCATGAATTGTTGACCCAAGGTATTGAAAGTAGTCATTTGGGAAATTTCTTTGTCAGCAATCTTAACTAATTCCTTGTTTTCACTCCTATTGTTACTAAAATTGCACTCCATAGCTGACTAATATTAAATCCTTTAGATTCTAAAGCACATTTCCATAAATTTAGCTCTGTGTCCTCTGCAAACAACATACAACATGGGATCTTTTCCTGATGACCTAGAAAACTTAATTAGGAAATGATTACAACACAATCTACCAATACCACACATGGAGATGATTCCAGCATACTAGCTCTCTTGAATGCTTTCATCTTTGTTGACCTACGTATACTATGCATGGATCTTCTGCCTGCTTCTCTTCCCAACACTAATTGCTCCTGACTCAAGAGCTCATATTGATCTATATCAAGCATTTGTATGTGGTTCACAAGATTTAAATAGGCTTCGATCTCTTGATGTCTTCTCAGCGCGTTATCACTGCAAAGGCATTTTCAGTTTTAACTAATGAAAGGTCAGAAAGAGGTTCATGACGTTAATTTTTTTTTTCGAAGGATGGGTTTTGACATTGTTGTTATTGAAATATTATCAAGATTATCCTCGAATGCTTGATTGAGAGATCTGAATCCATATATAGCTTCCAGATTGAAATATAGTCTTTGGGGAGCAGTTATTTGGTCGCAATGCATCACGATGTGCAGTTTCCTGATGCGACTAGTTCATACAAGATGTGCCTGATCCAGACTATTGATGCTATGGCCCCATTGCGGATGGAAGATGCCTTCAGATTGGGAGATTGTCAGTCTGATCATTGTTCTTCTTCTTGGATCATTTTTGTATTTTTTTCCTTGACTGTCTCTCTGTTAGCCAAGGATTGATAAGTTAGGATCTCCCAGTCTGGAGGTTGTTTGGGCATCCCCTACCTATGGCTGTGCCCATCATGCCAATCATCTGGACCACGAAACCATGGGACTCACTTGTAAGGGCTGCATACAACAGGATTGTATCCACATCCTGATGTATCAGGGACCCATAATACTTCTATATTATCAAAGTGTTATGATTTTCATCTTGGCGATTCTTTTTGAGTGGGCCTTCTACAGTGGAACACAATATCAATGAGTTTGGATCACTGAACCATGGGCCTCACTTTTACAAACTGAAAACCTGAATGGTACCTTGCAAAATTTTGGCCTGAGCAGTGTGTAACACCTCTTGCTTCAGTGCTTTGATTCATTATTTTTTCTTCAGTTAATGAGTTCATTGTTTGATTTTTATACACTCCATTGTTTCGGCATGCATGAAAAACCATGACTAAGCTCTATTTTTTTCACACACATGAAAAGCCATGACTAAAATTAGTGCTATTTGGTGTTTACCACAGGCAGATGAAATAATGGCCTTAGCTGGATCGAATGGAGGGTCTTGGTCCACAACTTATTCCCCCAAGTCAAGCATGCGTCGACCCCACACTGAAGCATATGTACCTGCTAGAGAGATTGAAGCTGGCATCAAAAACAAATTTTCACAAGATATACAGAGTAAGCTGTGCTTGCTGCAAGCTTCCAGTCAAGGATTGATCCAAGGCGGACAGCTGTCAACCCCTGGTGATCTTCTGAACTTGTAATCCGCATTGTCTGCTCACAAAAGTATGATTTCAAATCCTAGTTTTCCCAACTGATCCTTGTCATGTGTGTGCAAGAACAGGGCCATTCATCAGGTGGGTCCCGCCATGTATGTCATGGCCCAGAAATACGCTGATCTGGACATCAGGTGGCCAATGCATACGGACATGGACGGTTAAAAGGAATTGATCAGTGGCCTAAATTTGACATACATGTGTGGCCCCCAGATGGTTGGGCTGACCTGGTTTTTGGGACTTGGGACAATCTGTGGGGCCCACCTGCCAATGCCTTGGCTCCTTCCAGATGCTTCAAAATTTCAGGGGTGGGTAGGATTTGAGATTCTAATCTTCCTGGTGGCAATAACAGGATTCTAAATTCAAATGCATGCATATACATTTCTATAGCTGTGGGTTGTAATTTTTATATGGACTGTAGGGGGCAATCAAACCGGCAGGCCAGTAAGAGATGCTGGAACTATAGGTCAAGCGGTGGGACCTGACACAGGAGCAAAAGAGAGGTATAATAGAGGCCGTTAGTCTCTCGACCTCTTCTCTTGTTGTAGCTTTTGAAGAATTTTCGAGCTTTGTTGTTAATCTCTCATGGTTTAAACTATAGTTGCAAGAAGCATGGACCACAGCAGTAACAGATCCAGGTGTCGTAATGAGGAAGTATTCGTTTCGAAATGTTTTCAAGTATAAATAGGTAGGAAGTGAGAGCAGTAGTGATAGCCTGAGGTGTGATTTTAAGTGGGAGCCGCACCTAATTAGAAGTGATTCTACAAGGGTCAAAAATATTTAAACTGTTTCACTTTGTTTTCTCTTTACCAAATATTCTTAGCTTTCCTTTTTCAGGCAATCCTCCATGGTTGCGTCCTTTGGTACTCAACTTCTTTGTACTTTTTCCCCCCCCTATCTGATCCACTTCCTGTGTTTCCATACAGGAGTGGACAGACCTGATGCATACCTGATGTATGGTCCGTGGTGTCTATACATTGGTGAGGCCTGCTCAATGAACGGCATGGATCTGTCAAATAAGATAGGTTGGCACGTGTCCATGGAGAGATTAGTGGAACCTTGGTTGTCCAGCTTACAAATAACCAAATGAACTTTTTGTGGTTGCAGAAAAATATCTGCATTTTTCAGGGCTGAGCCTTAAGTATGATTTGAAACTGACCAGAAAGATCTACGCCAGTGAGCCACCCATGGGCATTTGAAGGGTGGTCGAAACAGAATCAATTGTCATGTCTAGGCCTTGTCAAAAGGCAGTCGTTTTCTTTTCAGTCTCCATCGCGAGAGTGCAATGAGTTTGTCCTGCAGACGTTGCAACCAGGTTCACCAGTGTGTATTGGCGGGGTCCATAGGTTAGAGATCTGATGGCAATTGCCACCTTCCATGTTCTGGAATAGCTTGGCTGTGGCAAGAAACTTGAGTTGAAAGGATGATTCTAACCATCATTTGTATGAAAGAACATGGACCACTGAAAAGAAAATTCCCTCAATGCCACAAATCAATGGTCATAACCATCTTTCAATGTGATTAGTGGACCATAGATCATTCTTCTGCAGGATGCATGGTTCTGATTATTTGACTATGTCTATGTGGGCCCCATGTGTTGAAACGAATACATTTAGTGTTGTAATGACACCTGACCTAAAAGGATATAGATGGGTTAGGCTGCATTGATGAGTTGAATTGCAATTATTTGGTAAATTAAGTGGAAGAGCAGATTGTAATAACCTTAGTGCTTGTATGGAGGGGATTAGGTTCCAGATTGCAATTGCTATTTATGTGTTTGGCTGCACTAAATATCATGATATTTCATGATTAATCAGTCTAATTTAGGGCAAAATGTAATGAAATTTCATGATATTTGGTGTGTTTGGTTGCGGTGTCGAGGGAATTAGGCTCCAAATTGCAATTGTTACACAGCGTTGGACTTGGGACTGTAACTGGGATTTTGGGGTGTCCTTGTCAGGTAAATGAATGTTTTACAGCTCAGTTGAGTTATGCGTCCAAACATTGCTATTTCTGATCCTCGCAAACCTTTATTGAATACTAGTGCATCTGTTCCCTATTCACATCCTAGCCCTGGGGTGGGAGTGCCCCAAATACCAAATACGAGCAAATGTACAGACTGAGGACCTCGGTGCTGTATTTGGGGGTTGGCCCTGGGCCGTTGATCTAATGGACCGGGGAATGCGGGGAAAATGTAAAAATCCTTGCCTTTTGCTCTTCGGCACCTTCAGGATTGCTATTGTATTTTTCCTGCACATCTTCAGAGGGCAGTGGTGCATGGGATGGGTTCTAGTAATTTGGGAGAATTTTGGGACATCACCAATACACTAATGGCCCCATCGAATCTAGGGTCTAGATCACTGAACCATGGGCTGCGGATGTATGGAATTATATTTTCGGGGATAAGAATCTCCTGATTTCTCTAAATTACGTCCACCATATCCTTTACATCAGCGGTACACTTTTAAACAACTGATGATGATGGATGATGCCAGTGTGCGCGAAAATCTCTCAAGGATGGAAGATCCTGGCCATCTGATTTTTGGTTCCCATTTAATTATGGACCAACGGCACACTCTCGTCCACAACCGTTAATTGGCTGGTCCTGCTGCTGATGTTATATTAGCAATTACAGGTATTATTTTAATAATATAATTCAACATTTAGATGTTTGTTTTTATGTATTAGTTTATTAGTTGCAGGTATTAACCTAACTCAACCTGATTTAACTAGACCCAACTCAACCCAACCCAAACCAAACCAAATTGATCCCACAACCCAACAAAAATTGTGTTTGTATGAGAATTCAGTAGCTTGGGTTAGGTCTAAGGTTGGGCTGGACTCAGGCCAGCTCTCAAGTTGGGTTGGGCTTGGGTTGACCCTCAACCCAATCTGACCTGCTTGAGTTGCACTTTATCAGACCATATCATGTATTCAAATAAAAGCATGCAAACAGATGTTAAGAATATCTTTACTCTTACTTTCTATTCAATAAATTGTTACAGTTAATCACAACTGTTCAAATAAGAGCATCTAAAATAAATGGTAGTAACTGTTTTTAGACTTATCGTTCATTTTGCATGCCCTTTATCAAGTGGTGCTTGTTTCTATTCAATAACTACCCTTTGTTTGAAAACTCAGGGTGTCTATTTGAGTATTGGCTGAGTTGACTTGGATAAGAAAACCAGTTGATTTCTCATATCAGTTGACAGAATTGGCGAGCTAACTCGGTGGATTGACTGAGTTACAAACTTGGTCGAGTCGAGTTTTGTTAAGGAAAACTGTGGGCTGGCGAAGCAGAAACTACCGCCTTTTCCTCTCCATGTCGAGTTGCTAGTCACCATAATGACAAATCTCGTTCCTGGCAATTTCTTGGTTTTGAAATACTTCAGGCGATTTTCAGTTTTTAGTTTTTGCTCATGATATTATCAGGAAAATCTCACAGAAAATTAAATATTCAAAGATATTTATTGGAAATTAATAAATAATTTTAAAATTTAGATACATATTTATATAATGAATTATTTAAGGTTTTTACTAATTTTCAAAACCTTTCTAAAAAAAGTTTTCACTATTTTTCAATAAATTTGTGTATTTTCTTTTTAAAATTTCAAAATCTGGGCATTCTTTGTGACACAGAAAGCCACTACAACCACAGACAGGCTGTGCACATATCAAATAAATTCATAGCCTGCTTTTTTCCACGAAAATTTCATAGTTTGCGCAGCCGTTTTAAACTGTACAACCTCATGGCAGCCGTTTTAGATGGAAACACAGCCTGGTTATCACATTGACTAACCATCTTATTAATAGGTATGGTGGACGGTTAGAAAAGAAAAAAAGAAAAAAGGATGGTGGTCTAGTCACGGTGAGGTAAATGGAATGCTTAAGATCGTCCAGTTAGTGTATATTTGGGTCTATGCTCTTCACAGGGGTGCCCGCAATATAATTCTGACTCGCATAGATGCATGCCACGTGTGCTGGATCATGCATGGTGGGTGAGCTTCTAGAAAATAACCTTTGGGGCAATTGGGTTCGGCTCAATGGCTCAGCGGTAGATAGACTCTGTTTCAACACTGCCCATGTGGTGTGGGTGGGTGTGTGTTAAAAAACACCAAAAAACAAAAAACAAAAAACAAAAATCCTTTGGGGGCAATCTGCTGTTGTTAGCGATGTGGTGCCTAACCGCGTTCTTTGGCTTCAGCTTCATCTACTTCTGCATGTCGTGTTTCTTCATGGACCCCTCCCAACGGTCCTTCAGGTGCACCTGTACCTCATTGGTATCGGAGAGCCGGGCAGATCTACATTGGATTTAAGGCTTCCATGAACAAGTAAGCATCTTGCAATTTTTTTTTTTGATTGGGTGCGAATTTAATATATCTATACATATAGAGAGAGGTGAATGCCCAGTTCTCACCAGAAGTCATGAGAACTTTTTGAGAACTTATCACCTGTGATATGAGTGCAAAATTTGAACTGACCATGTGATGTGGCACCCCATGAAACCCCCAGGGCCCAACTTTTATCCAGATCCAAAACTTCGGTGGGGCATGGAAAATTGAAATAGTTTCCTCCCTTGATTTTCCTCTCTCTATTGCCTTCCGAAGTTTTGAATCAGGGTAAAAGTTGGGTGCTGCATCACGTGTGATGTTTAGATTTTGGGCTCATATTACAGGAGATAGTTTTCACGAATTCCGGTGAGAACTGGTGCGCTGGTGAGCATTCCTCTCTCTGTACACGGACAAAACAAACTCTATTTTGACTAGGCAAGATTTTGAGCACTAACACTCTCGCGACTCAACCCTAAAAACCCAATTGAGTCGACTCGCCTCAGCAGTCTTTGAGCTCAACTCAGTTGAAACCCATTTAAAGTCGTTGACACAACTTGATGACTCAGTCAACTCGGGTGACTCAAGGCAAGTAACATCGACTCACTGTGATCTGTCGCTCAACTCATGTGGGCTATTTGTGTGGGTTCAATATCAAATGTTCATCTTTTTCTGTGTCTCTGATTATCTATTTTTCTTTTAGTCACATAAGCCACTTAGGGCCTGTTTGGATACTAGCAAGTAAGTTGCTTTTTTAGCTTATTTATAAGCTATTTTTCTTAATTAAGTTAGTTTGGTTAATCAACTTAAATAAATAACTTATAATAAAAAGTAACTTATTTTGGTAAGTGTTCTTTTTTTTTTTTTTTTGGTGTGTGTGTGTGTGTGTTTTAACTTACCAAAAGTAACTCATACTGGGTCATTGTGAGCAACACGGAGCTTAATGAATGGATGTGCAATGTTGGGAAATATTTCCCATGATGTTTTTAAGAAATCCACCTGTTGATTAATTTGTTCATATTATTTTAGGAGGTGGGCCTGAATATGAAGTAGATCCAACACTAAAGTGGGTTGCACAACTTACAACAATGGTATTAAACATCCATTGTTGAAACCATGTCCATTGTTGTGTGGCCCACCGTGATGTTTTTTAAAAATACACTATATCTATCAATTTTTCCAGCTCATTTTAATTGGCGTGTCCAAATATTATGAAGATCTAAACTCAAGTGGGCCACACAGCGTACAAAAGTATTATTAAACACAAAAGTATTATTAAACCTCGCATTGGAATAGAATATCCCAAAAAATTGAAGAGTCTCACCATAATATTTTTGAGAAATCCACCCTTTCTACCATTTTCATTTTCTCATTTTAGGTTGTGGGTCCAATATGAGGCAGATCCAACACTCAAATGGTCCACACTACTTGAAACAGTGGTATTAAACTTCCACTGTTGAAATAGTCACAGAGTTCAAATTTATTTATTTGAAGTGGGGTTCATGTGGCACAATTGTGAGATCTTAGCTTCTCATGAAGTGGGTCCCATGATAAAAATGCCATGTCCCAATAAGTAGGCCACTCTGCTCACTAAGTGGGTCATGCCACTGAGAAAGAAAGATAGTCAAAAACACATAAAAAGATGAAGGGTTGATATTGGACCCACAGGAATAGCCCACATGACTAGTGGCAAATTTGAAATTTGTTTAGGCATGTGCAAGGTCTGAGCTACTGAGTGAGTGGCTTGTATGAGGCTCACATCTTCTTTTAGTGGGTGTTTTGATTGTAAGTTACTTTGGTAAAGTACTTATGCCTTAAGTAGCTTATCTTAGTTTATACATTATTTGTAGATAAGTATATTTGGCAAACAACATATTTATCAGCTTCTTTTCTCTTTTGTCTCTCCTGATTCTCTCTTTAACAACTTATGAAAAGTACAAAAGCTAAAAAAAAAAAATAGCTGAACTGATTAAGTAATTTTACTTGGAAAAAAAAAAGACTGAAGTTTAAAAAGCAACTTATTTGGTGGTATCCAAACGGGACCTTAATCTTTGCTTCCATGAGTGTTTTCAAGTAATATATCCAAGCCCTCCTTTTTAACCATCAAAGTTAGAGGTTTGCTGGAATGCAGTTGGATGTTATGAAATAAGATAACTTGGGACTTTAGCAGTTGGATTTGGGTTTTTTTCTCAATCGCCCAATCTGTCTATTTGATAGGGAGAAAAAACTCTTTGATTATACAAAGATTATAATGATGGGAAAGCAAAAGTGCCAGATTATCAAATTATCAAAGGGTTGAAATAATTCAAATGAAAGCTTTATCTGTTGACTTTCAAGTAGTGTCAGTATGCAATTCTCTAACTAAATTGGGTACTACCCACGCTTGTCCGAGCGGCCACTGTGATGTATGTGTTTAAAATAAGGCAAATCCAAACACTCAAATGGACCACACTAATAGTTCCTGTCTAGCTGCTTTCACTTGATGTTGATAGGTAGCATGTTTTGGAATGGGACCAAATTTTAGGGCATGTGACCAAAAAAAAAAGAAAAAGAAAGGGGCAGATCCAAAGGTTAGGTGGACCACCCCTACAAAAACGGGGCAATTAAACGCCTACCATTGAAAACTTCTTGAGGGTTATGGAAGTTTTAGATGAAGCTCATATTTGTGTTTACTCTTCATCCAAGTCAGTGTGACCTTATGAATAGGTTGGATGACAGATGCACATCCCCATGGCCCCAAGAGGGTTTCAATTTTGAATAGTGGACGTCACCATTCCCTTTGTGGTGTGGTCCACTCGACCTTACAAACTGCCTCATGTTTGGGCTGCTGCCCTATAGTGAGATGATAAAACGGATGGACGGTGTGGATTAGACACACACAACACGGTGTTAACCACAAATTTTAATGGTAGGCAGTTTCTGTTTGATTTCATGCATGCAAGCAAGAATTTCAAAGCCAAATTAACGTGATATTTCTCTCTTTTTCAAAGTAATGATGGGCACTTTACACCGATTTACCTTGAAAAAGTGAAAAACAAACAGCCTCAGAATAAATATCAAGTACAATTGAAAGTTTGATGGAAATGCCATTAGAGATTCTTGACCACAGGTGATGGATGGTAGGAAATGGCTTGGTATACGCTACCACCAGACCATCTCCTTTGTATGTGCAAGTGGGACCTACAACTGAATGATCCATGCCATTCATGTTCTAAGCCATGACATGCTTGGCCTTCCATGAACCAAAATTCTTTAAGATTGGAAGAATCCTTACCCTTCAATGGGAGGTTAACAAGTAGACGGTTAATAGAAAATACAGCAACATTTCCCATTAAAACAAGAAGGGGTAGTTACCATATAGCTAGGATATTCAAATTCAAGTTGGTTTTTGTTGTAGATGCTATCTAACGTGAGAGGCACGTCATATCAAGGACTCAAAACTATTGAAGTATGGGCCCACTCGTTGGACGTGTAGCCCAAATGTCACTATAAAACATTTTGGCTGAACGTCGTAGGTGAAACCGTGAAAACGAAATTGTTCCACTTGACAAAAGGGGAGTTCTTGTTTCTCTTGCATTTCCTTTTCTGGAGAGGAATCTAAGGCCTGAGGCAGCGGATAATCCTAGCCTTTGAGTGACTAGTTAATTTTTTAAGTTCATGATATCAAAATCATCACTCCAAATTATTATTATTATTATTTTTATATAAAAAAACTAGTTATTAGAGCTTTGCAAAGCCACGTGTGTGTACAAGTCAGCTCATGCACGTGCCATTACATGGCTGCGATTAGCTGCGACCACAGGGCGTGGATTCAGTCAGGTGGGGACCTGACCGTGGGGCCCACCTTGATGTATGTGTTGTTTATCCACACCTCCATCTTTTTTCCCCCTCTAATTTTAAAGTATGGGCCCAAAACTGTAGCAGATACAAATTTCAAGTGGACCACACCATAGGAAACAGTGGTGAGTGGTGAATGGCCATTAAAAACTTTTTGTGGGCTACAAAAGTTTTGGATGAAGCTGATATTTGTGTTTTTTTTCCTTCATGGAAAATAAGCATTAAGGTGGATCCTAAGAAGTTTTTAATGGAGGGGTTCAATGATCAAGGTTTCTTGTGGTGCATTCCACCTGAGATTTGGACATGCCTCATTTTGGGGTCATACCTAAAATAAGCTAGTAATAGATGGTGTGGATATACAACATATACATTGAGGTAGGCCCCACAGGTCACGACCCGACTGAACTTTGTTGTATGGGGACCTGAGTGAATCGCCCCCCTTGGGCTCACCTTGATGCATGCGTTGTATACATCCACGCCTTCCATCCATTTTGCTAGCTTATTTTAGGACATGGTGCAAAAAATGAAGACATAAATATCAAGTGGACAATACAGTAGGGATTGAATTTCCACCATTAAAAGCTTTTTGGGGGCTGCAATTTTTTTGGATCAGGCCGCTATTGTGTTTTACCTTCATCTAGGTATATGTGACCTTATCAACGGTTTGGATGACAAATAAACATGCGGCGGATCCTAAAAAGTTTTTAATGGTGAGCATTCAGTGACCATTGACTCTTTTCCTATGGTGTGGTCCACCTGAAATTTGTATTTGCTTCAATTTTTTTACCATGTCCAAAATAATCTGGTAAAACAGATAGACGGTGTGGATATACAACACACACGTTGAGGTGGGCCCTACTGTCTAGGTTGCAACCACCTAGCTGAATCCCAGTCGCAGTTAACCTGGTCCCATTACATTTGCTAGCATGGCATATAAGTGTAATGTCCAAGCTATCCATAGAAAGGTACCACTATATAGATTTCCTATCATAAGAATTAGGTCCCCCAAATATCAAATGGACCATAATTAACAATAGATATATGGTTGTGTTTGGCTTGAAATTCGGTTATACATACATGCGTGTATCGTGTTAGGCATGTCTAAGCCTTTTATATCTCCATCCGAAATGAATACCTTTCACCCCAGGTGCCAAGAGACTGAGAACTGAAACAGTTTGGATGTCTATGTTTTTAAAAAAGTGATTTACGAAGGAGATGATTGGTTTTTCTAATGAGTTTTTTGTGCATTTTAAATGAAAGGACTTTTCTCACCATGATAGCGGAGAAGATTCGTTACATGCAAAATGTGAGTAAAAAGAACTTAATTGTATTGGCTGAAAAGAAAAGAGAACTTACAAAGATTATTCCTTTGCGATCTAGCACTTGTAGCATAAATGATCAAGCCTTAGATCAATATCTTCATTGGTCCAACAATTAAGGCATAAACGAAGAGAATTATACTACTGAAAGTAAAATTTAATGTCTTCTTTGTGATCCAGTGCTCGACGTAGATGGAAAGCAATTACCCTACTATTTACCCTACTATTCTAAGTCAGTCCATAGTAGCATGGACGGACTTTAGATCAAACTTTTCATCTTAATTTCTTTTAATTTTGACCATCCATGATATTGACCTTGAATTTGTCCTATATTAGACCCCTCTACTTGAAAAATTAAACTCATTCCCGGAGTTTAGAATGGTAGTAGCCCATTGTTATGACTTGCTTTCACAACACGCTTTCTTTGTCTTCAACAATAATTGATAGTGAAGAATTACAAGTTAGATTGAAATTTAGATAACAAAACTCAATGGATTGCAACCTTTTATACCTTTTATATTTAAGTTGTTGACTTCCACCTCTATTACAATAATGGATTGGTCACTCTTGATTAATGTCGTTGGCCATGCTGTTATTTTCATCATTGTCGTCCTTCAATCTATGCACTTTGGCCATTGTGGAGAAGGTATAAAGGTGTTGATCTGCTTAGAGCTTGATGGGATGATTATGAAAGTGTTACTCTCTTTCACCATGGAGCCATCATATCTGTTGATCCATTGATTGTCTATATTAGGCCACTCGTTAACTAATCTATTAATTTAAATGGAACTTTTTCTAGTTTAACATTGAATTTATCAGTTGATCTATACCTGGATTTACCAAATAATTTGATGGCAGATTCATTGAGAGGCATTTCTTGACTTGCATTTCAATCTTATTTTTCATATATATCTGATTGGCTGGAAAACATCCAACCACAAACTGACTTATAATCACGAGCCCCTTTGATGGTCTTGGGTCACTTGTTTTCGTGAATATATTGTGGCCCATGGATTTGATCACCTGAGAAATCATCGCTTTCAACTCTTCCATTAAATTATCAAATTCTCGATAAAAGGTTACAAACTTCGTGCTCATGATGCTTGATTTTTCTTAATATAATCCATATGATTTTTGCTGCCTGATCCATTGCCAGACACCAATATGACCTGAGGGAAGACTTCAGTCTGATATCATATAAGGTAGCAGGGCATGGTGCAAGAAGAGTTTACTATCTTCTTCTTAGGCATAGCCATTGTATTAATCCACAAGTAACGTGAAATCTCTAAGCAATGAGAAATAAAAGTAAATTATTGATGATTTATATAAGCCTTTAACTATTAATTTATAACTTTTTCAAAATAGTAAACTTTTTTAAAATAATAAGTTCACTAAAATTAGTATATAACTTTTAAACTAACTTAAGTTCTTTCTCATTATTAAAATAAAGATTTTAAGCTATTCCAACACTAAATTCTAAAATACCCTCAAAATATTTTTTTGTAACTTACCAAAAACAATAAATTTAAACTTTAAACTCATAATTTACACTAGAAATGATCAATTTTTTTTAAAAAAAATGTTTAAAGCGCCAATTGCCATTGGCATTCCTCAATGTGTAGATCTCATCAATAGTTTTCTAATAGTATGTCATTAGCATGAAACAAAAAACTAGTTACAAAGTTATAACCTTTAGAAGTTATAGTGCAAGCTAATTGAACCTTTTAGCTCTATTTTCTTTAATCCCAACCATATGTGATATGGATGCTTTGTCCTTTTTTTTTTTTGTTTCACACCCATGTCAGTACACACACTCGATGTTAGCCACCCCCGCTAGGGATCGATACCAAGACCTTAAGTGTTGAAACGAGGTATCTCCACTCAGTCTGCCAGTTGAGCTATGGATATGGGTGTTGTATCAAGATGAGTCACCAACCTTTGAAATAATTTTGGGACCCTTCTCTTTCACTCTATCATACACTTACATGTAACCGCATTCTTTCCCTTTGTCTCTCACTCTCTCCCCTTTTCTCCGATTTCCCCTTTGCTCTACACATGTCTATAATAACATCTATGATGGGCAAGCACAGAAACTTAGTATGACTAGAGTCAAGTAGAGAGTAGTCTCTAACACATAAAATGGGATGCAAATTAGCAGCAAAGTCACTACTCAACAGTGCTATGTGGGCCCACCATGATGTATGTGTTTAATCCATGCTATCCATCCAATTCTAGATCCTTTAAGGGCCTGAGCCAAAAGATGAGGTAAATTCAAATCTGAGGTGGACCACATCACATGAAACAATGGTGATTGAAAGTCCACCATCTAAAACTTCTTAGGGGACAAAAAGTTTTGGATTAAGTTGATATTTTTGTTTTTCCCAGTGTGGCCTAATCAACGGGTTAGAGGGCAAATAAACATATTATAGTGGGCCCTAAGATGTTTTTTTAAAGGTGGGCGTTCAATCACCACAGTTTTCTTGTGGACGGACGGCGTGGATAAGAGGCACATTATTGTGGGTCCCATGGGTCACTATCCAGTAGTGAGTGGCCATTGTTAGTGTCAGTATGCAATCTGCCAACGTGGATTGGGTAATACCTCAGCTTGTCCCAAGCTCGGCATAGATTGGGCCTCTGAGGGGCCCACCATAATGTATGGGTTTATCCACACCATGCATCCATTTTTCTATATTATTTTAGGATATAAGCCTAAAAATAATGAAGATCCAAGGCTCTAGTGGACCACACTAGTAGTTTCTATCTAGCCACCTCCACTTGATGTTGATAGGTAGCTATGTTTGGAATGCTTTCGTAGTAAAACCAAGAAAAGAAGCCACGGTACCATTAAAATATATTTTAATGTGGGGCCACTGTTATCAATGCCTGGTTCACGCCCTTCATCTCTTTTACTTTTTCTTTTTTGGGGATGAGACAAAAAACAGACAGATCCAAAGCTCAAGTGGAACAACTCCATCTTACCTTTTCATTTCAGGGGATGAGACAAAAAAATAGGTAGATCCAAAGCTCAAGTGGAACAATTCCCCTGGAATAAGGGAATTAAATACCTACGCTTGAAAACTTCTTGAGAGCTACTGTTGTTTGGATAAGCTCGTATTTGTATTTACCCTTCATCCATGTCTGTGTTACCTTACGAATAGGTTGGATGAGATACACATCCCTATAAACCCTAAAAAGATTTCAATTTTGAACAGCAAGCGTCATCATCCTCCGTTTCCAGTGGTATGGTCCACTTGAACTTACAATCTGCCTCATGTTTTTTGGCTCATACCCTAAAGTGAGAGAAAAAAATGAATGGACGGTATTGATTAAGACACATACATGGTGAAAGTAACGATGGGCTTTTTACATGGATTTACCTTGTAATTGGGTAAAACTAACAGCACCCAAATAAATATCTAAGTACAATTGAAAGTTTGATGGAAATGGCTAGAGATTCCCAACCACAAGTGACAGCCGTAGGAAATGGCCTAGTCTGCTACTGCCAAACCATCTCCATTCGGTGCAAGTGGCGCCTACAACTCAATGATCCATGCCGTTCACGTCCTAGGCCATGTTGTAATTGGCCTCCCATGAACCGAAATTCTTTAAGATTGGAAGAATCCTTACCCTTCAATGGGAGGTCAACAAATCGACGGTTAATAGAAAATACAGCAACATTTCACATTCAAACAAGAAAAGGACCAGTTAAATCTACAAATTTAAGTAGATTTTTGTTGGACAGGCCATCCAACATGAGTCACATCATATCAACGGCTCAAGCTATTGAATCATGGGCCCCACTTGTTGGACGTGAAGCCCAAATGTCACTATAAAACATTTTGGCCAAACATCGTAGGTGAAGACGAAATTGGCCCACTTGACAAAAGGGGAGTTTCTCTTTTATTTATTTATTTATTATTTATTTTTACCATTTCCTTTTCCAGTAAGGAATCTATAGCCTAAGGCAGTGTATAATCCTAGACTTTGAGAAATTAGTTAATTTTTAAGTTGATGATATTAAAATCATTACTCTGAAAGCTTTTAAAGCCACACGTGTGTACAAGTCAGCTAATGCACGTGGCGTTACATGGTCACGATTAGCTGTGACCACAGATCACGTATTCAGCCAGGTGGCCACCTGATAGAGTCCAGTCAGGTCGTAACCGTGGGGCCCACTTTAATGTATGTGTTTTACATCCCTGCGTTCATATGATTTTTTTTTTTTTTTAAATTTTTTTACCTTTCTTATTTTAAAGTATGGGCTAAAAAATTAAAGTAAATCTAAATCCCAAATAGACCACAACACATGAAACAGTGATGAATGACCATTAAAAGCTTTCGTTGGTTACAAAAGTTTTGGATCAAGTTTATATTTGTCTTTTCCCTTTATATAAGACTTTTTGACCTTATCAACACTTTCTGTAGCAAATAAACATTACAGTGGATCCTAGTAAGTTTTTAATGGTGGAATTCAATGATCCTCATTTCTCCCCTGCATTCCACCTGAGATTTGGATTTGCTTTATTTATACGACACATACATTGAGGTGGGCCCCACAGATTACAACCTGACCAACTCCACAGGTCCCGGCTCAAGTGAATTGCGCCCCCACATCCAGTAAGGTAGTTGCGACCCTAGCAGTGAGGCTCACCTCGATGTATGTGTTGGTTATGCCCTTTATATATTTTGCTAGCTTACCTGATGCCCAAGAAACTGGAGTAGATACAAATCTCAAGTGGATATTAAAAGCTTTTTAAAAGCCGCAAAAGACTTAGATCATGTTGGTGTTTGTGTTTTCCATTCAGCCAGGTATGTGTGACCTTATCAACAGGTTAGATGACAAATAAACATTATGGACCTTAGGAATTTTTTAATGGCAAGTGTTCAATGATCACCATTTCCTTTCCAGTGAGTGGTCCACCTAAGATTTGTATTAGCTTTACTTTTGGGACCATGCCCTAAAATAAGCTGGTAAAACGGATAGACAGGGTGGATATTCAACACATAGAGGTGGGCCCTACAGTCTGGGTCGCACCCACTTGGCTGAATCCAGGTCCCAGCTAATGGGAATCCCCATTACATATAGCATGTAGGTGCAATATCCAAGCTATCCATAAAAAAACGGTACCACCATATAGATTTCCTATCATAAGGATTAGATCACCCAACTAATCAGATGGACCACAATTAACAAAAGATGTACGGTTGTGAAAATTTTCGTTGGATGTTTTCTAACCACTTATTTCTAAATCATGGTGCATGTACAAATCAGATAATGCACTTGCAAGTAATAGGTCAACGTGGCAGACAGGAGCAATCTTCAAGCTATCCAACTAGTCAGGTAGGCCACATTAACAGAACAATGTACGGTTGTGAACATTTTAAGTTGATATTTTCTAGCCAGTCAACTTATCTAATATCATGGCTCACCTGCTTAGATGGATAACCATTATCTCCGGCTAATGACATCAACATGTCGTGGTCGACCTGATGGTGGCCTGGATGTATTATCTATCTGCTATGTGGCATATGTGGTGGCGCGTACGTCAGCTGACTTGTACATGCATATGCGAATGGGAGGCAAAAGATTTCAAAAAAGTGGATTATTAATTAAAATAACCCTCAATTATAACATAATATATGCAGTGATATTAGAATTTCAGTCTATGCTTTTTTAGTTGGTGGACATTTTTGGCTTCCAAAGGATGAAAATGCTTTGCTGACAGCCGTCCTGCATATGGCGGTAACTTTTTGTGGAAGTAAAGAGAGCCTTTTGAGAATGGGGTATGGTATCTATTAAATTAACGATTGCGGTCACTCCTCGGTGGATTTGACTCATTCACTTTAATCGGATAGCCGTGAACTTATAGTAAATCATTCAAAAAATAAAAATAAAAATGGAGTTGTTTGTGACCCACAATTGCATGATCGTTATGCATTAATTCCATATTGTTTCCACCAATGTAGTCCATCTATAATGAGTTATGCACCCAAGCTTCGTCCAATGGCCTGAAATTAGAATCCATTTCATATGAACGGCTTGGATTTGTTCCGAGACAATCCAGTGAGCCCTAGATAGATTCTCATGTGGAGTTCAAAAGTGGGGTCCTTGCACAGCAAGGCCATTCGGCCTTTTTAAATTTTTTTTTTTTTAATTTTTATTATTATTTTTAATTCTTCATGGTAGGGAGCCACATGAAGAGGAGGGGAGCGCAATGAAGAGGTGAATCACCATCGACAATTAGTAGTTATACGGATGGACAATTCACTCTCGACGATGATAACAAACTTCGACCAATTTCTACAAAACGACGGGAAAGTTTTAGATGAAAAATGAGGATTTTTTTAAAGTTATCCGGTTATATTCTCAAACATAGAATGTAAGACACCAAAAATTAATTTTTGATGTGTTGTTTTTGTTATTATTGGTGGTTATCAATGGTGGAAATTTGTGAAAGGGAAGAGGGTGTAGTGGTCCCCTTTCTAGTTATTTATTTATTTATATTTTTTTGTATGTTTTTTTTAAAAAAATAAATTATTTTCTTGTTTGAATGGTTGGAGTTTGTGGAATGAAGGAAGATGTGGTATTTGTATGGATAATGTATGTATGGTGGAGATTGTGGTGGTCCCATGTTGGAAGGGTATTTTATTATGTTTGTTTGTTTGTTTTTTTTTTATTATCCCTATTTGAATGGTTGAAGATTGTGAAAGGGAGGGGGATGTGGTATTTATATGGATGGTGGAGAGTGTTGGTCACTGATAAGGACCGTGGATCGTCGATATTATATGTAAATCACAAATATTCACAGTGGATTGCCGATACACAGTGGCTAGTGACAATCCACAATTTATATCGGTGATCCACATAAAATATCAGCAATCTACATTTATATCGACGATCCATTGTCCTTATGCATTTAATAAATTACTGATGGTGTCATTATATGAATTGGTGTGATTACACTTAAATCTAATTCTTTATCTTTTAAGCACTGTAGAATCCTTGTTGGTGGCGGGAAAACAGTCCTTTCGTAGAATACTCCAATATAAAGGTCATTGCTAAGTAATCAATACAATTTCTACCTATTTTGAATGATGCATTTAACAAGTTCCTTGTCAGGAGGGAGATATTTAGAAGACCTAATTTAGGTATCTACTTGATTTTGATAGAGGATGCAGGAAAGATAGAAAATCGATCCACTTCTTGATATAAAGGCATTTCAGTGAATACGCTTTAACTTCAGTGACACTATTCTCCAATTTAGGGAGTGGGCATTGCCTTGATTATGGGTCTCCAGTGGGAAATAATAGACAAATCGAAGTAGAGCGATCAAAGATCATGAAGAATGAGTAATATGGATCAATTTTTCAAGGATAAGTCTCATATTACAAAGAAGAATTTGTTGAAGGCATGTAGAACTCTCTGAGGAGAGAGTACCAATGACACAGTTACCTATAGACACCCCATCCAAGAATGATAAGCTAATTGTCATGTCCCAGACTCGGTAACCGGACTCACAAGGAACCCGATGGCCGGTTCTGGTCGCAACAGCCTCCGCAGTACCCCATTCTCGGCTCCTGAGGTAGGTTCCGATCCTGGGATCCTACAAGGAGGATTTTCATAACAGTATAATCATTTCCAATATGAGCATACCCAAGATCACAGCAAGTACATCTGAAAATAACAAAGGCACACATCGAAAAATCTACTAAAAATTTAAACTTTTACATCATCCATAAAGTCCAAAAGGACATACATGAGAATAAAAGGAAAAGAGAGAGAAATCGGCAACACTGGAGTTCTCACTGCTCAACTCTACTTCACGCTCTGCTGCTACGGCACTTACCTAGAGTCTCCTGCATGCATCAATCGTGCATAAGCTTATAGAAGCTTAGAGGGTCGTGTAAGTGTGCGACAATGGTGCACAGAAGAATAGTAGGAGGTATAAGGAGAGAAGCATGATCAATGAGCATATCACTAGCCTTACTAAGGCTTACTATGAACGCGATGCAATGAGTAATGGGTGCCATACTAAGACAATGCATGAAGGGGGGCTTGTACAACCAATGCTAATGCGATGCAAATAATGTCAGTGCTCATATCCAAACCATAAGTGAAGTACATTTCTAATCATAAGGAAATCACCGGGGTCCATTATACTGCTGAATGACTGCCGCTCTGCAGACCCCGTACAGTCAAATGAGCGTAAGAGACCTCACTACTCGCCTGTGGACAACCAATCACCAACAAGGCCTGAAGGTAGCTAACCCATTTACGAGCTGGTCAGACTCAGCCTAACAATGCCTCCTCGCACCAGGCAGGTAAGGCCACACCCCTATCCAACCGACTACACGATAGTGGGAGTCGTAGCCTAACGGTATAAGGCTCTCGTGCGCTTATGTATTCCACCCGGTCACGGCGTTGGAGCAGATCTTTGGTACCATGGAAGTTTTAAAAATTTCACCCATGGGCATCCTATGCACCCGGTATGCTCAACTAATATTTTCGGTGTCCAGACATACGGCTATCCACGAATACCACTGTGGAGGTAAGGCCCTGATGAAGTAAGGGCGGATATCCATAAGCTATGCAATGCCAAATGCATGAATCACATAATCACCCATGTATCAATCCCAAACATCCATCTCTAGGGAAGATACCAATATGTCCTACACAATAGCACAACCATGGCCAATCATACCTCAACCAAGCATGCATATGATGCATATGAGAGTGGGCCATGAAACTGAATAGGGGTGCCATTGAGGTGAAGATGAACTCTCTACCTAACCATGAAGGGTCTAGGTACTTAACCAATTCCTCATAAGGAATACAACCTCTAGTGGGGGCCCATATACCTGGGATAGCCCACGAGATTAAGGAGAACAATGGTATGGGCCTAAATAGATGAAACGGGCCTAGCAAGGGTCTATGGTGGACCTTTAACCACCCATAGAAGCCTATAGGCCTACCTTAGGGCCACCAATGTGGACATCCAACTACAATTAGTTCCCAAGAGGTAGCTCATCTCTAATTGATCATGTATCAAGGCTCAAGGACCACGCAACATCAGAAATAAGAAACAGGCAGCCATAATCATACCACAAATACTCATGTTGGGCTTTAGAAAGGGCGGCCCAAGACCTATCCAGAACATGGGTCCAAGAGAAACACACATAGCCCAACTCATAATTACCATTATGGGCTCAACATAAAGGCCACTAATTCCATATATTGTGGTGGCCTAGTGGGCAGCCCATTGCTCAAACCACATGGGCAAATGTCATGCTCTTAGTCATGTAAGTTGGGCCTACAACTCGGCCCAAGTATTAAAGTTGATTTTATGGGCAACCAAGGGCCCATCTACTTGTGTAATCCAGCCTACTAACCCAACACAATAGTATGGTAAAAATGGCCCAAGAGTTCAATGGGCCTATCTGGAAAGTCCCAGCTCAATTGGGCCTAAAGAGTTCAACAACTAGCTATATTCGTGGATCCAATTAAATTCAACTATGGTGGGCCTCAAAAGTACATTTATTAAGCTCAACATTTAAGGAATGAAAGATATAAATTATTCCCTCTAAGATCTTCACAATGTAGTGGGCCTTACTCCTCAAAATTTCAGCCCAAAGGCTAAGCATAATTATAACATATTGCTGTCCTAAATTTGGGCACTCCATTGGAGTGGGTCCAGGGCCTCTAAAACTCTGAAAATTGAGGGCCAAGGTCCCTCATCATGTATACAATGAGTGGTAACCCAAAAAGGTGGCCCACCATCAGAGGGAATATTTTTGAATTATGGTTTTATCAAGGCATATTGCTGGACTGCACAGCAGAAAATCTGGCAGTCCAACTATCTTGGCCCATTCTTTTGGATGCCCAAATGAGGTCCGTTGGAGCTGAAATTTTATAGAGTGATACTACCATAGGTAGGCCACACCCCCACAAGATTTTAAAATTTTTAGACTTCTATAAATATTTTAATTCATTTAAAGAAATCCATCTGTCTTGAAAATCGGACTGATCTGGACACTATGTTGTAATGGGCGGGTCCAGCCATCACTATGGTGTGTACAGGTGTCCATTAGCCTCAAAATTTTGTAGGTGGGTCCCACCATGAGTGGTCCACCTTCTTGTAAATTTTTATAATTGTTACACACCCAAAACTATTTTAATAAATTTTGGAATTCTAACCTGTCCAGGGTGGATTGCTGCTGGAACAGTGCGCCGACGTGGAGGCAAACCCGGGATCTCCTGAAACACATCCGGGTACTCACAAATAACTGGCAGCAGTTCAATACTCTCTGCCACAGAATCCTCAACGACTGAAGTCAAGAAACTAAATAACGGCTCTCCTCTAGGCTCAGCGACGAACTGGAACACTGGCAAGCCTGGAATGTGAAACGTAACCGTCCTCGCGGCACAGTCTAAGATGGCACCGTTGCAGTTGAGGAAATGGCAGGAGCAGTTGGATGAGCTTCGGAAGTTAAGTTTCATTCGTCCCAGTAGTTTACCTTGGGAAGCCCTGGTATTGTTTGTGAAGAAGAAGGATGGTTCGTTGTGACTTTATGTAGATTATCGTGAGCTCAACAGAGTCACCATCAAGAACTGATATCCGCTTCCCCGTATTGATGACTTGTTCGATCAGTTGCAGGGTGCACAGTATTTTTCCAAGATAGACTTATGCTCTGGTTACCATCAGATTTGGGTCCGAGAAGAGGACATTCCGAAGACAGCTTTCCGGACACGTTATGGTCACTTCGAGTTCTTGGTCATGTCGTTTGGACTGACCAATGCGCTCGCTATATTCATGCTGCTGATGAATGAGGTTTTTTTGTCGTTCCTTGATCAGTTCGTGGTGGTATTCATTGATGATATTCTTGTATATTCAATGACTCGAGAGGACCATGCTGAGTACCTGCGGATTGTGCTTGAGACCCTTCGTGCCCACCAGCTGTATGCGAAGCTGGAGAAGTGTGAGTTTTGACAGGAAGAGATGAAGTTCCTTGGTCACGTGGTGACGAGGGAGGGTGTCGCTATGGACCCCTAGAAGGTTGATGCAATGCGTCGGTAGGGCCAGCCCACGAATGCGTCCGAGATTCACAGCTTCCTTGGTCTAGTGGGATATTACCAACGGTTTATCGAGGGTTTCTCCCGTATTGCAGTATCGCTGACCCGGTTGATGCAGAAGGGTGTCGAGTTCGTCTGGAGTGACGCTTGCGAGAAGGCATTTACGGAGTTGAAGGACCGCCTCACGTCCGCTCCTGTTCTCACTATTCCTGATGGGAGTGAGGGTTTTGTTATTTTTACTGATGCCTCCAGAGTTGGGTTGGGTACTTATTGATGCAGCATGGGAAGCCAGTGGTGTATGCCTCACGCCAGCTCAAGGTCCATGAGCTGAACTACCCCACTCATGATTTAGAGCTCGCAGCATTCGTCTTCGCACTGAAGGTGTGGAGGCATTATCTATATAGGGTCAGGTTCGAGCTCTTCTCGGATCATAAGAGCTTGAAGTATCTATTTTCGCAGTCCGAGTAGAATCTGCGTCAGAGGTGATGGAGGGAGCTGTTGAAGGACTATGATTTTGATCTTCAGTATGACCCGGGTAAGGCGAATGTGGTGGCGGACGCGCTCAGCCGTCAGCCACAAGGCTTAGTGGTACAGATGATGGTGCGAGAGTGGCAGATGCTTGAGGATGTTTAAGAGTTTGACTTTGAGTTCGATTTGCATTCTTCTATTACTCAGCTTTCAAGCTTGTCGATTCAACCCTCTTTGGTGGCTAGAGTGATCGAGGCTCAGCAGACGGACGAGTCACTTCAGGAGTACCGAGCAGAGGCCGCATCCGTGGAACAGTCAGACATACGCTTCAGAGGCCAATTGTGTGTCCTAGACGTTCCAGAGTTGCGTCGGGATCTGATGACCGAGGCACACCGATCGAGACTTACTATCCACCCACGCTCCACGAAGATGTATCGTGATATGAGGAGGCAGTACTTCTGGCAAGGGATGAAACGCCAGATTGCGAGTTTTGTGGCTGAGTGTGACACATGCTAGCATATTAAAGCCGATCATCAGAGACCCCCTGGTCCCTTGTAGCCGTTGAGCGTTCTAGAGTGAAAGTGGGAGCATATATTGATGGACTTCATCGCAGGTTTGCCGAGGACTCAGTGCGGTCATGATACCATCTGGGTTATCGTCGATCATCTGACGAAGTCGGCTCATTTCATTCCAGTACGTGCTTCCTGGTCTATGGACCGGTTAGCGAGGATATTCATTGAGGAGATAGTGAGACTGCAAGGCATCCCAGTTTCGATCGTTTCAGACTGAGACTCCATATTTACGTCTTAGTTTTGGATGAATTTTCAACAGGCATTGGGGGTCACTTTGCATCTCAGCACCGCATATCATTCGCAGACGGATGGGCAGACCGAAAAGGTCAACCAGATCCTTGAGGATATGCTTAGGGCTTGTGTGATCGACTTTGCGGGCAGTTGAGATGATCATATGCGCCTCACCGAGTTCGCGTACAATAACAGCTATCATGCAACTATCAGCATGACTCTTTTTGAGGCACTTTATGGTATACCGTACATATTTCCTAGTTGTTGGACTGAGGTTGGAAAGCGTCGTCTCTTAGGTCCCGAGCTTGTGCTGCAGACGTCAGAGGTTATTGATGTTAACAGGCGGAGGATACACACAGCTCAGAGCCGGCAGAAGAGTTTTGCTGATCGTCGGCGTCGACCTCTCGAGTTCGCAGTCGGCAACATGGTGTATCTCAAGGTCTCGCCTATGAAGGGTGTGATACGTTTTGGTGTGAAGGGCAAGCTCGCCCCGAGATTCATCGGACCTTTTGAGATTACCGAGCGTGTGAGCGCTGTGGCCTATAGGCTTGCCTTACCTCCTAAGTTGTCTGCTATCCACGACGTGTTCTATATTTCTATGTTGCGAAGATGTGGGTCAGACACTATTCCTGTGATTGATTGGCAGCCACTTGAGGTCCGTGACGATGCTTCCTATATTGAGCAGCCGATTCGTATCCTTGATCGGAAGGAGCAGGTCCTCAGGACCAAGGTTATTCCCTTGGTGAAGGTGCAATGAGGTCATCATTCAAAGGCCGAGGTGTCTTAGGAACGCGAGGTCGAGATTAGAGAACGTTATCCCTATTTGTTTGATGATTGATTGATATATGATTGTTTGTATTGCCTTCCTTAGATGATGGTGGTGTTTTATCTTTTATTTTGTCTTAGATTGTTCAATTTTGATGACAAAATTTCTTTGTTGGTGGGGAGGGTTGTGAGACCCGACCCAAGTTGGCATGTGTGCATGTGTGTGTGTGAGTATGCGTTCCGTCCATCTTGATCCCGCGGTCCTACCGGTCGAATCCTGGTAACCCGTGACTCTTGGATAGTGTTTACGGTCATCCATGAGCGTAGTCGTGAAGACTCGACTCGGATCGAGTTGAGACCTATGCCATTGTGACCGTATCGTCGCCGCGGTTCCAACGACGCATCTTGTACGTCCATCCGATGTGTAGATCGTAAGTTGGGTACATTTTATTTTCTAAGCCCTTGATCATGATCATGTGGCCCACCTAAGAGTGGTGTGCATGGATTTCTAGGTAGGTCCCATCTCTTGGAACTATTTCCAACACACACTACATACACACTACCTAGGCCCTATCCCTACACCACCTATCTCTAAAACACCATCCACTAACCTAAAAAGTCTACTAACCCTACAACATTGTTTCTAACTCCTTATTGTTATGATTTCTCTTCTCTATCCAAGGTAAGAAACTTATGATTACTTAGCTTAAAAGAGATTTTTCTCTCTTTCCCTCTCATTTCTCTCTCTCTCTCTTCTCTTCTTCCCTAGCAACATTCCTCCAAAAATTTCTAAATTCTCCCGCCCCTTCTCCTCCTTTTTCCTCTTAATCCATCCATTGAAAATCCATCTCATCTATCTATCTTAGTTCCTTGGAGCATTTGGAGCTTGGTGATTCAAGTTTTGGTGAAGATATTTAGGTGGGTGCTTCTTTATTCCATACAATATCCTTTCCATAGTGTAGATCTTTTTCTTCTTTCATTCGGAAAGTGTAGGACTCACCACTAAATGGTGGAGATCCTACACAATTCCTTGGATGTGGCCAAATGGTCCATCTTATGCATGCATGTCCCATACATGGGGTTTCCTCTTGATGGACCCCATCATGGAGGGTTCTCTACATTCCATAACTTGATGGGTCATCTAGACCCCTGCATCATGGTTGGGATGGTATCTCATCCATTCATCTCAAGTGCAGATCATGCATGATGAAGATCCATGGTGAAATATAGATGGAAATGCAATGTATGGGTGTGATCGTGTTGGGAAAGGCTCAATAGTGACGGAGCATTCTCCCAATGGCCGGAATATTTTTATTTCTCTTCTTCTACCTTTCCTATGATTGCTGATGATGTGTGTGGTCCACTTAGTGGGCCTAGATAGTCCAGAAAAGTCCAGCTAGGGTGGGACATCCATACTCACCTACACTATGGTTGGGTGTCCCATTTCCTGACCTTTACTGATGTATGTAAGTGTGGTAACCATGGAATTTGTTTTGAACATTTATAGGGCCTACTAGGGAGGGCCATAGCACCTAATTCTTGGAGTATTTTTTCTTTTTATTTAACTTATATAATTAATTTTATCTAAGTATATGTTGCTGTCTAGAATTTTCTAGACAGTTTCTAGTTGATTTTGGACTAGATTTTGGGACTGTTTGGGGGATTATTCATAATCACAAAATATACTTTCCTAAAATTTGGGGATCTCATCTTGATGTCTCTCAAATTTCAGCCCCATCTGACATTCATAGGGGTCCCAAAGGTGTGGTCCAAGTGAGGTGGACAGTCTAGATTTTCTGCACTATTCCAGCAGCAATCCACCCTGGACAGGTTAGAATTCCAAATTTATTAAAATACTTTTGGGTGTGTAAAAATTATAAAAATTTACAGGAAGGTGGACCACCCATGGTGGGACCCACCTACAAAATTTTGAGGCCAATGGACACCTGTACACACCATAGTGATGGTTGGATCGGCCCATTACAACATGGTGTCCAGATCAGTCTGATTTTCAAGATAGATTGATTTCTTTAAATGAATTAAAATATTTATAGATGTCTAAAAATTTTGAAATTTTGTGCGGGTGTGGCCCACTTATGGTAGAGTCACTCTGTAAAATTTCAGCTCCAACGGATCTCATTTAGGTATCCAAAAGAATGGGCCAGGATAGTTGGACTGCCAGATTTTCTGTTGTACAGTCCAGCAATATACCTTGATAAAACCATAATTCAAAAATATTCCCTCTGATGGTGGGCCACCTTTTTGGGTTACCTATCATTGTATACATGATGAGGGACCTTGGCCCTCAATTTCCAGAGTTTTAGAGGCCTTGGACCCACTCCAATAGAGTGCCCAAATTTAGGACAACAACATGTTATAATTATGCTTGGCCTTTGGGCTGAAATTTTGAGGAGTGAGGCCCACCACATTGTGAAGATCTTAGAGGGAATAATTTATACCTTTGGTTCCTTAAATGTTGGGCTTAATAAATGTACTTTTGAGGCCCACTACAGTTAAATTTAATTGGGTCCACGAATGTAGCTAGTTGTTGAACTCTTTAGGTCCAATTGAGCTGGAACTTTCTAGATAGGCCCATTGAACTCTTGGGCCATTTTACCATACTATTGTGTTGGGTTATTAGGCTGGATTACACAAGTAGATGGGCCCTTGGTTGCCCACCAAATTAACTTTATACTTGGGCCGGGTTGTAGGCCCAACTCACTTGACTAAGAGCATGACATTTGCCCATGTGGTTTGAGCAATGGGCTGCCCACTAGGCCACCACAATATATGGGATTAGTGGCCTTTATGTTGAGCTCTAACCTTTCCCCTATGGGCCCATAATGGTAATTATGAGTTGGGCTATATGTGTTTCCCTTGGACCCATGTTCTGGATAGGCCTTGGGCCGTCCTTTCTAAAGCCTAACATGAGTGTTTGTCGTATGACTATGGCTGTCCGTTTCTTATTTCTGATGTTGCGTGGTTCTTGAGCCATGATCCATGATCAATTAGAGATGAGCTACCTCTTGGAGACTAATTGTGGTTGGATGTCCACATTGGTGGCCCTAAGGTAGGCTCATGGGCTTCTACGGGTGGTTAAAGGTTCACCATAGACCCTTGCTAGGCCCGTTTCATCTATTTAGGCCCATACCATTGTTCTCCTTAGTCTCATGGGCTACCCCTGGTATATGGGCCCTCACTAGAGGTTGTATTCCTTATGAAAAATTGGTTAAGTACCTAGACCCTTCATGGTTAGGTAGAGAGTTCATCTTCACTTCATTGGCACCCTTATTCATCTTCATGGCCCACTCCCATACACATCATATGCATGCTTGGTTGAGGTATGATTGGCCATGGTTGTGCCATTATGTAGGACATGTTGGTATCTCCCCGAGAGATGGATGCTTGGGATTGATGCATGGGTGATTGTGCGATTCATGCATCTGGCATTGCATAGCTTGTGGATATCTGCCCTTACTTCATCAGGACCTTACCTCCACAGGGGTATTCGTGGATGGCCGTATGTCTGGACACCGAAAATATTAGTTGAGTATACTGGGTGCATAGGATGCCCATGGGTGAAATTCTAAAAACTTCCATAGTACCAAGGATCTGCTCTAACGCCGTGACTGAGTGAAAACTATGAGCGCACGAGGGCCTTACACCGTTAGGCCGCGACTCTCACTGTCGTGTAGTTGGTTGGATAGCGGTGTGGCCTTACCTGCCTGGTGCGAGGAGGCATTGCTAGGCTGAGTCTGACCAGCTCGTAAATAGGTCCGCTACCTTCAGGCCTTGTTGGTGATTGGCTGTCCACAGGCGGGTAGTGAGGTCTTTTACACTCGTTTAACTGTGCGGGGTCTGCAGAGTGGCAGTCATTCAGTAGTGTAATAGACTCCGGTGATTTTCTTATGATTGGAAATGTACTTGACTTATGGTTTGGATATGAGTACTGACATTACTTGCATCGCATTAGCATTGGCTATACAAGCCCCGCTTCATGCATTGCCTTGGTATGACACCCATTACTCATTGCATCGCATTCATGGTAAGCCTTGGTAAGGCTAGTGATATGCTTATTGATCATGCTTCTTTCCTTATACCTCATACTATTCTTCTGTGCACCATTGTCACACACTTACAGCACCCTCTAAGCTTCTATAAGCTTATGCACGATTGATGCGTGCAGGAGACTCTAGGTAGGTGCCGTAGCAGCAGAGCGTGGAGTAGAGTTGAGCAGTGAGGACTCCAGTGTTGCTGATTTCTCTCTCTTTTTCTTTTATTCTCATGTATGTCCTTTTGGACCTTATGGATAATGTAAAAGTTTAAATTTATAGTGGATTTTACGATGTGTGCCTTTGTTATTCTCAGATGTACTTGCTGTGATCTTAGGTATGCTTGTATTGAAAATAATTATACTATTATGAAAATCCTCCTTGTAGGATCTCAGGATCAGAACCTACCTCAGGAGCTGAGAATAGGGTACTACGGAGGCTGTTGCGGCCAGAACCGGCAATCGGGTTCCTTGTGAATCTGGTTACCGAGTGTGGGGCGTGATATGAGGTCCACTTGAGATTTGGATATATTTCATTTTTGAGATGAAACCATAAACTTATCTGTTAAAATGGTTGGACGGAATAGATAAAATATGAAAATCATGGTGGACCCTAGAGAATTTACTCAGTAGACGTAGTGAGTTACATAGTACACTATTCGCTTCCGTAGCGTGCTACTACTAGCTGGCTAGGCATGTGCAAAGACGAGATTGACACTCCTTGAGTTCCGAGTTGTACGAACAGTTCAAAGGATATCAAAGTTATATCGGCCCCACAGTGATGTATTTATTATATGTAAACCGTTCATATATTTTTAGATATCATTATATAATATTATCCAAAAAATGAATAATATCCAAAGATCATCTGGACCACACCACAAATAGCAGAAGAGAATGATTTTTACCATTAAACATCTTGTGTGGTCCACTTGATAGTTAGATCTGTCTTATTTTTCGTCTTAAGTCTTAAGACGAGCTTGCCAAATGGATGGACGGTTTAGATATAACACATACTCCATGATCAGACCCATGGAACTTGCTAACATCAATAAAGCAAGTTAGGTGCACAGCTGCACTTACGTGAGATGTTGTAAAACGTTATTGCACTTTCGTGTAGTGCGCATTAACTAAAATATCTAACATATATTCGATAAAAGTAAAGATAAATAACGGATATTTCTTTCGTAACCATGTGGGGCCCACCTTTATGTATATGTTTTATCTAAGCCGTTCATCCATTTTGACATATTATTTTAAACCTTGATAAAAAAAAATGAGGTATATTAAAGGCTAAAGTGGACCATACATTGTGAAACAGTTAGATTAAGATTATACATCCAAATCCTCCCGAACCCGATTCGACTCAGTTTTCCTGACCGAGTCGAAGTCGGTTTGGGTCAGGCCAGCCATGTATAAGATCGGTCCGAGTCAGGTGACCTGGATTCGGTCCCGGATCGGATTGAGTTAGAGTAAGGGCATTGAGACTTCGGATCGGATTGAGTCCCAATTCGATCCGATCAGGACCGATGCCCAGCTATACCCTTATATATGAGTAATATTATCATATCTTGTGTATGGTATAGTATATTAAGATGTAATACCCTTATATATTTATAATATATAAATAACTATAGGTATATCATATATTTACAATATCAATACCGAATATATATGAATACCACTATAAGCATCATAATGTCCTATGATGTTCTGTATAACTAGATAATTATAATTTACATGAATGAAGGATATATTATAAACAAATTAATATTAAGAAATAGGTATTTCTTAATACTATCTAATTAAATATAATATATCTAGTTATACAGAATATATATATAATATTTAATTTTTAAATCTCTTTCATATTTATTAGTCAAATCTGATATTTATAAGTTACTGTATATCCTCTCATGCGTTTTTAATCTCTTTCATAGGAGATTAAAAGAAAATATCAGATTTGGTATTATTTATAATATAAATTATAAATTTATATACCATGAGTGTTTAACATAATATATACATTGCTACAGTTATATAACAATGTATTTAATATAAACCCTAAACCCTAATGTAGCTTAACATCTTAACATATAATGTTAAGCCACATTATATCCCACTCAACATTGCTATAATGTAGTATTTAATATACTTTATGTTAGAGTTATAAAATACATATATAATTATAGTTATTGTATTACTTATAATATAAACTTGTATTATCGTAATACAATTGTGTATTACGATACCAATTGTACATATAAAGTTAGAAATAAACACCAGAGAATATAATTATTCGCCTATCATAATTTATAATAATATCATCTGTTATAAAATAAATTATACTATGGTGTTTATGATTATAATAAAGTATCGTAACCCTATATAATATAAGTTTGTATTATAAGTAATAAAATAGATATAATTATATTGAGTGATTCTTTGAGTTGTAAGAGTTGTGACTGAAGTGAATAATGGATACACCACTTTAATAACAGTATAACATTATAATATACATATCTTATAACTATTTAATTAAATATCATTATAAGACATGAGTATATGATAGTTATTATTATATCAAATATATAATAACAACTATCATATACTCATGTCTTGTAATATATTAGTATATTATATTAAATTAATATAATTATTTATATTATAACTCAAAAAAATTATTAGATATTTCGATAATGATATTTGTTATAATTATATTAATTTATTACAATTATAATTATATTAATTATTATATATTTGATATAATAACAACTATCATATACTCATGTCTTTTAATATATTAGTACGTTATATAACTTTTGTTATATATATAATTTACCATATTTCTCATGTTGTATGTATATATCACATCCTAAACTCAATATATAACATTTAAAAGTAATTTAAATGTTATTATATCATGTAATACTCTTAAGCTTATTAATATATTAACAATACATAAATATTAAATATACATATGATAATATTTTAGGGTTTAAGGTTAATATATACCTATAACATGAGAAATATGGTAAACTATAAATATAACAAAAGTTATATAATGTTTATATCATATATACGTGAAGTGTATAAATATAGTATTATAAAGTGTTTTGTTATGAAGTATATGTCGGTTGTACATACTATATCCGACAATATATATAATTATACATCTTAATGTTAGATGGTATAATTTGTTTGGTTATACCAAAAATTATACCATCACTCATCACTATATATTTATACCAAATACTTTATAACACTATATTTATACATTTAATGTAATTTAATATAAATACACATATATATATATATATATATATATATATATATATATATATATATATATATATATATATATATATATATATATATATATACACACACAACCTAAATATATATACTATGAAATGTTATTTATATATTTTATAAATATTTAAAGTTTCATATTAAAATAATATGTAACTATAACATATATTATATGCATATACTTACAACATCATTAATGTAAATTACAAACTATAGAAATTGTAATACATAAAATATACTAGAAAAATTTATAATGAATATCATATTTCAAACAATTTAATGACTTGTATAAAGTGTAAAAACCTAACATATATCTGACCATACAAATAATAATATATATTTATTAATCTTTGCTTACTGATATTCATATAATTTATATATTAACAATTTACGATAATATAAACTATATATGACAAAATATATAAAGGAAAATAATAATAATAATAATAATAATAATAATAATAATAATAATAATAGTAAACATTAAAACTTATTCTAGTAATAGCATTTAATATTCTAAATCCATAGTGTAAATTCTAGCTTAAGTAGTCCCTAGGACTCTTTTAGCCGTTGACATCCAAATTCAAGATCATCCGACTAGCGGATCAGCGAGGATCCGTACTTAAGGCCAAGAATCACTTGGTATGGCTCACCTAGGCTTTGGATCCACCTCATCTTTAGCCTAAGGTCCTAATTGGACCTGTGAAACTAAATGAATGGAGTGGATTTCATCCAAACACCATTGTGGACCCCACCTAAATGTTGCATGCGCACATTTCACGTGCACCCGCTGTGCTCCAGTCGGCCCAGCACGGTCAAACGGGTCTTACCCGCAATTTCCATAAAAAGAGATTTCTCTCTCTCTCTCTTCGTTTTGCACAGCCGACGGACAGAGTCCGTTTGGGATGTGAGGTGGCCCACCTTCATCATCCATATCAATGATCCAAACCGCCCATCTGACTCGGGCAGCGGGCCCCACCAAAACCCAACTTACTTCACGTGTTGAAGTGCGTGTGTGTGGGCATAGTTTACGGCGCAAATCGGCCCTACAAACACAAATTGCTAAAAGAGGAAATCCCATTCCGCTGCTGCCTCGAGGGCGATCCGTGTGAGCCCTCCTCTCGAAATCTTAGCCGTCCACCCCGGTGCTATCACAGCCATCCATTTGCTTAGGGCGTTCCTTGCAAAACCGGGGACGGTTTCGGCTCATTCCCACGGTTTTGTGAAAATC
This sequence comes from Magnolia sinica, assembly GCF_029962835.1. Classification (NCBI taxonomy): domain Eukaryota; kingdom Viridiplantae; phylum Streptophyta; class Magnoliopsida; order Magnoliales; family Magnoliaceae; genus Magnolia; species Magnolia sinica. Next base: position 25,657,560 of record NC_080585.1, on the reverse strand, counting down.
GGACTGTAGGATGTAATCCTGACCATCCATCCAACGGTATTATGAGGCTTAGGGCTTCAAGAAAAGAGGATAAATACGATGAACAGTTCAATGCCCCGTCCTTAGCAACCCTACCTCCGAAAATCCATGTTTCTTCCTCCCTTCAAACCCACCGAGAAAATGCCGCTAGACCTCCCATTTCTTACTCCTATAAGCTTCCTAGGGGCTATACCAACCTTCCTAAAGGGATGGATTGAAGGAAGGAGAGGTGGTTTTCAACGCCATTAATGGCCGTCTCTTTCTTCTCCGTTTGAGCCGCGTCTGGTCGCACCGATTAAGGGCGATTTCTGGTCAGATTCGGAGTTCCCTCTGGCCAGAGATGGAGGAAGAAAAGAAAGGAAGAAGAAGAAGAAGAAGAAGAAGGAAAATGAGGAAGAGGTGTGACTGTTTTGCCACACCGATTGGGCCGGAAATGAGTTGCTGCCTGGCTCGACCGAGCTCGGTTCGGGTCAGGCAAAGGTGAGATGGCAGCCTCAGCTTTGAGGAAAAGCAGAGGGCGAGGCTTAGGGAAATTGAGAAAGAGAATGGAGAAGAAGAGGGGTGCGTGCGGTTGTTCATGTTACAGCCGCTGCCGAGTCAAGCGAGCTCAACTCGCTGGGGTCTGAATCAGGGTGAGATTTGGTCCAACGTTTTGCTGATGTGTGGGTCTGAAGGAAAACAAAGGAAAAAGGAAGAAAAGAAAGACAACAAAAGAAAAGAGGATGAAAGAGGAAAAGGGGTTTGAGGAAGTGAGCCGACTCACTGTTGAGTTGGGCTGTCTTGATTCACTACCGAGTCACAGAGTTGGTGGGTTTGGTCCTACAATTGCTGAGATTCCAACAGGAGAGTAGGGGAAAAAGGAAGAAAAGAACAAGAAAAGAGAGTTAGGAAGAGGAGAAGACAGGAAGAGGAAGAGAAGAGGAAAGGGAGTTGAGTCCTGACTCGCCACCGAGTAACTCGCTAAAGTGGGTGTTGGGCCACGCCCGAACAACGCCCGAATACTACTAAGGTATAAAATACTCTAACCTCTTGTGTTGTAGTGTTAGGTTTGATTATTTAAATAGACATTATTAGATTATTCATGCTATAACTAGTTAATAAAATCAAAGGTTGTAATTATCAAATAGTAGATCTTAGTGTTTATTATCCTCATTAACGCTACTATAATTATTGCGAAGTATTGAATATAGTTAATCATCGGTAGGGTAATTTTGCGGGAATTAGTATTAGGTATATTAGATATTAATATTTATCATGCTATACTTATTTTGTCATTGTAGGTTATTGACAATAGGTTTAGCATTGTTAGTGTTGATAGACAATTATTATTTACTTTTACTTCATTCTAATATTATTATGAATTAATTGTATGAGTTAGGTTTCAAACTCTAAACCAAAGCCTAAAGTTAGATTGGTGAATGAAACCCTGAGTCTAAGTAACCTAAACCATAAGTTATGATCCTAATTATATAAATTGATAAGTTGTTCTCTACGATATCACTATAGGTTCCTTTTACCGTTGTTATTACTATCATGAGTTACTATTAGTATCCTTATTCGTGTGTTGTTAGATAATTTAATATAATATTAGCCGTTGTAATATTCTCAAAATTAATAACTAAATTATTTATGAATTTTACTCATTCATTACTCTCATTAACAATACCATTGATGGCCATACGAAATAGAGTTCAAATTCCATAATCTAAACCTAGAACTAAATCCTAAGATGAAGCCCTAAACTCTACATTAAAATCGTAAAATCTAAGTATGGGACTAGACTCTAGAATAAAACCCTAAAAATGAGTAATTCAAACCCTAGGTTATGATCTTGAACCCTAGGTAGTATGTAGAACTTAGATCTATCCTGATTTATGGTAGGATTTGATTGTAAGGGAACACACATTCTTTAATAATGCTGGTAGGCGATGCAAAGGATAAGGTGATGATTCTTCCCCTTGAGCTTTTCATTTTCCCATTAGCTTAAGTTCTAGTTTTTATTAAAAATTATAATTGATATCTCTCTCTTATAATCACATGTGTTAGCTGGTGAAAATTGAATTGCTATATTACATGCTTAATGTTCATCCTGTATATTTGTTCATGCTTGTGGATTATTTGTGTATTGCTTATGGACTTTAAACTGGTACATTAGTGGGAAACCCCCACCTATAAATGTACACCCATACTTGGGATGTAACCCGACTGGTTGTGATTAAAATGGACCTTCGACTTAGTGGTTATTGAGTAGTGGTCTAAATGGATCATTGATGTGGGCCTACCATCCAGGGTTATTGTGTCCAAATGGTTTTCAAGGATGGTCTTTTATCGCATGGTTTTGACACTCGCCCTATGAGGCCTATTTTGATAATTGCCCTATGTGGCTTGTTTGATATCGCCCTATGTGGCTTTGTTTTGATATTTTTCCTATATGGGTTCGATGTTTTATACTGTGTAACCATACGATGGTAAGCCCCATATATTGTAATATGATTGGCCACTAGTCGATGGGTTTCCATTAAACATCCTAAGATGGTAGCCTCATGAGCCGGGGATGGTGGTAATGGGACACTATGCCCGAGCTGTCGGCCTACGCTGGGCCATGTGCTCCCCGTAGTGACCTTTGAGCTTATCTAAATTGGCTGGTTGTAAATGGACTAATAATGACTTGGCTAATCATGCATGCATGACATACTACGACGGGGATCATTATGCCCATATGATTATGCTGCGAGTTGCGCTAATGACCAGCCGATCAATTTATGATGATGACTTAGATCACTCATGCCCATACGATTACGCTGCGTGTTGTACTGATGACCACTTACATCTTTGGGTGACGACCTCATTACCTATCTGGATATTTTTCCTGGGGCACCGACCGTCCGGATGATTTACCCGGGTCGATGATTGCATTCATGCATCTATGCACCTAATAAGACTGTATTTACTCTATTTTGGTTGTCTGAATGTTTTATACTATCTCTTACCTAATGCGGCGGTGTGTTATCTTGAGGGGAATTCACATTGAGTTGGCCAATCATCCATCAAATATAAAACCGTCAGGTAGTACAGTGGCTTAAGTGAAACGCATGTTCAGACTTGATAAGAAGCAGGGTACGATCACCAGGAATGCTTGACTGTATGCTTGGAGGAGCTGTGTGATCTTGCGGCTTATATTTATATGTTTTCTATTATTTCTCATGTATTAGATCATGTAATTCTTCTATTTGTTAATTTTGGAGACATTGGTTTGTATAAGTCATTATGGGCAACTTCTTGTAAATTTGAATGATAATGAAATTTTTCTTTATGTCGATTTGTCCACACTACGCTCATTTGCTTACTCTGATGATGTAAGAAAAAAAAAATGTATACTCGAATTTGACCATCCTTTAAAGCTAACACTAGTGTTTGGTTATACCAAAAATTATACCATCACTCATCACTATATATTTATACCAAATACTTTATAACACTATATTTATATATTTCAACATTAAAATTAAGATGTATGATTGTATATATTGTCAGATATAGTATGTACATTCGATATATACTATATAACCAAATACTTTATAATACTATATTTATACACTTCACGTATATACGATCTTAAGACATATATATGGTTACAATAAATATCATAGATAACTATTATATGATGTAAATATAATAAGTATAATATCATATAAGTAATAACTACTTATAATTAGAGGTGAGCATCGGTCCGGATCGGAGCAGATTGGGTTCAACCCGATCAGATCCGAAATGACAATGGTTTGACTTGAACTCGATCAGATTTGGAATCAAATCCGGGTCACCTAATCCGAACAGATCCGATGCATGATTCGCCTGACCCAAACCGAGTCCGACTCGGTCAGAGAAACCGAGTCGGATCGAGTTGGGTACAATTCGGATCTATGTGAATTTAAATTAACTTTTCATATAATGTGGTCCACTTCAACATTTAATTATCCTATTTTTTTGCTCAAGGCCTAAATTGATATGTCAAAATGGATGAATGACTTAGATAAAACATATACATCATGGTGGGCCCCACATGGCTCTTATAGAGCTTTTCACCTGCATATTGAGGTTTTCATTGGACGTTACTTTACGTGCATGATAATAAATTACAAAGCCATTGCAAATCCATTGTAATTTCAATCACAACAGACCATTAAATACTGAGAAAATATTCCTTGAATTACCAACTTAAAAATCAAATTGAGTTCAGCAATTTTAAATTAAATGCATAGAATAAACTCTCCCATCTCGCTACAGCTTCACCTCTTAGCCCTAGCTAAGAGGTTTAGCCACTCATGATTGGCCTAAACCCAAAACAAATAAAAAGAATAAAAAGAGCAAGAAAAGAACCAGAAGGAAAGAAATAAAAGGAAACCAAAGGGCGACATAAAGAAAACCTTCACTCTCTCTTCAATCCTCTCGCTTGGTTCCTTGCCCCATCAAAGAATTCCTCCCTCATCCGCTGCCTCAGCGCCCTGACCAGCGACACCTAAAACCGATCCACGTTCCCCAAACTTCTCTCTCAACCAAAACCGGCTCTCCTTGACCGTGCACAGCAGCAGCAACTGCTCCAGCGTTTTCCTCGGCCTAGCTCTCCCCCCGTCTCAAAAAGCTACTCTTTCTTCTTATTTTCCTTCCTTTTAAAGATGGCCAGCCCCCCCCTCTTCCGGTGCTGTGGAGTCCCACCAGAACTAGCTCACATAAACCGTCCTTCCGCAGGTAGTTTGCAACGAAGCCGGACTCCCTGTTTACGCAGCCGCCTCCGCATCTCCTTTCTTCTTATTTTTTTTTCTTCTTTCCAAAAGGGCAGTGTCCCCTGGGAGATTTTTGGCAGACCTACCTGGTGAACGGCTCGGATCAGCCGTCTAACCGCTCCCACGAGAGCAGGATCCGCCGCAAAAACCGGACGGTTTCCGGTTGAAAACAGGGTAACGTCATCGACGCTGTGACGATGGTGGGCCCCACTTTACTGTCTTTTTGGAAAATCCAATCCGTCCACTGCGTTCTACTCGAAAAATCAGGTGGGAAGCACTACTTTTAGATTAAATTCCATGTGACCCACGTTATCTTTCAAGTCACCGTTAATCATCCTTTTTAACAGCTGAAATCCACTCTCCATTGTCTTCCGAGATTATGCCACCTAGGCGATGTTCACGCCCACCCTCTTGATACAATGGACGGTTTGGATCATCACTCCAGGTGTCGAGTGGGCCCCACTAAGGAGGACCGGCGGACGACAGCGAAAACGCTGTTGCGTTTTTGAAGAGGACGCGGGTCAGCCACCGCTGACCCTTTTGTAGGAATTCGGTGCACCGCAGGAGTGCACCGTCTATGCACTCGCATGCTCCTTATGGGGTTCATCATGATGTATATATGAAATCTGCTCCGTCCATCCATTCTGTCACATCATTTAGACCGTGGAGACCGGAGATGAAGCAGATCCAAACAGCAGGTGGGTCCCACTTAAGGATTTAAGGGGCTGATCTGTCCGTTGGGCCACTTTCATAGTGATCCAGGGGCTGAAATTTTACGTGTACGGTTTATTTATGGTCCTCAAGCCACGTGTGAAGTTTCGAACTGATCAGATGGTGGGAACCCTATGATCTTGCATTTTGGACACTTTTCAGGCCACTTGAGCTTCGATTCCTCGATTTCTGCGGACCCCTGGTGTATAATTCCGTCGCTCTTGGTCTTCTGGAGTCTGTCCCATGCTTTAGTGTCATCAGATCGGTAAATCCATGCTTTTTAGTGTCCTTTCCCAGTCCAAGCTCATGAAGGCGCCCTGCATCACAAATTCAATTAAATTAGGCTATTAAATGGTGTCATGCTTGTAAATCCATGCAATAAATGGGTCTGATATGCAATATTTGACCCTCAACACAACCCCCAACCAGCATTTTGCTAGTCCCGAGCAAAGTATGCGAAAAATAAGTTGAGAATTACAGGAGAATTTCTATGAACTCGAGTGATTTTGGAAAAACAATCTAGATATTCAGAATTCAACAATTCATGAATGTTGGGCCTTACTCTCTCCTAGACTCAAACACACGATAAACTTCATTCAAAGTATTAGTCCCTTAATTAGAAATAATTCTAAACATTGAGTTCCACAGATGTAAAGTGTAATCCCAACTTTCAACATTAATATTCAAGTCTTTATTTCAGGATATTGTCGGTAATCAACAAGAGAATTCATAATAACCAAAGCTTGCCTCAAAGATCATCTTTTCATTCCTTCAGTTTTTTTTTTTTTTTTTTTTTTACTAAAAACCAAGAAGGGGAATGAAGTCCACACTTATAGGGAGCAAACCTATAGTGAAAATTCTTTGCCTAACCTTTCTCGACGATATCTCTTCCTTTTAATTGATCTTGACGGACAATTGTTCAAGTTGGTTCCTTCTATGCTTACTGATCACCAAATTAACCCTTCAGTTTCAAACTGAAATCTTAATATGTAAGCGAGATGTGACATGTGAAATCAGGACTCAATCAATGTTTACAACTTCTAGTCATGGATTAATAATTAAACTTAACTGTGAAATCTAACGAGCAACTGAATCTACGAGCAGTAAATCACCAACATTCCATATCCTGTAATTCTAAATCAAAGATGGTCGTCCAATCACTTTGAATTCACCAGAAAGTCCAGAGAAAATTTAAAAATTTTCACAATTTTTGCTCAAGAAAATACTGATTAGGTAACCTAATCTCCCACCCGCAACTTAAAAGCTACATTGTCCTCAATGTGAAGGATATGAGTATGGAATGCGCATAGAACAACAAAAGTAAAGAAAAAGTGAAGGGAAGATAGTACCTGGATGATGAATCGTGAGGGATCGCAGCATGGAATCCGGTCAGCACGAGCGAGAAAGTAAAACAAAACTAACAAAAATAAAATCCTACCTATACCACTTTCGCAGGTGCTCTCGATTGCATTTAGCGCACGCAACAAGCCTTGAAACCCCTAGGTTACCCCTAGTGGACGAGTTGTAGTCTCGTGAGGGTTTGCAGTAATGTTACCCACAAACATTGAACTTGCTAGGAAAATGAAATAAGTTGACAGATGGGCTACTGCCTACTCGCCTACTCCCCTGCCACCCACAAATGGCCCGTGGTCGGTGCTCTGTGGGCCCCACAATGATTTATGTGTTTCATCCATGCCTTCTATTTATTTTTATAGATTATTTTATGTTATGAGAATAAAAATGAGGTACATAGAAATCTCAAGTGGACCACATTGTAGGAAACAGTGTTGAGTGAACGTTGACTATTAAAAACGTTTTGGAAGCTATAAAAGTTTTTTTTTTCAAGATGATATTTATTATATACCCGACGTTAAAACCGGGTAGGGTCTGTTCGGGTCGATTCGGACCTATTCAGTACAGGTATTTGGACCGAATCTATTCGAATACAGTGCTATTCGAACCTTATTTGAAATACTTTCGAATCTATATCATTAGAATCGATCAGGCTCGATCAGACCGTCGGTTTTGTTCGGAATGGTACCGAGTCGGGTCGGATCCACCGGATCGGACCTAAGTTGCCCACCTCTACTTATAATTATAACATTCTCTTATGTAAAAATATTATTATATATTATAAGACACTATTATTAAAATATAGATTTTATTACTTAATTTTTTAATATTATCTTAATTAATATATATAATTATAATATTTGATAAATGTTATAATTAAGATTATATATGATAAACTATATATATTTAATTATACTAAATATAGTATATAGGATTTAATATATAAACTCTATAGTATATACAAATGTTATCTCCTAAAATTTATAACAATAACTTATGTTTAACAATACAAATATAAGTTATAATTGTATAGACAATACAATTATTGGGAATAAAGCTATGAGTTAACCTTGTTAATGATATAATAAAATGGTATACCACAATATAAGATATTGATATAATTATAATAATCAAAGTTTTATATCCATCTACCCAATCAATAATATGAAGTTTATATATATAGTTTATGATGAGATAACATAATATAATATAGAATTATCTATATATTGATAATTTTAGTAATATTAATAATCTCAAAATTATTATATAAATTTATAATAATATTTTATTACATAGTGTGTAAAGCAAAGGTTATTATATTTTATAATTCATAATAAGACTATAATAACTTTGGGATTATTAATATTAGATAACCACATAGAGATTAAATGATTTTAATATATTTATAATATCATAATATATTAGGTATGTATACTATATAATAAGTTATGTTATGATCATATAACTATATCAAAATTATGTTATGATACCGCATAGATATAATTGAAAATCCCTTGATATATTACATATAACAACTATTTGTAAATATCCATATAATAAAATATATTATTTATTAATTAGTCACATTATTAATTGGTAATTATAAGAAAATTTCAAAGACCTTTAATCTTTCAATTGTAGATAATTCTCGAAGATCTTTTTTATCATTATGCATATAGATGTATTATTTGATTGTTTTCACATTCAAATTTATATTATCATATCGTAATAATATCATCTGGGTCAGAGATATATGAACAAGATATTATAATGTACTATACAATATAATAAAGAATATAATTAATATATATATATATATAACAACAATATATTATATGCTTTGAGGTATTGAATAATATATAATCATAAAATGGTTATATATGTAATATTGGATAGATTTGACTTATATAATATTATTACAAAGTTATAATACATATTATAATGTTTTCTCTAAATAAATTATATAACTAATATAATATATATTACATATATATAACAACAATATATTATAAATTTATACATATAATAGTTGTAAAATATATTGACATATGTAGATAACATGTAATCTATATATATTACATTCTAATATAAATTATAGTTATTGTACTATCATATGTATAAATTTATATATTAATTTTAGTTATATTAATATATAAATATCAAAGGTAGCCCCACATGATGTGTAGTCCACACCAAGGCTCTTTTTTTTTTTAAAAAAATAAAAATAAATTACACACTCAACCCACACAAATACTCATCTAGTATAATACTTAATATGGGTTATCTATTTTTCGAACTAATAATTGAACGACTACAATCATATGGTCCAATTGATTTGACACTTGTATGTTGAGGTGAGGCCCATCTACATTGATTTGGACTTAAATATCTAATGTGGGTTCATGTGACAGCCCATCGTGAGGCCATATTTACAAGCCATGAACTGGGCCATATTCATACATTTTCACCCCTTTAAAAAATAAACAAACATGAAAAAGTTACTCAAGTATATAAATTAGATCAAAGTCACATATGTGATAAATAAATTACAAGGTGGACGTATATATAATAACCGCATCTGATGGATGTATCAAGTCAGATCCTAATCCTATCCAACCCATTCAACAAATTTGCATTTACAACTCATAAATGTAATTGGCTAAAATAAGAAAATCTTATCTGGGGTCCAGAATTCAAAGATCATGCCTAATTTAATGCTACAATTCAAATAAAAGGAAATCCTAACTTAAAAACAATCAAAACCTATCGATGAGTCTGACCGACAAACGAACGGACACATGTCTTCTGGGATTTAATGGTCATGGTTCGCTATTCCTTTTTTGGTAATCTAAAGATACGTGATCCTAATGTACTTCACAGTATCTTCGAGAAGTTATACAATGGAAGCAGTGACACTAAAACTCTGTATACACCTTCTTTGTTTTTTTATTGGATAATGGAATCTGTCAATCGGGGCTGTTCATCTTGTGGACCTTCTTATGGATTAATGATTCAGAAGATATTTTTATTGGCGAATCTTATAGCCATTGTTTTATTTTACATTTATCACTGCCAAACATTGATAATTGACTCTTTTCATTTATAAATTGAAGCTGCTTATTTGATTACTAAGACCCCATATTTGTGGGGTTTATAAATTATTTTCCACTAATAGTAGGTTCCACTTGATGGGTGGTCCACAATCATACATTCCTATGCGATATGTACCGTGGAGAGTCTCTAACATGCTTCGGTTCTACCATTTCCACCGCACCATAAAAAAAAATAAAAGTAAAACCTGATGATTTAGAAGCACAGCCCAAGTGATATGATCCGCCCTCCTCACTAATCACACGTGGAAGAAATACGTGAGAATCCGAACCATTCATCTAGTAGAAAATTGTATAGGTGGACCACTTTACAACAAAAATCGGATGATCGTAATGATCAGATCATTGGCGAGGGGATTATTAGAACTTGATAAAAAAAAAAAAAACAATGGTTTATAATCACCAGTCCAGAAATTTGTTTTAATTTGTTTTTTTTGTTTTTTTTTTTTTAAGGGTTAGCTTGTTAGTATACAAGTTGAGATATGGATCAGGGTGTAGAAATTTGTTTTAAATAAACACCTTGAGGGGTTCTAATTCAACATGCGTGTGTATCCATGCCCGTCCACATGCAGGAACACACACGAACAGGGAAATCATGGGTGAGATCTAATGGTTAAAATAGATTTATTTTCAACTGGTTCTTCTTTTTTATGCCATGGCCCACCTAATTTATTAAATGGCCTGAATTTTATTCCAAGAGATCTAAACAATGTGATGCACCCAACGGAAAGCTCAGATCTTACATAATATTAACATGTGTGCTTGAATGTGTATGGTAAGGATCCACACGCGTGTGTAATTAGCAAACCCTTAAACTTAGTAGAAATAACACAGAGAGATTTGCTAGGATACATTCCTACTCATTGCAGTACGATAAGGGCCAATTTGGCCACCTGCATTAGCAGTGATTAGATGGGATTGCATTCGTTGTCCCATATAATCTAATCCACCGTAAGATTATGTTTGGGACCCATCTGTAAAACGTGGGATACGGTCTTTGGGTCTCCCGCCCAAACCGCGGGTCGAGAGGGAAGGATTTCGCAATCCTCCCTCTGAATTAGCTAATTCCCGCAGTTTTTCCCTCAAAAAAATGCCTGCATTGCATCCTACATTTGGGCGTGAAAGGGCAGGGTTACGTGGGGCGCATCATGATGTAAATGGTGGTATCCACACCATTCATAATTATTTTTGGGTCATTTCAGAGTATGAACCAAAAAATGAAGTATAACCGGAAATGGAGTGGACCACAACCTATAATGAAGTAGAACCACATCAAGATTGCATGATGTTTGTTTAAATATTAAAACGTCCTTAAAGTGGGTCCACGTGGCATTACCTGGGTCGTCAATTAACATGACCAGGATTATCAGTGAGTTCATGGTCCTCCCACTAGATTGGAACTCATCCAGTTTCTCACCTCATTTAACGCACATGTGCTATACCTCGACGACATGGGGACGATTCATCCCGAAGCGTCTGCAATTTATTGGCCACTGACCCAAAATCGGCTTGATCAGATAATGCTAACTATCTAAACAATGTACATTCTACTTTTGAATTCGAACCGTTACTGATATTTATCTCGCCACCAATTAAAGGGTTAGGATTATTTGACTAGTGTGAATTTTGGTTCATGTTCGACTCACGCTTAGTCTTGTTGAACAAACGGTCTGGATATCTTCCAAATATACCAGGTATATGGTAATCGATGTGTAGGCAAAGTAAATTTGTTACATTAAGATCCATCTAATTAGTCCCTGGTTAGATAAGAGCGTTTGCAAAATGACTTTTGCAATCTCACATTATCTTTCCAAACATGACTTTAGTCCTATCCCGCGGGATTAAGGGTACTCCCATATCTTCCAAACATGGCATTGCAAATCTATGAATAAACTTAATCCAAAGACAATAACTCACGCATACATTAATTGCTACTTTTTCAATTTCATCCACTTTAATCCCACTTAATGCAGGTGGTTAAACAGGCCCTAAGTTGGGACTTTAGCCGTTGGATCAGGTCCCTTCCAATAACACAAACCGAATATTCAATGGGCTTGACTTTGGAAGGAACAAACTTGACAAATTGTCAGATTGAATCATTTCAACCCTTAGAATATTTGTCAAAAGGTTAAGGACACTGTCCATATTTAAAGGAAAAGAGATAAATGATCAATGACCTGTAATATTTCAATCTAATTAAAAAAATATTTTGAATATCCAATGTAAAAGTTATGGCCCATCATGTAAACGGTCTAGATCATTGAAAGATCATACCATTCCATAGGTTGTGAAGGCAAAGGTATTTTCATCTGCAAATAGTGTGTCTGTTATAAATGGCTTACTTTGGGAAGGTAAAGCTTGGGAGCGTTATAAAAAGATGCTGGGTAAAAGGTTGCGTCTACAATGGTCAACCATGATATATGTGTTTCATCCATTCCGTTCATCAATTTTTACGGATCATTTTAGGGCTTTAGCCCAAAATGAGAGGGATATAAATCTTAGGTGGATCACACCACAAGAAAACAATACTGATTAGATATCCACCATTAAAATCCTCCTAAGGCCCACCGTACTATTTATTTGAAATCAAATATGTTGATTAGGTCATGTAGGACCAGATGCAACAAAGATCATCTTGATTTAAGACTTTTATGGGCCCAAAAAGGTTTTCAATGGTCGATGCTCATTCAACACTGTTTCCTGTAATGTGGTCCTCTTGAGATTGGTATATATCTCATTTTTGGTCTCGGACTATAAAATGATCTAGAAAGATATATGGAGGGCATGGATGAAATATATACATCATGGTGGGGCCCACAGAGAACTGACCATCAGCCATTGGCTGGTGGCAAGGGGAGTAGCCAATCCATTTCCAAAATATCATTAACACGTGCAACTTCAATCTAATCTCCCGCTCTATATATTCACATGCAATTCCTCTAGTTTTCTTTCATCGCCTCACTACAAAACTTCTCTCATAACTTGGTTTTCTTTCCACACTCAACTCACCATGCCTTCACTCTCAGAAGCCTTGGGAGCTTACCCGGCCCCACTCCGTTCCTCACACATCGACTTCGACTCGGTCCAAAAAGTACCTGACTCGCACAACTGGCCCCGGTCAGGCGAGTACCCATCATGCGACTTGGTTGGTGACTCAGTTCCTATTATTGATATGGTTGACCCAGATGTAGTGAGTCACATGGGTCATGCATGTGAGAAATGGGGTGTATTCCAAATCATAAATCACGGCGTGCCGATGAGCCTTCTCCAGAAGGTCGAGTCGCAAGCGCAACGACTCTTCTCGCTACCGATCGAGCAAAAGCTCAAGGGAATACGTGGGTCTGACCAAACAGGATATGGCATCCCTCCCGTTTCTTCCTTCTACTCTAAGTACATGTGGGCTGAAGGCTTCACAATCGTTAAGTCTCCGGTCGACTCGGTTCGCCGAATTTGGCCTGATGGCTACCAAGAATTTTGGTAAATTGCATGCATTTGTTCTATATCATTCTATGGAAACTCGGTCGAGTTTGTGCAAACTCACTGAGTTGACTCGGTGGCTGTAACTCGATAATAGATCTGAAACATGGTAGGTGGGGTGGTGAATCCAAACCATCCACTTGATAGGTGCTTTCATGTGGATTGCTTATGTTGAAAAAGTCGAACTGAATCGATTATCGTAGATGTAATTGAGAAGTGAAAATGGTGAGCGATGAACATTTAATAAGAAAAGAACTAATGGTCAAGATCAGCTATTCAGTTTGATTTTCAACCAAGGGACATCCGTACATAGGATGAAGTAGATTCACAGTCTAGATTCGCTACCCCACCTGTCTCATTTCAGTTTTGTCTTAAGATATGTAGTTAATCACCTTATCAGCTATGGGTCCACAAGGGTATATGGTTTGGATGGTTCATTTTGCACATCAGATATAACTGACCATAAGTGGGCCATGAACCGAAACTCATGTTGTGGAGTGACAAACGATCAATAGCAGGAGCCACCGGGTGGACGGTCCAGATCTATAGATGGACGACCATATGTACGGACGTGATGAATTGGCAGCAATTTACGGCAGACGTGTCTTGTAAGACCCAGAAAGAGGAGGTGGCGTGGCATGAACCTTCGCGTGTTGGTTTATTACAACTCACCTCGCTTTATGTGGTTATATGTCAGTGAATCCAGACCATCCATCTGGTGGGCCTTTCGTATAATTAATGGCACAAATTCCCACCAATTGGATAGTCCTTATGAATATGGACTGTTGACCAATTCGATTTTCCCACAATCATTACAAATAGGCACATATCTGACGGATAGGATGACCTCATGAACTCTTTGGATGGCATATAAACATTAAGGTGAAGCCTAGGAAGGTTTCAACGGTGGGCATTTCATTCCCCACTGTTTTATCTTCTATGCCCACTTGGGTTTTTGATCCTCTTCATTTTCTGTCGCATGTCCTATAATGAGTTTGAAAAACGGATGAAGTTGGGTTTTGGATCCTCTTCATTTTTCGTCGCATGTCCTGTAATGAGTTTGAAAAAAAGATGAAGTTGGGTTTTGGATCCTCTTCATTTTTTGTCGCATGTCCAGTAATGAGTAATGAGTTTGAAAAACTGAGATTGGATTTCTCACAAGCATTGCATTGGGCCTACCCAAGAATCCTTGCGCAGGAACTTATTACGAAAGGTCAGCATCCGTATTCATTGAGGGAGCGGATTGGATACTGAACACTTCACTAGCCAAAACGCTACTGAAGTGATGTGGCAAAACACCATTAGTTAGATACCAATGGCATGTTCCCTGGTATAAATGCTACTCCATTAGATCCGTTAACGGAGCGTTTCTGCCGTGCACCTACTCGGCCATGGAATCGGATTGTCATTCCGAGAAAATTCAGTTGGGCCACTGTGAATTTATGTGATTTATCCACACCTTCCATGTGTTTTTCTATCTAATTTTAGGCGTTTGAGCCCAAAATTGAAGCTTATAAAAATCTCAAGTGGAACATACCACATGAAACAGTGAAAATAATGATTTCCACCGTTGGAACCTTTCCAAGCCTCACAGTGATGTTTATTTTTCATCCAAAATATTCGAAGGATCAAAAAACACGTATAAAAGTAAAAAAAATAAAATATAATCTTGATCCAAAACTTCCATGCCCCCAAGAATTTTTCAATGGTATAAATTCAATTCACACTGTTTCCTTTGGTGTGGTCGATTTTAGCCTTTTATATGCTTATGTTTTGAGCTAAGGCCTTAAAATTATCTTATAAAATGGATGGACAGACTAGATAAAATACATAAATCACAATGACCCCACAGAGTTTACTCAGTACGCAATCCACTTCCGTTGGCCACATACCGGTAAACTCATCCGCTTTCCTTGGCCACATACCGGTAAACTCCACGTACATTTTTTCTAGAAGCGGAAGTTCCTGGAACAAGGTGGGGCCTATTGTGATGTTTGTGAGAAATCCTCCCCTTCCATTCGTTTTTTGAGTTCATTTCATGACATGATGCCAAAAATGAACCGTATCCAATGCCTAAGTGGGCCGTACTAAAGGAAAATTTGGTTAGGAAAATTCCTACCGTTAAAATCTACCTGGGTTCAACATTGATGTTTACAAGCCATCCGTACCGTTAATAACTTCATTCCTACTGGGATGAACTGAAATAAAAAATATTAGCATGACTCAAAACTTCTGTGGCCCACGAATATTTCAAATGTGGACGTTCAATTATCGCGTTTTTGGCTCACTTGAGCCGGGAAACGGTTCATCTTCATGCGGAAAGTCCTGGCAGGAAATCCGCCTCCTTTTTTCTTAAGATAAACAATTACCTATGCATGGCCGAGTGTGTTTACCATGTAGACGGAAAACACCCGATCTCAATTAGAAGAGCATTTATGGAAAGGAAACAACCGATTGGAATCCACCTATGCCATTTGCAACGTCACTTCAGTATCGTTCAGTATCCAATCCGCTCCCATTGATCAAGTGTAAAGGGAATCATAGGGACATTAAGCATTTGGAAGTGTTTCTTTGATCCAGACCACCGATCTGATGGGCCTCACCCTAGATGGGAGCTATCCGAAAAATGTTTTAAAACGACAATATCGTATGATCATCTTTCTGTTGGGACCTGATCTAATCCCCGTCCATGATAGGGTCCATCAAATCAATGGTTTAGATCACTAAACCAGGCCATCACTTATATAGGAGACCCTGGGAACACTGGCACTCTCATTATGCCCGGTTCTTTTAGACAGATAAACAATCGAATCATCAATCTTGATCTTCCATTAGGTTTTGCGCCACTTTTCATGAGCCACTGATCAGATGAACTTTTCAATCAGATCATTGCCGTACAAAAATTGCACGTTTTGGATCAAAGAAGGTCCAATAATCAATCTGACTAATTCATCAAAAGACCCCACTTTGGAAAACTTCGTAGACAAGAAACCAATTTGATAATATGATCATAAAATATTTAACCGTCCAAGTATCTTTTAAAAAATAATAATAATAAAATAAAAATAGAGGGACCCACTAAAAGCATCACTGCACCCTAAATAACGGTCCGGATAAAATATTTAACCGTCCAAGTATCTTTTAAAAATAAAATAAAATAGAGGGACCCACTAAAAGCATCACTGCACCCTAGGCGCACAGTAGCCTTTGTTTCTAAATTCTTGTGCATGGATTGATGTAGCGACGTGATGGAAGAATACAAGAAGGAGATGAGATTGCTGGCTACTAAACTTCTTTGGGTGATGCTGGCCTCACTAGGCATCACCAAAGACAATGTCCCATGGGTGGGCTCCACCGGTGAACTTGAAAAAGCAGCCATAGCCCTACAAATGAACTGGTACCCAGTCTGTCCAGAGCCAGATCGTTGCATGGGGTTAGTCGAGCACACTGACTCACCTCTCATCACCATCCTTCTACAAAGCAGCAACATCAGCGGACTAGAAATCCTTCTGGAGGACAATGGCCAGCCCAAGTGGGTGACCGTACACCCTATCGATGGCGCCCTAGCCGTCAACGTCGGCGATCTTCTCCACGTCTTCACCAATGGACGGTTCAAGAGCGTTCTGCACCGTGTGCTCGTTAACCACACCCGCCCTCGCTTCTCCATCGCCCATTTCTTGGGCCCACCTACTGGTGCACCAATCTCACCATGTCCGAAGCTGGTGGGCCCAGATCGCCCCCCGCTCTATGGTTCAGTGACTTGGGATGAGTACATCAGCGTCAAGGCAAAGCGTCACAATGAGGCCCTCTCTTCGATTCGTCTACCTGCATCACCGTTGAAAGATCACAACCTTGTGGAGGCAATCTAGGGCTGTGATGCGATCTCTTCAAGTCTAATTTCATTTCTCTTGATGCCTCGTAGAGAATAAATGGTCAGATACGGCCTCTTGCACATGAACTTTCACATACAAAGAAAAAACTTTCTATTCAACCGAGTGTCATATATAGAGAAAATCCGAGCAATACAAAAGGTGGGCCACACCATAATAATCACTTGGTGGGAAAATCATCCGGACCCACATTGAAATAAAAGGACATCCAATGGTATAACTCCTTATACAGTTGTGGTGGCCCACCCAAAGAATGGATGGACTGGATTTTCATGTGAATTGATCTTCATTATGGTACCCGAATTTTGTGAGGATCAGATTTGCTACACATGTGACAAGTTGGCTGGAAAGGAAGGTTTTGTAGTGAAAGTTCATGTACATGAGTTGTACGTGACCATTTCTCCTTTGAATAAATCCGAAATTGAAAAAAAAGAAAAAAAAAAAGATCATGAATTATGTTAAATAGAAAGTTCTATTAATTGTATTTCAAATAAACAGAATGAGAAATATCTATTTAGTTGTCTACAGTTGTTCCAGATGTTGGATGGTTATGATCTTACGATCAATGACTGTTTAGCTCGATTCCGTGTGCTCATTGCGCACGAGAGAATATTTTAGAATGGGCTTTTGGTAAGTTATAAACATGTGAAGCTCGAGAAATGATACAGTGGGACATGAGCTAGCTTAATTAATAGGGTAGACCCATATAGAGAGGGGCAAGTGGAGTTTAAACATCACGGTGGGGCCCACTGAGGTGTGTGTTGTATCCACTCCATGCATCGGTTGCGCCACATATGGCAAACTCAAGTGGGCCACATCACAAGAAATCAGTGGGGATTGAACGTTAACTATCTTGTGGGCACAGAAGTTTTTGGATCAGTTTGATATTTGTTTTCCCTTCATCCCATAATCCAGTGAGAATCACCTTATGAATGGGTTAAATGGCATATGAACATCAAGGTGGGCCATGAAGGTTTCAAAGGAGGCCTTTTCATTACCCATGTTTATTGAAGCAGGTTCACTTGGGGCCTGTTTGATTTTTCATTAAAGCTTGTGTAAATACCTTTGCAATGGATAATTATTACCATTTTATCTGTTTGAAAATCCATAGAAGTTTCTACCTTGAAAATCGGATCAAAAGAGTTAGTTTAAATTTGTGGACCCCAAAGTGATGTATATGATATATTCATTCTGTCCATCCGTTTTACCACAATATGTTGAGGCATAAGCCAAAAAATGAGGTAGATCCAACACTCAAATGGTGCACACCAAAAGAAATAATGGCCATAAGAGGATTTTAACGGTAAGTGTTCGATTCATTTTGGACCTCTCTCATTTTGGGGTTTATGTTTTAAAATTAGCTAGCTTCCTGTTCATGACTGGGTGTCAATGGGCTTGGCTCGGCATGTGTCCTTACTCATGCATCTATGGTAGACTAACAAGAATTTTAATAGGATATGTCATGAGTTAGAGTACCCATTGCAGTGAAAATCCACTATCGTGTGAGTAGGTGGGTGTACATGGAGTGTGAGTGCATGTGTGTAGTATGGGTCGGTGTAGCTGAGTGTGTTTGGGGTGTTTAAGTTTGCTTTTTTTGTTTTTCTTTTTTTATGGGGCCACTTAGGCATACATATATACATGCATGCATGTAATGCTCGCCTATGCACTAGTTATCCGGAGTTCTCTTGAGAACTTTTTGATAACTCATCTTAGGTGATGTACTAAGCATAAAATCTGAATAGTCCACTAGATCCAACACTCAAATGGCGCACACCAAAAGAAATAATGGCCATAAGAGGATTTTAACGGTAAGTGTTCGATTCATTTTGGACCTTTCTCATTTTTGGGTTTATGTTTTAAAATTAGCTAGCTTCCAGTTCGTGACTGGGTGTCAATGGGCTTGGCTCAGCATGTGTCCTTACTCATGCATCTATGGTAGACTCACAAGAATTTTAATACGATATGTCATGAGTTAGAGTACCCATTGCAGTGAAAATCCACTATTGTGTGAGTATGTGGGTGTACATGGAGTGCGAGTGCATGTGTGTAGTATGGGTCGGTGTAGCTGAGTGTGTTTGGGGTGTTTAAGTTTGCTTTTTTTGTTTTTTATTTTTTTATTTTTATGGGGCCACTTAGGCATACATATATACATGCATGCATGTAATGCTCACCTATGCACTAGTTATCCGGAGTTCTCTTGAGAACTTTTTGATAACTCATCTTAGGTGGTGTACTAAGCATAAAATCTGAATAGTCTACTAGATAAGTGATGTCATGAAATCATTAGGGCAAAAAAGTTAACCTAATCCTAAAATTTGGTGGGCCGCATAAAATTGAGAGGAAATTTCCACTCTTGATTTTCACCGGGGCCTACTTGACTTACAAAACAACTGAATGTCTCGGCTAACCCGGACGCGGATTAGCTACTGACAGGTTGAGTAGCGAGACTCGCTACTGAAGTGACATCATCAAGTTCCGTGAGCCACACCATGATGTATCTTTTGTATCTACACCGTCCATCTATTTTGAGAGTTCATATTAGGGCATGATCCAAAAATTAAATCAGATCCAAAGCTCGAGAGGACCCCACCACAAAAAACAGTGGGGAGAGTGACGCCCACCGTTAAAAAGTTCTAAGGGCCACGAAATTTGATCAAATATTTGTGTTTTCCCTTCTTTCATGTCTGCTTTAACACATGAACAAGTGAGATCTCAAATAAACAGACCTTTGGAAGGTTTCAACGGTGGCCATTACTCTCATCACAGTTTTCTGTGGTGGGGTCCAACCCAGCCTTGGATCTGCCTCGTTCTTTGGACCATGACCTAAAATGATCTCTCCAAATGTATGGACGGTGTGGATACAACACATACATCATGATGGGGCCCACAAAAGTTGGTGACGTCACTTCAGTAGCCAGCCTCGCTACTCAACATGTCAGTATCCAATCCGCGTCCGGCCAACCCTTCATTTAAGTTAGATAAAGAGCTTGTATGGCCTAGATTGCATACACCCCTAACATTATATGAGTTCTCAAAAAGTTCTCACAAGTTGTCATGAGAACCAGGTGAGCATATCTCTCTCTACACGTGTGTATGTTTCTACTCCGTATATTAAAACAGTGGACCGTCTATATTAAACCTTTGACCTCTATATGGCAGGTGTGTAACAGCCTGTACGTAGAATTCATATACAAAATAGAAAGTCTCATTGTAATTAAACGTACATACTAAACTAAGAGTCATAATAAAATCCAGAATTTAAAGTCTCATTGTAATTAAATGTACATACTAAACTAAGAGTCATAATGAAATCAGATTTTTTTTAGATTGGTGTCATGCATGACATTTACTATGTGGATACTCGGAAATTATACAAATGGCAAACAATATTTCAAATTGTCAAAATCATTGTCGTTGGTAAAAATCCCAAAATCAAATTAGTTGAACAAACCTAACCTTTGATTTGTAGACCCTTGGTTGTTGCTGAAATAGGACCATTAGATATTTTCTCTTTTAACCGTCTCAAAATTTTCAATGAAGCTTGACTTTTTGTTGATTCTACACCTAATCTAGGGCCCCTAATTTGGATTGTGTATATTTTAATTACTTACACTCTAAATATGCAATTTCATTATGATAATTTGTACCATTTAATCATGTAATGAATTAAAAGACAACCTAGAGGGATTGTTTTTATATCCCATAACATGCTCTTATATTTTATGTTTCTTGAAAAGAAAATGTAATTTTTTTTTTAAATTTTTACTTCTATTAGTACACTGTTTAATTGTTTAAATTAATCGTATTTTGTTTTTAAATTTCAAATCATAATTGAGTATACCCCATGCTCAAATGGATACACCAGTTCCCTTGAGATTACGGGCATGGGTATTGTTGGTAAAAAATATGACAAGTCCGGAGACTTAGTTATGGAATAGACCAACTCTACGGACACAGCCCGAAGACCCGAGGTAACGGGTTTGACCGAGGCAAGACATTAAAGCCTAAAGGAGAGACTTAGTTTGAATTGTAGGGAATGAATCCCGACCGAAACTCAAAGAGTCAAGAGCCATAGACAAAATATATAAGACGCGTTAAGTTGACTTGGCTAATGAGCCAGCAACGTCTAAAGGACCAATTAAAGTCATAAGGCTAGAAATCGCCCGATCGATCATGAAACCGACTCATGTTAAGACGGTTGTAGTATCAGTTATCGGAATAAGAAGGAGTATCGGTTACGAGCTGACTCTGTTTCATCCGATAGAAGATAAAAAGCTCTGTCCTTGCAGCCAGCCGAGACTCATCTATTGCTAGAGTCGGTCAAGGCCGAGCCAAGCAAGGAAGAAACGGTGTAAGCATGAATACTGTCCCGAAAATCTTGTGAAAGGATTCCCGACCCCAAAAATCTCGGGATCGGGAAGCATCCGTAAGCAGATTGCAATCAAATCAAAATCTCCTAAGATTGGGGAAAGAATCCCTGCACGGCGGGACCCCTCACTCCTATAAAATAAGGACGTTTCTAAGATCAAAGGTACGACAAAAACCCTTCTAAAAATCCTTCCTACACTGTCCAGTCACTGACTTTAGCATCGGAGGGTCCCCGGCTCTAGCCAGGGTCTCCTTTCTCTCATCCTTGTGCAGGCAGTAGGTCAAAGGGAAGGTTTACCAATTTTTTGCATCAACAGTTTGGTGCCATCTGTGGGAACTAGTACAAAAAGTCATTTTCCACGCTCTATCCGGAAGCTGTAAACGTGCTTTAATGGTGATAACTAGAAGAACGGTCCCAGAAGATCCAAATGAGGCCGTTGTCGCTGAACGACCGTGTACAAGCGTAAATCGAGGGACTCAAAATTAATCCAACAACCGTCAGAATTCCACTACTCATCCGGCAGCCTTTACTGCTACGAGAAACATTCAGCGGAACAGTGGCAATGGACGACTGGATAAAGAGGTCCAGGAACTCAGATCCGATATAAACGTTATGAAACAAATGTTGGAACAGATACATCGACAACAAGTTCAGCCCGGTGCCTAAATGAACAACGTCCCACAACAAGTCGCTGATCCTGAGCCTATCACTCCGCAATCGGCGATCCCTCAGTGAAGTCAGCCCCACGGTCCATCTGAGCCAGCACCCGCTCATTCCGAGACTGCCCCCGATTGATCTCTGACACGAGATCGATCAACGGAGGTGTAGTCGGCCTCCGGTTGAGGGAATGGCACAAAGTGACGAACCTTGGAAAGCCGACCTTCACGACTTCAGGAGACAAGTGCGGGAAGAGATTACGGACATGAAGCAGAGTCGGGATGCCCATCAAATTAGGCCCGAAACAAAGGTATCCCCGTTTGTGGAGAAAATATTGTAGGCTCGGCTACCGGAACGGTTTCGTCTTCCGCAAATCACACCTTTCACCGGTAAAACCGACCCAACTGAACACATTGAATGCTTTCGAACATACATGAAATTGCACGATGCCTCGGATGCCGTGATGTGCCAAGCTTTTTCCCTCACTTTAGCCGATGTAGCTAGACTTTGGTTCAAGCAGTTGAAATCAAAGTCCATCAGCTCGTTTATGGAGCTCAGTGATGCGTTCCTCACAAACTTTATTAGTGGGAAGAAGAAGTTGAAGCCCCATGCGCATCTGAACAACATAGTTTAGAAGGAGGGAGATCTACTGAAAGACTACATTAAGCGTTTCAATTTTGAATCACTCCAAGTTTGGAAACATTCGGAAGAGACGGCACTCAATTCCATCATGCAAGGCGTTAGGGATAAACTGTTTCTGGCATCTTTGGACAAGAATCCGCCTGAGACTTTGGTTGAATTCATGACTCGGTCAGATAAATACGCGGATGCCGAGGAAATACGAAACTTGCGTGAGGCCGCCTAGAACGTAAAAACCCCAGCTAAAGAGTCAGCCAAAAAGAAAGTTGATTCGGCCGGAGGAAAGAAGCATAAGGTCGACCGAACACGCGATGAACGCAAGTCAGGTAAGTGACCTGACCGAAGGTTTTCTACATACACCCCGCTTAATAAACCTCAAGAGTAGGTGCTGATGGAAATCAAGAGTGAAGGATTTGTCAGTTGGCCGAATAAGCTTCAGAGTAATCCGAACCGGCAAAATAAGGATAAATATTGCTACTACCATCGCGATCATAGCCACAGTACGAGTGATTTTTATCACTTGAAGGAAGAGATTGAAAGGCCTATCCGAGAAGGCCGGCTTAGAGAACACGTCGAAAGAACCGAGACAGCAGAAGAACGCCCAGGGGATAACCGACCCACGGAGGAAATCCGGACTATTATTGGCGGTCCCCGAGGTGGAGGCGACTCAAACAATGCTTGAAAAAATTATGCCAGGAGCATCAGTCGACCTGAGTCTGAGATCCTGATCATAGCCCGACCTTCGAAAGAAAAGAAGAGAGAAAAATATTGTATCTCATTCACCGATGAAGATGCTCGAGGCATTCACCATCCTCATGATGATGCTTTAGTCATTACTTTCACCATCACGAACCGAAGGGTGTTCCGCATACTCCTTGACACAGGATCGTTTACTGACGTACTGTTCACTCAGGCATTCAACAAAATGGGTGTCGAACTATCGGCATTGCGGACGGTTCGTACCCCATTGGTCGGATTCTCTAGAGGACAGATACTCCCAGAAGGAATCATCTCACTACCACTTACTACTGAAAATCCTCCGCATCAGGCAACAGTGATGGTCGACTTTCTGATAGTCGATCAGTCATCTGTCTACAACGCTATACTCGGCTGACCCTCCCTGAGTCTTCTTCAAGCTGTGGTATCCAAATACCACCTCTTCATGAAATTTTCGACTAAGTCAGGAGTGAGAGTCATCAAAGGAGATCAGCAAGATACACGGCGCTGTTACTCGACAATCGTAAAAGCTCCACCCAAGGTATCAGTGATCGAGTCGCTGGACCCTTGGGTCGAAACTCACGAATGAGGACAACCGGTGGAAGACCTTATCTCGGTACCTTTGACTGAGACAGATGAATCCAAAATGGTGTGAATTGGCTCGTCTCTGCAGTCACCCCTGAAAGACAATCTCATAGCTTTGCTCCAACGCTACGCTGACGTATTTGCATGGAGTCATGAGGACATGCCTGGGATCGATCCTTCGGTAATGACTCACCGACTCAATATTGATCCAACCTATCAGTCGATTCGACAGAAGTGATGCCCGCTTGACCCCAAAAGGTACGCTATAATTGAAGAAGAGGTCAGCAAGCTCCTCAAGGCCAAATTCATAGAAGAGATATACTACCTAGAATGGATAGCTAATGTCGTACTTGTAAAGAAAGTCAATGGGAAGTGGCGAGTCTGTATTGACTATACCGACCTAAACAAAGCCTGCCCAAAGGACAGCTTTCCTCTTCCGAGGATCAATCAGATGGTTGACAGCACTGCGGGGCACGAACTTCTTAGTTCTATGGATGCATATTCAGGCTATAATCAAATTGTAATGCACCAATCTGATAAATCTAAGACCACCTTTTGTCACTGACAAAGGTCTTTATTGTTACCGAGTGATGTCGTTTGGTTTGAAAAATGCTGGAGCGACTTATCAAAGATTAGTGAACAAAATATTCGCTCGGCAGATCAGCCGAACCATGAAAGTTTACGTTGACGACATGCTCGTTAAGAGTATATATGCGGCTGATCATATAGCCGACTTAGAAGTGAACATTCAATTCAAGTCGAGAGTAGCGATTAAGGGGTAAGCCGTGTAAAGACTACATCCATTCTGTACCATTTTTCATGCATATGTGCATGATGATCGATGCCCTTAGCTAGACCTAGATTGGCCGTTCATAGTACATACCTAACTGATTAGAACTCCAAGACCTCGAAACCTATCTCATATCGACTGCCCCGTTGCCGCAATCGTGGAGGTACCACCCATGCATCGGTATGATACTCCGTTAGAGAGATACGCCGTGAAGAATAATAAGTGTATCATGTGTGCATGACGCCATGTATTTCATTCCACACATGTGATACATACATGTACATGCCACACATGGGTGAGAGAATCTCTACCCATGTGTGTGATGTCACACACCCATACTCCTCCCTTTCTTATGCACACCTCAAGTCAACTCTCCTCCATGCCACACCTCATGTATGACATCATCACACCATGTCATCTCATGTCCCTTTAATCCATATTAATTATAAAGCATATATTAATTACCATAATCCTAGCCTAAGCTAACTTAACCAAAAATTTATCCATTTCTTTATAAATACCCCTTTATCCCTTAGCATTTCACCATTTTTCAATAGAGAGAGAGAGATTTTGGTGGGCCATCAACACCATCAATCTCATCCCTTCCATCCATCTCAATCATCAATTCCATCCCTTCCATCCATCTCAACAATCCATGTAATTCATAAAGGTGAGTACACCCTCTCCACTTATATTTATTTTTATTTTCATTGTGTTTATGGATGGTGAAGATGACACTCTAATGTTAGGAATGATATAGATGATGAACATAATATGAATGATGGTGGAGATAATTATAATGATGATGATGATGCTATTAATGGTGTGGATGCATAGGAGAATATATTTTTAAAAAGAAGAAGAAGAAGAAGAAGAATCAAATTATTCTAGACTTCTTATGAGACCCATTGATAGTGGGCCCCACCAAAATGTTTATATGACATCCAAATCATCCAAGCATTGGCCCATTGGGGTGGCCAAACTCACACATGCACACCATACACACACGTGCACATATAAAAAAAAAATATTTAAATAAAATAAGAGAGATGGAGAGACGGTGCTGCCCAACATACAGGGACGCTCCTTGCCTGCTGCATGAATTGGAAAGGAGGGTCTGTGAGCCCACAATGGGCCCCACCCTTGATGTATGTACCTAATTCACACCGTCCATCATATTTCCCAATTCATTTTAGGCCTTGAGCCGAAAAATGAAGCCAATCCAAATCTCTGGTAAGCAACACCATCAAAAAAATATTTTAAAGGTAATAATTTGTTAGGGCCCATTGTGATGTTCTGTATGCGGAAAAATAATGAATATTGGACTTGTTACATTTGTCCCAGGCCATAGAACCCAGCTGACGGATTGGATTGTCCTATTGTGGGCCCCATACTTGAAAAAATATGATTTCAAAAATAAAAAATAAAAAATGGCAGCACCTGACGTTGTTACTATCAGCATCAAAATGACGCTACAGCAAGCAGCGTCTACTGTTGGACGCTGGAAGAATGTGGGCCCCACCACAGGCCCCACCTTGATGTATCTTGAACATCAACACCGTGCATTTAATGGGTTCTGTTTAAAAATGGGTCACCCCCAAATTTTATCCGTACACGGAACTCAAGTGGCCCACACCATCAAAAATCATGTAAAGACATGCTAAAACATATAGAAGTACTTACTGGGGCCCACCTGAAACTTTGATGCATCTGAAACTTGGACTAACCCCTCCACCAAGTGTGACACATACAATGGATGGACTGGATCTCTCAAGTGACCCACCTTGATGAGAAAATATACAAATAATAATAATAATAATAATAATATCAAAATAAAATAATGGTGTGAGGAAGTGACGTCCTCACTAGACGTCCACATTTGGGGTAAAATTTTGCGGGCCAATCATGGCCACACCATGATGTATGTACTAAATCCACACCATTCATCCATCTTACTAGCACCATTTATTATATGGTCCCAAAAATCAGGCCGATTAGAAGTTCATGTAGGCCATGCCACTTGGACAGTGGAAATTGTACACAAAATACTTAGATTTTTCTAGGGCCCCCCTTGGTGATGAAAGGTATATCTGGGCCATTCATCCACTCCTTCAGACCATTTTAAGTCATGAGTAAAAGAATGAGGCAGATCCACAACTTAGGTGGACCACACTATAAGAAACAGCGGGAATAAAATTTCCTACTATTAAATCCTTTGAGTTCTACTATGATGTGTGACTGCCACCAAAGTTAGGTCAGTCATTAGATCGTGGAGCCAACTCATTACATGTATTTTACATCCCAGTCGTCCATCATTTAGACCATTCATGTGTTATAAGTCCCACCCGACGCATGTACCTTATATCCATGTCATTCACCTAGTGGGTGGTATCAGCTATGATGTTGTTTGTTATATGAATTATTCATGGGGTGAACCCCACCATGTCAATGAGACCCACAATTATACAAAATATAATAATAATAATAATAATAATAATAATAATAATAATAATAAGGAAAGGGAATTGCATGCTTACTAATGAAAGCTTCCCTAGACATAATGCGATGCATGTGAAGCCCACCTAGGTGCATGTGTTGTATACCCACACTGCCTATATATTTTTCAGTCACTTGGGAAGTGAGCCCACCTCCTGCCCGTGGACACAAGATGAAGTAAAACTCAATTTTAGGTGGGCCAGGCCATACTACAAGTAAAAACAGTGTAATAACCATTGAAAATTCTTAGGCTCTAGTGTGCCCTTATATGCTGGGATGCTTTCTTGATCATGGACTCCACTTTGTAGTATGATGTAGATCCATGCCTTTCATCGGTTTATCCTCATTATTTTAGGGTATGGTTCCATAGACTAGTCAGATCCAAATCTCATGCCATGGGAGCAATATTGATCACTTGTCTACCGTTAAATACTTCCTAGATTTGCAGTAATGTTCGTGAGAAATCTATCCATCTATTCCTTTTAACCGATCATGAACCATCTAATATACATGTTTTACCAGCCATTCATCTATTTTGATTAGATCATTTTAGAGTGTGGGGCTGCCTATATATTTACTGCAATCTAAGTCATTTTCATAGTGCCTATTGTAATAGTTATTTCTCATTTAGTCCGCTAGTTGGTAGGAATCATGTGGATCACTACACTATAGGAATTTGGGATCTTGGGTGGCCCAACTAGTAGTGTGGATTGGTGAGAGTTGTATGGACCACCACATGTGAGTGCTTGATTTTTATAGCCAACCTAACTGTATGAAAATTGGGACAATCGTGTGACTACTTGTCTAAGTAGATTTATGATTGTTGTGGCCATTAACCATATGATCACTGACAGGATGAGTGATAACTAGATTTGACAAAATGGTGCTGAATATGTAGCTCATAAATCTTGTGATCATGGGTGACGTGGATATCCATAAATCATGAGGGTATATGGGGAATGTGTAGCCCAACCATATGAGAAAGTAGTGCTTTGGTGACTACTAAACTATGTGAAATTGTAGTACTGGCCGCCCGACTACATGAAAATTTAGTAAAGCGGTTGCCCCATTATGGGAAATATGGTATAATAATAATAATAATAATAAGTAACCATCTCACCTTAAGTCCCTTATTATGACAAGTAGAGTGACATTTGTATGGCCACTCAACCATACGGACTTCTGATAATGGAGTGACCATAAGACCATGTGGGCATATGAGAAATTGTGTGATTACTTAGACTCATGGACTATGCCGATGGTGTAACTTCCTGGGTACATGAACTTAGGACTTGTGACATATTGATCATAGGCCCATTGAGATATATTTTCGGCCCATATGATGAGGCTCATTGTGATGTATTTCCTGCCCATGTGATGTGGCCCATAGTGATGTGTATTAGGCCCAGGTATGTGGCCTACTTGTGAAATAGATTTAAGGCCACTTGCAATGTATTCCAAGCCCATGGGGGAGGCCCAATGTGATGTATTTGAGACCCATGGGCGTGACTCATTGAGATGTATTTTAGGCCCATGGGTTGTGGCTCATTGTGATGTATTTGAGGCTTATGTGTAGGGCCCACCTCTTGTATATTTGAAGCCCATGGACGTGAAGCCTGATGTGGTGTATTCATGGCCCATGAGCCAAGGCCCATTGCCATGTGTAGTGTACATATGATACGACCCAATATGATGTATATGCGGCCTATGAGTAAGGCCCAATGCGATGAATGTCGACCCTTGTGTGAAACCCAAAACGATGTATTTGAGGACCGATGTGATGTGTGATTTCGCCATGATGTATGTATTGATGTTTATGTGGGTCATTCCTTGGGGGCAATGTTGGTTAAATGTCCACATTGTCAAAGCCGATTGTTGAGGCCAGTTATTAATACCGATTATGAGTATGTGACAGCATAGCATTATCATACATGCCCACACGCATCATTTGCATGTTTGTTATGAGATGTGGTTGACCATTGCATATGTCATTGGGCAGATTGTTATGAGACTCCCTGATAGGCGAAGGTTATCTCACATGAGCGCACGGTATGTGCAGGATTGATGCATGACTGGATTGTATGCCTCATGCATCTTGCGTTATGATTACTGTATGCCCTAGTGACATCAGGGTCGTAGCCTCTACAGGCATATCGTGGATGACCAGATTGGACACCAAAAATCTGTTCTAGCATCGTGCTGCCATAGATGACCCTGGGTGAAAATTCCTAAACCCTCTTGGTACCAGAAGACACCCCAATGTCCAGACCGAGTGGATAAATGAGCACTCGAGTGCCGAATACCAAGTGGCCGTGTCTCCCACTGTGTCGTGGTCGGTTGGGAGGGGGTGTGGCCTTAGCTGCGCTAGCGTAGGGGTAATACTAGGATGAGTTTGACCAGCTCATGAATGGGTCCGCTATCGACGTGCCGGATAGGTATTAGCAGACTATTGGCCAGGCGGATAGTGAGGTTTCTTACGCTCACTTGGACTGTGCGGCTGGAAAGCAGCAGTGTCATTTGGAGTGCACTAAACCCCGGTGATGATCCCAGAGATGAACTGTACTGATATGTGGACTTATTGAGCAGGAGTTGCATACTCTTTCGTTCATTCATTCACTATCCACTCAGGCTGATGGTGTGCAACTATTTGTCATGTGTACCTTCGCAATGGCCAGGATTTCAGTTGGGGCGCGTGCGTAACTAACCTGAGATCAGGAATCTACCACATTGAGTCTGACTATCCAAATTAGGTATGGAACTGGTTTGGATAGAAGTCCCTTGTGATGGACCCCATACCCTGCGATACTACGTACTATCATCCTGACTGCAAACTCCAGCATGGTCATTCCATTCACGCTGCATATTGCATTACATCCACGGCATACGGCATTTTGGGTTACTGTGCTTTTACATTTAGATAAGCTGACGATATGCGTGAACTCATCAGGAATTGTATATTACATTGCATCCTCGGCATCTGATATTTGACTCTTTATGACCCTCATTTGCATGGCTGATCTGTATTGTGTACTCTGATATTGTATGATTATGACATGACAATATGATGATGATGATGTGATTACGGATGCGTGTAATACGGTTATGGCCGTGGTATAGGAGAAATGAAAATATGACTTGTTGATGCTGGTAGCATTAACTCGAAGTATTAGTATGATGCATATGCATTGCATTGACATTGATATCATATCTTATGAGCTACATGCCTTTCACATATATGATTTTCTTGTGGTATATTTATCTTGCTTGCATGCAGGACACACTGCACACACGTGTGTACTCACTAGGCTTTTTGCCTAAGCTTCCTATTTCTCATTTTTTTAGGGTTGGAGTAGCTTGGAAGACTTAGCTTTGTCGATGCATTGCATCTATCTTTCGATTTGACAGTGATGACGTGATGTACCTTTTGAAAAGCTTTGTACTTGTAGCCATCAGGACTTATAATGAAGAGCGTTGCTTGGTAATTTGATCATGGATCTTCATGCTCAGGTATTATTATATATAGATATATATACATCAAAAAAAATTCAGTCAAAAATCTTCCTTGTGGTGCGCCGAACTTGGGACTTGGTGTATGGAAGTCGAGTGTCAGATTCGGGGCATCACGAAAGCTGTCCGTTCCTGGATTTGGGGTGTGACAAGCCATGGCGAACTTCATTGCTGAAGTGACACCACGAGCAGATTCAATGACTTCGAATACCGAGCCTACTGAAGAATTGACAGTCGCTTCTCTCGAGTCATCGCCCGACCCAATCTCCTGGAAGCTATATGTTGATGGCTCCTCCAACTCTCAGGTAAGCGGGGCAGGAGTAGTCTTAGAAACTCTCGATCAGACCTACATGCAGTATGCCTTAAGACTTGGATTTCAAGCCTCAAACAATACAGCAGAATATGAATCTTTATTGCTCGGCCTTTAACTCACGGCCAGTTTAGGCGTTACACATCTTAATGTCTTCAGCGATTCACAACTGGCCATAAATTAGGTTACGAGCGTGTATCAAACACGAAAAGAACAACTAAAAGCATACATGGAGAAAGCGAAAGAATTGATCGACAGCTTTTAGCTATGCGTCGTCACTCGGATCCCTTGGATCGAAAATGCCAGAGCCAATCCATTAGCAAAACTTGCCTCAGCCGATGAAGACGACATACCCAGGTTTGTTCCGATCAAGTACGTAGTTAAACCAAGTATCAATGAACTGGTTAGCTCAACCGTACACACAATTCATTCGGAACCTACTTGGCTCGACCGAACGTTCGATATCTCGACAATGAAGAGTTGCTAGAAGATCGCGCCGAGGCTCGATGATTAAAGATCCGAGGTTCTCGCTATACCATTCTTAATGGGATACTGTATAAAAAGGGTTTCTATGCTCATTTATTATGATGCCTAAATCCCGATGAAGCCAATTACATACTACGGGAGATCCATGAAGGGATTTGTGGAAGTCACTCGGGAGGGTGAGTATTCGTACACAAGGTTTTACGTCAAGGATACTACTGGCCGACTGTCCAACACGATGCTCATAAGCTCATCCAAAGATGCGACAAATGTCAAAGGTTCGTCGCCATTCCAAGGCAACCTCCGGAGGAGCTGACTCTAATGACCGGTCCTTAGCCCTTCACACAGTGGGGAATCGATATTATCGGATTACTCCCCATGGGAAAAGGCCAAATCAAGTTCGCTGTCGTAGCAGTGGACTACTTCACAAAGTGAGCCGAGGCAGAGACTTTGGCGAAGATAACCGAACAGAAAATCAGGGACTTTCTATGGAAAAACATTATCTGTCAGTTTGGTATACCTTGGACTATTGTTACTGACAATGGAAAGCAGTTTGATAACAGAAGCTTTTGAGAGATGTGCGATAATCTTGAAATCAGGAATGTATACGCATCACCCCATCATCCTCAGACGAACGGATAGATTGAGTCGGTCAATAAGATCATCAAACAACACCTCCGAATTAAGCTTGACCGAGCCAAAGGAGCATGGGTCGAAGAACTCCTAGAGATATGTGGGTATACCGAACTACGGTTCAAAATGCTACATGAGAAATTCCTTTCTCCCCTACTTATGGCTCAGAAGCCGTTACCCCAGTCGAGATTGGGCTACCTTCAGCCCGAGTCAATTCGTTTAACAAAGAGGATAATGAAGAACTCTTGGCCCTCGGACTTGACCTTGTGGACGAACAAAGAGAACGAGCTCGGCTACGAACTATGGCTCGGCAGTAACAAGTAGCTCGGTTTTATAATGCCGAATCAATGTCAGGCAATTTCGAATCAGGGACATGGTTCTTCGAAAAACGTTCATCAACACTAAGGAATTTAGTGCGGGCACACTGGGACCCAACTAGGAAGGACCCTATATCGTCTCAAGCACCATCTGACCAGGAACATATCGATTGAAAGACCTAACCGAACAATTACTACCTCATCCAAAGAATGTTGAGCATCTAAAAGTCTACTATCCCTAGGTCAGCCTAGCGAAGTGCTCAGAAAGACTCAAAATTGACAAACATGTAAACCGAATCAAAATGAGAAAGAAAACCAAATATATTCATTCATCAGTATGTTTGTTACATTGAGTTATATCTTGCTTCGGCATTACATTGGTAAAGTAAAAGGCTTAAAAGCAAAAGGGAAGAAGGTTGGCCGCGACATGCGAGTTTCTTCCTTAGCTGAGGGTACTCTCGAGCCTGCCTTGGAGCTCGATCGGTTTGGAAAGTAGGTGTGAGTGCCAAAAATGGAGCTGATGATGGTACCAAAAATCCAGCTCCTAGGTTCGCCAGGAACTGACTCAAGAAGTGGTTTAGACTTAGCTACTACCACTGGGAGCAACCTTAGCAACCTCAGGAGCTGCCTCGGTTTCGACTTCGACATCAGCCGCGGCTTCAGCAGGTTCGGCAGCCTCGACCTCCTGACCCTCAGACCCGGAGGCACCATCATCAAATCCCGAGAGATCAAGGTCGGGAAAAGACTACTTCATCAGTTGGATACAAGCTGCATATCCACTCTGATACAAGCGATCCCTCTCTTCCCCAAACTCTTGGGATCCGAGAAAGGCCTGTACGACCTGATCCTTGACCTCCTTGATGACCCTCTGAATAGTAGCCTCGGCTTAAGCCTTGGTTCGAGCTAGTTTATCCGTGTAAGAGGCATGAGCCTGACGGATTCGCCGACTCTCTTCTTGAGCCTCTGTCAGTAGCGAAACCACTCGAACACATTCCGCTTTGGCGTCAGCGGCGGCCTTTCTAGCGAGTCCCAATTCGCTCGACAGAATTTCAGCCCGAGCCAAGGCAGCCTCGACTTTTCCTCCCGCCTTAGCTGCCTGTTGTTGAGTTGTAGTCAGATC
This sequence comes from Magnolia sinica, assembly GCF_029962835.1. Classification (NCBI taxonomy): domain Eukaryota; kingdom Viridiplantae; phylum Streptophyta; class Magnoliopsida; order Magnoliales; family Magnoliaceae; genus Magnolia; species Magnolia sinica. The sequence continues at coordinate 25,623,594 of NC_080585.1, read as the reverse complement.
CGAGCAGGCCTTAACCAAACAAGGGGCCAGCTGCAAAAGGAAAATGTGAAGTTAGATTAAGTCATCAATAGAAAAAATCACAAAAAAAAGAGAAAATTCACCGACATTACCTCAAGAGTATCTTTGCCGCATGACCAAGAGTTTGCACCGAAGAGACATTATAAAGACTAGCGAAGTCTGTCTCGCTCCCATGAGCGATGACCCAATGGTTATCCTCGATATGACCTACTGGAAAGGCGAGGGCTCATGTTGAGTCATCCCCCCTCCTGAAGTCTCCCCTCTCTGCTACTCTCTGCTCCTCTCTTAGTTCCGAGACTCGCTTTGTAATGGGTCCCGGCTCAGAAGCCACTTGAGACTCAGTAGGAGCCGTTCTTGCCTCTTCCGGCCTCTCTTCAGGGTCAAAAAGTATGACGATAGTCAGGATGACTGGAGCAGGGGCGACTGGGGCAGATGACTCTTTAGCCTTCGGAGCCGTCTTCGCCTTCTTTGAAGGCTGAGGCTCCGACAGAAGCACCGACCTCGGAGGAGCCTTCATTTTTTACGCCGGTTTCAGAAAGGACCGAGCTTCAGCCATTTCTTTATCAGATAAGGTAAAGAGTTAGGAAAAATCCAAGAGAAACGCGTCAGAATGAATAGAGGATACCTGTCATGGCAGAGTCTAGGCCCGAGAGAAAAAGATGCTCTGGTTGAAAAAGATTCTTCCAAGACCGATCTTCCGGACTTAGCGCCCTCAATTCCTTGATCCGAGCTAAAGCGTTGGCGCCTAACTTCGGCCTTTTCTTAGGGATGCCTGCAAAAACGCGTTCAGTCAGACTCAGAAGAATCATAGTAAGAAAAGACACAGAAAGGACACGCTGAGTCACCTGCTACAGAGAACGCCCGAGGAATGCGAGGTCCAAAGAGCTCAAACTCGGCGATCTCTCAACGACCGCACGCCCATAACCACCTCTCTCTCCAACGCTTGTTAGAGGTAGGAGGGTCGGTTATTAAAGGACTGCCCTTGTTTCGCCAAGCGCACAGGAAGTACCAGCCGGATTGTTGAGGGTTTGGTCGTACTTGGTGCAGATAGAGGAACTCATCAATGGTCAATGGGGGCTGCTCTGCCTCATCCCACAACACTGACCATCCGAATAAGTTCCTCCACCTATTTGGAACTATTTACCCGGGAGCGATTTAGAGTCGGGAAAGAAAATCCTGAGCAACGGGTTGAAGGGGCAGACGTAAGCCACATTGCATGACGACTTGAAAAATCACGACCATCTCAGGAGGAGGATGGTCGGGCAATTCACTCGGGAGAGGAAGGTGAAGAATAACTGAATCGGAGACATGGTACCCGACTCAAATTCTATCCAAGTCCGCTTAAGTTAAGACCGAAGAGATCGGACCCTTCTGCTTATCTCCAGCCTCCCCTTCCTCGTCTGCCGACTCAGCGACCCGAGCCGACCTCCTAAGAGGAACCGACTCAGTGGTTTCCTTGTCCTCTTCTTCCAAGTCATCCCTAAGAGGATTAGGTCTCCTAGGGGCAGCCCACAATGACATGCCTCCAGAAGGACCTGCCGAAGCAGGACGCTCCGCTGAAGTTTTAGAGACCTTTTCAGAAAACTGGAAAGCTTCATTGGCACCAATCGCCATCTCCGTCAGCAATAAGGGCGATTCCGAGACATTCCAAAGATGTCTCGTTTCGTCCTCATCACCGAAAATCTCCTCCCGGGGACTTGAAAGACCACGCATAGCCATTGAAACTGAAAAGGGAAGGGAGGGAGAGAGTTAAAACTCACCAGAGAGGCAAAAAACACAGAACAGAGAAGCTAAAAGGAAAAAGGGAATGGAAATGGCGGAGGAAACGACAACAGAGAAAAAAGAGGAAACAGGGGGAGAAAGAGCAAATGCGTGGAAATGGGGAAATGGCGTCCCGCTCCTCCTTTTATAGCCCTGCCACATGGTAGAGGCATTTGAGGAGGAGTCGAATCGATGCCTGTTTCAACTCTCCCGCCCGACATGTGGCGCACGCCGATTGACGTAAGTAACATCCTCGCCACGCGTCCGACGCTCATAAGCGAACGGAACGTTTTGACGGCTGTCTGCTCGTGCGACCTCAAGCAACGAACCGACGCACGTTAAGAACGACACAAGAAGCATAGTCTTTAGGGAACACCGACTTAAAGACTCATTACTCCCTAGTGTCGACATAGTTGACACAAGGAGTAAGGGGGCTTACTATTGGTAAAAAATATGACAAGTTCGGATACCCAGTTATGGAATGGACCAACTTTACAGACACAACCCGAAGACCCAAGGTAACGGGTCCGGCCGAGGCATGACAGTAAAGTCTAAAGGAGAGAGACTTATCTTGGATTGTAGGAAATGAATCCTGATTGAGACTCAAAGAGTCAAGAGCTATAAGCAAAATATATAAGACGCGTTAAGTTGACTCGGCTAACGAGCCAACAACGTCTAAAGGACTAACTAAGGTCCCAAGGCTAGAAATTGTCCGATCGATTGTAAAGCCGATTCATGTTAAGACAGTTGTAATATCGGTTATCGGAGTAAAAAGGAGTATCGATTACGAGCCGACTCTGTTTCATCCGATAGAAGATAAAAAGCCATGTCTTTGCAACCAGCCGAGACTCATCTATTGTTAGAGTTGGTCAAGGCCGAGCCAAGCAAGGAAGAAACGGTGTAAGCATGAATACCGTTCCGAAAATCTTGTGAAAAGATTCCTGACTTTGAAAATCTCGGGATCGGGAAGCATCCGTAAGCAGATTGCAATCAAATCAAATCTCCTAAGATTTGGGAAAGAATCCCTGCACGACGGGACCCCTCACTCCTATAAAAGAAGAACGTTTCCAAGATCAAAGGTACTCCAAAAACCCTTCTCAAAACCCTTCCTATGCGGTCCAGTCACTGACTTTAGTATCGGAGGGTCCCCGGCTCTAGCCAGGGTCTCCTTTGTCTCATCCTTGTGCAGGCGATAGAAGGGAAGGTTCACTAGTTTTTTTGCATCAACAAGTCTCTTTTCTTATTTTCTATTAAATCATAGTTACAAAAGCTGGTAGGAGGTTAAATTAAATTTTTGCATCAACATATACCCATTTCAAACCCCACATAGGTGTGGGCGTGGATGCATGCATATCCGTTAGTGGGTATGGTATGATATTATCCTGTACCTAGCTGAACCCAGCTCAGAATGTCATTGGATGCCTACCATAACAAGGTAGACAGATCGTACGAACTTTCACGTGACGTGCCAAGGGGCTCTCGGTAGATGGACGGCGTGTGTGTCTACTGGGATGCCGCCTAGAAATCCATTCCTTCCATCAGATTCACCGTCTCACGTTACGATACGAGATAAAAAAATTGAAGCAGATCTAAAACTCTAGTGGACCTCACGATAGGAAACAGCCATCGTTGAGACCTTTCCGTGGCCTAACATGATGTTTTTATTGCATCCAAACCGTTCATTAGGTTTTCTCCTCAGTTGGGATGAACTGGAAAAACATATATTAGCCTGGTCCTGTCTACGTTCAATCCCCACTACTTCACACATCCTGTTGAGAATCACCTTATGAACGGTTGAATTGCGTATAAAGATCACAGCGGGCCCAAGAAGGTTTAAATGTTCCACGTTTCCATCCCAACTGTATCCTGTGGTGTGCCCTACCTGAGTTTTTGTATCTATCTGATTTTTATGATCATATGCTGAATGATCTGGAGAAACTGAATGGACGGAGTGGATGTGACACGGACATCACGTTGGGACACGTGAATTTGAAGATCTAAGGCATATGGAGCATGTATCCAGGTCGTTAGTACAAAGAAACTGCAATGGATTGCTCGTGCCTAAAAACATCGCGGATAAGAAAATCGCAACCGTTTCATTGGCGGCCTAAATATAGACGGTTAGAGAGTAGACACAACAATGGTCCGAAATAAGAACCATTGATGTGATGGATATGATCATTCAATCTGAAATGATTCTGCAAGTCACTCATCCATGATATATTCCATCAAATCAACGGTCTAGATCCCCAATACATGGTTTCCACCTGTAACCAATAAACGCATCATGTGTTAAGAGGTGGGTTTCCAGTGCGCAAGTCGGGGCAAGTGGAGCCAGCAGGGGGATGGCCAATCCCAAAAATTCTCAAACATTGGAAAAGTCCTGGCCCTTCAGTAAATGGACAATTAAGAGCGAAAAACGTTCAACCATCATATAAACGATCTGGATCGTTTAAATGAGGGTCCCACTTGCACAATTGAAAACCCTAGTGAGATTGTACAATCCATGGGTTTGGTCACTCTATAATCCTAGTCCACATGCAAACTCAACTCGTCCAACTCGTTCAAACCTAACTCGATCCAAATCAAATGGATCCAAATTGGGTAGATTTTGCCTAATCCAAACTCAAACAGAGACGGGTACAGGTAACTCAATTCAAGTAACTTGAAATCCAACTCGATATTGATGAAACCCGACTCATGTGTGTACATACACTGTGGGCAAAGGTTCTATGCCTCATGTGAACTTTCCATAAGGTCAAGTTGTGTGGGCCTTACCATGATGCCTGTTGAACATCTACCCCATGAGTCAGATGCACCATTCCATGGTGGGTCTCGGGCTTAAAAATCAAGTCAATCCATAACTTTTGTGAGCCACACCACATACAAAAGTTGAGATGGGTTACCCTCCTATTAAAACATTAATAATCATTTATTAGGACCATCGAGATGTAGTTCACAAATCCAACCCATCCATTATGTATGTCCAACTTAGATGAGGGGTGAGACTAAGTTCCAGATTCATCCAAACTTAAGGTGAGCCCAACCGAGTGATTTCATATGTTTTAGGAATGTCTTCACATGATTTTAGATGTTATGGCTCACTTGAGTTCTGTATACAACTGATTTTTGAGATATCACATAATTTAAAGGGGACCCATCAAACGCACAGTGTTGACATTCGACACACATCATGATAGGGCCCAACAGCTTGACCTCATGGAAAGTTCCCATGAGGTCAACCGTCTAGAACCATTTCTCACACACACACACACACACACACACACACACACACACACATATATATATATATATATATATATATATATATATATATTCAGATTTGACATCTCATATCTAAGATGCCATGTAGCTGATGTAAAGGTTACAATTTTGACACGTTCACCTAGGTATTGAGTTCTGCTTTTAGCCCATGAATACTCGCTGCTCTTGACCTGACTCGGTGCTGACTTGAGTCACTTGACCCGGCTTGATACTTGTTATCTGGTCAAACTCGGTCCAGATGAGTCCAGGTTAGACCCAGACTTGGATTGGGTCAAGTATGCTGGACTCAGGACTTAGTCAGGTCAAGTTGGTTTCAGACCCATTTCAAAACCAAACTAAGTTGGGTCAACCATGACTCGTTACAACTCAACTCAATGCCCAGCTCTACACATGTAGAGATGGAGAGAGAGGGAGAGTCAAATCGGTCAATGGTCCGTATCTCATTCGTAAGTAACTTCAAAAGTCACTCTTCAAAATCCATGACAACCGAATAAAGTCACTCATTTTATAAAGACTTCGGTACTCTGGCAGAGAGTGATGATTGATACGCGGGCACTGCGCAATTGTGCACCTGGAATACATGCAACTCCAATTAAACCGTCCAAACTGTGATAAAAAGATCAGACGGATTATAAACAGAGAAAACGCTGATTTGGGTTATAACTAGCTGATTGGTTGATATTTATTGGACGGTTTAAATGAAAGATAGCCAGTGGCCCTAATTCATCGAACTTGTGTCCAAGAATCAGATGTTGGACGGTTTACTTGGATTTATTGTATGACACATATGCACATTATGAGTGCCTGCGTATCAAGTACCGCCGTCTGCCGGAGTATCAATGACACTGCTCTTCTCGCTTTTAAAACATGACACTTTGGCAAATTCTGAGTTCCTGCGTGTCAACTCACGGTCTGCCCGAGTATCAAATAACTCCAGTTGTCTAGATCCAATACCATTTTTTCCCTCACACGCGTGAGTAATTTCATACGCTGTCGGGAGAATGTAATAGGCACACGTGTACTTCATTAAACTGCTCAAAGGACCTACTGCATATGGGTACCGGTTTCAAAATCAGATTGGTTATATGATCCTGACCTTGATTAACGGATATCCTTTTTATTATTATTATTATTATTCTTTTGCTGTAATTTGATCATTGCCCATTTTCCTTTCAGACGGTGTAATCAGCCTCCTGGTATGTTTAAATTTGTAGGTTATGGTCCATTGGTAGAGGGATGCACTGTTTAGAAGACATCTCAACCGTACATACAGGGTAATGCATCCATCGGGTCCATCTATCTATTGATAACTAGCATTGAAGGGTTATGTTTCTAAAGTTACGATTATTAATGATCTTATTGTTGCTGTTAAATCAGGATATGTGGCCACATGTATAATGAATTGCCCAATTTTAGTTAAACATTTGTGAATAGATTAGATGTCAAGGTGTTTAAGGGTCATGTTTGACTTGAATCAAATTGAATGCTTGTGACCTTGGGCATTAAAGTAGTTGGATTAAACCAATTCAATAAAGATTAGCTTGATTAGTTTGTCTAGATGAATCCTTTTTATCTTTAAAATAAGAATTTCTCATTTGATAGTGATAGCTTAATTAGATTGTGTTTCTTAGTAAAAGCATTAAAAGATAGATAAATTAAAAATAAAGACTTAGTCTCCAATTGTATTAATTAGAATATTAATGCAATACAATTGGTAAAAGGAAAAATAAATATGTAGAAGAGATAATCTACAACAGTGTATATTGGTCAAATGGTTGTAGTCTTTATGGTGCTATAGACCTAAACGGTCATGTAAAATTACATACGATTATGGTACAAGGTCAACATCTGATCGGAGATTACCAAGGACTCTGTTATTTATATTAATGTACTACCGTATTGTAGCGATGCGTTGGACAATAATAGAACTAAGCTAAGAAGATAATCCAGGGGTTTTATAAGCCTGTTGTAGCATGGTTAGACAGAGGTGAAGAAAACTAAAATTAAATTAATAAATATTCATAGAAGGCAAAAAAAGATAAGCAAGGTAGAACTTAAAAGTTTGTGTGTGATTGTATTAGTGTGAGGCCCGTAGATCTTCTTCATATCTTACTTTTATAAACTCTAAAAGGCGGTGGCCATGCATAGCATTTGGCAACAGGAGAGATCTCATCCAACTCTCCTTAATCCTTCGTGTAAATGTAGCCCATCACATTCGGCCGCGTATATAGGAAAGATCACATAAGTAAGGTGCATATGAAACTTTGCTGGTGTCTTTATAATGATCGCAAGTTCCATCATTGATCTCATGTTTTTCATTATTATGAACATAGATTTTTCCTAAAGCTTTTGTCCAACAATCGATCGCCATGTTGCAGTCCTTGCATAGCTTGCAAATTCTCCTGCTAGAAATACAAATGCCACTATTGTGATAGAATTGTTCCTTAGATCACCGTACATGGGTTTGTTACTCAAACTTTCGTTAGTTGCCATTAAATCAAGGAAATATATCACTCTGATACTAAGAAATGCAGGGAAGGATGTGATAAAGAAGATCACTTTCTACCTTAAGTGTGCAAAACTTTAAATTCAAAAGGGGTAAAAAAAAATAAAATTAAAATTAAAATTAAAATTTTTATTAATCAATAATTGTGTAATCTATATGTTCTTAATGAGAATACTAATAAAGAAAAATTAAAACCATAATTTATAATTACCAAAAATAGTAAAAATTTAACCTTAATAAAAGTCTTTAAGTATATCAAAACTCTTTAAAAGCTTAACTTCTAAAAATAAAAAGTTCAAATAAACCTTGTTAGAAGAGTCCAGGGATTATTACAAGTAATTTCTTCTTCTTCTTCTTCTTCTTTTTTTCTGTTTTTTTTTTTCTTTTTTTAAATTTTATTTTAAAGATGAAAATCTAAAATTCTAAAAATAAGTAAATATGATAAAAATTGGAATAATTAAAAATGGTAAAAAATAAAATAAAATAAATCCCAGCTTGAAACTAAAAGCATGCATTTTCTTACGAAATAGATGGACGCAATTACAATGTGGATTGGTTGACCCCAAATTGACCATTACACTAGAGATTAGTAGGTTGTACATCCCGTAACGATATTCAGATCAAAAGTTATCGCTAATTTATAGTTCACATTTCAAATAACAATTTCTCCTCAAATGAATTGAATTTCTTTGAACTATACGTGCATAGGCCCTGTTACATCATGTCCTACGTAGAATGGTCCCGATTACGATAAACTACTTCGACTTTTATTTCACCTATTTTTGATCCATTAATACTAAGAATGTATTTGTCCCACATCTTACATCACTTCTCCTTATAAATTCACTTGATTCCTTATAATCGGTGGCTGAGTAGATAATCAATTTAACAGGGCTTATACATATACACGTGCAATCGGCTCAATTGAATCTCATTAATCAAGCATTACACGTGTGGGTATATGCCCTAATTGAAGCCAAGACCCATGGTTTATAAATAAACGTGATTTTAGTGCTCCATCAACGATGGGATCATAACTTTGGTACTTTGGATAGCTGTACGTCAGCCACGTGTGAGTGAGGAGGATGAGTCACTCCATTTTCAAAAACATGGCAAAGTAACATAGTAGTGTAGCTTTTGGCAAGGAGACCGGGATGAGCCATACAGAGGGCTGTGTTCTGTTCGTGGGAAGTGGAAACCTTCCCACTTTTTTGTTTTTTTTTTTTTAAAAAATAAAAAAAAAATAAAAAAAAGAAAAGCTTATTGGTACACCCCCACTGTCAGTTCACACTTCACTGTTAGCCACCCCATTTAGGGATCAATACCAAGACCTTAGTGTTGAATCGAGGTATCTGTCACTCGGTTTACCACTTGAGCTTCCCACTCCACAAGGCATATGTGCCTTTAGATCATTACCATCCATGCCACCTATCCGGACCGTCCATTAGCTCCATTCACTCTTCGTTCGCTTCTTTGAGAAGTCATGCTTATCCAATGATGTAAATTGTCCAGTAGGTTGCTTGCAAAAATGGATGGAGAATGTAGTTACGAGAAGATGAATCTATTCACAAATTTTAAGGACCATCATATTGCTCTGATTTTTTTAAAAGTACAAGAGGGATGGACTGGGAATGATGGACGGTTCAGATGGATGACTTTTATGTTGAAACGTATTACTATAACTGTGTGAATGTGGGACTTTCCACACACACACAGACTACTATATCATTTCTAATACTAAAGGGGAGTTTTGGAAAGCGGATGGGAGGAGGCTTGGGTGGATCCCCGGATCCACTCAGGTCAGTGTATCCCTGAATGTGGGGGTCACCATAATGAATTTGTCTTATATCCATGCCGTCCTTCTGTTTTATTTTAGGAAATGATCCGAAAAATTCAGAAGATCCAAATCTCAAGTGGATCACAACATAGGAAACAGTGTTGATTAAACACCCATCCTTAAAAACTTCTTGGGGCCACTGGAATGATTATTTACCATCCAACCTTTTTATAAGGTCACAAATACCTTGATGAAAGGATCACACATTATTATCTGCATTCAAAACTTTTGCGGTCTCGATAAGTTTTTAATGGTCAACCACCACTGTTTCACGTAGTGGGGTCTACCTTGGATTTGGATATGGTGCATTTCGGGGATCATGCTCTAAAATGTTCCGAAGAAACGGATAGACGGCGTGGATATAAGTTTCATATATGAAGGTGGGCCCCACAGTTAGGGATCCACTGAAGTCGTGTCCAACCGGGGTCGTAGTAAATCCGCATCACGCACACGAGCCTTCCCCTCAGAGCAGGCGCCAAACGGGCAATATGGGAGCCATCTTAGCTGTACACATAAGACAATCCGTACCGTTAAGATAATCAAAAGCAAAACTCGGGGTGGTCCACTCATCAAGAAGAGCAAACCTGTACATTGAATATGGACCGTCGGCAAGTTCTTCAACCACCCACACTTTTTCTATACAGCCAGTGGTTCGCCTCGTAAGTGGACCAGGATGATTTTTTGCTTATGGTCATATTGACGGCAGAGGCCACCTTATAAACACTTGCCTAGATGGCACGTGGGCTGCGTTAAAAGGGGAGCGGATTAGGTGAGAACCCAGCTTCATCCTACACGGTGCGGCCCTTACCCTGGGGCCCACCTTGATGTATGTATTCTGTATCCACGCCGTTCATTTGTTTTTCCAGATTATATTAGTGGACGATACCAAAAATTAATCAGATAAAATCATAAGGTGGACCACACAATAGGAAACAGTGGTGATTGAACGCCCAACCTTCAAAAAATTCCTAGGGCTACCTTAATGTTTCTTTAGTATTTAGTTTCCATCCAATCTGTTTATAAGATCAAATATTACTGGATGAAGGTAAAAAAAACAAATATCTGATCCTATCCATCTGTGACCCAATAATGTTCAATCACCACTGTTTCTTATGTTATGATCGAGATGATAATTGGATCTGCTTCAGTTTTTGGATAATGACTGTAATTTATCTGGAAAAACGGATGGACGGTGTGGATAAAGAATAAATATATCAAGGTGGGCCCCTCTATAAGGGTCGCACCGTCTTGGATAAGGCCGGGGTCTCACCCAATCCGCTCCCGCGGTAAATGCGGGAAACGGATTGGCTACTCCCTGGTCAGTGCTCTGTGGGCTCCAACATGATGTATTCTTTTCATCAATGCCGTCCATATATTTTTCTAGATCATTTTATTATATTAGAGAAAAAATGAGATGCAAAAAAATTTCAAGTGGACCACATTACAGGAAAAAGTGTTGAATGAATTTCGACCATTAAAAACTTTTTGGGGGGCATAAAAGTTTTGGATCAAGCTGATATTTGTTTTTACCCTTCATCTGGGTCTGTATGAGTTAATCAACATATTGGATGTCAAATAAACAATACAGTGGGCCTTAAAAGGATTTTAATGGTGGATATCCAATCACTATTGTTTTCGTATGGTGTGATCCACCTGAGACTTATATTCTTGTAATTTTTTGTATCAAGCACTAAAATGATCTGAAAAAACGAATGAACGGAATGGATGAAGCAGATACGTCATGGTGGACCCACAGAGCACCGACCACTAGCCACGGGGCTGGTGGCAGGGATAGTAGCCAATCCGTTCTCCTAAAGGTGCACATGGAAAGGGTGAGTAGACGTGGCAAAACTCCCAAAAGAGTTTTCTTTTTATCCACCAACTTATGGTGGGCCAATTTCGTACAGATGGCAAACGTTTACAAGATCCGGACCAATCATCTGGTAGGCCATATCTTGGATGGCCATATCCCAAAATTCAAAACGATTGGACAGTCTTATTTCTTTGATTGAAGGTTTTCTGGAAGAAAAAATGGACAGTCAAAGAAACTTTGGTTGTCTTCTTCTGATGCATTACAGTTTTGTTTCACCAAAAGTCTTCCCATATGATGGTCACGATTGACGGCCTGATTGGTGTCACGTCGTTGGATGTGTTCCACCCAGTGAAAATCCTGTCGTACGATTGGTTCGGATCTTGATACCGACCTGCGGGTCTTTACACAGTATAAACCGTTTTTTTTTTTTTTTTTGAAAAATCGTCCCCTTGGTTCGGTAATCCAGACCATTGGACTATTAAGTCCCACCGTTGATAGACTACCATACTGGAAGATCACAGCGAACCAATCTTGATACATTGCTTTCTCAGTTCTCAGTTGAATGTGGACCATTGTCGTTTTCTCTTCTTAACAGTCTATCCGTTGGCCACGCATATGGAGGAGGGAATAATCCACTGAATAGGAGATGCAAGAGATCAATGGTCAGGATTACGAATACATGGCCCACTTGTCACAATTGACAAAACCATGTACGTTGTGGAAAACGCGGTCGTGGGACGTATAATTCCTCACCCCTCTCTTCATGGGTTTTGATTATGATGTCTATGTGATTCTGACATGATAGATTACTGAGTGTCGGCAAGACCGAAAGAACGGTCCTGATCAATCAGTGAAGTCTATAAGTCTAAAATGCAGGTGAATTGCACCATAATATTATAAAAATGAGTGCTATCATATCATTTTTTTTCTCAAATATACCAAATTCCGTACGTTCGCACGTATGCATGTAAGACGGTCCCACATGCTTTTCGTGGGAGATTCGAACGTCGTGGATGGAGAATGAGAATATTTACCAATCATATAGATGGGAACTATATGCTCGATCGGACTCGGATTCGGTAGTGACTCCTCCTGCCTCAAGTACCCATCTCGGTACTGGTCGCTGCTGGAAAAGCTCCGTGGGCCCACCATGATATATTATTTTATCCACGCCGTCCATCCATTTTCTCAGATCATTTGATGGCATGATACATAAATTAGGACAGATAAAAATCTTAGATGGACCACACCATAGGAAATAGTTATTATTGAACGCTCACTATTAAAAACTTCTTGTGGGCTACGAAAGTTTTGGATCAAGCTGATATTTTTGTTTTCCGTTCATCGGGACTGTGTGATCTAATAAACTGATAAATAAACATTACAGTGGGTCCTAGGACGTTTTTAACTGTGGGAGTCCAATCACAATTTTTTACTATCGTGTGGTTCACCTGAGAATTTTATATACCTCATTTTTGGGCTCATGCACTAAAATGGTCTGATATAATGGATGGACGGTGTGGATATAATACATACATCATGATAGGGTCCACAGAGTCCGTGACTTGGTAATAAGGTTTTCAGCTTTACCAGTGGGGCCCGTTGTTCATTGATCCATACCGTTGTTATGATTGGCCAGACAGTGGATGATCATGTTCCAATAATCTTCCACGCTGTAAGAACCTAGCCACTAATCTTGGGCATTCATGTCAGTTGAATGTGGACTGCGGTTGTATCTCTCGCGGATTGCGGGGAGGGATGCGGATTGTGTCCTACCCCCACCCGGACGGATAGAGCTGATCATATTAGACCCGATTCGGTGGATCCAACCTAATCAGAACCAATCCGAACTATTCCGGACCGAACCGACTGCTTGGATCGGTGCGGATCGGGTATGGATATTCAGATCCAACAGTTTTCGGATCGAGATGGGGTTGTGGTCAATCCAGATCGATCCGATCCAGACTGACCCTATCTGACCCGATTCGGGGTAGTTCTTATCAGTAATTTTACTTTTTCCAATAGTATGGTCTACTTAGAGCTTTGGATATGCATCGATTTTGAGTTCAACCACTGAAATGACCTGGAAAAACGAATGAACGGCGTGGATAAACCACATGCATTCACGATGGGCCCCAACAAAGTTTACTTAGTATAATAAGAAGAGGTTAGCTGGAGTATCATACACAACTATATAGCTGCTGTAGGATACGATAGCTAATGTAGGCTATAGGTTATAGCTGGAGGTGCGTGTCGTGCGAAGACAAGCACTGATGCTCCCTCGAGCTCCGAGTTGTACGAACGGTTTAAAGGAGATCAAAGTTATATGGGCCCCATAGTGATGTATTTATTATATCTACACCGTTCATCTATTTTTAGAGATCATTTTAGAACATTATCCAAAAAATGAATTATATCCAAAGATCATCTGGACCACACCACAAAATAGAAGCGGAGATAATGATTTTCACCACAAAACAATTCATAGGGCCCACCATAACGTTTATTTTCCATCCAATCTGTTCATAAGGTCACAAAGACCTGAATTAAGAAGCAAAACAAATTTTCAAATTGATCCAAAACTTCTGTGAGGCAGTGACCCCAAAAAGGCTATCAATGGTAGACATTCAATCCCCACTGCTTTTTTCAGTGTGGTCCACCTGATAGTTAGATCTACCTTATTTTTCATCTCAAGCCTTAAAATGAGCTCGCCAAATGGATGGACGGTTTGGATATAACACATGTCCCATGATCAGACCCACAGAAACTTGCTAACATAAATGCAATAGCAATGTAGGTTTTGTGCATGGCACGCTGCATGCCGTGTACACCACGCAACGCAGCTGCCTCCCTGTACCGCCTCGAGCTCCGAGTTGTACGAACGGTTCAAATGGGAAGGGAGTGGTCGGTGGTTTGTGGGCCCCAGAATGATGTAATGTGTTTCATCAATGCCGTCCATCTATTTTTCCAGGTCATTTTATGGTGTGAGACAAAAATTGAGGTTATCCAAATCTCAAGTGGAACACATTACAGGAAACAGCGTTGAATGAGCGTTAACCATTAAAAAACTTTTGGGTGCCATAAAAGTTTTAGATCAATCTATTCTTTATTTTTTTTTTTTTATCTGGACGTTTATGACTTAATCAACAAATTAGATTTCAAACAAACAGTACATTGGGCCTTAGGAGGATTTTAATTGTGGATATCCAATCACTATTGTTTTCCTATGGTGTGGTCCACTTGAGATTTATATCCTTCTCATATTTCGGGTCAAGTGATAAAACACACATCATGGTGGATCCCACAGAGCACCGACCACAGCCACCGGGCAGGTGGCCGGGGGAGTAGCCAATCCGTTTCCGCTCATTTCAAATGAGATTAACATCACATGGGCCCCACAATAAAGTATTTATTATATCCATACCGTTTATCCATTTTTTGTGATCATTTTAAAGCGTTTGGAAAAAAATGAATCATATCTAAAGCTTAAATGGACCACACCGAATATAGCAGCGAGGATAATGATTTTCACCATTAAAAGGTCGATCCGAATCGTATCCAATCCGATCTGACTCGGTTCCCTTGACCAAGTCGGACTCGGTTCAGGTCAGGCTAACCGTATGTCAGATCAGTTCGAGTCCTGTGTCCCGGACTCGGTCCCGGATCGGATAGGATTCAGATTAGCCCAAATACATTTCGGACTGAATCGAGTTGGACCGAATCTGATCCGACTCGGTCCGATGCCCAGTTCTACGGACGGATTACCATCCGAGCAGGGCTCTGTGGGGTCCACCGTGATGTAAGTGTTTTATCCAAGGTGTTAATCACTTTTTTTAGATCATTTTAACGTATGAGCTAAAAAGGCTTAAGTGGACCACAAAGTGGAGATTTAATTTCCACCATTAAAAACTTCTTGGGAGCTAGAGAAGTTTCGGATCAAGCTAATATTTGTTTTTTCACTTCATCCACGTCTACACGACCTTATTAATAGGTTGGATGATAACAAAAACATCACAGTGGCCATTAGAAAGGTTTCAACGGTGGGTGTCATTATCAGTTCAGCTTCCTCCGGTGTGGTCCATGGAGCCGTGGACTTGCTTCAATTTTATTTATGTATCTTAAAATGATATGAGAAAAGCAATTAAGGGCTTGGATAAAATAGTTACATCATGGTGGGCCCCATAGAGCCCTGCCCGGATGGATTACCGATTCCACAGATCCAGTGGACCAAACCGGAGGAAGCTGCGGTGATAACGACACCCACCGTTGAAACCTTTCTAATGGCCATTGTGATGTTTTTTTTATCATCCAACGTATTTATAAGGTCATGTAGACGTGGATGAAGTGAAAAAACAAATATATGCTTGGTCCAAAACTTCTCCAGCTCCCAAGAAATTTTTAATGGTGGAAATTAAATCTCCACTTTGTGGTCCACTTAAGCCTTATACCTTGCTCAGTTTTTAGCTGATACTTTAAAATGATCTGAGAGAAGATATTAATGGCTTGGATAAAACACTTACATCATGGTGGGCCCCACAAAGCCCTTGGGTAGGACACAATCCTCGTCCTGCGGGGACACCCAACACCACCGGCCTCCATGGTGGCGGGACTTTGTGGGGCCCACCGTAATGTAGTGTTTTATCATGCCGTCCATCTGTTTTTCCAGCTCATTTTAGGACATCAGTCCATAATCGAAGCATATCCAAACCACAAGTGGACCTCGCCAAAGGAAACGGTGGGGATAATGACTTACACCTTCGAAACCCTCCTATGACCCACAGTGATGTGTATTTGTCATCCAACCCGTTGATAAGGCCACACAGACCAGGATGAAGGGAAAACACAAATATCAGCTTGATCCAAAACTTCTGTGGCCCCCGATATATTTTCAACAAAATCAAGGGAGGATGTATGCTAATTGCACTCGCTCGCTTGCTTTGTGTAAAAGAGGCACACGAGTGCGAGATCTGAACCATTCCTCAAGAAATCCGAGCAACGTATAGGCCATATACAAAATCAGGCCCATATGATCATCAGATGGGAGGAGAAATTCGCACAAATGAATAAACGGTTAAGATAAGTTGATGAATGTTCCAAACTCTTTGTACACGTGAGGTCCACATTATGATCAAATTTCCCCAAATTTATATGCATGCAATCTAAACAATCAGGATTTACAGGAGGTGGGTCCGGTCTTACAAACGACCGGCACGTTTCCACGTTTTAAGCGAGTGCACTCGAGCAAGTAGGAAAGCATTTCTCAGAAAGAGAGAAGACTTTGAACGTTTGTCGCTTTCTCTCGCTTAGCTTATCACCGAACCGTACACGTGGCCAAGATGTAGAAGATCCAAACCCATCATTAGGTAGCCACTAGCTTGAATGGTCCACATATCAAATTCACGTGCATTTGACAACGCAACCATAATCTTTAATGAAAAAGTGGAGAGTCAAAGGAGGGCGGGGATTGGGTGATACTACCCCAAAATCAACTTAGTGGGTGTTAATCTTATTGTGTGGGGCCCACCTTGTTGAAATTTTTTTTCATATCCACGCCAATCATTCATTTTTTTTAGCTCGTTTAAGGACGTCATCCCAAAACTTAAGCAAATCCAAATCTCGGGTGTAACACACCAGTGGAAAATGAGGGTGAATGACCATTAAAAGATTTTTGTAATTTACAAAATTTTTGGATCAAGCTTATCTTTTTGTTTTCCCTTCATCTAGTTTTGTTTGACTTTATTAAGGAGCTCGATGACAAATAAACATTTTAAATCTGCTTATAATGAGCCTTAGAAAGTTTTTAATGCTGAGCGTTCAATCATCCCGGTTTCTTATGGTGTGGTGTGGTGTGGTCCATCTGAGATTTGGATGTACTTAATTTTTGGATCGCGTACTGAAATGGACTTGAAAAATGAATGGATGGAGTGAGTATACAACATATAATCAGGATGGGTACTATGGTAAGGGTAACACCCACTAAGTTACCCTGGTAACACCTAATCCGCGCACCACTAGGACTTAGTAGAGATGAACGGTCCTATCAGGAGCTTTGTGAGGCCCACCATGATGTATATGTTTTAGCTACATCATTTATTCATTTAAAAAATCATTTTAAGTGATGAGCTAAATAATGAAGCCATCCAATGCTCAAGTGAAAAACATCATTGAAAATAGTAGGAATTGAAAGTCTATTGCCCGGAACCTATTAAGGGCGACGGAAGTTTTGGATAAGCTCAGGGGGTGTATGTGTGTCAGATCTACCTTTTAATATGTCTGGGGTCAGATCTACCTTTTAACACGTGTCATGATGGGCTCTGCAATGCCCCTAATAGGTTGTCCATCTCTAGCTAGGTCATGGGGGCTCTGCAAAGCCCCTAATAAGATTGTCTATCTCTAGCTAGGTTTGGGTGGGGTGGGGGGCTACCTTTTAACACATATCACGATGGGCTTGGGTCTACCTTCTAACACATATCATGATGGGCTCTGTAGAGCCCCTAATAAGAATGTCCATCTCTAGATAGGTTCTAGTGGGGTAGTACCCAATTTGCACTCACCAAAGGAAGTGTGATTAACTTTTTTTTTAATAGCCATTCATTTTTCAACAAGAGGATCCCAAGTGGGGGGCTACCTTTTAACATATGTCACGATGGGCTCGGGTCTACCTTTTAACACATATCACGATGGGCTCTGCAGAGCCCCTAATAACATTGTCCATCTCTAGCTAGGTCCTAGTGGGGTAGTACCAAATCTGCACTCGCCAAAGGAAGTGTGATTAACTTTTTTTTTTTTAATAGTCATTCATTTTTCAACAAGAGGAAACCCAATACAATGGTTAGGATTGTCTGATTAGTTTGACTTTCTACACAAGGTTCATCCAAGGTGAGTAATTATGTAATTATAGGAAAATAAGCTATCATTATTTTTGAAAGGTATTTGGTTAATTTAGTAATTACACCACAAGAATTGATATTCAAATTCAAATGCACTCATAGAAGAAAGAAATTGCAACCATTATAATTTTAAATTATAAAATTATCTTATGTACCATGATTCAGGGAGAAAATAAACACCCTAAGCTCAATTATCATTGCAGTCATAAGGATAAGTAAGCATTAGTCATTTGCAGCTATGAAAGCGACAAACAGAAGCCAATTGCTGTTGCACGCAAAGGGATATCCTTCTGGCACTACGTAGCCTAAACTCCACGCCCATCATGATGTATGTGTTTTATGCATACTGTTCATTCGTTACACTAGCTTATTTTAGTGCATGACCCCAAAAATGAAGCAGATCCAAAACTTAAGTATACAATAGTATACAAAATAGTGGGGATTGAACGCCCACTATTGAAAACTTATTAGGCCCCATCGTGATATTTTATTTTCCATCCAATCAGCTCATGAGGTCATACAAACATAGATGAAGTAAAAAACATAAATATAAACTTGTCCCAAAACTTCTATAGTCCCAAGAAGATTTCAACGGTGGGTGTTCAATCCCTGCCGTTTTTTGTGATGTGGTTCACTTGATATTTGCATCTACATTATTTTTGGACTCATGCCCTAAAATGAGCAGGCAAAACAGATGGACAAAGTAGATAAAACACATACATCGTGATGGACCCCACAGAGCCTAGCCACGTCGTGCCACAGTGATATTTCTTATTACAAGAATCTCACCCAATTCAAACATACAATAGCAAATCCCAATTCAAATCTCCCAATCAATTGCAATAAAAATCCCCAACATCCAAAATTGGAAAATCCAATTCCCAAAGCCCATTAGAAAAAAAGATATGAGAAACAATTGGGATTTCATGGCTTTGATTTCCATAAAAACCGGATCCACCCTTTAAGAGCAACAAAAGCAAGAGAAACAAAAAAAGAAGCTACCAATGGATTTGTTCCCTTTCATATCAAAAAAAATACCTTTCATATCAAAAAAAAGATAGTTTTCTTTTTATAAAAACCTTTTCAGAAAGGCTCCTTAATCACAACAGATTAGCAAATAGAACAAACACATGATTGACAAAGAAAGAAAATTTAAAAAAAAAGAAAAAGAAAAAGAAAAGAAAAGATGGGCACATACAAATGTGCATGCACTGTAAGGAGATCTTATAAAGGGTTGGGTTGATAGCCCACTTAGAAAAAGTGGGACCAAAGAGCACAAATCTATATACAAAATACCAAACTAACCTTTCCTACTTTTCATGGAAATGGCCCAAAACATTAGAAAAAGTTTCAAGAGCACTAAAACCCACTTCCTATTTATTTCCTGATGACAGAAATACCCTTCAGTGTGCATGGGAACATGATACCAAAAGCGTCATTGTCTTGTCCTTTGGATTTTTGGGGCCCTTAGCAATTGTGGACTTGTGGTAGTGGCTACACAAATCTCAAACGGGTTGCAGTTAAATTAGTGGAAGGCAATATGGTAATTTCCCAACTATAGAAGAGGGTTTTTTTTTTTTTTTTTTTGTCGTTTAGTGATAAGGGAAAAAGAAGATGTAATCCAAAGGCCATGATCTGAATGTTTTCTACTCAGGACAAAACAGGAAGGGATGGGAGGGAAATGTAAGTGTGTGTATGTGCATGAGAGAGAGAGAGAGAGGGAGAGAGAGATCTTCCCATGGAAGAAGGTTAAAGAAGGCCATGTTGTGAGAGACCACCACCATGGCCAATGACCCAATAGGACAACAGGTTCTTTATTTTTTTGTTCTTTCTCTTGTCACATACACCCCTTTCATTCCTTGTCTCCTTCTTGCAACACTCTCCCCAACACACCACTCAAAGACATCACTCCATCCAACACCCACCTTCACCACCTTTGTCACCTTCTTCTCCCTTTCAATCCCTTCATATCTATTTAATCTCACAATACAAGTACTCTTCTTGCTCACCTTCTTCTCCATTCCAATCCCTTTTTATCTCTTCCTTCCTCACAATACAATCACTTTCCCTCCTCAACACAATCTTTTCTTTCCTCTTTTTCACTCCACTTTCCTTCAACTACTACTAATACTCTCTTTTCCTACTTGGGTCTTTCCTTTTATAGAATTCCAACTTGTTTTCAATACCCCACCTCTCTCTCTCTCTCTCTCTCTCTCTCTCTCTCTCTCTCTCTCTCTCTCTCTCTCTCTCTCTCTCTCTCTCTCTCTCTCTCTCTCTCCATGCCGTCTCTCTCAGAGGCTTTCAAAGCCGACCCAGTCCATGTAAACATCACCCAACTGGACTTGGACTCGGTGAAAGAGTTACCAGACACGCACGCCTGGCCCCCTCTCGATGATGACTCGTTCGATGCCGAGTCGGTCCCTGTCATCGACCTTACTGATCCCAACGTTGTAACTCAGATAGGCCATGCATGTGAAACGTGGGGTGTATTCCAAATCACAAACCATGGTCTTTCAATGGATCTTCTCAACCACGTTGAGTCCCAGTGTCGCTGCCTCTTCTCACTACCAGCCCAGCAAAAGCTAAAAGCTTCCCGCCCGCCCGACGGCGTAACAGGCTATGGCCTCGCTCGCATCTCTTCTTTCTTCTCCAAGATCATGTGGTCCGAAGGCTTCACCATTGTCGGGTCCCCCATGGAACATGCTCGCAAGCTTTGGCCCGATAACTACACCCAATTCTGGTAAGCACATGCACTGAAATGCATGTTTGGTACGAGTATTATAAATATGATCCAGTCACCGAGTCAACTCATCTCGACTCGAAAGGGTTGGCTATGTATCGAAAAACCCAAGAATCGTCAGTTATCGAGAAAGAAATTAACTAAAAAAATCATCCTTTTGAACCGCTTTATGAATTTCCTGGGTACTGAAGTACTGAACACGTGCACACGTAACAAATCCAAGCCGTTGGCTAGGTAGCCTCACGGGATATTTTTATAACCAACCATTTGCTTTGTATGATGTGGCCCTCCTGATGAGCGGACGGTCCTGATTCTTGGAGTCTGTTAGCTATACTTAGTAGCATGTTTTTGTAAGTAGAAACTATTCAAATCTCTTGCTTTTTCCATGCAGTGATGTAATAGAAGAATACGAGAAGGAGATGAAGAAGCTTGCAGGGAGGCTGATGTGGCTGATGCTGGCTTCATTGGGTATGACCGAGGAAGATGTGAAGTGGGCGGGTCCCACAGGCGAGTTTCAAGATTCATCTGCCGCACTGCAATTGAACTCGTACCCAGCTTGCCCGGACCCGAACCGAGCCATGGGTCTAGCTGAGCACACCGACTCACCCCTTCTCACCATACTCTACCAAAGCAGCACCAGCGGTTTGCAAGTACTGAGAGATGGTGGCCATGGTTGGGTGACCGTCCCACCACTGGAAGGCGCGCTCGTGATCAACGTCGGCGATCTCCTCCACATCCTCTCCAATGCCCAGTTCCGCACCGTTCTCCACCGTGCCGTCGTAAACCGCTACCAACAGCGCTTCTCCGTCGCCTACCTATGGGGCCCACCAACCCACATCCAGATCGCACCCTTCTCAAAGCTCATCACCGCCAACCGCCCCCAGCTCTACCGCTCTATCACATGGACTGAGTACCTAAGCATCAAGGCCAAACAATTCAACAAGGCCCTCAACGCGGTCCGCCTAATCCCACCGTTAAATCTATCCATCGATACCAACAACGGCCATAACAGCGTGGAGGTCGGCTGTTGAAAGAGGTGGTGGGCCTACACCTCTCTCTATCTATCTCTCTATGATGTAATTGGGATGTACATGTGATTGTTTGGATGGTTGTGGGTAGAAAAGAGGAGAAGAAATTGGTTAGTTCCCAAGAGCAAGGCCCAACTAGATAAGTTATATCAAATCATGTAGATGCATGCAAACAAACGGTCGCTGTTCTTACTCTTGTCTCTTATACAAAAAGATAGAGAGGATTCTTATTTGAATATTCAGCTAACAGACACAAGAACCGACATTTCATTGCCCCGGATATGAAGGATCCCTCCCAAGCAAAACGACAATACTCAATATAAAACAGTTTCAATCACTAATCTTACACAACACATTCCTCCTATAAAAATATTCAACCCCACCTTCACATACAACAAAACCTCCCATCAGTTTTTTTTTTTTTAAAAACAGTAACTGATAGAGAGTTTTATGTATCTATGTGTTTTTTGTCCACAAACAATGGCGTTTCTGTAGTTTTCAAGAAAATCCAGTCCCTTTAATTAACATTCCTGCAATGGTGTCTGACCGTACCTTGGCAACAATGTCGTCCCTGCGGTTGTGCAAGTCCTTTCAGTCCTCGACAGACCCTGGTTAAACGAAGATGGGTTTGTGGGTCTGATTCTGAGAGAGCCCACGTGCTTATCATGTGCCTGTCATGTCTGAACAAATGTCCTTGCAAGTTATAAATCAACCCATTTTACTGGCTAATCATGATTTTTTTTTTAGTTTTTTTTTTTTTTCTTTTGTTCTTCTTTGGTTAAGGAAACTGAAAAACGGTTTATTTGTCGTTGAGAAGGTTGGAGCCACATCATGTATGAATGGATCCAACTTCACATTATTACATGTTGGTGATAAGCTAGGGTTAAGGAAACCAAAGCCAGTTTATTTGTCGTGGGTCCACATGAGGTTCTGAAGCCCAAATCATACATGAATGAATTCAAAGCTAGGATTAAGGAAACCAAAACCATGATGGGAAATGATATACAGTAATTCATGGTGGAATACAATGTAAGCAAGCCATCAATATTCAACCAAAGACTAATGTGACTGGAGCTTACTGCACTGTGGTGCACCCTGGCTTTATTGTATCATTTTCCCAACCATGATGATACTACTAGTCAAGAAGATTAAAAATCCTAAGATTGGCTCATTCCTGAATAATGATGATCTTGATATTGTGACCTTCCATTACTCATCTTTATCATTTTATTTCAATGCCTTTAATGAGAAAATAGCATCCTTTTAGCATGTAGATAATTTAAGATGATGGGGATTTTAATAACTAAGAGGTTGTTTCATATACACTTCTATATATTTTATAGAATATGAGAAAGCTAAAAACGGGTATATTCCATCGCCCAGCAAGAGAGAAAAAAGATTATGGACGTTTTTATATGAAATCATAACTATAGACCTGTTCTAACTTTTTGTTTTTTACATACGCACTACACCACAGTTGAATTTCAATGGGTACTCGAACCTATGAACCATGTTGAAAGACTTGTGAGTCTACCACCCAGGCATGAGTAAGGATCCTTTGTCCTAGCTATTTTAAGTTGGCTCTATGATCTTGTTTTGCTAATCATTCCTGAGGCTCTGCCTGATATAACTGACCGAGTCTTCTTATCACCAGCGAGTAAACTATCAATAGTTTCAACTGATATACTGGTCAATATTATGGATATCACATCTTGCCCATATGGGACAGGAGGAGAGTTGAAAAACTCCCCATATTTGTTTAAAATATTGAGATATATTGATACATATTCAAAATATTGCCATTATAAAATGCCTGATATGGTCAATACATGCCATACATGTAGGCAAAATCAACGCTACATCAACCCCCTTGCAAAAAAAAGAAAAAAGAAAATAAAAATCATTAGAACTTTTGAAAAAACTTTTTTGTCACTAATTTTTTTAAGATTATGCTTCTAAAGGAATTTTGACCAATCATTCTTTTAGGAGAATGGGATTTGATTGCAAAAATCGAAATCAAAGAGCGTGTGGTACTATAAACCTAATCAGTGAGTTGTTATTAATTTAAACTATTTTTTCTTATTTAAATTGCTTTGAATTTGTGGAATGAATATGGTAATTTATGATTTTGCATGTTTTTCACATGCTCAAATATGTATTTTAACCTCTGTTTTTTTATTTTGAAAAAAAAAAAGAAAGTTAGAAAATTTTAAAATTTTTCTACCCTCTCCCGTTTAATTTGCAATTAGACTATGGAAAGGGTTGGAGGCTGATCCATAGATTGACAAAAAAGTTTTAAAATTTTTAAAAAAGAATGTTTTAAATTAAAACTAACAATGAATAATAATAATAATAATTTAAATAATTGCATTGAGCATATGTTATTTGTTTCAAATATTTATGCATATATTAGTGCACGTTGATCTTTAATATGCCACTCATTTATTTATTAAAACTTATAAAAATGATTTAGAAATATATATTTTAAAATAAATGCACCACACATGTATATAAGGCTCAAGTACTTTTTCTTTTTTTTTTTTTTCTTTTTTTTTTACTTCTTTTTTGTCTCTTGAGAATATTTAAAATGTTTTCATAAATATTTTATTTATACGATTTATAAATTATATGAATTAATTTTGAACATAATTGCATCACTTCATCATATAGCACATAGTTCAGTACCCTATATATATATATATATATATATATATAAACCTCAAAGAAACCCTTCCAAAAGGAAAGAATATTTGTTTTTTGTGATCTTTTTAAGTGCATAAGAATGTCTTTTTCAGTATCCCCAAAGTTTCATTGACAAATATGCTTCTTAAAAACTAGCCATATATTTTACAATACCAGTGATATTTCTCATAGGATATTGATAGTTTCCATATCTCTAGGGTATGATACCGATATTTAGATCACTGCATATCACTTTTCCCACATAATCCAAGCAAATTTACATCTTTCTCAAATTGACTAAGCCCATCAACCTAAACATTTTATCCCTCTTTACCATAGCCTCCCTAATCTATGTTTAATAATATTAAAGATTAAAGATTAAAGGTATCAGAATCATATTCTAATAAACATTCTCTGCAGGAAAGAAACATTTATGGCCTATTTGGTAGATGCTTGAAAATGGGTTCGTCTCATTTTATTTAATCATAGTCATGTATTTTAGAAGATCTCCGTTACATAACTATAATTAATTAAACTGAGATGAACCCATTTTCAAGCTTCTACCAAACCAAACAAGCCCTTCGATAGTTCCCTACATGGAAATTGTATTATAATTTAATAAAGAAAACTATATGATACTTTTATTCAATTAAAATAATAATAATAATAATAATAATTAAATGCATCAAGAAAAAATTATTAATCTTTATCCCCATTTTATTTCCGCAAATTTATATTAAATTGTTAGCAATTAGAGATTACAAATCCATAAATTATCTAAAATGGACCGAAATGACCGTTCCGGCCCTTAATTTATTAAGGGCCATTTGAGATGACAGACACTAACATTGCCATGCTTTTGGTTCGGAAACATGTAGACCCATCCATTGTCGTCCACCCCCAACAGCAGTACAAGAACACACTGGGATTTCTTAAATTGATGAAATTCCCTCCCAGTTTTGCTAGTGGGGCAGTGCTAGATGACAGCTCAACCATTTCTCTACCATCTTGTGGGCCAAAATGTTTCCCAAATGCCTCAAAAGCTATCATCACATATTCCTCCACCCAAACAGCCTATTAGATACAGTCAAAAACAAGATTATAGATGCTTTGTGCATGGCCTCACCCCCATACACGCTGCCACATGTGCCAAAGTGACCATGCCTGATCTGGGCCATCCATTCATGTAGGCCCCTCTCGGTAGATGTCCAGACCCAACAATCAGGCAGTCGTTGGTCAAGCGACTGGCTGCTGTGTAAGAAACAAATAGCTAGCAAATAAAAACTCAGGCAAATTCATTTCTTCAATCTGAGTTTCTCCACCTGTCCATTTATTTCATTGGCTGTGGCCCAACCAATGAGTGGATTGGATCAGGATTTCTTCACTGTGGAACCCAATCAATTGGATAGCTCCAATGTTCCACATGTGTGCCAAGTTGGCATGTGGTAGTGTTTATTGGTGGCTAAGCGTACACAGCGTGTGGATTTGGCAAACCTGTATAAATTATTAGAGCTTCTACTGTTTTAAAGAATCTAATTCATAAAGTAGGAACTTATGTCTAGTCAACAATCTCAACAAATTACAGCCAATTTGTATTTTCTGCCAAATGATTCTGATTGGTTTCCACCTATAAATAACACATAACAAGATATTATTCAACAATAATTGGAATGTAGTGACGCAGGAACGCCAAGCAACGCCGAAAGTGATTCTACACGGAAGTCAGGTTACGAAGCCTTTCGTTTCTTGCACATTCCTCCTGGAAATCATCGTCTACAGTCAGATAAAAGGTAAAAGGAAGTGACATGATGCCAATCTTAGATAAAGCATCGAGAATGCATGGGACATTAGAGCCTACCAAAGCCACAGTTATAGAAATCCACCTCTTCAAGCACATTTTAATCATTTAAAAGTCATTTCGTCATTGCCTTTCAAGTTTTGAACTTGGTCGAAAATCAAAGAGATAATGATACATGCATCCTTTTTAGAAAAGACAGACAAAAAGATATAAACAGGTGCTACTATTAGATAATAATAATAATAATAATAATAATAATAATAATTAAAAGAAGAAGAAAGACGAATGAACTTCTCTTATCAAGGCGACCAAGAGTCTTTGGTAATCAAGGAGTATTTTCTACAAAATGACTATTGGGTTTGAAAAGAGGCCAGACATTCTTTACAGACAATGATTTTATTGTGTTCTGCAGAAAATTATTTGGGTCTAACAACTCCCTGTTTTTAAGTCAGAAGTACCAATAACTGTTATGCAACTAGGGAAAGAGGCACGGTGACTGGTGTTGTCGGATAGGCCCACTCACAAGCCTGCCAAATAGCTGATGTCCAGTGGGTGGGCCCGATGTTACAGTGCCGAAAGGGGTGCATCTTTTTGTTTGTGGTTTTTTCCTCTCCCCTTCTAGTGAGACTTGCTAACCTGGAAAGCCTTTAGAAGAGAAGATCGGTGCCGTTGCTCTGCTATTGCAGCAGCGTATTTCTCCTTTAGAGTGTCACATGCTTTCTGCTCTGCATGGAGCCCAAGCTGCACCTTTTCTAGCTTCTGTAAACAGAACAACATATCAAGTACAGACTCAAAGAGTCTTTTCAGAATTAATAAGAATGCACAGAAGAGGTAGGATGAGTTTCTGATGAACCTTATTTGATCAAACAAAAGAAAGAAATCCTTAACGATCCATACAGCAATTCATTTACTGAAGACGAGCACAATATCTGGCTTCTGAGATTACCAAATACACCATTCTACCATGAAATATATAATCCAAGTTTACAAGGCTAGTAGGCTGGGAAACTCAAACATTGAACTACTAATTATGACAACTAAAACTGCATGAAGACCCACATTTAGAGGTGCCTACCCGAGTATAGAAGAATCAAACAATGGTTGACTTGATCGCATAAGAGCAGATCTTAAAGATTGTTAAAGGCATGTTCTAGAAAGAGATGCTGCTATGGAACACGCTTAAACAAGTTCTATGAAGTGTCGTCCCCATCTTACACATGGAAAAGATTGCAATCATGGTTGCTGCTCTCGTGGCACCACATGGATGGGCTAATGGCAAAAAATAGTAGTGCTCGACAACTATGATCAGCGACAGTCAATAGTTTCAGCCTTTGAATGTGCATACAAATGCATGCACCCACTCACCCACCCTTCCACATGCAAGCATACACACACGCGCACACGTGTACGCACCCACATGCAAGCATGCACACATACACTTCCATGGCTATCTTCACACACTGAGAAACTGGCCATTCCATGCCTCGTCGAAGTCTATAACAGCCAGTTCATATGGGGCATGTCAGATCAGTGGTTTGGATCCATAGTTTTTTAGTATTCGACGGGGTTCCGCCAACATGGCCATATGAAATATGTATTGGTCAGCCATGAAATATGCTACAGTCTAAAATTGCCTGGCTTGAAAATTGGTGGCCAATACGGCCTTGATATAGTCAACCCCATAATGGTTAAAGGGCTGACACACCAACAAAAGGCTACTTTTTTTTCTTTTTTTTTTTTCTTTTTCATTTTAGCTCATTTTAAACCTCAGAGGAACTTTAGTATTCCATTTTCAACTAATTCTAGGTCCATTTGGAGACCAAAACACAATATTTGAGTTGGATTTAACAAATCAAAGAGGAGTGGATGGGAAAATTTTCGGAATAAGAGGTAAATCATCATTTCTTTTTTTTCATTTTTCTTCTTTTTGTTCCATTTCAATGCAGTCCAATCATGCTTGATTTGTGTTTGATTATGGCCTATTTGGTTGGGTTTCCCAATTCTTCACATTTTTAACCATTTTATTGATTCTTGACCAATTAGAATTCCGCACATTAAATAGATACATTATGAATTTTTACAGAGTAGAAGAGCATACTCATCAGTGAAATAACCAGGGAAAAATTTCCTCCCAATCCATCATGGTCTCGGACAAATTAGTATTACATTACATGCATACAATTACTTATGATAGTATGTTATTCATTACATTACATTCACAATGTTTGTGATTGTAATCTAATCATAGATATCTTAAGTCCAGATAATCTGAGGTTACTGTTGTGATGTTTGATTAAAAACTTAAAATGTGTATCTAAAAACCATTACAATAAGAATTGGTAATCAACCAAAGAGTTTATCCCAAATGATATAACACAAAATTTAGAAGTCAGACTAAAAATTCAACTTTCTGCAGGTCAGGCCAGCAAGAAGTGTTCTTACCAGCGAATGGTCCAATAACCACTGAATGCACATCCAAAACTCAAACAAATTAGAGATTTGTTTAGTTCTCATTCTTTTTCTCTTTTATGCTTCTATACCTCATCTAACTACCCAGCTCCATAAAGCAAAATATGAGCTTTGGATTATTCAAGCTCAAGCCAATCCGTCTCATGCCAATATTAAAGCCTAAAAGAAGGCAAAAAATACTCTTGATCTTTTTTCAAAATATGGAGCTCTCTATGTTGAAGGCAAAAGTCTAGAGAGATTAAACTGAACCTGGGAATGCTAATTCCAAATACTTCTAAACTTCTATCAAGAGTAGAAAAGATACATCCAAAATTTGGAAAATTAAGGACAAGATGGTGTTCTTTGTGAAAATCAAAACGAAATAAAGGATATAATTGTTGACTACTTTAAGAATATCCTCAATTGTAATCATGGATATATTTCTCAGGTCATCATGAGGCTTATAGACAATCTTACCAAGTTATCTCAGGTATAAGGAGATAACCTACGTAAACCGATTTCTATTCCTGAAATTGAAGCAACTATAAAGTCCGCAAATACAAACAGGGCCCCTAGGCCTGATGGTTTCAACACCCATTACTGCAAGGTTTGCTAGCCATTAATTGGAAACGATGTTTGTAATGTCATTATCAGCTTCTTCCAGGCTTCCAAAATCCTCAAGCAATTAAACAATATTCTAATTGCTTTGATCCCTAAAACTGAGAATTGTGACTCTCCTAACAACCTGAGACCTATATCCCTTACAAATGAGAGAAATAAAATTATAGCTAGAATCATGGTTAACAGAATGAAGGCGATTATGTCCAAAATAATTAACCAACCCCAATCCGCTTTCATACCTGGCCGTAATATATCTAACAACATTCTCCTTAGCCATGATCTCATTCGATGTCTTCACCTTGATGCGGGCCACCTAGAATGTGAGTTAAGGTGGACCTTAGAAAGGCTTTTGACTATGTTTGTTGGGATTTTCTCTTAGATGCCCTTTGAGCTCTTAATTTCCCTGATAAGTGGATTACTTGGATTCATGTTTGCATATCGACTCCAATATTATCGGTTATTGTAAATAGTAAAGTATGTGGCGATTTTAAAGGAAATTTATCATGGAAATGTTCTCAATGCTCCTCATTAAATGTTGTGATAATGATTTGATTGGGACCTGTTTCTCTTTGGGGCCAATCACCATTTCCCACCTCCTTTTTGCTGATGATTTGATGATTTTTACCAGTGTTGATCCTCTCTCGACTGCCAACTTGAGAAATTTCTTTACCAACCTGAGTGATCGCTCTGGTTTGGAAATTAATCTGCACAAGTGTTATTTTATTCTCTGGATTCTGCTAGTGCAAGGATGTCGTAAAAGCCATCCTAAACATGAGCGAAGGTGATCTCCCTATTAAATACCTAGGGGTTCCTTTATTCTCTTCTAGGCTTCACATTTGAGACTGGCAACCTTTGTTTGACAGCCTCAATAAAAAGCTTGGAGGATGGGAATCATCCCTATTACCTTCGCTGGCAGGTTAGAGCTAATAAAATCAACCCTCACCAATCTTCACATATATTGGTCTCATGCTTTCCCGCTTCCTAAAACTCGTTATGACATTATTGAGTGGCGTATCTTGAACTTCCTCTGGGCTTTGCTAAATTTCATTCAATTGGATGGGACCAAATCTGTAAGCTTAAGAATGAAGGTGGGCTCTTATAACCTCCTTTGAATGATATGCGAAAGCCTACCTTCTTAAACAATTTTGGAAAACCTCTGCAAAGAAGAGAATCTTTGGGGAATGTGGTAATGCAGAGGCATTTTCACACCGGGCTCAAGCGAGGTCGCCTGTGGGATGCAGGGACACACTCGAGGTGGGTAACCCATGTGATTTGGGGCCCACGGGGGAGGTCTTGTGTTCAAGACTCCTCACCGGGGGTGATTAATGCACATTTCATACCAGGCTCAAGTGGGGTAGCCCGTGGGATGCGGGGACACACTTGGGGTGGGTGGCGCATGTGATTAGGGGCCCACGAGGGGGGTTCGGCCGAGGTCCTAACCCATGAGATGTGGGGCCTGGGCTATGAGATAAAGGGATTAATTCGTCATGTTCTAACAGTTAGAGCTTTTAGAGCAAGTGGTTAATTGTCCTGCATCAAATTGGTATCAAAGTGGGAAGTCTCATGTTCGAGACTCCTCACCGGGGGTGATTAATGCAGAGGCATTTTCGCACCGGACTCGAGCGGGGTCGTCTGTGGGATGCGGGGACACACTCGGGGTGGGTGACCCATGTGATTTGGGGCACACAAGGGAGGTCTCGTGGTCGAGACTCCTTACCAAGGGTGATTAATGCGCATTTCACACCAGGCTTAATTGGGGTAGCCCGTGGGATGCGGGGACACACTCGGGGTGGGTGGCGCATGTAATTTGGGGCCCACGAGGGGGGTTCGGCCGAGGTCCTAACCCATGAGATATAGGGCCTGGGCTATGAGATAAAGGGATTAATTCGCCATGCTCTAACAGTTCGAGCTTTTAGAGCAAGTGGTTAATTGTCCTGCATCATGTGGGTTCATTCTAAGTTTATTGGATCAAAGTTGGTCTGGCAAATCAAAATTCCCCCTAATGCGTCACGTGCCTGGCAAAGCATCCTCAGTGTCTGTGACATAACCAAATGCCATACAAGGTTCCATGTTGGCAATGGAAATTCTACTAACTTTTGGAATGACCCTTGGATCAAAGAAAATAGTCTTTTTGACAGATATGGCCTGGAGACTGTTCAGGATCTTGGCTTTGGCACTGACATCACTATTAGTATCTTTATCCATGATACTGAATGCCAGTTCCTGTATCCGAGCTTGGCTGAGCGAGAATATTTGAAGAAATCAAGCATTGCTATTTTTATCCCTATTGATGATGAAAGTACCTGGACCCTAAGCCCGAAAGGCTCTCTTACTTTTGCTTCGGCCATTAAAGCTTGCAGATCTATGGATCCTTTCCCCTGTGATTGACCTGGTATGGTTCAAGGGCTCCATCCCTATGCATTTGATCACTACTTGGATGGTTTTTTAGGGCCACCTCAAAACTAAGGATATGATGTGTAGAATAAATATCATTAATGATTCTAAATGTTGCTTTTACCCATGCAGGCTTGAATCAATTGAGCACCTTTTCTTTCTATGTGACCTTACTCGTTGGATTTGGGAAAAGCTCCATACAAAGCTCTCTATTCCCCTTAAATACTTTTCCCTCTTCTATCCAATCTATTAGAAACCTAGTAGATAACTCTAGCATGCACTGACATTAATGAGTCTAAGAGTGGCCTCCTTTGCTTCCTGCCATCCCTCAAGAGATACCTAGGGAATTATCTCGGCAATGGACGTGTATAGCCCAAGAGACAAAAGCCTCAAAACTATTCTCCTTGGCACCTCTAAGCTTAACTTTGCCAATATTTCAGGTGCCACCATCGAAGTTCACAATGAAGAGTGTTCTCCGCATTAAGCAACCCAGGATCGTCCTCATGGGAGATGCGCCTTTTTGCTCGTCAAGTGCATTCCTTTATAACCTGCCTTAGGTGTCAAGTTTGCATCATTAGGAGACACCACAAGCCCTTATTCTCAAATTGGCCACTGTTCCCTTGCATGCTGCCAATCTTATTATCCCCACTAGTGAGTTAGCTTACCTTATTTAATCTTCCTTCTCCTTTCTTAGCCCTGGGTGTGGGCCCCTATACCTGGCCCAGAATGTGGGCTCCCGTTTATTGTTTTTTTTTTTTCTCTCTCTCTCTCTTTCCTCCCTAGCCCAAAGTGTGGTTTTTTTTTTTTTTTTTTTCCTTCTCTTTTCTAGGGTCCTTGCCCCCTGTCCCTTCTTTTCACTTTTTTCACGTCTTCCTTTCAAGCCTTCCGGCCTTGGGTTTAGTAATAAGAGAGACTTGTGCATGTGTGCATGTGTGTGGGTGTGTGTGTGTGGTTGTGTGTGGGTGTGTGTGTGTCAATCGATAAAAGCCAATAAGGCCCGATTCATATTAGTTTTGGGACATGCCAATACACCCCATGAAACTGATATTTAACCTTGTCTAGATCTCTAAAACAATGGGCTGCGCCAAACAGATTGAGCACCCAAGCATACACTAAATGCCCTAAGGTGAAGGATTATATTATTCCTCGCTAATAAGTGATACATTTGATCTCTGATCAATTTTAATATTTTTGAAAGTCATGGTACATGTGCAGTTTGGTGTCACATATACATCTTGGGCCATATACCAAGTGAGCAACAAGTCGATTGAGCCCTTGTTTCATTGCAATATGAGAGAAAGTGACATTTACCTGTTGAGTTCCTTTCACAATCGCCTCCAAGGAGTCAATAAGTTTAGCACGACCAGTTGTGCTGATCATGGCATCTTGAAACTAACAAATGATGGAAAAAAATGAATCAGAATTGATACATGAAACATCAATTATTATTTTTTTAATGACAGTTGGTACCAGAAATGAATCTGCATGCAGAAGAGGTTATAATGGTGGTACGAAAGTAAGAAATAAACTAGATAACTAAAAATGTGCAGCTCAACTAGGAGATTATTAATTTTGTAATGATGCTACCCGGAAGCAATGATTTGGATATAGTACTACTGAATCTTCACATTTGATTGTAGACGTAGATTTAGATCAAGATCTAGATATGAATCTGTGCACAGAAGAAGTTATAATGGTGGTATGAATACAAATGAGAAAAGAAGCAAAGAAAACCAAGAATATACACATAAGGAATGTGGAGATCAACTATAAAATTCTCCTTTTCTAATTAGAATAAAACATTATAACTGGGGACTATTCCCATAACATGTAACTTTTGTAATTGCAAAAATACAAAAATTGAAATCTCAAAGTGTTTGGAGAGCTCTCCAAAATTCAATCATCTAACATTTCTAAATTTTACAACACTACATTTTTGGAAATGATGGGGAAGGATTGGATTAATCCAGGTATTATATCATCCGGTCCCATCAGGAGATACATCGGGATTGCTGGTGGAATTCGAAATCCACTACATCTTGGGCCCCACGTTGATGCATGTGTTTCATCCACGCCATCAATCCAGCTGCGCCCTTGACACATGAAAATCGAGTTGCATATGCATACACTTGACCAGCACAAGTTGTGAAATCTGGTCCGTTGATTACAATTCCATGGTCCACCAAGCGCAGGTTTCACTTAATACTGTTTTTCCCACAGGAAGAATTTGATCCCAAACGTGGGATTGGACAGTCAAAATACCATGGTATTTCCAGATATATAATCATTGTGTAATAGTGGTGTGAATTCCACGTAATGTGATTCAATACCATCTAATCCGGCGTTCCAAACAGGCCCTTATGTGATATGCTGCTTCCTCATCCTTCATCTTTTGTGTCTGAGGCAATATAGCTCATTTCAAACTCATTTTTGCATTGGATGTGTTTCCAGGAAAAAATGAGTATAAATTCAAAACACAAGTTTGTTTAATATACATTGATTAAGCAGCGACAAAAATTTTGGGTACACAGCTAAAGGGATTGCATGAAGATCAATCTGTCAAGTAAACACTTTCAAAGTATTCACTTCTTTTTCTTTTTTCCTTTCTCTTTCAAAACCAAAAAATGAAGAACAAAGGCAAGAAAAGACCATCTCTACGTTGTTTCACAAATTGCGGCTGTTGACAATATACTGCATATGCTTTTGAGTGCATGCAGAAGAACAAAATGCAGATATGGCCTTTCTGCAGAGAATTGTAGTGTACTGAGCCTCAGCAAAATATAGTTTGCAGAGGCGTGTGTTCCTGCCATGTGCGGCCATTCGGTGATTCGAGAATGCCTCATAAATCTCAGAGAATGGAAGAGAGTAACCCTTTGATCAGCGGACAACAAAGAGAAAGTCAAGGGAACAAACAAACAAAATAGCTAAAGTCCATATTCACTAGAAAATATGACAGATCAAACGATCAGGATGTTCCAATCTGGGAGATTTTTGTGGCATCCTCTATCCACAGTTGAGCCCATCAGATCAATTGGGATCACAAAACCATGGACCCACATGTAAGGAAATATGTCTCAGGAACCGATACGTATGCTAAGGCTCAGTACTCTATAATTCATCTTCCGAAAAATCTTATCTGGTGCAGAAGATTTTCTTTATGCACAAACCTGAGAACTTATGGAGTTTAACAATGATGTTTCCTTTAGCATTAGCTCTTTAACCTCCACAAGAGCATTATAAGTAGCATAGTATTTACGAGTTTGGCGAAGCGTTTCCTGCAGTTACAATATTCAGGTAAATTATTTCCAGAAAAGACACTAAAAGAATGATTGAGATAAAGAATCACTTGTGTTTATTTTAGAAACCATTTCTAACCTGGATCTGAACATATAACTCTGAAAAACGACGTTCATACCTGAAGATAAGGTCAAATACTATTAGATATATTACATGCAACTGATATGCAATTGCTCCTTTTATTTACACCAAAATGCTAAGATATCATGATCAAACCATTTGCATAGGCACAAAAAAAGACCCACATAATGCATATGTATGTGCATGATCAAACAATGTTAGTACTTAGAAAAAGAAACTAAGCATGTAATGAGCAGTGGTCAGAAAGTTTAGTATGTGTGTAAGCTTCAAAGCAAAGTGTAAGCTTGCAAGATAATTTTAGAAAATAACAGTAGGAAGGGTGATGGGGACATCACGCGCACACACGCCGCCCCCTACGCATGTACACATGAAGGAGGGCCCCAACATCGATCTGGATCGATGACGATGTCCAGGGAGGGCCCCCATGTTAGAAGACGGAATTTTTGTTCAAAAAAATGGACCCGATAATCAAGAAAAGCCCATCATGGGATCTCATGATCATGGCCCGCTAGTCGGATTGATTTCATATTTTAGGTTTTGCTTATTGTTATTATTTAGAATAGCGTGAACGCTTTAGATTTCTTTATTTGGTTTTTATTTTAGTTTACTTCATCGCCAAGTAATAGGTTGTACACATGATGCGAGTTTTGGGGTATAGGGTTTTCCTATAAATAGGCACCCCTTGTAGTTCTTTTCAGTCATTGAAGTTAATAAAAAAATTCCTGCTTTATTTTTCTGCTCTCTTCGTGAGTTGTGGAAGAATTCAAAAGTGGGTGCGAAGCCCTCCCTTTTCGAAGGGCTAACTACCGTGGTGCGAAGCCACATCGATCCCAATTCACCCCCATCTTCCATCATCTTTTTTTTCCATCTTCCCCCACCATCCGTACTTTAAATTTGTCCTTTTGTTGCATCAGATTTCTTCATTGAAGCAGGTTTCCAGATTTCGGCCCGCAGGCGAGCTGAAACTTTGGCGGAGCACCACGCACAAACCGTACATCGGATCGAGCTGAAATTTGGAGGTTTTGGAGTCCATCCCTGGCTGACCAGGGCCAAGGTGGCCTTTTTCTGAATAGTGGGCCCCACACACGTGCGGCCGGGATCACACGCACGTCCGTTTGGGCCATTGTTGTTGTCCACACGCGGGATCATCTTTTGGCTCAGGTTTTTATCCTCTTTATCCTCTCATAGTCATTTTTTCATGAATCCTAACCCTATATTACATGATCCCTAATTGATTTGCCCCTTTTTATCACCTTAGGGTTCCTTGAATTGAAATTAGGGAATCCCTTGGATTAGGGACTGATTTTTATGCATGAGTAGTTGATTTTATTTCCCTTTGACATTGTTTGGTTTATAATTTTATTGGTCCAGTCCTAGCCTGTGTCGGCTTGGACCCGCATAGATTCCCCTTTAATTGAATGTTTGGATTTTCATGTGGGATGTGGAATTTGTGTGATTGTTTCTGAATTGGTGTGATCTAAGCCTGCAATCTTGCATATCATATTTAATTTTCCATGTCCTGCATCAAAGGGCTAGTGCTAAATTACATATGAAATATGCTAATGGTTTTTTTTTTCCTCTCTTGTTCTAGACTAATGAATGATCCTTCATTTGCTTCGTGTACAAGTGGTCTACATCTATCGGCAAAAAAAACATATTCTTAAAGTTCAAGTTGGCATTCACACTGGGCACCACCCTTTTGTTTGATAGCATGCCCAATGTTCAATGTATTAATAGGATCACCCAATACTATGTGCCACTGGTCCACAGTACAAAACCGAGGTGGAGTACAAAGTTACCAGTATGAAGGACAGTAACATTGATATCGGCCAGTATATCATGATACTGATATTCTCGATATATCAATCACAAGTTCAGTTGTATAAATCAGTGTCGAGTGATACTAGCGTTACTTTGCGGGTATCTATCACTACCAGTGACAAGTGCGACATTAGACTGAAAATAAAAAATCTAGAAAATAAATAAATAAATAAAAGAGCCTTTTTGCACAATTTTTTTTTGGGGAATGTGTTTCTTGGTGTGTTTTAACAATCCACTTGAGTTGTTTCACATCAAAACAAATATTTGTTGGAGAAACTGGAATGTATGAGTTCCATGCATTGACATTGATTTGAAGCAAGAACGCAACTTTAAAAAAAAAAAAAAGATTTCAAATAAGAACTCTTTTGGTTCTTGTTAGTATTTTAGTTCTATTGCTTGTAATGAATGACATCTGAATGATATAAACTCATTTTGGACCAATTGTGGCCGACAGCACATAGTTGTCCCATATGCAATGGAAAATTGTTATGCAACTGATGGGGACATCACGCGCACACGCGCACTCACCCGGCCCCCCCTACGCACGTACGTACGTAGAAGGAGGACCCCACCATCGATCTGGTTCGATGACGACGTCTAGGGAGGGCCTCCTAGCTAAAAGTCAAGTTTTGGTTCAGAAAAGTGGCCCGATAGTCAAGAAAAGCCCACCATGGGATCTCATGATCGTGACCCACTCGTCGGATTGGTTTTATATTTTAGGTTTTACTTATTGTTATTATTTAGAACATCATGAACGCTTTAGATTTCCTTGTTTGGTTTTTATTTTAGTTTACTTCATCGCCAAGTAATAGGTGTCGCACATGGTGCGAGTTTTTGGGTATAGGGTTCTCCCTATAAATAGGCACCCCTTGTAGTTCTTTTCATTCATTGAAGTTAATAAAAAATTCCTGCTTTATTTTTCTGCTCTCTTCGTGAGTTGTGGAAGAATTCAAAAGTGGGTGCAAAGCCCTCCCTTTTCGAATGGCTAACTACCGTGGTGCGAAGCCACATCGATCCCAATTCACCCCCATCTTCCATCATCTTTTTTTCCATCTTCCCCCACCATCCATACTTCGAATTTGTCCTTTTGTTGCATCAGATTTCTTCATTACAGTAGGTTTACAGATTTCGGCCCGTAGGCGAGCTGAAACTTCGGGGGAACACCACGCACAAACCGTACATCGGATCAAGCTGAGATTTGGGGATTTGGAATCCATCCCTGGCCGACCAGGGCCAAGGTGGCATTTTTCTGAATAGTGGGCCCCACACACGTGCGGCCGGGATCACACGCACGTCCGTCTGGGCCATTGTTGTTGTCCACACACGGGATCATCTTTTGGCTCAGGTTTTTATCCTCTTTTATCCTCTCATAGCCGTTTGTCATGAATCATAACCTTAGATTACATGATCCCTAATTGATTTGCCCCTTTTTATCACCTTAGGGTTCCTTGAATTGAAATTAGGGAATCCCTTGGATTAGGGACTGATTTTTATGCATGAGTAGTTGGTTTTATTTCCCTTTGACATCGTTTGGTTTATAATTTTTATTGGTCCAGTCCTAGCCTGTGTCGGCTTGGACCCGCATAGATTCCCCTTTTTAATTGAATGTTTGGATTTTCATGTGGGACATGGAATTTGTGTGATTGTTTCTGAATTGGTAGGATCTAAGCCTGAAATCTTGCATATCATATTTAATTTTCCATGTCCTGCATCAACAACTCTTTTAAAGATGTTTTTTTTTTTTAATAAAGGTAACAAAAGATGTATTCATAGAAAACAAAGTACAAGAGAAG
This sequence comes from Magnolia sinica, assembly GCF_029962835.1. Lineage (NCBI taxonomy): Eukaryota > Viridiplantae > Streptophyta > Magnoliopsida > Magnoliales > Magnoliaceae > Magnolia > Magnolia sinica. The sequence continues at coordinate 25,584,781 of NC_080585.1, read as the reverse complement.
GAGAGATCTCCCGCTGAGATAGCAGGAGAAATCTACCAACGAGACTAAAAAAACAGCAAAAGCAAAAAAAACCATTCTATTGAATGGGAAGAACATGACCCCACTGCTAAAAAGTGTTGAACTCTCTGGACTGTGTAATCCAAAGGTTTAGAAAACCCGGATAAACATCTCCCATTTCTTTCTTCCCAAACCGCCCACCAAACTGCCAGCAGACTCATCCTCCACATCGTAGATTTAAGTTTTCCTAATTTTGGCCCAAGCCAAGGTTTTATCAGACAACATTACACGATATTTACAATCTTTCCCATGATATTTATGCATTCCAAGGGTGTGATACATAGTGCAATTAGTGCAATACTGATACTTCAAACACTAAGCATGCCACCTTGTGCTAGTGATGACCTACAAAGACTACAAACAAAGTTTCCACATTCTTTATGCTTCCAGTCATTAACATTTCAGAGAGACATTCATAAATTTAAAGAAATTTGTTTCATGGCCTTGGTTCTACCATTCAAAAAGAGGCAGAGTTGAAGAGGATGTTCAAAAAAGAACTAGAACTGGGTGCATGAATGGAGTGTGCCTGTGGAGTTCAGTTTGATAGCTACGTGCCAACAAAATTTAAAAGGAATTTTTTTATCAGACAACCCTTTGACCAGCTATGCTATATGGGGCAGAGTTTTGGGCAATTCAAGGTAACATGATTTCAAAGTTGGAGCATTGTGAAGATGGGGATGTTGAGATGGATCTGTAGGAAGACTAGAAAGCATAGAATAAAAATGAGGTCCTTTGAAGCAAACCAAGAGTAGCCCCAGTTGGAGATAAAATGAGGATAGCCAGCCAATCAAGATGGTTCTGCCATGTGCCAAGAAAACCAGAGAGGGTTCCTGTAAGGGAATTTTGATTAGGATTGCATGGCCCTGAAAGCAATGGGCAGAAGATGGTAATGATGACATTGATGATGATCATGATTGCCAACACAATTGCGTTGTAGCCCTTGTAGTTATTCTTTTAGCTGCATTTTTTGCATGATGTTCATCAAAGCCACTTAGTTTTTTCCTGCATAATTCATGGGCCATATTCTCATGAATCATGATGGTGGCAAAGCAAAGACTTCTTCAAATCTTAAAGGCAGGATCACTTACCAGTTTGCAAGATCATACATAATATCCAGCTTTGTTGGTTATTAATGGGCCAAAGGGTAACAGACAATACCAAGTAAAGGATCCTGTCTCCTTAATGGACTGGTGTAGAAGATTTGAGTTAGAAAAAGGACATAGCCTATAAATAGAGTTTCTTATGAAATCCTATAGAGGGCTTTACAGAGCTGATAAGTGTGAAATCACTAAAACATTTGGGCAAAGATCACTTGGGAAACAAAGGAAGAGTTTATTACCATGAGAAGGCATCACTCGGCAGTGAAACTAACAACAGCATTATAAGGTCAGCCATAATGTCCCTTCAATGTAATAGAATTTACTGGAGAAGAGAATTCATTACAGAGATTCATTGTCATTGAGCAAAAAGGTTGTTGCTTTTGCCTCATACATGAAGGGGAAGACAAGAAAAGAGTTCACATCTTCATAATCATGTGTGGTATTATGGTGAAAGAGATCCCTGCCTACAAAAGGAGATGCATGAAACATTGGGACTAGTTAAGGGTGGATTAGATATGGGAAATAGTCAAAGTTGGATGGTAGAGAGCTCTGCACTCACAGGTTTAAATACCAGTATCAAAGTGCGACTCACCTGGAGACCAAAACTCTTATGGCTCCCTCCAAGTTGTTTTGATTCAATTGGGATCATTCTAACTCAATCCAACTTTGGAACTTGACTCGACCAATGATCTCATCTGTTGCCTGCGGAGATCGAGTCAACTTAGTTTTATTTAGAACCATGTCTGAAATTACACCAGAGGAAAATGCAATGGAGGTAATGGTGTACAAGATTTCATTTATTAGAAGCAAGGCATTGAAATTTTGAGTTATGATAATTAAACTGACCCGCTTGATTTGTGATTTCAAGCCCATCAATCCTGTAAAGTTATAAAGATAGTTATGCTCATCCTGTATTGATTATTGTCAATTCATCTGCTAAATTACAGTGTTCATACTACCCACACAGTTGCCATGGGAAATTGGGTGGATTTTTAATAGTTGCAACCAGTGTTTTCAATATCAGTATCAAGTTCCAAGTAGCAAGGAAGAAATATAGTCACGAACACAGAATCCAAAAATGGGCAAATAGCCGACACATTCACAGTGATTACATGCAGTGTTTTAAATATCAACGATATCGGCCGATATATCCCACAATATATCTTGTATCCCACCAGTGCGATACGAAACACACTAGTGCGATATATCCCACATGTTTGATCTTGTGAGCATTTTCGAATTTCAGTCCTTTTATTTTTTGTAAATCATGCTAAATTAGTGTCAAATTGTTACAGATCCATGATTTTTTAAGTTTTGCATGAAAAATCATGAATTGGGAGATTCGATTTCGAGATTTGGAGGAGATGGGCCGAGTTGTGGAAATTTGAAAAAAAATTAAAATTTCCTAATTTCTTGCAAATCGTTTGCAATCTGTGTCCAAACTTCAAATCAAACATGTATGTAACCTAATCTAGTGATTCTTCATTTGCTTTTGAGTGTATTGCTCGTGTTTCCACACGTCTTCTTACATTTATACATTATATGAATAGACATTGAATATACTTGCATCAATTCAATTAGACAATGCACAGATTAGGACCCCAATACAACGAAAACCTATTGCGTGTACTTATTTGTTATAATGTTTTAATTTATAAATGTGTATTGATTTCTTTTTTAACAATCATCGAAGTTTCATTGAAAAATTCAGCCAATTTCCCTATGTTTCCCCATGTTTCCAACAATAGTGATACATTACATGATACAACCGATATATCCCATGCGATGACCGATACGTATCCGTATCCCAAGAATGCAATATGTAACGCGATACCGATATTTCGAACACTGATTACATGTGATGTGATATCATTCAAGAAGTTGATTTCTTGATTACCCCACGCGTATACGGAGCATTACAAAAGGCCCAACAAAAAAATAAAATAAAATAAAAAGGGAGGGGGGGGGGGGGGGGGGGGCGAGGTTTCTTAAGAAATTTTCTGCACAAGAAAGCAAATGGACACCAAGGGATAAAAGAAAAGAAGAAATAAGAAGATTTGGAAAATCGAAAGAAGAAGGATCAGAACCGACGAAACTTTGATACTATTTTAATTAGTACAAAGAGAGATGGAATAGAGAAGAATAAAGAGAGAGAGAGAGAGAGAGAGAGAGAGAGAGAGAGAGAGAATAAGGGAACACAGAGAGGAAGGGCCAAAGTTAGGATTCACACTCCCCCTCTTATATCATGAAAGTTCCATAATTATAGAAATGGCATTAATAACAAAAGTTTTAGACCAAAATAAGTGTCGCTGACCCTCGATACAGATAGTATTGGCCAATACTATCAATACTGCAAACAGTGGTTGCACCAGGTGCAAATAGGGTTGTCAATGGGCCAGGCCTAGGGTTGGCTTTGGCTTGGATTTTTAACTATTCAAGCCAGGCCTATTCAAAATTTTGATTTTGCTCAGCCCAAGCCTGGCCCATTGATGGCCCTAGGGGCAAAGCAAACACCTAAAAGAAACTTGGCAAGAAAGATTCCCTTTTTAAAGCTATAAGAGTCAAGAGAAGGTATGTGTTAAGAAGATTAATAATTTGATCCACTCAGGCACAATGGGGTAGTTCCATCGGTCAAACTCTTCAAGATGAAACATAACACTCGAAGGTTTTGGCCTTGCTCATCAAGCAACCAATCGCGGAACAGAAAACCAAGCACAACATTGTTTTTTTGGGAATAAAGTTAAATAGTAAAAACAGAGTCAGGCAAACGGATATTCATGAAGTCATAAGTTGTACCAAACAACGGAATAGCTTACTGGATTAATTCTGTTTGAGATGGCACATCATCAAGCCTTCGTTTTAGCAACAAATTTGCCCTTAGTTTAGCTGCAAGTGCCTACAAAACCACATTAAAAAACATTTTATCTCAAATATAAACACTATAAGTTTGCCGTTAAGATCTTCAGACAATGTATACAAAATCCACACTGAAGACAATAAATTTAAATCATCGTTATCATCCAAGCCTTATCTCAATTCCCAACTAATTGGGGTCAGCAAAGACAAGAAATTAAAATGATAACGAAAACTGAGAAAACATTTGAAACTAAGAACTTCAACTTCATATATATATACTACAGTTTATAAATAATAATTAATAATAAAATACGTGGCAAAATAATAATTTAAAACAATTTCAGAGTCGCAGTGCAAAGACTGCTTAGGAAGCCAATCTAATAGCATTTTAGAAGCCGAAAATGTCTTGATGAAATAACAGACCATTAGGATGTTTATACAACTTTAAGGTTGGCCAACCAACCTTGGAATGCCATTGAAAATTGTCAAAACACGGATGTTTTGCTCTCTTATGGTTGTTTACAAATTTATGGATGCATTTGCATGCTTATGATTATCGGAATGGATCATTCAGACGAATAGACAAATTTGCACACAAATTCTCATTTGAAGGGTTTTATTAATTTCGAGGAACAAAACAATGTACATTCCAGGTTTTGAAATACAACAAGCCTTCAATTACTTCTCTTGGAGAAAACCCTTGATTAAAAGGGAAAACCAAATAAACAACATTATGTAGTGGTGTAGTGAATAGTGCAGTATGTGCATTACTAGTTGATCCTAGTCTCGTCTTTTGTAGCTTGGCATGTCGAAGAGTATCAGTGCATGTTGACAGATGCTTAGTGACACTGTTAATTATTGAGCTGTTGGACATCAAGCGTCGTTGGGGGTCGAGATAGTTCTTTAGCATAGAGTATGGATCTATTCATTGCAGCTGCTAAGCATTAGAAAACCTTTAGCGAAACATCTACATTCCACCAGCTTTAAAGTACAGGGAGTATCTCGTTGATCATAGCATCTAAAAGTCAGCGGGACAGTACAACTTCCTTGGGATGATGCTTGATGGGACACAACATCCTGCTAGGTCCCAATGCTATAGCAGCTTAGATTATGACAGTGCAAGTGAAGTCACACTGATGAGCACATAGCACCTCTGGAGCACTACTTGTGGTAATGCAGGGGTGAACACCCTATATTTAGTACATGGTGCCGCAAGAGTGCATATTGTAGGCATATGGGAGAGCACACCACCTGCTTAGATACAACGCCGCTTTCATGCAAGGTGAAGACACCACTGCCTAGTGAAGCACTATTGAGCACTGCTCATGGGGTGTAGGGGTGAGGATCACATGATCGAGTGTATGCGCTAATTTGTGCTGCTTGGAAGGTGCAAGATGAGGATGCCCTTGCAAAGATACAATGATGTTGGGCGCTGCTTATACAAATGCTGGGGTATGGACACCACCTGTTGAGACCAATGTTTTGACTAGCATCCGAAGCGTAGTTATGACGCTATGTAGTGGTGTAGTGAATAGTGCAGTATATGCATTACCAGGTGATCCTACATACGCTACAGGAGATCAAGTGTGGTTGAGAAGTCAGCTTGACTGACAGGATTCGGAAACTTTGATAATATCAGCGCTGGTCGTGATGGTGGTAGAGGTTGTGGCCGTGGTCTGGATCAGTGTTCGAAATATCGGTATTGCATTACATATCGGATTCTTGGGATACGGATACGTATCGGTCATCGCATGGGTTATATCGGTTGTATCATGTAATATATCACTGTTGCAGGAAACATGGGGAAACATAGGGAAATTGGCCGAATTTTTCAATGAAACTTCGATGATTGTTAAAAAAGACATCAATACACATTTATAAATTAAAACATTATAAAAAATAATGATAATAATAAGTACACGCAATAGGTTTTCTTTGTATTGGGGTCCTAATCTATGTGTTGTCTAACTGAATTGATGCAAGTATATTCAATGTCTATTCATATAATGTATAAATGTAAGAAGACGTGTGGAAACACAAGCAATACACTCAAAAGCAAAAGAAGAATCACTAGATTAGGTTACATACATGTTTGATATGATGTTTGGACATAGATTGCAAACGATTTGCAAGAAATTAGGAATTTTTATTTTTATTTTTCAAATTTCCGCAACTTGGCCCATCTCCAAATCTCGAAATCGAATCTCCCAATTCATGATTTTTCATGCAAAACTTAAAAAATCATGGATTTGTAACAACTTGATACTAATTTAGCATGATTTACAAAAAATAAAAGTACTGAAATTTGAAAATGCTCACAAGATCAAACATGTGGGATATATCGCACTACTTGTGCGTTTCGTATCGCACTGGTGGGATACAAGATATATCGTGGGATATATCGGCCGATATCGTCGATATTTAAAACACTGGTCTGGATCAACTATGTATTCATTGTGGCAGACATGTACGTACCGTCGGCTATTGTTGGGTTCTTCATGGTCGTCCTCAAGGTCAAGCGACCAATTTTACTGCCTTTGATAACAGAGATTCTCAAACTATTATTGGGGACACAATATCTTAAACAACTTCACCTATGGTTCCATCAGATGGTGATGTGGTTCATCTCTCAAAAACTGAATATGATGCTTTGTTAAGAGACAGTATTCAAAATAAGGCCTACCGATCCACTCCCTTGGCTCAGACAGGTCATATATCCACTGCTCTTCATACTACTTTTGTGTCAAGTCCTTTGGTAATTGATTCGGGGGCTACCGATCATATGACAGGTACATCTACTTCTTTTTCTTCATTCACTCATAATCCATATTTAGGACAAGTGAAATTAGTAGATGGTTCCCTAACACCTATTAGAGGAAAGGGTAATGTTTCTATTTCTCTAGCATTCTCATTCTCTTTTGTCTTCTTGTAACAACCCACGCCCATACTGTATGAGGCCTTTTGGGGGAAACCCCGAGAACAAAACCGTGCGGGCTATGCCCAGAGCGGTGTGTGGGCCATCAAGGATTAAATATACTAAGAAATACTTCTATTGTTGGACTCCAACCAACCCAGAAATTTAGGTGGGCTGGAATTTGGCATTGAGCCCAATAATTGTTGCCTATAAATGTTGGCAGTATGGCCCACTAGATTTGAGGAGGATTTAAGTCAGTTATCTTACCATCTTAATTTTATTTTCGGCTTAATTAGTGCGTGATTAAAGGCCCATTCCAATTGGATTCTTCTTGGGCTAGTCTCCTAGTTAATTATGGGCCTTATAGCCTTGGTTGGGCTGGAACTTTTTGATAGACCCGTTGGACCCTTGGGTCTTATATTTACCATGTCATTGTGATGGGTCTTATGAGCCAAATACTCAAGTAGTTGGGCCCTTGCTTTCCCACTATAATAAATCTATACTTGGGCCGAGATGTGAGGCCCAACTTACTTGTGCTAAATATAAGGATTTCCCATATGTTAGGATAATGGACTGCCCATTAGGCCCACCACAATGAGTGAACTCATGACCCTTATGGTTGGGCCCTAACCTTGCTTAAGGGCCTACCAGGTTACCTATGTACTAGGCTCAGTGTATGGCCCTCTAGACCATGGATTGCTTAGGCCTTGGGCCTTATTTCATGCTCGAGTAGTGGTGGGCTAGCTCTTGGAAACCAGTTGAGGTTGGATGTCCTCCTGGGTGATCCTAAGGTAGGCCCATGGGTTTCTCTATGGATGGTTAAAGGCCCACCATAGACCCTAGACCATTTATTTGAGGCTAAATATGGATGCATGTGGAGCCCACCTCAACGTATGTTGGTCCAGGCCATTCAAGCCTTGGATCGCCCGATCATGGAAGCACTCTCTGCCTTGGGTTGCTGCTGGGCTCACAATCCAGTAGCAGGCCCACTTGATCTTTTCATGATATATACACACTCTCCATCGATTGGCCTTCATGAGATTATTTCCACATAGTTAACCAGGAAGTCAAACAGGCCAAAAGTTTATCAAAGGGCCTTAGATGTACAATTTTATGGTTAAAACTTTATTTGGCTGTGGGGCCCACCATATTGAGAACTTGTGTACGTGTTACATGCTTATGTTTTCTTATAATCTTTGGGCTTAATCAGTGTATTCTTCTGGGTCACCTTTAGTGATCACATGAGGACCCCATCTTAGATCAGATTTTTGGGGCATCCCATGGGCCCAAAGTGGGTTGGGACGTCCCAGCTTGGCCCAACCATATATTAGGCCGACTTCCACTATTTTGATGGACTTGTGGGCTGAGATAAGGATAGTATTGGGCCCTTAGTTGCCCACTTAAATTGCTAGTTATTGGGCTGATGTAGTTGGGCCCATTTCATCCAAACTTAAACTTATTTTTAGGCCGTATATTGTGTACGCGGGCTGCCCACCAAGTCCAACTTAATGCATGGATTCTATGGCTATTGGAAATTGAGCCTTGGGCCTTAATTTCCCTCTTGGGGCCCATGTTGTTAAAAGTGGTATTATATCTTTTTATGGCCTATTATGAGGAATATATATATATGTAGTTACCTTTATTCTTATCTTAAATGTAGGCCTTGGGCCTTCTGTCCATATAGTTCATGGTTGATATGCCTTTTTAGGGAATGGCGGTTAAATGTCCCCATTATGGACCCTCTAGGCCCGGTTGTATTTAAGAGTGATTGGATAATCATCTTAGACTCTTACTAGGCTCATTTCTATATTACTTAGACCCGTAGTTTGTATGCTTAGTCTCGTGGGCTACCCTAGGTAAATGGGCCCCCACTAGAGGTGGGATTCCTTATGGATATTGTCTAAATACCTAGTCTTAGTCCCTTCTTGGATAGGAGTATACTACTTCGTATATCGCCGCATAATGCGTCTAGACCCATCTTCATGGCCCATGTGCATCATTGTATGCTTGGATGACACTGTGTGTGTAGTTATGGTTGTGCCATTGGGCATTGCATAATGCCTTTTCGAGGGACGTAGTATCCCCTCTTGAGCACGTTGGATGCTTGGAATTGATGCATGGTTGATTGTGTGATTCATGCATCTGGCATTGCATAACATATGAGCATTATCGCCCCTTGCTTCATCAGGGCTATAGCCTCTACAGATACATTGTGGATGGCCATGTTTGGACACCGGAAATGTTACTTGAGCATACCGGGTGCATAGGATGCCCATGGGTGAAATTCTCAAAACTTCCATGGTACCAAGGATCTGCTTCAACGCCGTGACCGGGTGGAATATATGAGCACACGAGGGCCTTATACCGTTAGGCCGCGACTCCCACTGTCGTGTAGTCGGTTAGATAAGGGTGTGGCCTTACTCGCCTGATGTAAGGAGGCATTGCTAGGCTGAGTCTGACCAGCTCATGAATGGGTCCGCTACCTTCAGGCCTTGCTGATGATTAGCTGTCCACAGGTGGGTAGTGAGGTCTCTTACGCTCGTTTGACTGTGCGGAGTCTGTACAGTGATAGTCATCCAGCAGTGTAATGGATCCCGGTGATTTCCTTATGATGGAAATGTACTTGATATGTGGATTAGATATGAGCACTGACATTACTTCGTTTTGCATTTGCATCAGCTGTATAAGCCTCATATTGCATCGACTTGACATGGCGCGTAGTACTCATTGCATTACAGTACTCATTGCATTGATATGGCTTCCTACAATATTATACTGCCTTGGTATAGCTTCTTGCATTTATAATAGCCTTAGTAAGGCTAGTGGTATTGGTATTGGTATTGATCATGACTCCCTTCCTGTATCCCATATTATTCTTCTGTGCACTATTATCACATACCTTCACCACCCTCTAAGCTTCTATAAGCTTATGCACGATTGATACGTGCAGGAGATCCTAAATAGGCGTCGTAGCGGCAGAGTTTGGAGTAGAGCTGAGCTTAAGGACCCAGTGTTGCAGACTGTCCTTTCCTCTCCTCCTATTATTTTATGTATGTCCTTTTGGACCATATGGATACTTATAAAAGTTCAAATTCTTAGTGGATTTTGTGATGTGTGCTCTTAGTTATTCTCAGATGTACTTGTTATGATCTTGGGTATGCTCGTATTGGAAATGATTATATTGTTATGAAAATCTTCCTTGTAGGATCCCAGGATCGGAACCTACCTCATGAGCCGAGAATGGTGTACTACGGAGGCTGTTGCGGCCAAAACCGGCCATCGGGTTCCTTGTGAGTCCGATTACCGAGTCTGGGGCGTGACACTTCTTGGCTCCAAATATTATATCTAATTTGTAATCAGTTAATAATGTTACGAAGGACATAAATTGTATTATGACCTTTTATCCTGATGATTGTGTCTTTCGAGATCTGAGGACGAAGAAGTTGCTTGGTGGTGGACATGAGAAGTATGGATTATCCATTCTTCGTTCATATTAATGAGTGTCTTAGTGTCAAGGAAGATCCTTATATCTAGAATTGTCAATTTGGTCATCCCTCGAGTCTAGTCTTACAGTCTTTGTTACCTCTGTCAGTTGAATCTAGTGATATCAAGGACTTAGTGTGAGGCTTGTATTCTAGCCAAACACTATAAGTATGTTTATCCTCATTGTAGAAAAAACAGTCTAGTAGAATTTTTTTTATTTGGTTTATTTGAATATATGGGGTCCAATTCCCCATTGTTTCCAATGGATTTAAATATATTGCCTCGTATGCTTCTCATATGACATAGATTTATTTGATGAAAATTAGAGATGATGTTAGCTCCATTTTCAAAGTGTTTCATAATTGGGTCGAAAATCAATTTTATAGTGAATATTGATACTCTAATGCAAAATGAGCAAGTTCACTAGATGATCGACGATCTATAATAGGCTATTGTATTTTTTTCAACAGTAATTTGGTTACCTGGAAGACTAAGAAGCAAACAGTTGTTGCTCAGTCCAATGCCAAGGCAAAGTATAATGCTATGGTAAATACGTTATGTGAACTTAAGTGGTTGAAAAGCTTTGTTACAAAATTGGGTTTTCTTGTGGAGACCCCTATGACAATGTATTGTGACAATTAGGTTGACATTCACATAGCTTCCAATCTAGTTTTTCATGAGCAAACAAAATATATTGAAGCTAATTGTCACTTTATTCGTGAGAAAGTTGCAGCTGGCGTTATTTCCACTCCTTTTGTTCCATCTTCTGCGCAATTAGTAGATATCTTCAATAACAATCTTAATGTGGAAGTTGAACGGCGTGTTTTTGGTAAGCTGTGAATGATTGATATCTATGCCTCAACTTAAAGGGGAGTGTGTGAGTGCGTGTATGAGCCTGTGTGAAGCCCTGCTGAGACTATGAGCTATACCTACGATACAATCGCCCCAGCTAACGGATTTCCACATCATGCATAGGTAGTGGTAAAATCCCAACACCAAAGATCACCTTCATATTGTTGAAAGGAAAAGAGACTAGATACGGAGCATAGGGGAAGAAAGAGAGCAAGAGAATGGGGCCACTGGTGCTAGAAAAAAGAACCTAGAGAAGGTTCTTATAAAGAGATTGTAACATAACACTCAACCATTGCGAATTAATAACCATTCAAAATGTCTACTCGTTATGAAACAAAAGGACTAAAAAGAGTGGTGGATGTCTACTTTTCCATACTATTAAACGGCTCCCCAAAAGGATTCTTCAAAAGTTCTAGAGGTTTGAGACAGGGAGATCCTCTCTGTCCCTTCTTATTTCTCATGGTAGGCGAGGCTTTGTCCAAAATGCTTCAAAGAGGGCAAGATGAGGGCATTCTTCAAGGGATTCACATCAAAGGGATGCCAAGGCCTATCACACACATACAGTATGCTGATGATTCTCTAATTTTTTCTGAAGCCTCAGTCGAGAAGGTGGCCAATCTTCGAACTTCTATCCGTTGCTTCCAAGCTATTTCCGGTTTAAAGGTGAATTTGGCTAAATCCAAAATTTTCGGAGTAAACATGGAAAGATCGGAAGTCGAAAGTTTTGCCCAATTATTCGGCTGTGCTGCAGATTCGTTGCCGTCTTATTTTGTCGGCTTACCACTTTGTCCTGGTCATCCCCCAATATCCATTTGGGACAAAGTGATTTTTAGAGTTCAATCATACCTGTCTAGATGGAAGAGTCGATACCTCTCCTTAGGCGGTCGTCTAACACTGATAAAATCTGCCCTCTCCAGTCTTCCGATTTACTTCACGTCACTCCTCATTTGTCCGACCCTAGTTAGAGAAGCTATTGATAAAGCGAGGCGGGATTTCTTATGGCAAGGTAAGGAAGTTCGGAAAAAGTTTCACCTTTTAAAATTGTCAGAGGTATGCCTTCGGTTGGCAGATGGGGGTGCGGGAGTTAAAGATTTGAAAGTTATGAATCAAGCTCTTCTTGGAAAATGGATTTGGCGTATAGCGGCAGATCAAGACAGTCTATGGAGCTCCATAATCAAAGGAAAGTACGGCACATCCACTGGGGGCTGGTGGGTTAAACATTTTCCTTCACATAAAGTTTCTTATATCTGCCAGGGAATCATGAAAATGGAACGGAAAGTTCTTCCTAATGTTGGTTTTGTGCTTGGCAACGGTGCCAAAATTCATTTTTGGGAAGACACATGGATCGGAGATCACCCGCTTAAAATCAGATTCCCCACATCCTACCACATTGCCTCTTCCAAAAAATCTTTCGTCGCTAATCACTATTCTGAAGTTGGTGGGCAAATCGTCTAGAATGTTACGTGCAGAAGAGCGCTTCAGGATTGGGAGATCCCAGAGTTTACTGATCGCCTTCAAACTCTCTACTCTACAGCCCACTCGATTTCGTCGGATGATAACATTTTCTGGAAACCAAACAAATCTTCCTTCTTCTCTGTTCGATCCCTTTACAACCACATTCACTTTCAACAGGCTGATCCTAAGCCAAATCTTTCTTTCCTGTGGAATTATGCTGCTCCTCCCAAAATCGTTGCCTTTGGATGGCTAGTAGGGAAAAAGAAAATATTAACGGTAGACAATCTGAGGAAGAGAGGGATGATCATCCCCAATATTTGCTTATGCTGCATGCAATCCGAAGAGACTATCGATCATCTGCTGCTGCACTGTTGCTCCGCCCAAGCCATTTGGGCTGACATCTTGAGCAGCTTTAATCTTTTTTGGTGTTTCCCAGGTGAAGTTACTCAATTCCTTCAAGCGTGGCAGGGTGTTCATCTAGGAAAGGTGAAGACAGTCATTTGGAGGATGTCTATTCGTGTTGTCTGCTGGTCAATTTGGGGAGAAAGGAATAACAGATGTTTCAAGAATTACTCCTCGCCGACCGGGACTGTAGCTTCAAGGGCCAAGCGTCTTATGATTGAGTGGTCCTCTAATGTCAAGGATCTTTTAAGCCAGGATTTTTTATTTTTAGGGGTGTAATGGCGGTCTGCCTCCTCAGCAGCCCCTCTTTTGTTTGCGTTTTCTCTTTTTTTGTTTTTCACTTCTGTTTTAATGATATCTTCTTGCCTTTCAAAAAAAAGAGTGGTGGATGTTTCACATGACGGAAACATATGGCCACATACAATGATTTTTATTTTTATTTTATTTTAAATAACAATTAATTTGTAAAACCAGGTCAATCAAGACTCATAGAAAGGGACCTGATCAAGCCTTCGAGGAGCCAAATCCATGCTTTCTGGATCATTTTTTCCACCAAGCCAGCCTCGCATGCACGTACGAGCTTGTGCGTAAAGTTGCACCAACTTAAACAAGGGAATATGTATCAAAGTGATTAACATGTTTTTGCTTAAACCCGGCTACTAATCTAGCCTTATGTTTCTCAATTGAGCCATCAGCTCGATGTTTCTTTTTTAATATCTATTTACAACCTAAGGTTTTTATCCCAGGGGGTAATTAATTTGCACGTGCTATTAGTCCTAATGGACTCTATCTCATCAATAACTACTTTCTAGAAGATAGCATCATGAGAGGACAACCTTCTCAAATGTCACAAGGTCACCTTCAAATTGAGCTAAAAATACATGAAAATCAGGATTGTAGTCCTAAACAATCCTATGCCATTTACTTCTCCTCATTTTAGGTTCAGGCCCAGGTTCTTTTAAGTCTATAGGATTTAAGCTAGAAGACGCCCAGGTTCTTTTAAGTCTATAGGATTTAAGCTAGAAGACTCGTTTAGTTTTACAAAGGGACCCCCACTAGATTGACTCCCACCATTCCTTGATTTATAAGGAAATGTGTTTTCATAGAACTCTGCATCTCTGTATTCAATTAAAATATATGCACCAATATCTAGAAATCTATATGCCTTGTTATGAGATACATACGCTACAAGTACACGGTTTGAAGTTCTAGCTCCTAAGTTAGATCTTTTAGGATTTATTAGCCTAACCTAGGCAAGACAACCCCTAACCTAAGATAACTTATATTAGGTTTTTCTGCCTTTCTACAATTCATGAGGTATTATCTTAAATTTGGTTGTAGACACTATTAAAAATGTAACAGGCAAAATAAAGAGCTTCTCCCCAAAAACTAAAAGGAAGACCTAAGCTTAGTAGTATAGCATTCACCATGTAAATTAGAATCATATTTTTATGTTATGCTACCCCCCATTTTGTTGAGGAGTGTAGAGAGCAATTACTTCACAAATTATTCCATTAGATTCACAAAAGTTATCAAAGTCCTTAGAGGTGTATTCCAAGGTGTTCCGTAATGGTAACAGTGGCCGTAACGGCCACGACCGTTACCTTTACGATACAAGGCATAAAGGTTGTTACGGCCCCATAACAGCCATTATGGTCTCTCTTTTTTATTTTATTTTTATTTTTAAAAAAAAAAAACCCCGAAAAACTTGTATCTGCCCCGTAATATTGATTAAAAAGTATGAAAAACCTATATATATCCCGTAATGGTCTATTACGGGGCTATTATGGCCTTTATTACGGGTCATTTTTCTCATAACAGCTGTTACAGCCGTTACGACCCCGTAACGTGTAACGGTTGCCACCGTTACCTTTACGTAACGGCCTTTATGGCACACCATGGTATTCACCACCTCAATCACTTCTAAGGGCTTTGATTTTTTCTATTTAATTGACTTTCTACTTCATTTTTTAAAGCTGTGAATTTTGAAATCGCTCTATCCTTATATTTTAATAAGTACATTATTGTTGTTATGTGCAACTACATATGTGCATGGATATACGATCATGGCATATGCAATCTGACACATATGTTGTTGATGCAGAAATCTACACGTCCTTCCTAGACCACTTGAGACCTGTAAAAGGGGACAAGAATGGAGACCTTGGCTGCTCCAGGGGATCCTCCGATCAAAGTCAGGTAGGCAAGCTAGGTCTAGTCGAACGTAGGGTTTGTGAGTGGAGGATTGTGCGTACCTTTCACCATTAGGGATGCTCCTATTTATAAGAGAGGAGAGGCGGTGGCGTAGAGGGATATTCCTTATTTAGTAGGAGCATATTGTAGTGGGATTCGGATCCCTGGCGTATCGTGCTGATCTTCCGAGATCTCCTTTGGAGATCTTTGACAATCGAACAATTGTCTACCTAGATTCTCAGATAGGTGAGTTTGGTAAGACCTGAATGGTTAGATTCAGGTCGGAACTAACAGAGGAGGCCGAGGTGGGGAGTCATTCCAAGGAAAGGCTCGACCGTTCTGGGTTCCTTTGTCGAGTTGTTGCCGAGCTTATTTTGGTGTCGGGTAGTTTAGCGCTCAGCCGACCGGCCTCCGAAGACTGTAGGATGACCGTGGTCGATCTCTTTTCCTATTCGGATTGGGGTTGAGGTTGAACTCTTTGCCGTATCGATCACTGACCGGCCTCATGGCACACACGGATGTCCGACCTAACCTTACCTCATTGGCGGGTTCATTATTACCCACAACATATGTGATCACATATGTGGCATATGTAAAAATATATGATCGCATACAGCATACGTGATCGCATATTGGCCAACGGTTAGCACATTAATTATTATTTTTTGTAAAAAAAAATAATAATAACTTTTGTCTATAAAAAGGCTTCCAAACCTCCCCCATTTGCGATATTCTCACTTCAAAACTCTCTTACTCTCCTCCTCTTACATTTCTTAATTCCAAGTGGTCTTAACTTAATCTCTCTCTCTTACATTTCCTACTTCCAAGTGGTCTCTCTCTCTCTCTCTCTCTCTCTCTCTCTCTCTCTCTCAAGTTGGAAGATCAAGATTCAAGCACTTGATGTTTAATTCATTTTATTTCTCTCAAATATACTTTAAATATGTAAAATTAGTTATCTATTAGCTTAGAAAAGTTACCCTTTTTCTTATAAATTTTTTTCATTTTTTTTTTCAAAAAACAAAAATAAAATAAAAGTTACCCTTTTTCTTATATTTTTTTACAATTTTTTTTTTCAATATTTTTTGATTCTTTTTTTCAAAAAAAAAAATTGTTTTTAAATGCAGTCGCATGTGTGATTGTGCATCCCATATGTGATTCGACAAGATTGAGTACATATGTGCATATCTGGAATAGTCATCTATAAAAAGTATTTATTACCTCCTATTATAAGATTTTCCCCGGTGTTTTCAGTAGTGTTGTAGCGTAGCGTGTAGCATAGCGAAAACGCTACGTAGCGTATGCATGTAGCATAATCCCTAGTAGCGTAAGCTATAGGGTATGTAGCGTAAGCTACGCTGCATGTAACATAGCGTGGATAGCGTAAGCTACCTGAAATTTCATTTTTCAAGTGTTTTTTCTATGTTAGTTAAACACCTCTTTTAAAATGGTGATGACTTATACCTATGACACATGGCACTACATTAAACTAATCCGGACCACCCAAATTGTGGTCCATAATCCATATCGTAGATAGAGCACTTAGATCAATCTGGACCATCCAAATTGTGGTCTATATCATGAATTTGTGATGTTTCAATAAATAAAAAAGAAGTCATACTAAGTGTCTAAAGGCAAAGAGAGGGATTTTGCATGGAAATAAGTGGTTGATGATCGGGATTCATAGTCAAAAACTCATAGAAATTATGCATTTTGTAACTTTTATCATATGTTCCATTATTTTAATTAAAGATATTAAGGATTGTGTAGCTTACATTACACGCTATAGAGGGCCAAACGCTACGCTATAAGCTACACGTTATTTAAAACACTGATTTTCCCTAAGATCACATCTCAATGTATTAGTCCTAGTAAGAATTCATTTTGACACTAAGAAAAGGTTTTTTGCATACTTTGGATTGTGAACATAACTCATACTTTTCAAATTTATCGTTTTCTTAGTTAGAAATTATACCACGGGTAGCCATACTTCTAAACAATTTGGCATTCACATGTCCTAGTTTACCATGCCATAATGAGATAGCAAACACCATGTAAGCAAAGGAAGAAGTTCTATTCGATTCCACATTTAATTTGAACATTCCATGAGCATGATCAGCATAACCATTACCAACGAAGGATCCATTGTTTGTTATTACAATTTGATCAAACTCAATAACCTGTTTAAACCTACTTTGTTCAAAAGATAACCCAAGATAAGGTTCTTGTGCATGTCTAGAACATGAACAATATTGACTAGAGTAATGGACTTCCCAGAGGTGTATGCTATTTCAACCTTTCCTTATCCTATCACGTTCGTGGTGACAGCATTCCCCACTCAAACCTTTCTTTCCAAAGGAACTTCCTCATAACTCTTGAACCATTTGTGATCGTAACACGTGTTAGCACCCATGTCAATCCACCAACCGTCACATGGTTCCATACGAACCATGTTGATCTCAATGACCACAATCATGATATTAGGTTCTTTGGTCAGATTTGCTTGAGGTGCAGGCTTCTTCTTTTTTTAACATTTATAGCACTCTTGCAAATGGCCGAATTTCCCACAAACAAAGTAACTAATCTATTTATTTTGGTCGCCAGTTTTCTAGTTCTTATTATTGGACTTGGATTTCTTTTTAAATTGATTATTCAGGTTTTGCTTATGATTATTGAGTTTTTCTGTGTTGGTTCTTGTTATGCTTCTCATTTACTAAGAGACTCTTAAATACATCTTCCTTATTGTCTTCCATTTTATCTTGAAGTGTTGCCTCTTTCTCAATTCGAAGACGAATAACCAATTGTTCCATCAACAATTCTTTTATTTTATGCCATAAAGAACTTTTGAAATCTTTGCAAGATGGCGGCAATGTTTACTGGCAGCGTATTTCTTCACGCCTCCCTCTTTAGTTTTGTACTTTTTCTCTAGGGTTTTCCAGATTTCAGCAGCAATTACATAGTCACAGTACAGTTCATAAAAACTGGTTCGACATTGCACTTAGTATGTAATTGTTGCATAGGTAATCATCTTCATCACATTTTTGTTAAACCACAAATAACTATGGTTCAAGGACATCCATTGATTTTAAATGGCCGATTACGTATGCAACTTTTGGGGGGGGGGGGGGGGGAGGGAGGGGGAGGGTGGTCAAATAAAAGGAAACTTTTGTTTCCACCGCTTGAAGTGTTGACTATCAAACACCTCACGGCGAACAGATTTGTCATTCGTATTATCTGTAGCCATAAGGCTAATCTCTCAAACTTGTTAGTTCTTAAAGAATGGTATGGGAAATAAGCAAAAAAAAATCAATGTAATGGAACCCCACATTTGTAGATCATGAGCGACAACAATTGCACGGTAGAACTTTGAGATTATTGCTAGGACGAGGCACAAACTAAGTTGTTTTCTTTGAGATAATCCATGCCTCTCTGTAAGTTGACGTGGTCCAAAAGGCTCCAACACGCTACCCCCACAATATAATCACCCTAGCTGACAGATTTCCACGGCATATACAAGCAGTGGTAAAATCCAAACCTGAAAGACCACCTTCATATTGCCAAAAAGAAGAGACTGGACGCAGAGCAGAGGGGGAGAGAGAATATGAGAACAGGGCTTCTGGTGCTGGAAAGAAGAGCCTGGCGAAGGTTTTTCTAAAGAGATTATAACGTAACGCTCAACTGTTACGGATTTAATAGCCATTCAAAATCGTTTGGCCATTATGAAAACAAAAGGACTACAAAGGGTGTAACACCCATATGTTTTGAGGAGTGGATGTTTCACACGACAGAAATGTGTGGACACATCCAACGGTTTTAAATATATAAATAAATAATTTGCAAAACCAAGACAATCAAGACTCAAAGAAAGGGACCCGATCAAGCCTACCAGGGATCAGATCCCTCCCCTCCTCGCGTGAGTGCCGTGCACACATGCCCAGTTAACTAGTTTCTGGGCCGGCCTCATGCGAGCATACGGTCTTGCACATAAAATTACACCAATTCAAAAGGATATACAGAGGAATGCTTTATAAGCACTACTTTTTCCTTCTCTGTCTGATGTGGGATAAACTATTTGCATTTGAAAAGAAAAAAAGATACATTTTATTTTATTTTTATTTTTGAAATACCTATGTCTGGGCATTCGAAGTGCCCTAGGCAGACGGGAAGCACTAGTGCCAAATCACAAGGTACATACAGAACCCATTCATACCCTACAATTTGGAGAATAAAAAGTGGGAAAAAAGGAAACCTATTATATGCAGGTTATGAAATTACCCAAACGACTAACACATGGATATGCCACCAGAGCCCACCAATCAAGGCTTGGTGGTACACTTAAATGCACCCTTATTAACTAGATTTGTGAAAATGTCTCTGGAAAGAATACAGAAATATGCCAAAATGAGAAAGGTAATCATGAATGAGCAGACACATGAAGCTAAAACCATTTTAACAAGACTTTTAAGCACACTACAGAATTTGATTTTGCAAAGAGTACAAAAAAAAAAAAAAAAACGTCAGAGGTTGGAAGTGTTTTTCCAATAGAAAAAATCCACATGAGAAGCAGCAGAATCTTACACTCTTTGCTGAATTTAACTTTTCCAGCAAGCCACGGAGAGAATGATCAAAATCAATGGTGTGGCTTTCGCGCTCACTGCTATGTGATAAGTTCTTCTCCAGCTCAACCACCTCAGCTTGCATATCGGAACGTTTTTGTTTGCAGTAGGACCGAAAATCAGATTCTTTCCTTTCTAGTGTCTGGAACATTTTCCGAAAAAAACAGTAAGCCACTCAATTAAAATGCACAACAACCATATAAGCAAACATGGCTTTCAATTATCTAATCACCTAAAATCATCAGATACAGTGGTAGATACCCTTCTCAGCATTTTTCCCCTTTTGTACCACAGAACAAAAAGAACAGTATTTTCTGTAAAAGATACGTTCCAGTTGTGCATTGCATACAAGGTAGAAAACCATGTGCAAGGGTTACAAAGATACAACACAATGGATATTGTTGGCAGTAAATAACAGTTGCTCCTTTACACTTTGCATCTTTTGATACTAATAACAACAAAGTTATCTCCATTAGCTGAAATCACGATAAATAACTTTTCACAGTCAAACATGTTTAACAGTCAAGATTGCAACAGAAATAAATGCAAAAGCATCGCAAAGAAGGCTGTTATTTATATAAAGAAAATTAAAAATTAAAAATTTATATATATATATATAGAGGCATGCTCACCTACGCACCTACGCACATGCGCACCTTTGCACACCTGTCATGGGTGTTGAATCTGAACAGTCCATAAGATGCGGAATCCCATGAAACCTTAGGGGGTGAACTTTCACTCTGATATAAGATTCTGGTGGGCCATAGCAAAGAGAAATTCAAATCAAGGAAAAAAAAATGTTTGCATTTTTCATGGCCCACCGAAGTTTTGGATCAAAGTAAAAATTTGTACCAGGAGGTTTCATGAGGTTCTGCTTCATGTGGACCGTTCAGATTTGCGAGAATCATCAGATATGATGAGTTCTTAAAAAAGTTCATATGTAGTACATACGAACTGGTTCGCAGGTGAGCGTTTCTGTATATATATATATAAAAGCAGGATTCCTAGCTTAATTTTAATTGACACCAACTTGAAATTACTGGTTGAGGGAGATAGTTTACCATGAATGCTTGTTTGGTCAGGTCATTCAATGCTTTGTGTAGCTACTCACTCAGAAAAAACTAAATACCAGGGCATTATTGGCATCTTCCTCCACCTGTGTGGGTGCGTGTGTGGGAGATCCAGATAAATAATTCACATATATTTCAGACTATTTTGTATGCTTAATGCTTTTATCATTTTCTGCGAAAATAGCAATCTTCTTCCTAAAGACAAGCAGTAGCCTTTTACAATATCTTCAACAATTGGGAAAAGAAACGTAGAGAAAAAAAAAATTAATAAATTGGGATTGCACCCCATCCAGAAGTGGAGTGGGAGGATTACTGTGGTGACACAAAGCAGCCTTAGGTCGAAGTTTTCTTATTTTATTCGATGACAATTTTCATGTCCTTAACTGTAGCTTAGTTTCTGTAAGAAAGATAATACACCATTATACCCGCATATCTATGAATTGTAAACTACAGAAAGAAACCCACATCTTGACCAGTACACCTACTCACAAATAAGAACAGCCCGCATTAAAAAAGTAAGAAAAAAATCTAACTACAAATGAAAAACTGCATCACAAGTGGAGGATATTAGAACTGCTAGTTCTACATTATCTACCTTCAACAATGCCAACAGTGATATCAAACTTTGCACCACATTATTAGCGCCCTTTTTATCAATTTCCTGGTTCAGATGTTGTATCTCATTGAGAACATCAGCCTTCTTCCTTTCCTGGTTCACAGCACATGCAGCAAGATGAGGAAGGTCATGATCAACCAACCAAAAGGGTAAATGAATTAATCAAAGCATGGCAACCCCACAGTTCAAAAGCCAAAATAGTTCAAAATTCATCATCATTGTCTTAGCCTTGTCCCAGCTCATTAGGGTTGCCTTTATGATCCCTATTTTGTCAATGAAACCTATCTAAGGCCCCAACCTTGGTAGGTAAACAAGCCGACTTGAAATGAATTTTCATCATTGCTTGGCAGGAGTTTGATGACTGGCTGCCCACCTGACATCAAAACCTCCTTCACTCTGGCTGACCAACTGGCACACCACTACTAAGCAGAGTTCAAAAGTATACATAGATTATCAGAATGAAACCAAGAGGGAATGTGGGATATATGATACTCCCCCATGGCATAGCTGTTTCCACTTTCCAAGAATGAGAAAAATATACATTAAACCTTTGATTTGGTGACTACCAAAGGTGGTGTCAGTGTGTACACGTGCAAGTGAGCACATGTGTGTAGTGTGTTCTAATTTCTGTTTCTTTGTTCAGTCACTTGGGTCGCTACTTGTTGAGGGTACTTAAGCAACATTGTAAGTAAGCAATGATAAATGAAGTGTGATTTCTCCCTAACCACTCATATCCTTCCCCTATACCTTCTCTTCTTTTTCTTCTCTTTTTCTTCTTCTTGTTCTTCTGCTCTTCTATATTACAGTCTACAGATGCAGTGTTCTAAAACCCAACTTGACTTAATGTTGAGTTGAGTCAGGCTGGCCTAGATAGTCTTCACAGGATAGCTGATAGTCTTCACAGCATTTGACTGTGTTTTGTAATAAAATACAAAATTATTATAATTGGTAAAAAAAATAAAAAATAAAAATAAATAAAACAGGGAAAATGATGGGAAAATGAGCATATGAACCACTTCTTTTTCAACAGAAAAATCCACAAAAAAAATTCTTCAAGGTCACTATAACTTCAAAGTGAAGAAAAAATAAGGAAAAAGCCCCTCGTGTCTTTTTGGATCTCACCATAAGTCATAATTCTTTTATCAGGCTCATCACGAACCAACTTTCCCATCCCCAATTTTGAATCCCAAATAACAAACATCTTAACATGGATAGGGAAGGATTCACCGCAAATAAGTAGGGGTGGCAATGGGCCAGGCGTGGACTTGAGACACAAGGCCCAAGCCCAACATGGGCCTAACACAGCAGGCCAAAGCCCCGAGCGCAAAAAAAAATTGGTTCAGCCTGGGCCCAACCCCTCCTGGACCGGCCTGATAATTGATAAAAACAACTATTTCTCACTTGAATTTTCCTAATCTATCCGTTGATCAGGTGGGCCACATGCATAAAGAAACATAATTTTTTTAGGAAAGAAACCAACGGTCTAAATTCAAGATAGACAGGTTCTCTGAGGGGATCAGAATGACATATTTGTAAGATATAATACATGTACATATAATTAAAGTCGGGTCAGGCCAGGTTGAACGGAGTTGGGTCGGTCTAAAATGATTTGAGCCTGATCCCAACCGAAAATTCATTGGGCCATGCATGTGAGGCACAAGCCCAGCCCAGAGCCGGGCTGGGCTCATCGAGTCGGACGGGCTACCCAGCCCATTGCCACCCTTACAGATAAGAGAAGATATTTTTCTTAAAAGCCAAACAACTCAAGGCTGAGCTATATAAGAGGAAGGGGATAAATTCGGAGGATGCTAGATCAAATTCAGTAATCACAATCGAATGAAATTTACAAGAATCCAGGTCCAGCAGGAGTGTGCAGCATTACTTGGGATGGATTAGTTCATTGAGAAGGATGCACTTAGGACCGGTAGTCATGTGTGACTCTTCAGAGGTGGAGACTGGAGCACTTTGTGTTTGGATGTGTGAAAGAGCTCTTCAGACTTCATGTGAAGAGATAATTGTTGACAGAGATTTACTCCATATAATTAGATGAGTGAATTCCAAGGGGTCCTATCCATGGCAGTTAGCTTATTGGACGGAGAAGATTATGGTGTTAGGGAAATAATCAGGTTGCCCTTTACCAAGTTGGGAGGGCCAGAAATTTGGAAGCTGGTTCCTTAGCTTGTGAGGGTGTTCTTAAACCTTCCCTGTTCTTTGGGGAAGCTTTTTCCTTCTAATCTTCCAATCTTCTCTCTTTTAACAAAGAGTTTTTTCTAACCTTCACGGATAAATGCCAAAACAACTCTTTGAATCCCAGAGAAAAACCCAAATCACCATACAAGAATAGTTCAGTTACAGAGAAAAGTTTTCATTTCCATGGGGAAGTCTAGAACTCAATATTTGGAAATATATAATGAAACAACAAGCATGAATCGAATAATATGCTCTAGGAAACATTGTGCCCATAAGAGGTTTGTCTTTCTTTCACTGACCTGTTCATTCAAACTGGCACGCAACATCTTTATTGAATTTTCTGCATGACCCAACTCCTTTTCTAGCTGCTGTATGTTACTAGTCTCCTCTTCAATCTCATGCACAAAAGGAGCCCATGTTTCACATCTCATGAAAGCAATAAAGGAAATGAAATGACTAAATACACTGGCAGAGATAGCAGCCATGTTAACACACAATAGCATTCAAAGTCATGAATATACTAATTATACCAGATTCCACAAAACAACGGAGTGCTGTTACACTGAATCATTGGAAACGCTAAGAACATATTCTAATGAATTAGAATACTTCTTAATAATAAGGAGAAAATCACAATCGCAAGTAAGAAAAGACACTAACAAGGATAACTCAAAAGAAAACTGAGTCCCCATTAACAATGAAGATCTCTAACTCCCTAAGTAGCTAGTAAGCCTGCTTCCAAGCTGTATTTAGGTGAATGCAGTGAGCACAATGAGCAGATGGAAATATATGATCACATCATGAGCGTCTCAGTCACAAAGAAGAACTCCAAGGATATCTCTTGCTGCTATCACTCCACCAAAATAATAATTCTGGAATCTCTCATACATAGACTGATAAAACATAAGTTTTAGTGCCTCAAGGAATAACATGAACCTCGACCTTTTCTGAGTGCCCTATTGCCAAGATGTTGCAAGTAAAACTCACAGCACCCACATGATATAGAATCATATTGGAAAAGTGGCATTTGATTCTGTAGACCAACGAAAAAAGATATTTTGATTTCTAACCATCATTCCACAATACATATAAGTCAGCATGATCGTAACCATCCATTAAAAGCATTCCAAATAAGTCATACATCAATTGGTGTTTCGACGGTTCGACCAATTAAGAAGTAAGAAATCATAATAATAAAAAAGCTCCACGGTTTAACATTGAAGAGAAAATATCATTTAATCTCTTATAAAGAAATAATAATAATAATTTACCTTTTCTAAACAATCCATTTTTTTAAGGTTTTTTTTTCTAAATGATACTTAAAGCCCCCAACAGTTTAAAAACATAAAATGAAAGCCAAGTGAAGCTTAAAATAGAAGAAAATAGGTATAATTTGAATCATAAATCGTAGAATTCAAATTATAAAATCATAAGATTCATATAAAAATGGATTTAGCAGTGGGATTCAAATCGTTTTGCTTAAGATTCAATTCAAATCGTAATCGTGAATCGTAGGATTTTAGCAACACTGATCCATTTTTTTCTCTTTTTTTTCTTTTTTTTCTTTTTTATTTTTGGAAAGATCACTGACTTTTTAAAAGGAGCATAGATGAGATATCTACACCAAAAATTAAAAAAGGCCGGACCAATGAGACAAAAAGCCAAA
The DNA here is from genome assembly GCF_029962835.1 of Magnolia sinica. Lineage (NCBI taxonomy): Eukaryota > Viridiplantae > Streptophyta > Magnoliopsida > Magnoliales > Magnoliaceae > Magnolia > Magnolia sinica. The sequence goes on along the minus strand of NC_080585.1, from coordinate 25,559,314 downwards.
CAACAATCACAAAGGACCTTAACAAACAACCCATACTCCATGATGTTGAACTTAGCCCTTCTAAACGCCATATCCAGCAGAATACTCTGATTCCAAAAACATCTCTCATTCCTCTTTTCTTTTTCCTTTTCTTTTGAAAGGCAATCATCTCTCATTCCATTTCAACCAAATAGCTCATATCGTTCCAATAGAACAAGCTTCACAACTTCTTCCCTTTTTCACTAGAGCCACCCCCTCACCATGCAAGAAAGAAAGACTCTATTGAAGCTGGCATCACCCAACTGGCTTGAAAAAACATCAAAGAATTGAAGTCATACTGCTCTGCATAGGTAAAATGCATAAAGAGGTGATTGACCGATTTCACATCCCACAGATACATGATACAACTATTGGTATAACCACTGTAACACTGATTATACAATATTCATATTCATTATTTCAGATGTATTCAGGCCAATATTTCCTCATTCTTGGGAGGCTCTCCCCACGTCTCAAAGTGGTTATCGAACCATAAGTGTGCATGCTGCCACAGTTGATATTATATGATGTAGTGAAAGATGTCAATAGAAAAACAAACTAAATAAAAGCAAGTAAAGGCTTCATTGATTGTTTTGTTAATATGTATGTCCTGCATGACAGTCATCATTCATCCCATATGGCAACTTTTTACATAGATTAACAAAACAAAAACTTTACCATCGATTGTAGCAGCAATGAATTCCAAACAAAAATTACTTAAGTTAGTTCTTGCAATTTAAGGAACAAAGATATATAGTATCCCAATCATCAAACTAGCATGATCTTCATTGCAAGTAAAGATAGTGTTACCTCATCCCCCATCTCAGCTCGCACTTTTAGGACACGAGCAACAACCCATTGTACGACGGGATAAGCACCTTTATAGTCAAGGCCTTGAATCTGGTGAGCTTGAAGAGGGTATGGACATTTCATAGAACGTAGAGCAGCTTCGATGACTTCACCAACGTTACTGAACATCGGAAACAACCCCAACAAGGAAAAATTAGCCAAAATGCAGGAAAAAATTGTTACAGCAACTTCAATGAAGAAAACAAGTCAAATCGACCTAGGAAATGTCCTAAAACCAAAGAGGATTAAATAAAATCATAAATCGGATTGCTATCAGAAAATTTCTTAAATATATTTTCATGTCAATGTATATTACGCATGCATGTATGTTTAAGTGTGTGCGCGTCTAGAGAGAGAGAGAGGTGCACTCCAGTGGTACCGGTACCAGGAAGATGTGGGCCGATGTGATTTATGCAGGACATCCAATCCGTCCATCAGATGTGTGAGTTCATGTTACCCACAAGTAACAAAAATCAATATGATCGAACACTCAGGTGAGCCATGTAAAAGGGAGCAAGATGGGAAGGACCACCCACCCTTGATTTTCACCCGATCACACCTGAGTTGCAAAACAGCCTGATATATGGCCTGACCCTTCATCCAGGCTAGGTGAAGGATCTGAATGGCCTGGATTCCATATGCACTACAAGGTGGGCCCTCTATTCAAATCAACAGTAGGCGTCCACACTCAACATATTCCCTATGGTCTTGGCATGTAGCTACCTCAGTTTTGGATTGGGCTGATATTTGGTTACCGAGGTCAATTGAGGTCAAGCATCTGACAGACAGGTTGGATTTCAAGTATCCGAGGCCCCGTTTCTGCCCAGTTCCACCATTGTTTATGGACTGGTACTGATACCCCGGAACAAGTCAGAAACAATGCATGTGAGTACCCAAATAATCATGCATTGGATATATAGGCTGCATTTGGAAGTACAGCTAAACCCAGTTTCTAAAGGAAATGTTCGTTGACCACCCGCATTCAAAAGTTTCAACACCTGAGAATCCATGGAAATTGCATTCCTAATTGAGAGGGCTACCTCTTTTTTGTCAAGCTGGCTCCAAATCATCATTGTCTCAACTAATCAGTATTTAGCCTTTTTCTTTCAGAAATCAATTCACACTCAAACACATTTTAGTAACACCCACCCAAACATGCCCATAGCATATTAACTGCAATATCTTCCTATCACTCTTCTATTTATTAGCAACCAGGAAAGTTATTTACCACTATTGTCATCTAACGTGTGCTCAGATGAACTATTCGAATTAATTGCAATTATCAGTCAAATAAAGTGGAAATTCCCAAATTGTTAATTCCTTATATTCATATTGAGGGTGTATGCTCCAAATCATGAAACCCTTTTTTTTTACCATTAAAAGGAAAAGGACACCCTTTTTAGAAAATACACTAACTTCTTTTCCCATTTTCTCTTCATTAATTAGAATGCTCTAATTGGAAACTCCAGCTAAAAGCAATGCGCCAGCCAGTCCCTAGCCTGGGTAAAGATGTCAGATGGCCATAGAGATTCTTCCAAGCAATCACGAAAATACATATTCAAATATGATGGGGAAAATAAGATAAGCAACCACCAAATAGCTGGGACCAGGCTTTGATGATGATCTATCTGTATGACTGGAATTCAACTCACTTTTGACCCTAATGTAGCCACACACTCAAATTACAAACTAGTTTCAAGGATGCAAATCAAAATGTAGGATTTGAATCATAATGGCAAGATTTTAGTAACACTGAATACGGATTTTTTTGAAATCTAGAGTTATGCATCATGCAAAGAGGAATTATAGAATTTAAAACCCAAAGATAGCACTGTATACTTGGGTTTTCAATTTGAACAAGTGGACCAACATGTCAGTGACCCAAAGAAGTAGTTTGGAGGCCACCATGGATTGGCTATCATCAGTCATCACCATTACCGCCACCGCCACCATTGCCGTCATCGTCATTATTGCCATTTCCCAGGTATTTGGATTCACTCTATGAATTTCGTTTCACTAATCATTCATAAGCACTATCCTCATTAATTGAGCAAGCCGTCATATCCCTTCCGACCACCATGATCCAAGTGCTTTTAGGTCTTCGTCTCATCCTCTCTTCAAGCCTTTAATCCTAATCAATGTTCTTTTCTTTACAAAAGTCATCTCGTCATTGCACATGACCAAGACCTCTCAATCAAGGTATTCCATAGTGGTAACGGTGGCCATAACAGCCACTGCCATTACCGTTACAATACGGGCCATTACGGGTTTTTTTTTTTTTTGGAAAAAACTTATTTCATCCCCGTTACAGACCATTATAGGTCATTTTTTTCCTTAACGGCCGTTATAGCCATTCCAACCTTGGTAATGGTTACCACTATTACCATTATGTAACCACCATTACAAACATTATGTAACCGTTTTGGAATACCTTGTTCTCAATATGCTCTGCCACCCCCAATTAGTTGAGAAAAGGCTTAGATGAGGAAGATGATTGGATTATTCATGGCTGCTTCTTACAACATCATTCGTAATTTTATCCTTCCTAGCCTTCTTGCACATCTCCACATTCCCATATCTGCAACACTCAAAATTTGGCATTTTCATTATAGTGTGTTTTAACTACCAAACAGTTAGCCCCACATATCAAAGCCAGTTCAACAGTTATCTTATAGAAATTCCCTGAAGTTACATAGGCGTGCTCAGTGTTCGAAGTATCGGTATCGCTACAAATTTCGCTGGCCAGGGATATGGAAACAATATCGACATCACAGATAATATCGCTGATAACTAGAAATGCGGAGAAACATAGGATAAACAATAGAATTTTCAGTGAAACTTCAAGAGATGTTAAAATATACATATTTGCATATTTAGAAATTTTTTTTTTTTTTAAAAAAAAAATGCAGAAAGAATACATACATAGCAAGTTTCCATTTAACGGGACCTTATAAGCATGTGCTGGTGTAAGAAATAAGTCCAACCATCCTCTTCGGCCAATTTAATCATCCAACATTCCATCCAAACATCCATTGATATTGCAAAATATCAACAACACATAATATTTCACCAAGAAATCATCAACAATTGGAAAGGAAATGAAAGATTGTGGTCTCAATATCTTACATGTTGCGAGATATTATCAATATTATAAATGACAAATTAAACACTACATATAACCATGTGCTTGTCGAAAAATTTTAAGATAAAAAAATTTTTAATAGACAAAATTTTGATGATATCAATATGTTGGCAATATTATTGAAATATCGTCAATACACTTATGATACAAGCATTACCTAGAATTTACACAGTCGAAATTATTGGCAATACATTGGCGATATTGATGCATTGGCAATACAAGTGACACCTAGAATTTACCGAGTTGAAAATATTGACAATTATATTAGCGATATTGATATGTTGGCGATACTTAGCGATACATTGCTAATACCTAGAATTTCTGATACTATCAGCGTTATCGATATCGCTACCAGCGTTATCAATATCGCTACCAGTGTTATCGGTATCGCTGAGCTATAGATAAAGATAATATCGGAGATATTTCGATAATATCGGAGATAATTTGAACACTGGGCGTGCTGTGATCATACAATCTGTGAGAGGTACATCTCCACACTAAGTGTAGTTCTTCTAATTTTGTTGGGAACATCCTTATTGATCTCATCCTTTTGTATAATAGAAGGAAATCAAACAAATCACTTTGTGGAATCTTCTTGTTCATTTTCTCTAGTGTTTTTTAATTGTACTTTTGAGGAATTTTCTAACATTTGATTTTAATTAAATCCTTGTGTATATAACCATTCCTACTATAGTAGAGAATTCCAAATAATCTGTCTGTTTTAGCTACTTCTAGACCGGGGGCTTTAGAGCCTTCCCCCAAACAACTAGCTTAGCATTTGCCCCTGCTCTAGTCTAGTCAACCAACATGCAACACCACGTCACCTGCAAACCAAATAGACCTTGCCATGAATGGACCAGGCCCAGAAATCCCTCTGACTGGAAGATGATGGCCACCAATGCCAGGCCCCTTTTTTAGTTGAATGTAGACCATTGCTATATGTATCTTCTTAACCCTCTATTTACAGATGACAGATTGAAAGGTTAGGATTGTCCTACTGGTGAGATTTCCATGATATGGTCCATCCATGGTGGGGCATAGAAGGCCAATGCACTGGAACTCTGAATGATGGGCCGCACTTACTGAGTCTGAAAACCCGAGTATATCACTCATATCCTCAAATATGCACAATATCCTTACCTTTTATGTTTCTACAGGTAGGGCCAAAGTCTAAACATTTTGGTGTTTTTTGTTCAGGCCAGTACTGAATGTGCATGGTGAAGAGGTTTGGCCATTTATCAATGATCCAGACCGTTCATTTGGTGGGCCCCACCACTGGATGGAGGGAGGGGGCATGGATTGCATACTGACACTGCCAGTAGCGACTCACTACTGGATGGTGTTCTGTGGGCCCCACTATGATGTATGTGTTTTATCCATGCCGTCCATCCATTTTGCCAGCCCATTTTACGGTATGATCCTAAAATTTTGACAGATCCAAATCTCAAGTGGACCACACCACAGGAAACAGTGGTGATTCAACCCCACCATTAAAAACTTCTTGGGGGCCACAAAAATTTTGGATCAAGTTGATAATTGTGTTTTCCCTTCATGTCTGTGTGACCTAATCACCATGTTGGATGGTGAATAAATATTAGGGTGGGTCCTAGGAAGTTTTTACTGGTGGGCGTTTAATCACCACTGTTTACCTGTGGTGTGGTCCACCTGAGATTTGAATCTACCTCATTTTTTGGTTCATGCCCTAAAATAATGATCTAAAATTGATGGACGGCATGGATAAAACACATACATCATGATGGGGCCCACAGAGCACCTTCAAGTAGCCACGACGCTACTGCCAGTGTCAGTATGCAATCCGCGCCCGGATGAAGGACCCAAATTCACCCACATTGAAGAAGAATTACTTCAAAAGCTCGAAGTATGCAATTTCCAATCACAACAGTATCGAAACCCGTATCTTCTAATAGCAAAATAAAAATTACCATTAGGTCCCTGTGATTTGCTTAGCGTTTTCAAATTCCGTTGTTTTTGAGGTGTTTTCTAGGAAAGAGAAAGGGAGAGGACAGTATGGAATTGATGGAAATAAGAGGGGCAGTAAGGGGTACTTGCATTTTGTCACGGACGGTGAGATCTTCGTCACAGAGAGCGTGGAATTCAGCATCGACGGCATGGGTGGCTGCGATGCACCAAGCGAGGCCGCCGGCGAGCTTGTCGAAGGGCGATACGGACGGTATTCGCGCGCGGGAATAACCTGCCGATGCGATTAAGTCCAGAATCCCTTGCAGCACCTCAGTCCGGTCCGGGTCGAACTCCGGTTCCGAATCCGACATCTCTCTGCAGTTCGTTAGTTCGGGTTTCTCTCTCGCGACTTGGGTTCTGGCCTCTTTTGATGGAGAGGCCGACTCTCATCCGTCGCGCTGGATCAGGAAGGACGCGGATTTCCCGCAAGAATAGCTTGAAGTTCCTACGCAACGATGCTGGGTGGGGCCCACCGAGATTTTTGTTAGAAATCCACCCCGTTCATCCTCTTTGAGAGATCATTTTAGGAAAGACAACAAAAAATTATGTGTCCAAAACTTAAGTGGGTCACACGAGGGGAAACAGTGGGGATTCAGTGTGAATCGTTGAAATATTCTTCGGACCATAAAATTTCTGTGTCATAATCTTCTTTCTTCTTCTTTTTTTCATGTACACGGTTTGGATGGCATATAAACATCAAGGTAAAGCCTAGGAAGGTTTTAATGGTAAGAATTTCTTTCTCTAATTTCGTACTGAGTTACCTAGTACGCTCTTATTGTACTGACTAAACTCAGTTGGGCTCACTGTGAATGTATTTAGTTTATCCACGCCGTCCATCCGTTTTTCCAAGATCATTTTAGTAGTTGAGTTTGAAATTGAAGAATATCCAAAAGCTCAAGTGGACCATACCACAAGAAACACTGGGAATGATGATTTGCACCGTTGAAACCTTCCTATGGCCCACAATGGTGTTTATTTGTCATCCAACTTGTTAATAAGATACCAAAGACATGGATGAAGGGAAAACAGAAATATTAGCTTGATCCAAAACTTCCATGGCGTCTAAAAAAATTTCAATGGTAGAGGTTCAATTTATACTTTTTCCTATGGTGTGGTCCACTTGAGCTTTGTATGTACTTCATTTTTTACCTCATGGAATAAAATTATCTTTTAAAAATGGATGGACAGAGTGGATAAAATACATAAACCACGGTAGGCCCCACAGGTTTTACTCATACGCAATCTGCTTCCTACCTTGTGACCTACTTAAAGCTGGGCAAAACAGATCCAATCCGGTGGATCCGACTTGATTAGACCCAATCCGACCTGATCAGAACCAAACCGACAGTCTGGATCGGTGCGGATCAGGTAGCCCCATCCAGATCCAAAATCTTTTCAAGTCGAGTTCGGATTGGCCCTGATCTGACCCAACCCGACCCGAAAACTTGATCCGATCCTACCCGATCCGGAGTAGTTATTATTGATCCTTCTACTTGTTCCTGTGGTATGGTCCGCTTGAGATTTGGATATGCATCAATTTTGGGTTCAACTACTAAAATGATCTGCAAAAACGAATGGATTGCATAGATAAATCACACGCATTCAAGGTGGGGCCCAACAGAGTTTAGGGTGTACAATAATAAGTGGATTTACTGGTGTACTGCACACACCTATGTAGCTGGCAGTATGTGCTAGTTGTAGCTACGTGCCGTGCCAAGGCGAGCACTGATGTATTTATTATATCTACACCAAGTTGCACGAACTGTTCAAAGGATATCAAAGTTACACGGGGCCCACAGTGATGTATTTATTATATTTACACCGTTCATATATTTTTAGAGACCATTATAGAGCATTATCTAAAAAATGAATAATATCCAAAGATCATCTGGACCACACCACAAATAGCAGCAAAGAATGATTTTCACCGTTAAACAATTTGTGTGGTCCACATGATAGTTAGATCTGTCTTATTTTTTGTCTCAAGTCTTAAGACGTGCTCGCCAAATGAATGGACGGTTTGGATATAACACATAACCCACCATCAGACCCATAAAAAAGTCAGAGAAAGCGTCACTTCTTTCATAGTCATGTGGAGCCCACCTTGATGTATATGTTTTATCTAAACCGTTCATCCACTTTGACATATCATTTTAGACGTTGAACACAAAAAGTACAATATATTAAAGATTGAAGTGGACCACACCATATCAAACGATCCGAATTATACCCAATCCGATCTCACTCAGTTTCTCTAACCGAGTCGGACTCAGTTCGGGTCAAGTCAATCAAGCATCGGATCGGTCCGAGTCAGGTGACCTGGACTCGATGTCGGATCGGATCGAGTTCGGGTCAGACTATTGAAATTTCGGATCGGACCGAGTTAGGTCAAATCTGATCCGATCCAGACCGATGCCCAGCTCTAGACCTACTTGAGTTTTGGATGCGCCTTAGTTTTTCATCTCATTTCCCGAAATGAATTCTCAAAGCGGATGAACCGGGTGGATTTCGCATAAACATTTCAGTGGCTCTACCCAACATCTTACGTAGTAACTCCCTGGAGTTCCTCCACAAGGAAGCCGATGCTAAGATGTTCATGAGAAATCCATCCCCTTCAATGAGAGCTCATTTTAGGACATAAGATCAAAACCTATGAGTATCCAAAACTTAAGTGGGTCACACTAGAAGAAATGGTTGGGATTCAGCCTGTGAATCGTGGAAACATTTTTGGTGTCATAAAAATTTTGTGTAAGAGATTTTTTTTAATATTATTATTTTCACTTCATCCCATTGGTAATGATCTTATAAATGGTTTGGATGACATATAAACATTAAAGTGAATCCCAAGAAGGTTTCAATGGTAGTATATTTTTTTTCCCAATTTTACCGCTGTCGTGACTCGCTTGAGTTTTTGATCCACCTCACTTCTTATCTCGTTTCCTAAAATAAGCACTCAAAACAGATGTAAGAGGTGGATTTCTCACAAACATCTATGTGGACCCCACCTAGCATCCTTGCGGCTTTGGCAGGAAATCCACGTCTGACCAGGGATGCGGATTTCCTGCTAAATCCTTTTACAGAAGTTCCTACACAAGGATACAGGTAAGGGCCAACAAGGTATTTGTGAGAAATCCACCCCATTCATCTGCTGTGAGATAAGGGACTTGGATTACGAAACATATCATAATGTAATCGTGTGATGCTAGAAACATTCTGTCGACCCAACCATGATGTATGTGTTTATCCATGCCGTCCATTCATTTTTCTAGTTCATTGTAAAGCATGAGCTCAAAAATGAGTTAGATACAAATCTCAGGTGGACCACACCAGAGGAAACACTAGTAATTGATCACTCAGCATTAAGGCCCACTATAATGTTTATTTGCCATCCAACCTTTTGGTCAGCCGCATAGACATGGACAGAATGGAAAACAGAAATATCAAGATTTAAAAATTTTGTACCCCAATAAGATTTTAACAGTGGGCCTTCAATCATCACTTTTTCCTATCACGTGATCAATGAGCCTATCTTTTAGCTAATGTCCTAAACTAAGCCAAGTAATGGATGAGCCGTCTAAAACACATGCATCATGGTGGGCTTACTAGGTGAGACCCCAGCCTCAAGACGATGTGGCCCTTACCGTGGGTGTCTTATGTTGTAACTAGATGTCTTCAATTTGGTTTCCATGGTTCGATTACATCGAACCAGCTTCGATGTCATTGAAACCAGTTTGATGACATTGAAGCCGATCGATGTCATTGAGTATTTTCGGAATTTTTCACTGGTCACTGGACAGTTTTGGTTATTCTTCGATGTCATCGAAGATTTACGCAGATTCGTTTGCGGAAACGCAGATTCTGCAATTTTTGTTACATATTCCGATTCTACTTCTATCTAAACCTATATAAAGGGGTGTATACGGAACTATAAGGTATTCTAATAGGTTCTAAGTATTTCTAAAAGGGTTCTAGAGTTTCAAGGGATGGAGAAAAGGAGAAGTTTGAGGATTGCTCAAGCCGGGTAAGTCCTCCATCTTTGTAATCTGTGCTTTCATAGTGAAGATCTATCGCTTTATGCCATGATTTTTCCCATAAGGATTTTCCATGTTAAATCTTTGTGTTCTTTTGTGTTTGCTTAGTACTCTTGAATTGCTATCCTAGATTCATATCTGTATGATTCCGCAGCACAAATCTCAACATCTTATAGTCACCGTAATTCATTTTACTTTCATGCATCTTTCTTTTTGTCTATATATCAGCTTCGTGCATATAGATATTCGCTAGGGGAGATGGGTGGTCCTTGAGGTATGCCTTTTCGAATGGGTTGCTCCCTTACCATAGGACCACTTTTATGTATGTATATATGATGTATCCATGTCGTCCATCCCTTTTTCTAAATTATTTTATAGCATTATTCCAAAAAACAAGCAATTTTAATTATTGGGTGGACTATAAGATAAGAAACAGTGGTGATTTACTGTCCTACCATTAAAGACTTATTAGGGTGCACGTTGATTCAAAACTTTTGTGGCTCATTGATGATCAATCACCACTGTTTCTTATGGTATAGTTCACCTGATAATTGGATCTGCTTCATTTTTGGAATAATGCCCTGAAATGATATGGAAAAACAGATGGATGGTATGGATACATAATACATACATCAAGGTGGGCCCCACATTAACCTCCATGATAAGGGCCGCACCATCTTGGGTGAGGCCTGGATCTCACTTATTCCGCTCTCCCTCATGATGTTTTTCAAGCAATACATAATAGAGATGCCCATCGAGTCGAGTCGGACTGAGTTAGGGTTGACCCCACTCGATCCTGTTTTGAAATAGGCCTAACCCTAATTCGACCCAACTCAGTACCGAGTCTAACATACCTGACCTGATCTGAGTCTAGGTCTGGGCTAGACTAATCCGAACTGAGTCTGACCCGGTCACAAATATTGAGTTGGGTCTAGTCGACACCGAGTCGGGTCGAGTGCAAAAGGTATCCATAGGTTGAGATCACAACTCAAAACCTAGATTCACTTGCCAGGATTGCAACCTCTACATCAGTTGAGTTTTTTTAATATATATGTATGAGTCGGGTTTCAGATCGAGTCGAGTCAGTACCGAATTGGATTTTTGGTTAAGTCGACTCAAGTTACTGGGTGACTGTAGACACCCCACCCCGGCTAGCAGTTTGGTAAGGCATGGATGATCCTTAGGAATTGAACCTGAACCCCACACCCTACCATCAAACCCGAGCCAAACCTAAATCCCCCTATTACCCATTTTCAAACCATTTTCCGAGCTATTTTTGAGCCCTAAACAAGTCACCTCCAAGCCATTTCTAAATCACAACCAAGCCATTTTCAAGCCCAAAAATCCAAAACAGACTTTGGGCCGAACCTAGAGCCCAAACGGAGCCCACTAGCGAGAATTCAAAATCAACGGCGAGCGGGCGGTAATTGGATTACCGCCAGCGGTAATCCGATTACCACCTTACCTCGACAGATGTGCCCCTCTGAGCTACAGATGTTGCTCCCTCCCAAAGTCAACTCTTCCATCAATTTGACCCCAAAACTAATTCTATTTACCAGCCTACCAAGCCCAAGAACCTATAAGGGAACGTCATGTGGCATTACAATCTCCTCAACCAATCACAAGCCGCCACATCATCTTTCACCCTCCAAAGCCTTTAAAATTACCAAAAGATCATCCCAAAAGGCTATAAATACCCTTCACTTATCTTCATTTCTCATCAACCAACAACAACTAAAGATCCAACCAAGTAGGAGAGAGAGAGAGAGAGAGAGAGAGAGAGAGAGAGAGTAAACAAGTAAGAGTGAGGAGTGTCCGAATTTTCAAGCCTCTATCTTTCTAAGCCTCCTCAACCATCTCCTAGCTTTCTCACCTCCACTTAAGTTAAACCTTCCAACCATAGCACACTAAAACATCCAAGCCTTCTAAAGTGCAAGTCAATGATCACACATCCATCATTAGTATATCGCATCATTACCGCCCTTCTCAACCCCCTTGCTCCTTTAGATTATCATTGAATGTATGCTCTGTGACTTGTCAGAATTCTGGATCCTGTCACATCAGAAACTCATGGTAGGGTAGTTCATTTTTAATGATATTTTAGCATCATCACATTTGTTCAAAACTCCTCTAGATATTCCTCGGATGTATGCTCTACAACTTAACGGAATTCCAGACCTTACCACATTAAAAATCCAAGTCTGCTTAGTCCCATTGTAATGTTATCATCTTATCCCTTAAGAATATTTTACCACACGAAGTAGAGACCGTACATCCGTACGGACGGAGAGGATGCTTAACACCTTCCCTCTTTGTAACTGCAGTCCCTTACTCAGAATTTCAAATCGCAGATTAGAAGTCAACTTAAAACAAAAGAGTCTTCGGATTCTCTGGCTTTACATATTCAGCAAGTTTTACCCGACTGTGGGATTTTGAGTTTAGTGGCTAGTGGCGACTCCAAATCTATTGTATCAACAATCCAAATCAGCCCAATCACCCTCATCAAAACCAACCAAACATAAATTAACATGGGCACCGATTTCCCAGCGTTCACAGTGACTCAAACTCAACTCGGTTTGAGTTCGGACTGGAGGAAGTCAACTCAATTTGGACCGACTCATCCACTCAGTTCGGATCGAGTCGGACAAGAGTTTGCCGAGTCAAGTCGTCCCATGCCTAGCTCTAATACATAGTACTAGGTCGATGTTGTGTGCTACACTACAGTTCGAGTTCGCTCATGGCCAGTAATTGACTTGCGATAGGTGATGGGGGTGAATCCATGCCGTCCAACTATGATCATATCCGTGCATAAATAAGATCGTTTATTTGGAGTGAGTTTCAATAGCAGACAATTTATGGACAGGAGTAACTAGATGGACGGACTGGATTTACCTCCATCCTCCATCACACTGGTTAGGGGTGTTGGTCGTGGATGTGGATAGGCACTGAAGGAACCATCATGATCAGGTATGGGCTTTATGCACACCCTCCGCCCATTTTCGCATATATTTTACAGTATAAGCACAAAATTGATGTAGATCAAAAGCTCAAGTGGACCACCCCAAAGGAAGTAGCAGTGATAATGATACCCACCATTGAAACCTTCTTAGGGGCCACGGTGATGTTTATTTCCTAACCAACTTATGAGGTTACATAGAACTAAATGAAGGGAAAACAAAAATATCAGCTTAGATTCAAAAATTTTGTGCCCCTAAAAAGTTTTCAACAGTAAGCATTTAATCCCCAGTGTATGGTCCACTTGAGCTTTGAATTTGGTTCAGTAATAGCATTATACCCTTAAAATGATATGGAAAATTGATGAATGGTGTGGATAAAACTGATACATTACGGTGGCCTCTTAGAGTCCCTTTCCACGCCGAGTGCGGGATAGGTGGGCCCACCGTGAATGAGAACTCTACCTTGTTCAGCCTTTAAACTAGATTATGTTAGCCCATGGCCCAAAAATCAGACAGATCTAAAACTCAAGTGAGTGCCACAGGAAAAAGTGGGTAAACTGAAAACACAAAAATACTTGCTTGATCTAAAACTTTTGTGGCCCCACAAGTGTTTTATAGGTGGATATTCAGTCCTCGCTATTTCCTATTGCGTAACCCACTTGGGAGCTGCCTCATCTTTTAGCCCAAGTCCTGTCATGACTTGAAAAAACAGATGGATGAGTGGAGTCTTCACAAACATCACGGTGTGCCCGCCTAGCTTCCTATCATAGGCAATCCGCGCTGATTTATCCCCCATGTTTGTTTTTGTGGGTGAGCAGTGGATCCAAACCATCCTTGAAGTGATTCTTTAATGGTTTGCTACACTCATCAGGTTGAGATTTCCATATAGACTGGCTCAACCCTCTTCCTCTGGTATGGTTCTCGGATGCCCTCATCACATGTCAATCTCGCTCGGCAGTACTTAATTCGGTTCAACACTACAAGTCATACATGACTCAGGCGAGTCGCACTTAATTCAGTTCAATACCACAACTCAACCATGTCAATTTGACTCAGTAGCACTTAATTCCGTTCGATACCACAAGTCAACACTTAACTCAGGCGAGTCAGGCCCATTTTGCTCCAACTCAAATGAATCCTGACTTGACTCAGGGCTGAACGAGTCCGGCCGAGTTGCTGACTCATTCTTTTTAACAAAGATTATGTACTCCACTACAGAATCTACACTTTATGTGGCCTATTCACCAAAATCTCCTAAAAATCATAACCTTTGGCTATCTCTACCTACATATTCCATTTTTAGATGGGTACTTCTCTAGAGAGCCAAACCAACCCTAAGAAATGATTGATTATCCATTATAATCCTTGCTATTACACATCTCAAGAACATAGTCATCTTTAAGTGCACTTACTTAAGATTCCAAGAAGCCCCTTACACAATTCAGATTAAATACCAGCAAATTTCTTGAGTGCATCCTCTCCGGGAATTTCATTAATGTCCGAGAATAAGTAGCGCATGTAATCCATGTACTTGAAAGGTTTGAAGATGAGTGGATGGTCCTTGTCGATGAGCTCTTGAGGCACCTCTATCATCACCCCTTCTTTCGGTATTGGAAACAAGCCGCATGTAGACCTCTCTTTATCTCCACTCAACATAACCTGATGGTGCACCGCATGGAGCCTCCCGTTGCTCCAAGCCTACGCCAATGCAAGTAACAAAAGTAGAAGTAAATAATGTAATCATGCATCTATAATTGCAAAAATCTTGAAGTTGGAGCAACGTTTGGTTACAACATTGTGTTAGGGTTGGCTTTGATTGTAGGAGAGTATATTAGCTTTGAGTTTGAATTTTGTGGAATGTTACACGTATTTATATAATTTTCAGCCATTAATGAAAACAAGAAAATGTTTTCATACAATGTTTTGCTTAATTACAAAGAGAAACGGTCTATCCTCGAATTTAGACTAGTTATTTTAATTATCCGAATATGATTATATTGCATTATTCAATTTTTTTGAAAAAAATCATAAATTATTGACAAGGTCGGGTCTTTTACAAGTCTTTGTAGAAATCGGCTTATTCTACGGCTACTCACATGAATGTGAAAAGTCATTCACCCCTTAATTAATCTCATTCAACCTCCTTAGTCAAATATTTAGTTGATGTTTCGACGTAAGATAAGCTACTTATGCCTAGCTAGGTAATGTATCTTAGTTTCTACTTATTAAGCTGAAGTGATTTAAATAACTTTAAGTTTTTTTAAAAAAAAGTTACTATAATTGATCTAATTAAACTGAACTTATATCAAATAAGTTACTTATCTATTGCTGCAAGTAGAAAAAAGTAACTTATTTGGTGGGATCCAAACGGTCCCTTAGAGACCGTCCATTTTAAAAGGAAAGTTGAAAAGCTCCAATCTAATTAAGAGTTTTATTTTTTGTAAATGCCCATTTTATAATCAGTTTGGATAATTAAAATATGAACCTGGATCAAAGTTAATACATCAGGATGTCCCCACGTATCCTATAGCAAAACACAGAGAGATGTACTCTAGCAAATATCTATAAGCAGACTGTAAAGATTTGCAAAGACATGTGATTGCATGCACACAATGTCATGATGTAAAGCAGATGGAAACTTCAATGGATTGGGTGTCCCAAACATGAGAAAGATCTAAAAATTAAGTGAGGCACACTACAAGAAACAATGGGGATGGAAACACCCACCATTAATTAAAACTACGTGGGCACACACGGATATTTATATATACCATCCAATCAGTTCATAAGGTTATTCCCACCTACGCGAAGGTGTGATGTTTATTTGCCATCCAGCCAATTCATAAGGTTATTTGCACGTAGATGAAGGTAAAACACAAATATTAGCTTGATCCAAAACTCATGTCATCAAAGGAGCTGATGGAATGGACAAGCGGATACAACACAAACATCATGGTGGGCCCCACATATTTTGGTGGCCGCATCTTTGTGTGGAGTTTCTTCAATTAAATGTTATACCATAGCTGCATCTTTATTAAATAATCAGTTGCAAGCCATCAACCATCTAGACCATTGATTTCATGGGCACAACTGTGGGTGGATCAAGATCCAAATATCTTTAATGTTTAAGAAATTAGCGTACCTTGAGTGCTTCTCCAACGATGACAATGAGAGAGCCTTTGGAAAATGTCACATCCAACCATTCACCTTCCTTAGAGAGCATTTGAAATCCTTGGACCCCATCTTGACACAATATCGTGACCGTCGTTTTATCAGTATGAGGCACTAGGCCCATGGTCAAATCATCTTTCATCGGAGCTTTATATTTTAACATACGAAAAAGAAGATCGCAGTCCCCGCCATGTAAATCATAGTGTTTACTAACACCAAAGCTATCAAAGATCATCTTCCGAATAATCTCAGTCAATTCTAACATTTGCATGCTAATGGTGTGGAGCGTTTGGCTGGCAAAAGAGTAAATAGTTAAAAGCATAGAATGCATAGAATACATTCTTACCATTTTTTATTTGTTATCCAGGTTAGTTTTCAATTCTCATAAGTGGGGTCTATGGTTTGATAGATGAAAATTTTCCTCAGTAGGACAACATCAACCTTTCAATTTATGCCCTATGCATGAACATTTAAGAAGAGAAATTCAACATGGGTCCATATTCAACTGAAAAAAGGTTATAACTTGGGGCTGTGAATGGCTATGCTAGCCAATGGAATATTGGGTTCGAGAACTGGGTCTGGGCCTAAAATTTAAGCTCGTTTAATAACTGAGCTGGGTTCGGGCTTCATTTACGAGTCTGTCTACTCGACCCATTTAAGATTTAAGAGCATTTTTGTATATCATGCTTAATGGTGAACTGCTGAGATGCTGCACAAAAGCGGATGGCTGGGCTTAGGCTCGTGGTAGGCTAGGGCTCGGTTCATGCATAATCATCGTGGCTGGTCTAAGGCCTATTTGGTTTGGCCTGTGACAGGCTCAAGCTGGCTTGGGCCTAGGGCTTACTTTGTGGGCGATCTTGGACAGCCTGACATTACACTCACCATTGGGCTTCTAATATGGGAGGCACTTGTCATATACTTCCTCTTCGACAATGGCCATAAAAATGATGGTAGTGCCTTATCCACATGGTCCATCTATTTTTTCAGCTTATTGTAGGGTATGATTCCAAAATTGAAGCATATCCAAAGCTTAAGTTGACCACACCATCGGAAACATTAGGAAATGGATGCCTACCTTGAAAAATTCTTGGGGTTCACAAAAGTTTTGACCACACCAAAGATTTGTATTTTCCCTTCATCCATGTCGGTGTGATCTTATGAACAGGTTGGATGACAAATAAACATCACTGTGGGCCCTAAGAAGGTTTCAACGATGGAATAAATCATTATTCCCACTATTTCGTGTGGAGGGGTCCACTTGAGTTTTGAATATGCTTTAACTTTGAAAAAATGGATAGACATTGTATGAAAATCCTCATAATTCCTCGGATTTGAACGATTTTTAGGTCATTAGAAAGGTAACTTGACAAGCATTCAAATGAGACAAGAATCGTCTAATTTGGAGATCATTCAATATTCTAAAGCACATTAAAAGTTTTCGATCGTCATTTTTCAATCTCAATCGTTAATCTTTTGAAATCGTGTGTAGATAAATCACGTACATTTATAATGGGCCCAATAAATTAGTTCACTCAGTACACAATTCAATTTCCACAAAAAGTCAAGAAAATTAAAGGAAAATTGTTTTAAGTTTATATGCATCTCACCAGAATCTTGGGTTCCCATTCAGCCACATGAGATCCGTAAACGCCTGAGCCATATCGAGCTTTGGTGCACCGTCGACACCCGTACGAGTGATGTCCGTTACACCTACGTAACCATAGAAAGGCTTGGGACTTGTTTCTTCATCTATATATCGACAGGAAGATCAAAGAGAGGTTTCATGGCCCCAAACATCTCTTCACATAGTTGCATGGGGATTTTATCATATGCCACACAGAAATACCCATGTGTCTCGCAAGCTGCTCGAACCTCTTTACATAGAAGACCCCACTCCTCGATCCCTTGCTCTAATGCTCTTGGGTCTTTTGAGAAATCAAGAAATGGAATTTGGGAAGGATTTTCAGCGCACATTTTGCTAATTAACACTTAAAATGGCGATTATACCATTATGTGCCTCTCTCTCTCTCTCTCTCTCTCTCTCTCTCTCTCTCTCTCTCTCTCTCTCTATATATATATATATATATATATATATATAGGAGGAGGTTCAAGTCCAGCAGGTTGGACCACAAATTATGGTCCACCTAGAGGATAACTTCCAATTCATTAAGTGAATGAGCCATCTGAACCTTCCAATAGAATAACCCCAGTATTAGGATCACCTAGTACAAAAATGAGCCATATCTACTCATCAAGTAGGCCACACCATATAAAAAATATTTATCCATTCACAAATAGCAAGATACAAGTGTCGTCCACTCAATGAGTGGATGGGGCTCATTTTTGCATACTAAAATTCTCATCATAGGTCCAACATATTGGACGGATTGAAAGTCTCATGTGAAATTGCGGTAATGACCGCTTCGGTTGAAGTAGGAATATGCCAATATGTCCTAGAGGGGGGTGAATAGGACTTTTTAAAATTTTTATGGTTATTTAAAATCCTATCAAACTTGTCCTGAGAAAATCTGTATGAATCGAGATTTCTTCAAAGTAACTCTAATGGCTTCCAAGCCAAATAGAGGATCCAATCATAATGCTATTTGACAAATGAATAATATGCATTTTGTAGATTATGATGGATGTGACTGTGTGTGAGGTGTGATCTTAGATATTCAATTATGAAAGAATTTAAAGAAATTACATAAGTAATCAAAGACAAATATCAATCACAAACACAATCATTTTTATAGTGGTTCGACTACTTTTCTACTCCACTCCCGGCGAACACACTCAACCCTTGAGTGTACTAGATTTCACCGACAAGTTCACCTCAAACTAGAGGTTTTAAATCAGGTTCACCTCTAACTAGTACAACTTACACTTAGGCTGACACAATATGTCTACACGACACTATTTATGCTCCCATGAGCAAGGTTCAACACATAGCACCCAACTTTTAGGCCCCACTGGCTAAGGATCCACACAAGGAACCTAATGGAGGTTTCACAACAGGTTCACCTCTAACCGGAGGTTTTATACAGGTTCCCCTCTAACCAGTTTATGCTCTCCATAGAGCAAGGGTCCTCTCAAAGCACCCCCACATACACTCCCGCCGGAGGCCTCCTATGAGGGCTTGCAAGGGGTGAGAAACACCTTTGACCCAATCCTAAGAAGGAATGATCACAAGGGTCCTCTGGACTCTAATGACTTACAGATAAGTAAACGAGTCCCTTTCCACGCGATGTTAAAGATCTCCTCCTTTGATGATGAAGAATCTTCAGCTTCCTTGATCCGCAACTCAGACGATGTACCAACACATGGCGACGGGTTAGGTCAAGATTATAATGGAATCCTACTCTATTAAATGTTTTCCTATAAGGCAGATAGAGTGATTCCAATCATCTATACATTCAAGACATCTCAGCTTAATGATTTTCCATTAAGGTGGTAGCTGTAGGATCCTTGAATGCGGAAGTTCATTCCCCAATCCACTCTATTGAATGTCAATGATGAGGGTGGATTGGAGGATGAACTCCCATGAGAGAAAAAGGCTTAGGGTATATGATTTAGGGTTAAACACACAAAAGCACTCTCTCTTTTTCTCTATCTACCAACCAAGAGCAATCTCTCATTAAATAGGCAAAAGGTTCCAATGGATATAAAACGGTCACATTTTTGACAGAGTTCGATATCATCGAGCATATACTCTCGATAGCATCGACTGACCGCTCGATGACACGAACTCAAATGTCAAACGCTTTTGAAACTTTTTGCCAACTGGTCGAGGGAATCGAACATGTGTCAATGTCATCGAATTTCGAACTTCGATTTCATCGACACGAGGTTCGATTCCTCGACATTTGAAACTGAGAGAGACTTACCTTTGAAGAATTTTCAGGAAACAGATATGATCGAGCATCACTCGATATCATCGGAATTTGAATATCGATGATATCGAGGGCAGTGTCGATTCCTCGATAATTCCAAGGAATTTTCCTATAAGCTTGCTGGACAGTTTCTGTCCACTTTCGATGACATCGACCATGCCTCGATATGATCGATATTTGAATATCGATTTTATCGAGTGACCATCGATCCGAGAAAATATCCTGAAAAATTTGTTGGATGTAAATGTGTCTTAATCCGATATCATCGAAGGGCTTCCGATATCATCGAAATTTGAATTCCGAGGATATCGAGAAGTTCTTCGATATATCGAAGATTTCATGATTTAGGACACGACAAACCTAATGTCAATTTTATCAAGTCTACTCGATGGACTCGAGATTCAAATTTTGATTATATCGATACGGCTATCGATACATCGATAATTCCGTCCAGAGGTATATGCGGTTGTTGGACATCTTATGTCCTCATTTCAATAATATCGAGTGAGCTTCGAGGACATCGACAGCACTGATCGATGACATCGATCAGTCTATCGATAAATCGACAGAGGTAGAAAACTTAGAGATTTTTTTAAAGTTTGAAAAAAGTTTTCTAACCCAAAAACCCTATGATATTCTAATCAATTTTAAGGATTTTAATCACCTGGTGTTTTGGGACATGGGATGTGAGGCTAAGATTTACCTGTGGCGAGTTCGGGCCCACATCTAGTTGAGGCAGACGCTTGATCGATCTTCCTATGGAGCTCCTTTGTCTAGCTGACTCAACGATTACGTTAATTGACAAACCATGGCACTTTCAATCTCCCCCTTCGTCAATTACGTGACAAAATACCAAAATATTGTAAAACAACTTCTAGATAGACACCCTAAATTGTGTGTATATAATCTTTACACAATTGTACAAGATTCTCTAGTTTGTACATACACACATTCAGTAGCTGCTCCCCCTAATAGTAATCTCCCCCTATCTCCTTGCAGCTGCTCCCCCTAACACATGCACCACCATCCATAAACAGATATACAATTGTCCTTCGGGGTGTGGCTTTGCTCCCCCCTTTTTAGCTATCATTGGCAAAGGATTACGTAACAGTTGATATTGACTGAAGTTGAAGCAATTTGGAGAATCATCATTCAGAGAGCATATGCACATAATAGATAGATGTAAAACAAACATCTCATTACAGAAACCATGTATGCATATCAGATCAAGTAGAGAACAGTGAGATAAGCAGATAATATAAAGATCAAAACATCACATGCATCACATCAGATAAAACAGGGGATCTCAAAGTATAAACATGACAGTAAATATGTGTGAGTTATCACCAGCAAGATCCCAAAATATCCAAAATGTATATACTGTCCAAGTTTGGCAGTAGTATAACAGTCATCCCAGTCAGTTTAAAACAACAAAAACTAGTCGAGTTGGCTCAAATATGAGCACAACAAAAAGAGAAATGTTTTGTAGACCCGCAACAATATTGTACTTCTTCGGTTGGCACCTAACGTCCACGAGGCTCGCCATGCGTGAGCAAGTCCACTACTTGCTGGCATGTTTGCTGGAGAACGTCGACTTTTTCTTCAATCGCGGTGAGGCGCCTTTTACAGTTGTAAAGACGTTCCTCCATACCATCCATCCTGTTAAGTCGGTGATGTTCTAGGTGATGAGCTTGGAGATTTGTGATAGACTCCAGACTGAGCAGTGGTGTTCAATTGGATCCCCAAGGAGTAGGAGGATATGAAGGTTAAGCATGCTGGGCAGCCAACTGCATGGGAGCATTATTCTTGGGAAGAGATGAAGGGAGTCACAACTGTTGAGCCTCCTAGGCTACATCACTATCAAACCATGTTTCTTGATGAACAGCATCAGATGAGGCAGGGAGGCCCACATAATGAGCAAGTTTACATATAAGTGCAGGAAAGGGTAGTGTATACTGATGATCGCCTTGGATGACACGAATTAGTTGCTTGAGAAGCAGCGTTGGAAAGCATACTTAAATTTCTTGATACACATCATAAAGAACATTTAGCACAAAGGGAGGAAGATGATTACCTTTTACATCACATGGATATACATTGGACCCAAGAATGCTATGAAGAATTTTAAAAGTGGGTCTAGATGATTGATGTGAAGTGAATTGTCATCACTCTGGGGGACAATGGTGCCATGACATAATGCACGGGTTATTTCTCCCCAGACACCCAGACCATTGAGATTCCGATTTGTCACTGGGATCCGAGTGACTTCAAGATTCAAAAGTCGTGCAAGGGTGATGGGAGTGATGCACATGTTCGATTCAGATATAGGGAGGATCATCACGAATGATATCATAGTTGTTAAAGAATTCATGGATCAAACCTAGTTGATAGGATCCTCCAAGATTCAAGATGTTCTGCCATCCGATCACTTCCAGGAGAAGATCCATGCTAAAGGGCTCAACGGCGCTGTTCAAGACATGACGTTCAACTATAGGGACTGGATTTCTTACCATCGAAACGAGATGATACTGGCTAGATTCAGGTTGCTTGTTCTTAGATTTTGAAGATTGAGGAAGAGACTTTCCTTTACCTTTGACCATGATTTGTTGGTAAACCAAGATGTAAAGGAAAGAGGAGACAACCAGAGAAGAGAAGAGTTGTGTGGATTGAGATCGAATACATGCTTCTCTATTATACCAGAGTAGTCAATGATATCGACATTATGCTTATAGTAACATCAAAGACTGTGTTGATGACCATTAGGATATCCAGTGGAAACTGAGGCAGTCCAACCGTTGGGAAGGACCGTTGGTTATGACCCTGCATTCCCGAGATCCTTCGATTGCATCGATGGTGAATATCGATATCATCGAAATTTAAATATCAATAATATCGACACAGGCTAGATATCATCGAGAATGTGATAATCTGGCATTTTTATCTCCAAAACCAACATGGTTAATTCATGAGGTTTAGATTTGTGCCTGATACTTAACCATGAATACCCCAGCGTGAAGATTTACCTATGAGGATTGTGGTCACTGGGATATCATTAATGAGTGCATACTCCAATTAATTTTTGAAGATCACTAAACCTATTTGTATCGAGAGGTTTAGTTAGGATATCTGCGAGTTGTTTTTCTGTAGATACATAATCCAACACAATAATCTTGTTTTCAACAAGTTCTCGGATAAAATGATGACGGATGTCAATATGCTTGGTCCGAGAATATTGAACAGGATTTTTAGAAATGTTGATAGCACTTGTGTTATCACAGAAAAGACTCATTGTGGGTTGCTCAATCCCGTAGTCCAACAACATCTATTTCATCCAAAGGAGTTGTGCACAGCAACTACCTGTGGCAACATATTTAGCCTCGGCAGTGGATAATGATATTGAGTTTTGTTTCTTACTCTGCCAGGAGACCAAACAATTCCCAATGTAAAAACATCCTTCGCTTGTCGATTTCTGATCATCCAGATTTTCAGGCCAATCAGCATCAGAGTATCCTGCAATAATGGTGGATGTTTCAAATGGATACCACAACCCAAAAGAGGTAGTACCTACTATGTATTTGATGATCCTCTTAACAGCCGTTAGGTGAGATTCCTTAGGGTCCGCCTGATACCGAGCGCACACTCCCACACTAAAAGATATATCTGGATGACTGGCTATGAGATAACATAGGCTTCCTATCATACTTTGATAAAGATGTTGATCCATACTTTTGCCATTAGCATCTTTGGAGAGTTTGAGTGTGGTGCTTATGGGAGTATGATAAGAACGACCAGAGTCAAGACCAAACTTTTCACCAGATCGTTTGCATACTTGGTTTGACAAATGAATATTTTATCATTTAGCCGTTTGACTTGTAATCCTAAAAAGAAGTTTAATTTGCCAACCATACTTATTTTAAATTCTGATTTCATGAGGTCGGCAAATTTGTATGCAGTATCTTCAGATGTTGAACTAAAAACTATATCATCTACATAAATTTGTGCAATAAGCAATGAATCCTTTGTTGTTTGAGTAAATAGTGTTTTACCTACACCTCCTCTGCAAAATCTATGATCAAAAGAAATTTTGTCAATCATTCATACCAAGCACGTGGTGCTTGTTTGAGACCATAGAGAGCTTTGTTCAGATGATAAACATGATGGGGATGCTTAGGATATGAAAATCCCTTAGATTGTTCTATATAAACTTCTTCAGCATGATCCCCATTAAGAAATACACTTTTTACGTCCATTTGAAATAGTTTAAACTTTAATGCATATGCAACAAACATAAGTATTCTAATAGACTCAAGACGAGCTACAAGAGCAAATGTCTCATCAAAATCAATACCTTCTATCTGTGAGTACCCTTGAGCTACTAGCCTTGCTTTGTTCCTGATCACATTTCCTGATTCATCGGATTTATTTTTGAACACCCATTTGGTTCCAATGACATTTGTACTGAGTGGTCTGGAAACCAATTGTCATACCTCATTTCTCTAAAATTGTTGAAGTTCTTCTTGCATAGCATTTATCCAGTGTTCATCTTGAAGAGCTTCTACAATATTCTTGGGTTCAATCTTTAAGGTAAAGCAGAAATGACTATAGATACTTTCTATCTGCTGTCGAGTTCTCACACCATCACTAGGATCTCCAATAATTTGTTCTCGAGGGTGATCCTTAATGATGGGTATGTTAGATGATGGTTGTGGTTCATTGGATGATGGAGATTTGTTATCTGATTTATCTAGTAGGCATGAATCTACATAATCTTCTAATTCATTCACAGGGGTATCTTTTTCATGAGGTTGGTCATCAATTACCACATTGACTAATTCTTGAATAGTGAGAGTTCTTAGATTGTACACTCTATGAGCACGACTG
Organism: Magnolia sinica; assembly: GCF_029962835.1. Lineage (NCBI taxonomy): Eukaryota > Viridiplantae > Streptophyta > Magnoliopsida > Magnoliales > Magnoliaceae > Magnolia > Magnolia sinica. Next base: position 25,534,395 of record NC_080585.1, on the reverse strand, counting down.
TTCAAGGCATACCCCAGAAAGATACCTTCATCACTTTTAGACTCAAATTTTCATAGGTGATCTCTGTCTCTCAAGATATAACATTTACTTCCAAAGACACGAAAGTATTTCACACTAGGTCGTTTCTCATATCATAGTTCGTATGAAGTTTTATTCAAACCTGCTCTAAAATATACTCTATTTATGATGTAGCAAGCAGTATTAACAGCTTTTGCCCAGAAACTCTTTGCCATATCTTTTCCATTTAGCATAACTAACCCCATTTCCTGCACTACTCGATTTTTCCTTTCAAAGACTCCATTTTGCTGTGGGGTTTTTAGGGCTGAGAATTCATGACGGATTCCTTTCTCATCGCAATATTTTTCAAATCGTTCATTTTCAAATTCCCCACCATGATCACTTCTGATGCGATTGATGCAGTATCCTTTTTTCATTTTGAAGTCACTTAGCCAAAATTACAAATTCATCAAAGACATCCGATTTCACTCGAAGAAATGTGACCCAAGTAAATCTAGTATAGTCATCTACTACCACCAGGAAGTATCTTTTCTTGCCATGGCTTTCCACTTTGGTTGGGGCAACCAGGTCCATATGCAGTAAATCCAAAGGTTTTGTTATTGCTATGGTGGTTGTCTTTTTGTGACCAAATTTTATCTGTTTCCCTTTTAGACATTCTCCACAGATAACTTTTTCTTCTTTTCTAATCTTGAGAAGTCCTCTAACTAAATGTTTTAAACTAAGCTTAGCTAAATTTCGGTAGTGAACATGTTCCAACCTTTGTTGTCATAATTTGGATTCACTCTTCACAGTCATATTACACTTTGTGGATAACACACTCTCACTTGTACTTTCAATAATATAACAGTTATCACTAGTGTGTAAACCATTTATGAGAGATTTTCCTGTATGATCTAAGATTCTACACACATCCTTTAAGAAAGTGACCAAGTGTTCCTTGTTATAGATTTGGGAGATACTGAGGAGATTATGTTTCAAACTTTCTACACACAGAATATGTTTGATTTTTTGAAGGCCTGGTACATTTAACGTTCCTTGTCCAATAATTCTGACGGAGCTACCATCTCCAAGTGTGACTGATCCTCCATCAAAGTCCGAATACTCATAAAAATGAGTTTGATCACCAGTCATGTGTCTGGAGCATCCACTGTCAAGGTACCATTTTGAACTATTGCCAACTTTCAGAGCAGTATGGATTACTAGGCAATTGTTCTTATCTATCACACCCTCTGAGACACTTTTGGACATGATTCCAACTTCAGTCAAGATCACTCTCTAGGTGGTGAAGCCCTTAAAGGAGACTCGCTCTGATACCAAATGAAATTGCGGTAATGACCGCTTCGGTTGAAGTAGGAATATGCCAATATGTCCTAGAGGGGGGTGAATAGGATTTTTTAAAATTTTTATGGTTATGTCCTGAGAAAATCTGCATGAATCAAGATTTCTTCAAAGTAACTCTAATGACTTCCAAGCCAAATAGAGGATCCAATCATAATGCTATTTGACAGTGAATAAGATACATTTTGTAGACTATGATGGATGTGACTGTGTGGGAAGTGTGATCTTAGATATTCAATTATGAAAGCATTTAAAGAAACCACACAAGTAATCAAAGACAAATATCAATCACAAACATAATCATTTTTATAGTGGTTCGACTACTTGTCTACTCCACTCCCGGCGGACGCACTCAACCCTTGAGTGTACCGGATTTCACTAACAGGTTCACCTCAAACCGGAGGTTTTAAATCAGGTTCACCTCTAACCAGTACAACCTACACTTAGGCTGACACAATGTGTCTACACGACACTATTTATGCTCTCATGAGCAAGGGTCAACACATAGCACCCGACTTTTAGGCCCCACTGGCCAAAGATCCACATAAGGAACCTAACAGAGGTTTCACAATAGGTTCACCTCTAACCGGAGGTTTTACACAGGTTCACCTCTAACTAGTCTATGCTCTCCATATAGCAATGGTCCTCTCAAAGCACCCCTACATACACCCCTGCCGGAGGCCTCCTATGAGGGCTTGCAAGGGGTGAGAAACACCTTTAACCCAATCTTAAGAAGGAATGATCACAAGGGTCCTCTGGGCTCTAATGACTTACAGATAAGCAGATAAGTCACTTTCCGCGCGATGTTGAAAATCTCATCCTTTGATGATGAAGAATCTTCAGCTTCCTTGATCCGCAACTCAGAAGATGTACCAATACATGGCGACGGGTTGGGTCAAGGTTATAATGGAATCTTACTCTATTAAATGTTTTCCTATAAGGGAGATATAGTGATTCCAATCATGTATGCATTCAAGACATCCCAGCTTAATGATTTACCATTAAGGTGGTAGCTGTATGATCCTTGAATGTGAAAGTTCATTCCCCAATTCGCTCTATTGAATGTCAATGATGAGGGTAGATTAGAGGATGAACTCCCATGAGAGAAAAAGGCTTAGGGTATATGATCTAGGGTTAAACACACAAAAGCACTCTCTCTTTTTCTCTATCCAACAACTAAGGGCAAGCTCTCATTAAATAGGCAAAAGGTTCCAATGGATATAAAACGGTCACATTTTTTAAAGAGTTCGATATCATCGAGTGTATACTCTCGATAGCATCGACTGACCGCTCGATGACACAAACTCAAATGTCAAACACTTTTGAAACTTTTTGTCAGCTGGTCGAGGGAATCGAACATGCATCAATGTCATCGGATTTCGAACTCCGATTTCATCGACACGAGGTTCGATTCCTCGACATTTGAAACTAAGAGAGACTTGCCTTTGAAGATTTTTCAGGAAACAGATATGATCGAGCATCACTCGATATCATCGGAATTTAAATATCGATGATATCGAGGGCAGTGTCGACTCCTCGATAATTCCAAAGAATTTTCCTATAAGCTTGCTGGACAGTTTCTGTCCACTTTCAATGACATCGACCATGCTCGATATGATCGATATTTGAATATCAATTTTATCGAGTGACCCTCGATCCAAGAAAAAATATCCTAAAAAATTTGTTGGATGTAAATGTGTCATAATCCGATATCATCAAAGGGCTTTGATATCGAAATTTGAATTTCGAGTGCATGATTTAGGACACAACAAACCTGATGTCGATTTTATCGAGTCTACTCGATGGACTCGAGATTTAAATTTCAATTATATCGATACGGCTATCGATACGTCGATACGGTATATGCGGTTGTTGGACATCTTATGTCCTCATTTTGATAATATCGAGTGAGCTTTAAGGACATCGACAACACTGATCGATGACATCGATCAGTCTAACGATAAATCAACAGAGGCAGAAAACTTAGAGATTTTTCTGAAGTTTGAAAAAAGTTTTCTAACCCAAAAACCCTATGATATTCTAATCAATTTTAAGTGTTTTAATCACCTGGTGTTTTGGGACATGGGATGTAAGGCTAAGATTTACCTGTAGCAAGTTCAAGCCAACATCCAGTTGAGGCAGACGCTTGATCAATCTTCCTATAGAACTCCTTTGTCTAGCTGACTCAACGATCATGCTAATTGACAAACCAGGATGCTTTTATCATGCACATGAAAGGTTGAAAGTTCTTTGCTGAGAGGGTTGTAACTTATAATGACCTGTTGGACTTGAGACCTCATATTATATTATATTGTATTATATTATTATATGTATATTAGACATGAAACATCTACCCTGATGGCACTCTAAAAGGTCAGGCTATTCTGAAACTTGTGTGAGGCCTAATACAAATTAATGGGGCTCCCCCTTTACAAATATTTTTACTTGTGTGGTGCACCTGAGTGATTAATTAGCCTATGACTAAATGAGAGAAGGTGTGCATGATGGTTAGAGTGGTTGCCATAAACACATCACAATAGGGCCATCTTGTTTGTAATTATTTTTTTTAATAAACACACTCGTGTAGTGGGCACTCAAACCCATGAATTCAATGTTGAAGCATGCTCCCTCTACCATTAACCCATGACCTCAGTGAAAACATTTATATTGGACAACTTGTGACACCCATCTTGGACGGTATACACATCTTTCAAACTTTGGTAAGCAAAGCCAATGGTTAGTAATGTAAATCATTAGTCCATTGGATCCTCACAATAGGGGGACTAAAAGAAGAAAAAGAAGAACAAGAACAAAAGAAAAGGAAAAAAAAAGTTCACTATGCCAAAAAAATTTCCTTGATGGGACGATAACAACCTTTCCAGCTGTCGCTTGAAGAAAAACAATTAAGAAAAGAAAGCCACAATTGTCCACATTCAATTGAAAAATGTCTTAATATTAGTCCTTGATTTCTTCCAATCTCTCGGATTTTTGGGGCCATTCCATCCAAAGATGGACTTAATGGAATAATGGTCTGGATAACCAAATCATGGACCCCACTTGTGAGAAAAGAAAATCCGTATAGATATGCAAAGACCTGGATATCATCTAATCAGTTGGATTTCACCCATTTGGATGGAGATCTCCACCCGGCTTTGATTGAAAAATACGTATGAAGCATCCCAAGCATATGCCAATTTTTCCTTTTTATTTATTGATATGGAGTAGGGCTGAAAGTTGGGCAGGTTCAACCCAACCGACCCGTGACCGACCCGACATTGGGTTGAGCTTGGGCAGGATATATTGAGTCCGATCTCGGGCTTGGGCTATACAAACACCAACCCAATAAAACTTAGGTCGGGCTCGGGCTGAGGTCTTGGATTGCCCGACCCAACTCGAACCCGATCAATATATAAATTACCAATAAATTATAATTGAATGTGGATCATTTGTGTTGAAGGCATAGGAAATTTCAATGCTGTTAGGTCTCATTGGTCCACATCATTTCTGATGACTCAAGCTAATAAGATATACTGGATTTTTCTCTCCTAAATAGATTGCGTGCTACACTGCTACACAACATGACTTTTAAAGAAATAGTTGTCTTATAATTTAGCTTGTTTGTATAGAAAAATAAATAAAGTTTTTTATTATAAATAACTACAAATATAATTAATAAAATTATAGATACAAAAAATAAATTGTGTATTGAAATATAATAGACTAATGTAATAATGAAAATATTATCATGTATCCAACCAACCAACCCGATAGAGCCCGCTTGGGTTGGGCTTGAGTTGAGAATTCCCAACCTGAGGTTGGGTTGAGTTGGGCTAGGGTTGAGGTACAGGAACCTTGGGTTGGGCTAGGGTTGAGCACCATCCAGCCCAACCCAACTCACTTTCAACATTACTGAGTTAGAGAAATGATTTAATACTTTGGCTGAGTACTACACTTTGTACTCATACACTTGGATATTGTGCATGTCCCGTGTGTTTCACTCAAATCAGACCGTCCAATTCACTGGAATTATCTAAATGGTTCGTACATACACAAACAAACAAACAAACAAAAAACGAAATAAAATAAAACTGGTTGAACCGATTATCTAACTGGTCAATTGCTGGAAATTTAATGAAGTAGTCAACCAATCAAGTCTCACGGAGAAATATCCACTAATCAGAGGTTAGCGTGGTTGTATGGATGTGATTTTGGGATTGTGACCTACCTGCAGTTGGCGACGTCATTTGGACGCCTCCCTCAAGGAGAGATTGAAGAGCCAATTCACACCCATGTTCCAACATTGCACACGTATGGGAGGCTCAGGCAAATCATTAGGTGGATCCCACATTTCAGATGATCAACTCATAATTCGACCACACGTATTGGAAAATGGATGGTTAGACAAAATAAGACAGTCAGTCTATATTAAGGGCCTGGTAGGGAGCGCGGATTTGGAGTTGTTGGATTCGCAGCCCTAAATTTGGAATCCTCCCATTGTGTTTGGCACCCGAAATTTAGAACCCATCTAATCCAAAAATAGCTATGTATGGTATATCTACATATATTTGAATTTAATTACTAAATTAATTTTAATATTCTTAATTAGTGTATGTATGTAATGTTTGACATAATGGTTGTAAGAAACCCATTGAAATATATACTTTGCTTGAAAATGATGAAATTTCAAGTCTCAAATGGGCAAAGAGCACAAGATAACTTCTGAGTGACCAACCAACCATTTTTAACCATTGACTTACATGGATAATGTTTGGACGGCGAAGATCATTGCATTAAAGTAATTATAGTGATGCAATTGATAATCTAATTGTTTTGGGATATCATCAGTGGGCCATGTTCCCAATATATTAATAGTCTAGTGACACACATGTTACACATGTAACTCTTGGAAGGATTTTAAATGTAATCCAAGCTTTCACCGTTGATTTCAAACCCCCTCTTTAAAGTAATTAAGCATATTTGAAAACCCCTAAATTTGAGACCCCAATTACTTCATGATGCCAAACATACCAAGGGATTTAAAATCCCCTCAAATCCCTTCAAACCTTCCCAAATTCATGGTGCCAAACAACCCTTACAGTCTAGCTCAAGTTAAGAGAACGTTTGGTCTGTGATTTTACTGGGCCTACAGGCCCAGATAAAAAGCCCACTTACAAAACAGATATGCTCGGCCTTGGACTTTTGGCCCGTTTAAAATCATGTTGGGCCGGCACTAACAATGCTACATTTTTGCTTGCATTTTCAAGGGTGAGAACTACTTGCAATCGTGTTACATTTTCTGGCATCTCGAAGTAGACATGACTTGTTTCATAAGGGACAAAGATGATCTAAAACTCCCTAGATCCTAGCCGTTTAATCAGTTGTCCAAGAGTACAAAGGCAAAGCACTGGGAATGGGCCTAGATGGCCCATTAGCTTTTCAGGCCTGGCCTGCTTCAGACGGGCCTTGGAAAAAATAATAAATGATCCATGGGACTGAAATATTAGGCATATGGTCTGTGCCCATCCCTAAAATTTAAGTCTGAATCATGCCGGGCTTGGGCTATTTCTAAGAACTTTTCGGCCCAGCTGGGTCTGTTTAGGTTTGAATGGCATTTTGTCATATATCATGCATGGTGACACTTCATGAACGTCCCAGAATATCTTATTTGCAGTGACTGGAAAATCCTAACCCCTGGGTTAGAGGAGGATCAAAGAATTTTATTAGTTTAGCTATTTTTATTTTTTTACAATTTTTTGTATTCTTTCTCATGGGTTCTAAAAAATAATAGGATTGATGGATAATATTCTTTATAGAGAGTGCTAATATTTGTGATTATGTTTGGTCCTAATTTATAAATGTTACAGTGACTTAGTTCGGCACAAATATTTTAGGTAGAGCAAGTCTATTAGAGCAGCTCAAGATCTAATCATGACATATTAAGATCATGAAATTCATGAAAATCTTGTTCAAATATGCTTGAACCATCTAAGGCTACCCATAAAATGGTTAATTGTCACATGTGGCTCAATGGGGGAGAACATTAGCTACCCCTGAACTCAAATAATCATTGGAGCAATTTGTTAAGGATTAGTTTTTTCAAAAGTGTCATTAAAATTTTAACATTATTAAACTAAACATGAGAATCGTAAATGAATTTTAGATATACTCAATATATAGGTAAAATCATGTTTGAGCTTTTGGTCCAATGCTATGTGGCAAAACTTTGTATGTCGTACCATGATCTGTATGTTTCATCCATGCTATCAATTGATTCTGCGGGATCATTTTAGGGCATGAGGCCAAAAATGAGACAAATCCAAAGATCAAGTGTCCCATGATGGGAATAACTATGTTCTCCATTGAGCCCACTATTTTCTGTGGTGTGGTCCACTTAATCTTTAGATCTGTGTGATTTTTAGACTCATGCCCTGAAATGATATTAAAAGCTGAGTGAATGATGTGGATATAACACAAGCATTATGGTAAATCTCACAAAAGTTTTGTTTTGAAAAGAGGTTAAAATTTACACTATTTTGGAGGTGAAATTCTATCCTTCAATACAGGTGGTGGCAAAAACCATCATTATGCCTTTACCACGTATGCTTTCCATATGGAAACGGATTGGCTACTCCCCCAGCCAATGGTTGTTGGTTGGTGCTCTGTGGGCCCCACCATGATGTATATGTTTCATCCACGCCTTTTATCTATTTTTCTAGATCATTTTATGGCATGAGATAAAAAATGAGGTATATCATAATCTCAAGTACCGCATTACAGGAAAGAGTGTTAAATGAGCGTTGACCACTAAGAACTTTTTGGGGGCTATAAAAGTTTTGGATCAAGCTTATCTTTGTTTTTTATCCTTTACCCTTCATTTGGGTTTGTATGACCTAATCAACAGAATAAACAGTACAACCGGCCTCAGGAGGATTTTAATGGTAGATATCCAATCACTATTGTTTTCCTGTGGTATGGTCCACCCGAGATTTATATCCCTCTCGTTTTTGGGATAAAGTCCTAAAATGATATGTAAAAATTGATGAACGGAATGGATGAAACACATGTATGTGTTTCATCCATGTTGTTCATCTATTTTTCTAGATCATTTTATGGTATGAGACCAAAAATTAGGTATATCCTAATCTCAAGTGGACCACATCACAGGAAACAGTGTTAAATGAGCATTGACCATTAAAAATCAAGCTGATCTTTGTTTTTTCCCTTCATCTGGGTTTATATGACCTAATGAATAGATTGGATGTCAAATAAACAGTTAAGCGGGCTTTAGGAGGATTTTAATAGTGGATATACAATCTCTATTGTTTTCCAGTGGTATGGTCCACCCGAGATTTATATCCCTCTCATTTTTGGGATAAAGCTCTAAAATGATATGTAAAAATTGATGAACGTAATGGATGGGACACATACATCATGGTGGGGCCCACAGAGCACCGAACATACAGGAAATAGTGTTAAATGAGCATTGACCATTAAAAACTTTTTGGGGGCCATAAAAGTTTTGGATCAAGCTTATCTTTGTTTTTTCCCTTCATCTAGGTCTATATGACTTAATCAACGGATTGGGTGTCAAATAAACAGTACAGCGGGCCTTAGGAGGATTTTAATAATGGATATTCAATCACTATTGTCTTCCTGTGGTATGGTCCACCCGAGATTTATATCCCTCTCATTTTTGGGATGTAGCTCTAAAATGATATGTAAAAATTGATGAACGGAATGGATGGGACACATACATCATGGTGGGGACAGAGCACCGACCAGCCACCGGTGGCTGGTGGTCGGTGCTTTGTAGGCCCCATCATGACATATGTGTTTCATCCATGTCGTTCGTCTATTTTTCTAGATCATTTTATGGTATGAAACCAAAAATGAGGTATATCTTAATCTCAAGTGGACCACATTATAGGAAACAGTGTTGAATGAGCATTGACCATTAAAAACTTCTTGGGGGCCATAAAAGTTTTGGATCAAGCTGATCTTTGTTTTTCCGCTTCATCTGGGTCTATATGACTTAATCAATAGATTGGGTGTCAAATAAACAGTACAGCGGGCCTTAGGAGGATTTTAATAATGGATATCCAATCACTATTGTTTTCCTGCGATATGGTCCGCCCGAGATTTATATCCCTCTCATTTTTGGGATAAAGCCTAAAATGATATGTAAAAATTGATGAATAGAATGGATGAAACACATACATCATGGTGGGGCCTACAGAGCATCGACCACCAGCCACAAGAAATGGATTGGCTACTCCCCCTGCCACTAGCCGATGGCTAGTGGCCGTGCTCTATAGGCCCCACCATGATATATGTGTTTCATCCATGCCACTGTTCATCTATTTTTCTAGATTATTTTATGGTATGAGACCAACTGACAAATCTGTAGCCTAGGTGACTCACTGCCTCGCTCTCGCGCAAATGAAATGGGATGAATCAAATCAATAAACCTTTTTATTGATTCAAGGCGGGTGAGGAAAGATTGTTTGTATAATGATTGCGATAAACGGACAAGTCGTCACTTTTATCTATATATAGAAATGAAGTGCAACAGAACAAGCAGTATTGTATGTAGTACGATGAGCCTATCACTGATTGCACGATCGTTGATTGAACATTTTCTGTTTTTCATGGATATTGGGTTAGTGTTATAGGAATAAATGCTAATATTGCAATTTAAAGTGAACAACCTTCAAATGAATACCAATAAACAAAATTACAGTGTGACCATTTCCACTTTATAAGACTAATAAAGATCTTAATTGAATTCAATGGTGCATCCAAACCAAAAGAAGAAATGTCAAGCAAATTAGAAACACATGGGTGAAAAGAACCGAAGGCCATGGTGCATGGATTCACTATAGCTCTCCTACTAGTTTGGCATGGGCGTTGCTTCATTTCCTCATCTTCGTAAGAGGCCATGCCATCTTGTAGAGCCATGGTGGGTGAGACTAACGAATTCCATTGGGTAGAATCCGCAACTAATATTGTTGATGCAGTTTTCTGGCAGACCCTCCGAAGCGCACCTTCCTGTACCTGCACAGGCAAAAGTGAGAGACAAAGGAGGCCCTGGTTTGTACAGAGGACTCTCTGATGCCTAAGTCAGGCTTGAGGTTTTTGAAGTAGGGTAGGGTCTTCATAAAAGAAACCAGTCAAGTATTAGGGTTTGTGTGAATGTACCTCAAACAGTGGGAGATGCTCATAAATTTATAGGAAAGAGAGGATCCCTCGTCACAGGAATCCTTTCCTGATATCTTGGAGATCTGATATGATTCAGGATCTTCCTGAGATTATAGGTTCCCGCAATCATCAGGATTTGATCTTATCTTCTAAAGATTTCGAAAGAGATCTTCGAGTTTTACGAGGATTCTTTGAATCTGTAGTTCGGCTTTAGGTCGGATCCCAAGGCGGACGCTGAGTCAGAACTGAATAATACTGTCCTGATCGATAGATCGGTATTCACCATTTTCGACCGTCAAATAAGCCGGAAGGTTTGTGTTCCCTTCATCTAGGTGTTGAAACCTTTTGACCTTGTCAGGGGTATCGTTGATCTATGGCCGATCTATGACCGAGCTATGGCCGGTCTGTGACCAATCTATGACTGATCTGTGATCGATCTGTGACCAATCTGTGACCGAGCTATGGCCGGTCTGTGACCAATCTGTGACCAAGCTATGATCGATTTGTAATCGACACGTGACTGATTTATAGGCGATCCATAATCATCCTTTAGCCGACCTATAAATTAGGTCGGTCTTTCAACCACTGGTGTGAGCTTGGAAGCTTTGTGTGCCTTACAATTGCATCACTCTTCCTTGGAGGTTGCTCTGTTTTCGGACGTAAAGGCCTTATCAGGCTCGGGTTTCCATGGACCCATGCTGGTTTAGTAGAGTTAGTCCATTTCATAAGCCGATTTATGGACTTGTAGATTTTTCTCCAATAAATACTATGCTGCCAATGTATACATTCGGTTGTGATAGCTGATTTCAGTACCCAGTTCTCATAGATAGTAGTGGCCTATTCCTCTTTCCTCACATAAGTGCTTACAACCCTCCTGTGATTACAGTCATGCCTAAAAATGATTATAAGATTGTGATAAAGATCAAAGTGAGAGGATTGAACATGGAAATGGCCCAGGTATAGAGTCATAACTAACCTAGCGGAGGTAAATAACTTTACTGTAGCAAATTTTATCCGAGGTGCTTCATTGGGATGTTGGTAGCTACACTCCTTTCTTCCATTTCCCTAGTAGTGTTGGGACAAGGATTCATTGTTGACCACATGCAAAGCAATATCAAAATCAAAAGAAAATAGAGAAAAGATGCAAACCAACCATAACACTGATTTACGTGGTTTCCTTTTTGTATGTCCATGGATTCACAATGGACATACAACAGACTACCTCATGCAACCTTCCAAAAGGAAAATTGAGATCTTCATGGGAATGGCTCTCTACCAGGTCCCAAATAGGGGTGTCAACGGACCAGGTTAGGCCTGGGCTAATCTCTGTCCAAACCTGGCCCACATCTTTCTAGCTAAGCCCAAATCTAATCTGAGCCTGTGACAGGTCAGAAAAGTCCAAACCGACTACATCTCGAAATTTTTATAGTTGGCCAGTCCAAGCCTGATCTGGCTGAAACGCCAATGGAATTTTGTAAAATAAATGGAGGCAAACTCTTGTTTTTTTAAGGGGCCACCACGATGTGTATGTGAGATCTACTTTGACCATTGAATGTGTAATCCATATTAGAATGAAGGGAAAAAAAATTAAAATCAATCTTACTTGTGATTCAGGTGGGCCACACCAAAGGAAATAGTTGTGAGAGTGATGTTCACCCTTGATTATTACAAGGCCCACTGCAATGATTATATAAAATTGACTTCAACCATTAAATGCCACACCAATATTAGGTATGAGGCTAAAAACTTAGGTTCATTCGTGTTCAGGTGGGCCACACCAAGGGAAATAGTTCAAAGGGTGAGACTTGACCTGGACACCGTTTCTGATTATATGGCCCACTTGAATTGTAAATGGGGCTGATTTTTGGGCCATTCACCTAACATGGCATGACACAACTGATGGATGGGGTGGATTTTACGTCAACACTACGGTTGGAGACCAACCACAAGGCTGACCCCATTTTTAAAAAGAAGCGTGAAATAACTCCTCTTGCTCAACATGTGTAAGATGTGTACCGAAAATAGCTACTCTTTATTTATCTCCGCACTTCACCCTTTATATGTAGGAGGCCTACCTTGATGTATACATGAAATCCACTCCAATCATTAGATGTGTAGTCCTACCTTAGGCCCATGGTTGACCTGTGATTAAGGAGGGCCACATCAAGGAAAACAACAGTTGAGAGAGTGACATCCACCTTTGATATTTATAGGGCCCACTATGATGATTATAGAAAATCCACTCTAACCATTAGATAACACACCAAAACTTAGTCCTTGGGCCCAGTCATTAGTCCCATCTATTATTTAGCTGGGCCACACGAAGAGAAATAGTTCGAAGAGTAAGTGTTGCTCTGTACACTGTTTCCAATCACGTGGTCCACTTGAAATACTAACGAAGCTGATATTTGTTCCATAGGGCTGACATGGGATGACACACTAGGTGGCCAGGGTGGATTTCACATAAATACCATGGTGGGGCCTTCATAAGATGGCAAACCCTTTTCCTGATTTCTCTCTTTCCCAATTATTAGCACTAATTAACGTCCATTGCATAACGACTAAAGGTGGGCATTTTGGACCCGATCCGGTGGATCTGACCCGATCCGACCCGACTTGGTACCGTTCCAAATAGAACCGACGGCTTAGATCAGCCTGATCGAGTCTGTCCACCCAAATTCGATCGTCTTTCGGGTCGGGTCCGGATAGAGGTCGATCCGGACCAATCCGACCCGAATACCCAAACCGAAAGGATCCGACCCAAAACGGGTACTATAAATATTCTTTTATACTTTTTACCTTCACTCGTTTACATTACACCCCTCTCCTCTTTTCTTACCCTAACGAACGAACGAGTCACCCCTTCCCGTTCTTCTTCTTCTTCTTCCTCTCCACTCTCCAGTCTCCGGCCTCCCCTTCCCATTACTTCTGGTGTGGGTTTCACAGCTTAGATGGTTTGATTTAAGTTAATACCTGTGATGTGTGCAATTTCAAGGAGCTGCGTATTGAGTTTCGTACACAATCGGAGTATCAAATAACTCCACCAGGATAGATACGGCGAACGGAGGACATTGGTTTGGAAACGGATTGGCTACTCCCCTGCCACCGGCGTGGTCGATGATCTGTGGGACCCACCATGATGTATGTGTTTCATCCATTCCGTTCATCCATTTTTAAAGATAATTTTAGAATTTTATTTTTTTTAAAGGGTTATTAATCTCAAGTGGACCACACCACAGTATAACAATAGTGATTGGATATCCACCATTAAAATCCTTCAAAGGCCTACTATACTGTTTATTTGACATCCAATTTGTTGATTAGGTCATACAGTCCCAAATGAAGAGAAAAAACAAAGATCAGCTTGATCCAAAACTTTTATGGCCCTCTAAATGTTTTTAATGGTTGACTCTCATTCAATATTGTTTCCTGTAATGTGGTCAACTTGAGATTTGCTTATACCTCATTTTTAGATTCACGTTGTAAAATGATCTCTAAAAATAGATGGACGGCATGGATGAAACACATATGTCATGGTGGGGCCCACATAGCACCAACCATGTCAGGGGAGTAGCCAATCCGTTTCCTGCCCACCATGATGCCTATTTGACAACCACGCCAACTGCGTAGGTACGTGTCATGCGAAGCCTAGCACTGACGCTCCTTGAGCTCTGAGTTGTACGAAGGGTTCAAAGGATATCAAAGTTACATAGGCCCCACAATGATGTATTTCTTATATCTACACCGTTCATGTATTTTTAGAGATCATTATAGAGCATTATCCAAAAAATGAATAACATCCAAAGATCTTCTGGACCACACCACAAATAGCAGCAGAGAATGATTTTTACTGTTAAACAATTTGTGTGGTCCACATGATAGTTAGATCTGTCTTATGTTTCGTCTCAAGCCTTAAGACAAGGTCACCAAATGGATGGACTGTTTGGATATAACACATCCCATGATCACACCCCTAGAACTTGTTAACGTCAATACAATAAGTCCCAAACTAGCGTGAAAAGGACGGCAGCACTGCACTTTCGTGCAGTGCACGTTAACAATATAATACGTCCGGTGAAATTGTGGATAAGTTCTTTCAGAGACATGTGGGGCCCACCTTGATGTATATATTTTATCTAAGCCGTTCATCCATTTTGACATATCATTTTAGGCGTTGAGCAAGTGTAGTATATTTAAGGCTGAAGTGGACCACACCACATGAAATAGTTGGATTAAATTCAAACAATCCGAATCTTACGCAACCCGATCCGACTCTGGCAGGGTGACCGACTCGGACTCGGTTCAGGTCAAGCTAACCATGTATCAGATCAGTCCGAGTCAAACGACCTGGACTTGGTCCCGAATCAGATCGAGTTTGGATTAGACTATTACGATTTCAGGTCGAATCGAGTTAGGCCCAATTCAATCCGATCTGAACCAATGCCCAGCTCTAAATTAACGACACTACTGGTGGCGACCTCACTACTTTACTCAATATGCTATGTGGGCCCCACAATGATGTATTTGTTATATCTACGTCGTCTATCCATTCTGGGGAAGCGGATTAGCTAGTGTACCAGACATCGGCTATGCAGCTGGTGTAGGTACGTGTCATGCAAATACCAGCACTGACACTCCTCAAGCTCCAAGCTGGACGAACGGTTCAAAGGAGATCAAAGTTACATGGCCCCACAATGATGTATTTATTATATCCACACCGTTCATCCATTTTTCAAGATCATTTTAGAGTACTATCCAAAAAATGAATCATATACAAAGATCAAATGGACTACACCACAAATAGTAGTGGAGATAATGATTTTCACCGTTAAAATTTTCGTAGGGCCTAATGTAATGTTTATTTTCCATCCAATCTGTTCATAAGGTTACAAAGACCTAGATGAAGATGAAAAACAAATTTCATATTGATTCACAACTTCTGTGAACCCAAAAAGGGTTTCAATGGTAGGAGTTCCATCCCCCACTACTTCTTGCAGTGTGGTCCACTTGATCATTAGATTTGTCTTGTTTCTCATCTCAAGCCTTACGACAAGCTCGTAAAAGGGAAAGATGGTTTGCATATAACACATACCTCGTGATGGGACCCACAAAACTTGACGACGTCAATACTCAAGCTATATAGCTGGTGTGTGGTACACCACTGTAGAGGTGTACACAAAACGAGCTAGCTCGCTCGACTCGACTCGGAAAAGCTCAATTCGACTCGGTTTGAAGCTGAGTTAGGGCTAAGTCGAGCTGATTTTTTTAGCTCAAAAATGAGTTCAAACTGAGTTCGAGCTGGCCCCAAATCAACTCGACGCAGATCAAACCCAGCTCGAATTGAACTCAGATCGAACTAGTTCGGTGACTCGATTACTTTGATATTGATGTTGCTCACCAAGTGTTTGATGAAATGACTCAACGTGTGTGGCTGGTGGCAAGGGAGGTATGTATATAAAACAAATACCCTTCTTTTCTTGATTTTTCTGAGTTTTACCTTGCTAGAGGTTTGGATCTTTGAATTCTCGAAGAGATCAGAGGAAGAAGATGTGATTGCTGTAGCAGAAGTTGTTGCCATGGAAGCTAGCAACGCTCCAGATTTCTTCATATCGGGTATTGAAATCGGAAGAATGAAAGATTTCAAAGAGAAAATAGAGAAAAGGAAAAAGATTTTATGACGAACGATTTCAATGGAGTCGGGTCTCATTATATAGAACGCGTGCTGTTTTACTAAAACAGTGGGATTTTGAACGTGCATTCTAGGTGTTTGTGAAAATGTTGCACAGACAAACTCGGCTCGATCTTGGCTTGAACTGGCCCGATCTCCTGACCGAACCATGCCGAGCTGGCCAGTTAGGCTTGAGGACCGAGCTAATACGAGTTTGAGTAGAGGTCAGCGAGTGGCCAAGCCAAGTTGAGTTGAGGCCAACTCGACTCGGTTCGACTCGATGAACACCCCTATACAGCAGCCAATCCGATTCCCCATTTTAGATAATCATTTTAGGGTATGAGCCCAAAAAATAAGGTGAATTCAAACCTCACACAGACCATGTAGTGAGGACTAAACTCCCTACATAGTATGGGCACAAATCTTTAGATCAAGCTTCTATTTGTCTTTTCCCTTCATTCAAGTATGTGTGACCCTAATAATAGGTTGGATGGCAAATAAACACTACAATAGGCCCTAGCAAGTTTTTTAATGGGGGACAATCAATCACCAACCACTACTTTCCTCTAGTGCAGTCCACTTGAGATTTGGTTCTTCTTCATTTTTAGACCATGTCCTAAAATGAGTTGGCAAAACGGTTGAATGACGTCAATATATAACACATACATCAAAATGGAGCCATGGTCAAGGCCTCACCCTAAGTTGTTACTCCTGCTTCACCTAATTTGCGCTCTTAGAATGACTTTGTAAACCCTAATGAGCCAAGCTAAGCCAAGCCCACGGGGCTTCTAGACATCCTAGCTAGTCCAAGTCTGCCCTGTTTATAAATAGGCTTGATATTTAAACTCGAGCCCATCCCTCAAACCTCATACTCCAATGCAAGCCCAGCTCAAGGCAGGCAAGGCCCATAACCCGAAAGGCCAACTCAACCCATTAACACTCCTAGGCCTATTTAGTTTACACCTTATGATCACTCAGTTGAATGTCTTACTCTTACAACTTTTGTAAAATATTACTTGAAATAAGGTTACCAATACTTTCAAAATTCCAACCAACCATCTTGATTAATGTAGAAATATGTAGCAATTGCATTTTCTAAATTTTAGGGGATTTGGACACCCTCCACTGCCGAGATTAGACCTTGACCTACCTAATTCTGTTGATAGTATTATCATTAATCCACAGTAAGTATCGATGATCCACCATACAACATTTATCCATTACACAATTTTTTCATCTCAACATTCTTTCATTACAAATTTTAATCCATTCATCACATCCAAAAAGTATTACAAGGTGGGGCATACATATTGATTTTCAAGGAAATACAAGTACATCGACCATCAATGGTTGATATCCATGGCACAAAAGATAGAGTATGGTGCCAAATAATGCAAAAAGGCTAAGATCATCTTTCACCATTAAAAAGATCAAATACATATAGAAGATGGTCAAAAGACTGCATATAGAAAAGAAAAGACATCTTAATATTTTAATTTGGCCAATTTTGCACCGACTCATATTTAGAAAGTAGTTGGCCAAGGTTGCAATAGTTGTAGATAATTTTTTCCTCTACAAAACCGTTTTAACCTCTTCATGTTCATAGATGGCAAGTATTGTTGCAATGAACTCTTATCCCTTGATTAAGACTATTTTGGCATCATCCAAGTTTCGGCCAATAATAGTGCTATGTGTTGATCTGACTGAAGCACAATTCTAACTTCATAAAGATGGCCTTCTCTTCTAACTTGATGTCTTAATCTATTTTTAAGGCTAGAGAGTTATTAGATAGAATATCAGACATTATAATAACCCATGATGAGGGCATCTACTATGGCATGGTAGGCGTTATTGTTTGCTTGCATGTGTCTAAGTTATTTAGCTTGATGATTATGAAGCTGTTATGTCATTAGAATGTAAAAGTGTCGGGCCTCTTAGAATTCTTCAAGAATGGCTTGAACTAGTCATTAAATGATGGTTGTTTTCTGCACAAAAGTATCCATAGTTTCAAAGCGTCGGAGTTCATAGAGATATACAACAATCTCTCCATCCATTCCTGCAAGAGACAATCAACAAATCTAACTCAAAGAGAAAAATCATGAAATTAATAGCCCTACAAGCAACATCGAAAGTCATATCAAAAGAGATTAATTTATGCAAGAAAATTAGAAAGTTGAAAGGATGGAATTAAGGAGGCTTAATGGTTGGAAAGAACATATAAGCAGAATGGCGGCTGCATGATGATGATTTGCTTCTCACGGTCGATGTTTTTGTTCTCCAATGGATTCATTCGGAAGTCTATGGGTTTTGGTCTACAGTGCATTTAATGTATGTAAATATCGATGATCCACCATGATTATCGGCAATCCATGTGGTTCCAATGCACATATGCGATCCATGGTGCATATTGATGATCCAAAGTGAATATCAGCAACATACGGTGCACATCAGTGATCCAAAGTGAATGTCGATGATCCACAGTAAATACGGTTGACATCGACGATTCATAGTGAATATTGGTGATCCACAATGTACATCGGCGATTCGTAGTGAATATCAGCGATCCACGATGCACATCGTCAATCCACACTACTTAGCCTTTAAAAATAAACTCACTATGAAAATGAGATCCACCTGCCGTAGAGGGGCACCACCACAATCTCATCCCTTTCACATACTCCCACCATTCATATCCAAGTAAAAAAAAAAAAAAACTTTTATGTTGGAACATGTGGCCAGAAATCTTCAAAAAACTCTCGTTTTCCGCCAGAGATTGTACCGAGCTATGTCAGACCTTCATTGTAAATTGTCGTGGTCCCCTAGAAAATGTGGTGGAGTTCTATACAACTACCAACTATCGTGGAGGTTTGAATCTTATTGGGTCCCCTCCCATAAAAAATGAAGAAGAAAAGAAGGAAAAGGCCAAATGACTTCTTGTGGCTACTCTATCATAAGAACCCATCTAACATCTTATGTGGGGCCCACTGGCTTGTCGTGAAGCAAATCTAACCCATCCACATGAAATGAGTTTTAATTTCGTGTCATTGGCTCAAGTTCGAGGGCAAAAAAATCACAAATGGACCACACTGAAACATTTCAAAATTAACAAATAACGTTAGTACTATCATGGGCCACAAAAAGTTTCTCTTCAAAAACTAAAAATACTCTTTTGTGATTCATAACTGTCCAATTAAATGAATGGATCATATTGGCCAAGGAGTGGGACCATTTATGGCTTAGTGTGATCCACACTCATTTTTGAACTCTTTCATCTTATGAGGTAAGCTAACCCCCTACAAGGGAGTAGCTGGGCATTTTTATCTTAGGAAAAAAAAAAAAAGTAAAAATTTTTTTTCTTTTTTTTAAAGACCCCAAGCTTTATAAGGGGAGGTGAAAGCCTTGATATGATCATATTTTGAGGATATTTTCATAAAACAAAATGACAAAAAAAAAAAAAAAAACACCTAAATTATGATTAGTTATTTGATAGGATGAGGAGTACAATCATTCATGCACTAACACTATAATTATTCTTAGTTAATAACATGTAACTCAATTGCTTCAGTTAAAACAGAGGGCTATGTTTAGGGGTGTACATGAACCGAGTTAGCTTGGTCAACTCGACTCGAAAAAGCTCAATTCGACTTAGTTCAAAGCTGAGTTCGAGCCGAGTCGAGCTGATTGTTTGAGCTCGAAAAAATTTTGAATCGAGTTCGAGCTTGCCTGAGATCGACTCAACCCAGATCAAACCCCAACTCGAATTGAACTTGGATCGAACTAGTTCGGTGACTCGGTCACTTTGATATTGATGTTGCTCACCAAGTGTTTAATGAAATGACTCAACGAAGTGTCGGCTAGTGGCAAGGAATGTATGTATATGAAACAAATACCATTTTTTCTTGATTTTAATGTTGCTAATGAGGTGTTTGATGAAATACTTGTAAACAACTGCTGTTGTTTTACATACAGTAAGAAATTGAAAGTGCACTGCATGTGTTTGTGAAAATGTCATATAGGCTCGATTTTGGTTCGAACTCGGCTCGAATTGGCCCGAGCTGCTGACCAAACCGAGCCGAGCTAGCCAGTCAGGCTCGAGGACCAAACCGAGCTGAGTTTGAGTTGGGGTCAGCTAGTGGCTGAGCCGAGTCGAGCTAAGGCTAGCTCGACTCGGTATACACCCCTAGCTATGTTTCCATGTGTATCGGTTGTAACCCAAAGGTACACAGACGCAGATTTCCTAGCATAAAGTTCATGCATTGGGATGCTAGGTGAGGCCCACCATGATGGTTTGTAAGAAATTCATACCGTCCATCCATTTTGAGAGCTCATTTTGGGATGTATCAACAAAAAAATGAGATGGATCTAAAACTCACATGAGAGAAAACAGTGTGGATTCAGTGACCACCATTTGAACCATTAGTAAGGTCACAAAGTTTCATATCAGGTTAAGCTTTTTTGTGGTTTCACTTCATCCCAATTATGAGGACCTTATAAACGGTTTGGATGGCATATAAACATCAAGGCAGATCCTAGGAAGGTTTCAATTGTAAAAATAAAAAATAAAAATAAAATAAAAACTTTTTCCCCAATTTTGTCTCTCGTATGGCTACCTTGAGTTTTGGATGTTGAGAAATTATACAGAAATAATATTTTCTGTAAAATATGAAAACCGAAAAACCAACATAATCTGGAATTAAGACAGGCTAAAGTATGTTTAAAACGCTATCCTTAAAGCATTATTTGCCCATACTCAAGTAAACTGAGTATGCTGAAAGGTTACAGGCAAATTGCTTGTAGGATACAACGAGCCTGTTGAGGATTTGTGTTCAGCAAACACGAAGACTCGCTGATGGAACTCTGTTAGACAATCTCTGGCAGAAAATAAAAGGAAAAATCCCAAAAAAGAAGAAGAAGAAATGTGAATTAGACCCACTGCACTGGTCTGTTCTTCAGCTAATGGTTCAAATGTACCATTCTAGACCACACTGCTGGTCTGATCTTCAGGCAATGGTACAGATGAACCTTGATGTTTTACTGAAATTCTGGTTTATAGGAGTGGGTATGGTTTGTATGAGTTTGCTGGAGTGTGTTGTGATGGATTGGAAACCCAACCAGGCCCAGTTTATATAGAGAATGGTGACTTGGAGTTATGGTCCAAGGAAATATATCCAATTGACCGTTTTCTAGCTGTTGGGAGAAACTAACCGTTATTGGCAATTTCTGGCTGTTGTGCATGTAGTGTAATGGCTACTGTTTGTAGCTGTTTCTGATCGTTGTGAGACACTGGCTAGTCGTTTCTAGCTGTCAGGCTAGCCACATGTTGCGGTTTCTACATGGTCAGCAATCAAGTGCATCAGTAGTTACACCTCCCTACAATAGCTCTTTTTCCAGTCTCTATATATTCTAAGGGACCTCATTCAGTCCTCTAGTCTTCCAGCCAGCCATCCACCTTAGCTCTTAGTCGCACCGCGACTCACACTCGTCTCGCACCGATTCGCGTAAGGTCACAAAGGAGCGACCCTCTGTGATACGATGCGAACGTGCAAAGTGCAAAGTGCGCCACTAGCACCTCTACAGTCACACCGCTTCACATGCCCATGCCCTCACACCGAGCCCATGCCCGTACCCGTGCCCGAGCGCGCGCGGGTGTTCCAGTGCGAACAAGCCCAATTTTCCTCGGACTAGGTGGGTAAACATTACTATACTCCACCATTCTCATATATACACAAAATTCTTCTTCTCTTTTTCCAATGTGGGACTATTCCCAAAACAATAAAAATGGGTTTTTGCAAACCATTTTATAAATATATATATATATATATAATATTTTTATTTAAAATATATTAAAATCAATATATTACAACAATCCCCCACTTGATTTTAAAATATATTTTTTCAAAAAAAATTCTGCCAGAATAAAAATAGCTTATATGTATAAAGAAAGATATCTTTTGATTTGAATCTTTCCTTAGTGTAAGTATCTCAAAAGCTCTATCGAAATGATTGGTATTCGTAGCATTGAATCAGTTATTCCTAGATAACAGAGCCGGAGAAACCACACACATATTCACTGTGTATTTAAAGTTCTCACAATCTTGCTCAGCACAATTTATGGTCATGTGCTTATCCTATTTCGTGAACGATCCCGAGAGAAAACTCCAACTCTCATGAGAGACGACACCATCTCTACGTTCATATAGGTGAAATCCTTTCAGCGTCTTCGCTACTATAAGACATTTGTCCTTTAAAATGGATTTTATTAAGAGTTCTAAGACTCAACCCTCTTTTATAACACTCAGCACTTATCTATTAGTGCCAAAAACTTTCCATATATCAGTAACTTGATTTTACCCTTTAAACCCGAAATTAGAGATTTTCTAATTTTAGGTTGAGTTACCATCACTGGTGGAACTTTGGTTGAAGAGTTTCAACCTCATCCCTTTAGATGTTACTTTTACTACCTCTCTCAGTAGAGGTTTAGTAAAAGGGTCCGCCAGGTTATTGCTTGATTTCACATAGGAAATAATAATGATTCCATCTCGAATCAATTGTCTGACATAATCATGTCAAAGACTTATATGTCTAGATTTACCATTATAGGTGCCGTTATAGGCTCTAACTAATGTGGCTTCACTATCACAATGTAGTGATACAGCCGATATAGGCTTTATACAAAAAGAGATTTGCAATAAAAGATCCCTTAGCCACTCAGTCTCTTTGTCTATTGCAGTCAGGGCTATAAATTCAGACTTCATAGTCAAGTGTATCATGCGAGTTTGTTTCTTAGATCCTCAAGATACAGCTGCACCTCCTAGGGTGAATACTCACCCTGTAGTGGACTTGTTGCCCCCTTCACTCGATATCTAACTCACATCAGTATATCCTTCTAATACGGCAAGAAACTTTGAATAGAATAGTCATAAGTCTTTGGCTGCTTTCAAGTAGTCAAGGACTCTACTGATTGCATTCTAGTGTTTAGTACCGGGATTACTAGTAAACCTACTAAGTTTACTCACAACGTATGCGATATCAGGTCTAGTGCATTGTATAGCATACATAAGACTTCATATACACTCGTATATTCCAATTATGCAACCGTTCTTCTATTATTCTCTTTTAGCTTGATACTTGGATCAAATGAGGTTTTTACTTCTTTTATATTTAGATGATTAAACTTATTTAGTATCTTCTCAATATAATGAGATTAACACAAAGCATAACCCCCACAATATTTTTTAAACTTTGATACCTATGATGGTATCTACTTGTCAAAGATCCTTTATTTTGAATACAGAAAATAAAAACCTCTTTATTTCAATCACACCTTCCATTTTATTACTAATTATTAACATGTCATTAACATATAGACAAATAATAATTATATAGTTACAATCTACTTTAATATATATGCATGTATCAGCTACATCATGCATGAAACCATGAGATAGTATTTTGGAATTAAACTTCTCATGTCATTGTTTTGGTACTTATTTTAATCCATATAGAGATTTGATTAATCTACATACTTTATTTTCATTTCTTGGTAGAACGAATCCTTCAAGTTGTTCCATGTATACTTTCTCATTGAGGTCACTATTCAGAAATGTGGTCATTACATCCATTTAGTGGATGCGAAGATGATGTATGAAAGCTAGCGCAAATAATATCCTAATGGATGTTATCCTAGTTACAAGAGAATATGTGTTAAAATAATCTATCCTCTCTTTTTGTCTAAAACCCTTAGCTACTAGTTGAGCTTTAAATGTTTGGATAGTCCCTTCAGTGTTATATTTCTTCCTAAATACTCACTTGCAACCTATGGGTTTAGAACCTGGAGGTAAGTTTACTAGTTTTCATGTTTAATTTGACATTATAGATTTCATTTCATCATTAATAGCTTCTTTCCAGAAAGTTGAGTCTCTAGAGGATATAGCATCTTTATATGTTTTAGGATCATCTTCTATAGTCATTACTATAGGTATTTTTCTTATAACATTTTCTCTATCTCCTTCTACAAGATGGAAAAAGATGCACTTAGAGTCTATATGTCATCATCTAAACTCTTCTCTATTCTTGTCCTTCAACTCCTACGAGGTTTAATAGGAGCTTCCACTACTTGTGGAGCTGTACTATTTGATTCTCTATCAGGAATTTGGACTTCATTATCCTTTGACTCTAAGGATAGTGAGTTATCAAAAAACCCAACATCTCTTGATTCTATTATGGTATTAGACTTTATATCTAGAAGTCTATAAGCTTTACTATTTTGTGCATACCTTACGAAGGCACACTTAATAGTTATGGGTCCTAACTTAGTTCTTTTTGGATCAGGAGTTCTACAATATGCAAGACACCCTCACACTTTAAAATATCATAGGTTAGGTTTTCTACCTTTTCATGTTTCATATGGTGATACTTTATATTTTTTAGACAGAATTTTGTTTAATATATGACATGCTGCAAGCAGTACCTCACCCCATAGATTGAGTGACAACTTTGCTCGTATTAACATTGAGTTGACCATCTCTAATAATGTCATATTCTTCCTTTCTGATATTGTTTTATTGAGGTGTGTATGGCGCAATACATTGATGTATCAATACATGTTCTTTACAGAACTTATCGAATTCATTAGAGAAGTATTCTCCTCCTCTATCGCTATAGAGAATTTTTATCTTCTTGTTTAGTTAATTTTCTACTTCTGTTTTATATACCTTAAACATATTCAATGCTTCATCTTTGCTCTTTAACAGGTACACATACAAATATCTAGAGCAATCATTAATAAAGGTTATAAATTACTTTTTATCTCCACGAGTAAGAATGTCATTTAACTCAAGATATTACTATGCACAAAATTAAATACTGGAGACGATCTCTTAACACTTAGAAAAGGTTTCTTTGTTATTTTAGATCGTATTCACACTTCACATTTATTGATTTCATTTTCTATGTATGAGATTAAACCATTCTTATCCATGAACTTCAAGGTACTTTACCCTATATAGGCTAGTCTGTCATGCCATAGTCTAACGGATTCAACCATATACACAGAAGTGCTACTTTCATTCAGAGAAAACTTGACCATACCGTTACAAGTATATCTTTTTCTGACAAAATTCTCATTCTTAAATAGAATTAGTTTTCCTGACTCATACACCACCTTTATTCCTAATTTGCCCAGAAGATTCCCAGAAACTAAGTTTCGCCTCATGTCTGGGACAAGCAGGATGTTAGTCAGAATCACTTTCTTCCCAAAGGTGAATATTAGTTCGACGATTCCTTTGCCAACAACCTTCAATCGGACTTCATTATCCATTTGGACTTTTTAACCATCGGTCAATTCCTCATAGGTTTTGAAGGTTGATCTATCGTAGCACACATGTATGGTAGCGGCAGTATCGTTCCACCAACCGGCAACCTTTTCTTGGATGATATTTACCTCAGTAATCATCGCTACAATATCGCCTTCTTCTACTGCACTTGCTTCTTTTTTAGATTTGCGATATTGACAAACTCGAGCATAGTGCCCGTTTTTCCCACAGACATGGCATGGACCTTTGAACTTTTCATTCTTCTTTTGGGTGTTTTTTTTTAATTTTTCTTTATTGGGTTTCAAGGAATCATCCTTCTTAGGATTCTTGTTATTTGTATTTTTTATTACGTGTACGTTGGACGAAGAATTCCTGTTATCATTCTTTTTATCGTAGTTGTGGGATTCTTCCTCAATTCTGAGATGTTTCTGGATTTGTTCAAGTGTGTAGTGCTCAGTCTTATGTACAACTTCTTTCTATAGTCTTTCCACATCGGGGGGCAATTTAGCAATAATAACCCCAACTTGGAATGATTCAAGAAGATCAATCTTAATGGCTTTGATTTTGTTAACTATTAGCTGCAGTTCTTGGATTTGGGCTAGCAGCGGTTTGTTATCTACCATGTTATAGTCGAAATACCTGGCAATCAGGAACTTGTTGGTACCTTCTTCTTCAACTTTGTATTTGAACTCCGGAGCGTTCCAGATTTCTTTTGTTGATGATGTTTGTGTGTACATATCGTACAGACGGTCGGAGAGTGCATTCATAATGTGTCCACGACACAGGAGTCCGTCTTCAGCTCGTTAAGTGCGGGGCAGTAACCTGTTCAGGTGTGTCATTCTCAGATGCTTCAGGCAATGGCTATAAATTCGGATCTAAGATGTAGAATATCTTCAGCGCCGTCAGAAGAAACTTGAGTTTGTCTTGCCATCTGGTAAAATTGGTTCCATCGAACCAATCAAGACAAATCAAGTCCTGATTCATCAACTTGATAGACGATACACTATCGGCTTCCATTAGAAATAATGCTTTAAGATTGTTGGGAAATTATACAGAAATAATATTTTCTGTAAAATATGAAAACCGAAAAACCAAAATAATATGGAATTAGGATGAGCTGAAGCATGTTTGGAACGTTGTCCTTAAAGCATTATTTGCCCCCTACTCAAGTAAATTGAGTATGCTAAAAGGTTACGGGCAAATTACTTCTAGGATACGATGAGCCTGTTGTGGATCTGCGTTCAGCAAACACAAAGACCCACTAATGGAACTCTGTTACATAATCTCTGGTAGAAAATAAAAGGAAAAATCTTAGAAAAGAAGAAGAAGAAATGTGAATTAGACCCATTGCACTGGTCTGTTCTTCAGCTAATGGTTCAGATGAACAGTTTTAGACCACACTACTGGTCTGATCTTCAAGCAATGGTTCAGATGAACCTTGCTGTCTTGCTGGAATTCTAGTCTATAGGAGTGGCTATAGTTTGTATGACAGGCCCAGAAACTAGTCGTTATTGGCAGTTTCTGGCTACAGTTTATGCATGGTCAGCAATCAAGTGCATGAGCAGTTACACCTCCTTGCAACAGCTCTTTTTCCAGCCTCTATATATTCTAAAGGACCTCATTCAATCATCTAGTCTTCCAGCCAGTCATCCGCCTTAGCTATTAGACGAGTGCTCGTCTTGCGAAGTGCAAAGTGCACCTCTATAGCCACATTGCCTCACATGCATATACCCACGCCCTCGCACCGAGCTCGTGACCAAGCCCGAGCACGAGCTAGATTCTCCTTGGACGAGGTGGGTTAACATTACTATACTCCACCATTCTCATATATACACAAAATTCTTTTTCTTTTTTTTTTTCCAACGTGGAACTATTCCCATAACACTAAAAATGAATGTTTGCCAACCATTTTATAAAATATATATAATATTTTTTATTTAAAATATATTAAAATCAATATATTACAACAATGGATCGCCTGATTTTTTGTCTCGTTTCCTGAATTCAGATGAAAAAACGGATAGACCGTGTGGATTTCTCAGAAACACCATGGAGGGCCCCACCTTGCATCCCAGTGCAGGAACCTTGTGCGAAAGTCCTGAGCAGATTCAGAGATAATGCCAAATGAACGGTCGACAAAATATGTTAGCAAAATAATATCAATTATGAAATTTTCCCTGGCAGAGAGTTGAAGCAGTATAATCAATTGAATTCCCGGATATACTCCACTAAATTGGATGGTTTGGATTAAGGCCTTGTCTGAAACGTGTACGGTTCCTGCGTGTAGAGTGACTGTAGATGGTCAGAATCTGCAAAAGCATCATCTTTTCGGACGCGGATGGGGTACTAACCCGCCTAGCCCGAGTTCAGCACAGGCTGGGCCACTGAGGGTCCACCTTGATGTATGAGGTTTATCTACACCGTCCATCTATTTTTTTCTTATCATTTTAGGATATACGACAAACATGAGGCAGATACAAGAATCAAGTCGACAAGTAATTGGGAATAAACGCATACCGTTGAAAACTCCTTATGAACAGGTTTGATGGCAAATAAACATAACAGTAAATCTCAGGAAGGTTTCAACGGTGCCCGTCATTAGCTTCCTGTGGTGTGTTCTTCTTGAACCTTGGATCTCATTTTTGGGCTTCTACCCTAAACTGATTTGAAAAAAATAGAGGAACGGTGTCGATAAAATCCATACATCATGGTGGCCCCTCACAACCACAGCCTGGGGTAGTACGCAACCTGTATCCTTTTCTCCCTTCAATTATTGTCCGGTCTTTGCTTTTCTTTCCTCGGTCAAAAGTGGTGGGCGGTCATTATTCTGCCGTGTTCGTAGGAATTGTATATAAAACTACAAAGTATTATAAAATTTACATTCCCATACCCTATGAAAAAAAGATTTTCAAGAAGCTACTCGTTAGTCAATATAATTATCATTTCACTGTTGTCCAAATGAGTCAGTGGCTCAGGCAGGCCGACTGTGATGTTTATATAAAATTCATCTTACTATCACGTGCGTCAACCCTTGTGAGGCCAAGGGTCCAAAAATAATAGCGATTTTAGATTCAAGTGGACCACATGATTGGTAATAGTGTACAAGGTAGGGCTGAAAGTCAGGCGGATTTGGTTGGGTCTGGTTGATGCTCAACCCTAGCACAACCCGAGGTTCCCATACCTCAACCCAACCCAACCCAACCTAATCTCAAGTTGGGAATTCTCAACCCAAGCCCAACCTGGCCAAGCAGGCTCGGTTGGGTTAGTCGGGTGGATACATGCTAATATTTTTGTTATCACATTAATCTATCATATTTCAATACATGTTTTATTTTTTGGACCTATGATTTTATTAATTTTATATGTAGTTATTTATGGTAAAGAATTTTATTTTTTCTAAACAAACAAGCTAAAATATAGGACTACTCATTTAAAAGTCATGTTGTGTAGTACGCAATCTATTTGAGAGAGAAATCTAGCATTTCTTGTTAGCTGGAGTCATTGGAAATGGCGTGGACCATAAGACTTGTTGGCACTGGAATTTCCTATTACCTTCAATACAGATGATCCACACTCAATTATCATTTGTAACTTATATAATGATCGGGATTACATTGGATTGAGCAACCCGAGACCTCAACCCAAGCCCAACCCAACCTTTATCGAGTTGGTCTTTATATAGCCCAAGCTTGAGACCAAACCCCACACATCCTACCCGAGCCCAACTCAATGTCGGGTCCGTCACGGTCAGGTTGAACCCACCCAACTTTCAGCCCTAGTATAAGGTAGTGCTTACCCTTGAATTCACATAAATCATAGATGTATATTATTTTTGGGCTATACCTAAATTTTTGTCTCGAATTTAATGGTTGAAGTAAATTTTATATATCACAGTAGATCTCATAAAAACCTGTAAAATTCAAGGGTAGATGTCTTTGTCTTTACTATTTTGTTTTGGTATGGCTCAATAGCATCATAGGTCAGTCTGATTTTTGTCTATGATATTATATAAGCATCATGGCAGGCCATCAAAATCAAGAGCAGCGTGCTATACAATTCACTTTATAAATAATTTATGTACAGTGGTAAGCAGGACATCACACTTGATTTTTGATGGGGCCCACTATAATGTGTATGCTAAATCTACTCTATACATTAGATGAGTGATCCCAATGCAGGCCTAGAGCCGTCATATCAGGCTATCTTGTGATTCAGGTGAATTATACCAAAGAAAACAGTTGGGAGAGAGATATAGACCATTGATTCTTATAGGAACTACTGTGATGATTATATGAAATCCACTCTGACCATTGGATGCCGAACTAAAATTTATGCATTAAGCAACAAAATTAAGTCCATTCGTGGTTCAGATGAGCCATACCAAGAGAAAAAGTTTGGAGAGAGATTGTGAGACAGTGGAATGATAATTACCACCGTAGCTTTTTGAAAAAATATCCTGATATAAATTCCATGTTAATTAGATAGATTTTTGTAAAATTCCAACCTTTCTGTCCCATCACGTGTAAAAGGACCTTCTTTATTCCGGGACCACAAGGCACTGTAAAGAGTAGATGTGAGCCGTATACAGAGTGGCATCTATACCGGATGACCACATATTCTATTCGTAGCCTGAAAAGGGGTAACAAGCAAAATGAGAGGAAAGGATGGTTTGACTGTTTTACCATTATGGTTTTTCATCCATTTCACATTTAACGCAAAAGCCAGCAAGAGAGGACCGTCCAGATCCGTCATATATGCTTGTAAGTGGATGGCAGAAGGGCTTCAACATATGTATCACTTGTCTACAAGGACATTGGCACAGTACCAAGATCCATACACAGACCTAGGTTTACTAATCTATGCATGGGGTTCACATATACCCCATTCCAAAGTGCCTAGATTGATGCCAGCCATTACTAAATCAAGTTGTATGTAGGGCTTTAATTTAGACATGCGGCCACACATAGAGTAAATGGCTCAAATTTGATTATACATGTGTGAATATGTTTGTGTCGAGTATGCCATATTCGCATTCGACCAAATGGCTTGTGACACCGAGTGCCAAAATAACCAAATTAGGGCCAGATCCGTAAAAATTGGCCAGACCACACAACCATCAATTCATAATAAGCCTGGCAATTTATGAAGGAGAGGATTAGTCCTTTACATGAGTTATTTTTGCCTTTAAGATAAAGACTTTTATAACAATGATAATAATGTGGTTGTGCTCATCAGTGAAATTAACATGTAAAAAGAAAATATGAAATATGAGGCCAAGTGCTAATTTTAGTAATCTGAATATAAATGTAATATGATTGGCAGCAAAATAATAATAATAAAGTAAAAAAAACTACCTCCAATGGTTTGTGCGAGTGATTCTGCCGTGGACAATTAATAATCTTTTAGACTTGGACGGTCATAAGATAGTTGACAAACTTGGATGGTTGTGAGACGGTCGAGGTTTAGTTAGCAGGCTGTAACAAGCCGTGACAAAGGGAATCACTAAGTAATGACAAAGATTCGGGGACTTCCAATGGCGAGGTCATAGATGATAAGTTAAACTATATCCAACTTATTACAGCGATGCACTGAATAGAAGTAGAGAAATTAAACTAAAGGTATACTAATCGATTCAGACTTGCTATAATATGGTGCTAGAAAGAAGTAGAGTGGCTAAACTAAGCTAGGATAAAGATAAGATAGGCATCCATGTGGGATGAAAGATTTAATGGGCAGTGTTAAGTTGAAAAAAGATAATTGGCTTGAAACGCTTCTATTTTGAGGTGTCAACTGGCCATTACGTTGCCATGTATGGTTGTATTTTTTTCCCGGGCAACTTTCTCTCTTTGGTGCACTGTTTATAAGTTTATACCTATGCATAACCAATTGAATCCAGCCATGTGTAATTAGATATCACCACCTTAGTATTTCACTGAGATATCATCCTTTTTAAATGCTTTAAGTATGTGCAACCTGTATATTAACTCCTACCATGTATCACCATGAGGATATATAATTGCCTTTAGAGTTTTGGTCATGTGTACATTTACGATGCTATGGCATTTCTACCATGATGCACATCTGTTAGAGAGGTGTATATCAAATTCTCACGATTTCTCTTACACACATACACATTTGAAGTATCTTTTTTCTAGTTTCATGTAAGTATGAAGACATGTGGAGGCTGTTGGGGGACCATGGAAGTACATGGAGATGAATCAAGTAAAGTACTCCAATAGCAACAATTAAGCTCAATCATAAAGACTCTAAAATTAACCTGGAAAGCTTTTTTAAAAAAAAACAACGGCACAAAAAATTACAAGAGACAAAGAAAATAACCGATTCAAACAAGCCTCAAAGCTCCCCTTACCAGCCCTTTAAACTCTAGGAACGAATTAGAAAGCTCTTGATATATACCCTAATCCCATATTACACTTATATTTATAGCCTCTCAGAGAATCACAATTGGAATAGGAAAGAAACCCCGTAAAAAATCAACAAAAATCTCACACTTACACAATTTTGTGTATTTTCTACATGATTGTTCGATGACACTTTCAATGGGACTTTGATGTTAACAAAATGTCATCGATTGCATCGAACTAAACACTAAAAGTTCCAGTGAAAAATCATGGATTTTTTGAATTTTACCGATGTCATCGAGCAAGCCTTCGATGGCATCGAGTAAGACACCTAAAGTGTCCGGCAACCAACATGATAACTTCCAAATTTTTACGATGTCATCGAAGTCTACTGAATAGCATCGCACCTATCATCAACAAACCTGTTGGTTTACAGATTTAAGACATCAATCAACATAGGCATCCTACTTGTTGGATTTGGCCGTCACTACAAAGTTGGATAATTTAAACTCTTTAACTAATGGAGACTTAGTTGTGAAATTTTGACATGTGACAACTTTGATTTTAACTATCCACTTAATGGTCACCACTAAAATGGTAAGGATCAGAGAAATCACAACCGTTGTGAAGGGAATATGATCAGTGTACAAGGATGTTGAGCTAAAATAAATAATAAAAGTGGAATTTGGATCTTCATTTCAACCCATCTTCTTCCAGATTCGTTTGCCTTCCATAGCCATGGACCAAATCGTCTCTCGCTTGTGGGATCCCATCGCCTCACGCGTAGGATACATCGTCAACCTTCAAGAAAACTTCGATTCACTGAAGATAGCCATGAATGAATTGAAATGTGTAAGAGACGACCTGAAAAGGAAGGTGGATGTCGCCGAAAAGCATCACTTCAAACGCACCAACCACGTCCAGTGGTGGCTAGAAAGTGTAGGAGTCATCGAAGGAGAAGTGAATGCCATGGAAGAAGCTTTTCGGCAAATGATGAGGTTTTTGGGCAATCGCCGTCCAAATGTTTGGTCAGGCTACCAGCTCGGCAAAAGGGTGGTGAAGAAACTGGAGGATGTGATCGAGTTAAAGAACAAAGGAATTTCCTTTGATGTTGTGGCAGAGAAATCGCTTACTAATGCTGTTGAAGAGAAGCCTAGTACATCGACTATAGGCATGGACTTGATGTTGGAGAACGTTCTACGTTTGCTTTGGGAAAATGAAGTGGGTGTTGTCGGCATATATGGAACTGGGGGAGTCGGCAAGACGACTCTCTTGAAAAGGATCAACAACGAGCTAGTCGTAAGACCCCATGATTTTGATTTTGTGATTTGGGCGCTGGTGTCTAAAGAAGTTAATGTGGGAAAGATCCAAAAGGATATTGGGGATAGGCTTGGTTTGTCCTGGCAAGGAAATGAAAGAGATGAGAGACGGGCAATGGACATATACAAGAGCCTTAATAGCAAGAAATTCATGTTGTTGTTGGATGATCTTTGGGAAATGTTAGATCTGGAGGTGGTTGGAATTCCTCATCCGAACAGCCAAAACAAATGCAAGATAGTCTTCACCACACGATCTGAGCAAGTCTGTGCACGCATGGATGCGAACAGGAAGGTCAGAGTCGAATGCCTCTCAGAGAAAGAAGCATGGGATCTGTTTCAACTCAAGGTTGGTGAAGAGGCCATAAATTCTCATCCGGAGATACCGACACTCGCTGAGACTGTCGCTAAAGAATGCAAAGGTCTACCCCTTGCGCTTATCACCATTGGGCGGGCCATGGCGTGTAAGAAAACAGTGGAGGAGTGGAAGCATGCAATATCAGTTCTAAGTACAAGCAAGCCACCGTCGGAGATATCAGGTATGGATGATCAAATGCTTTTGCAATTGAAATTCAGTTACGATAATCTTCGAAATGACGCAGTTAAATCATGCTTCCTATATTGTTCATTGTTTCCGGAGGATTACTCTATTAACAAAGAAAGGCTTATAGATTACTGGATAGCGGAAGGGTTCTTAGATGATGATGATCTCGATGAAGCACGAAACAAGGGCCATGATCTCATTGGAAGCCTAAAGGTCGCATGCTTGTTGGAGAGTGGTTCTACTGAAAAAAACAGAGGTGAAAATGCATGATGTAATACGTGATCTTGCGTTGTGGATAGCTTCCGAATGTGGGAAGAAGAAGAAGAGGTTTTTGGTGAAAGCGGGTGTCGGACTGAGGGAAGCACCAGACGTCGAGAGGTGGAAGGACGCTGAAAGCATATCGCTGATGGAAAATAAAATTGAATCATTAACAGGGACACCCATATGCCCCAACCTCTTAACCTTGATGCTCCAATGGAATAGCATTTTGGGAAATGTCACCACCACCTTCTTTCAATCCATGCTGCTTCTCAAGGTCTTGGATCTGTCAAATACCAAAATTGTGAAGCTTCCCGCGGGAATTGGTAGCTTGGTTCAGTTACAATATCTCAATCTATCATATACAAAGATCACATCATTGTCTGAAGAGATAGGAAATCTGAAAATGTTGAAGCATTTGGATTTGGAAGGCATATCAAGTCTTAGAAGAATTCCCCATGGACTAATCTCCAATCTTTCTGCTTTGAAGGTGTTGAAGCTATTAAGGAGTTACAGAAATTGGGAAGGAATTGAAGGGAGAGGTGGGCTTAACATAAGAGAATTGGAAAGCATGCCATGTTTGGGACATCTTGAAATGAGCATAGAAACTGTTCCGGCTCTCGAAACGTTTATTCAGTCTCGCAAGTTGCTGAAACTTACACAGTATCTACAAGTAAAGAAGTGCAGAAGCATGAGGACATCCACCCAATTATCATGCATTTTTGAGGTAATGACGAGTCTTCGATGGCTGGCTGTTGATAGATGTGAAGAGTTGGAAGAGATGATAATTAGTTCGAATTCGGAGGGTGGGGATGATTGTTCAATTTCGAGCCTAGAACGCCTCTTTCTTTGGGATCTTTCCAAATTAAATACCATTCGAATGGGATGCGGACGGCTTCAAAATCTTCGTCTTGTAAGGATCATTCGTTGTCACAAGTTGAAGAACATTTCATGGATCCTACAACTTGAGGGTCTTGAAGAAATCCATATATTGAAATGTGATGAATTGGAACAAGTAATAGAAACTACTAGCGGCAGTTTTCAAGCGACGGAGGGACGGCAAGGACGCCTCAAGCATATGGAGTTGCATCGATTGCCAAAATTAACAAGCATATGTTGTGATTCATTGGCTCTCCCTTCCTTTGAGGTGCTCAAGGTGTTTCGGTGCCCGGAGCTGAAGAAACTTCCACTGGGTCTTCGCAGCTCGTACAACACTCTAAGGGAGATCCGTGGTGCCAAAGAATGGTGGGATGGTTTAGAGTGGGAAGATGATGCCATTAAATCCACTTTCCTTACCTACTTCAGAGAGACAAATAGCAATCTTCAATAAGTCACATTTAGAGTTTATACTTTTCTTAGTTTCTATGAGTTTGATCAATGATTCAATGATCCAAACTGATGATATTATAGACCTTACCATGGATGGCTTGGTCACCACAAAATCTCTCACACAATTCTGCTATCTTTATTGAATGTGGATCCTCGTCGTAGTCATCATCATCTTCTTCTTCTTCTTCTTCTTCTTTGTAGAGTCCATTTGAAGGCTTAGGCTTACCTAAGCATGGTGCATGAAACAGCCAAACTTGTATAAATTCATTAGTATATGGACTTCTCAGTAGAGCTTTCAAGCTCATGTACATGCCACATGCCATCAAGGTACATAGCTGCAAGATCCTATTCATCCACGAGGTTCGTCCAATGATGTACATGTTTTCCAAAAATTAAATCTGGTCCACTCAACTTTTGAGCCAGAATGTTGCAAACAAGTGGATGGGTTCGGCCAGGTTTTTTTATATATACAGATGTACAATTGTTTTTGCGAACTGTGGCCCATCATATTGGATGAACCTGATTCTTGGGCCAGGGCATCAATAGCAGACCTATAGAGCCTTCTGAAAAGGATAAAATAATAGAGAAAACTTTGGTACTATGGGAGAGTGTGATGGTCGATACGAGTAGAGTTGATACAAGTAGAGTTGTACATGAGCCGATTTAGCTCGGTAAGTTTGCTTGACTTGACTCGGAAAAGCTCGACTCGTCTCGGCTCGAAATTTGATTCGAACCAAGTCGAGCTGGTTTTTGGTGCTTGAAAAAATTTCAAGCTGAGTTCAAGCTTGCCTGAGCTCGACTGGACTCGAATTGAACCTCAACTCAAATCAGCTTGGTGAGTCGGTTATTTTGATATTGACACTGCTCGCCAAGTGCTTGATGAAATGACTCAATGAAGTGTTGTTTCAAGTGCATACATTCTCCACGGGATCGGCTAGTGGCAAGGAAGGAATGGATATGAAACAAATCACTACAAAAAAAAAAAAAACCCTCATATCTTGACTTTGATGCTACCCGCCAAGTATTTGATGAAATATCTATAAATTGTTGTGCATTCTGTGAGAGATTGAAAATGCACTTTATACGTTTGAGAAATGTTGCACAGGCTCGAACGGACCCGAGCTGCTGACTGAACCGAGCCAAGCTAGCCAATCAGGCTCGAGGACTGAGCCGAGTTCAAGTTGGGGTTAGCCATTGGCCGAGCCGAACCAAGCTGTGCCAAGCTTGACCCAGTTCAACTTGTGTACAGTTCTAGATAGGAGGCACTAGGACATGTGGCATGCATTACACATCAATCAAATTAAACCCTCAAAGACTTAAGTTTCCAAATTTTTAAAAAATTTTAAAACCCTAAATAGGAAGTCCAATAATTAATCCGCCGTGTCCGGTTAGGTGGTATAGGATCTAGCACTGATTTTGGCATCATCTGCTAAACAAGACCGAGAGACTCTTCCCTTTTGGAGTAGGAATTCCGATGGAATTAAGAGAGAAAAAGATCCCTTTCGCTTATAGGCCCATGATTCGGTTTCTGGGCCTAGTCATTATAAAGGGCCATCAAGAAAACCACAACACTCGATTGATGATCATGTGGAGTGACCCCTAAAGCAATGAATTAGATTTATCTGTATCAATATATAAGCAGACTAAGATTTATTATTAGCCAAAAAATTAAGGAATAATGGATTGTCCTGTGCATCAATTATGAAAGATCATTTACACTTAATCTCAATCACATGAATGGAAAGCCATATTTGATGCTGACAAACGAGGATGAAACTTAAACTTTCGCATCTTATACCTTTTTAAATAAGTTTTATGTATGTATAGGTAAAGGACTAAGGCTTTATTTATAAAAATGAGGGTCAGAATAGTTCAACCCATCACAACTACCTGAAGAGTCTTCGAGTTGTAATAGTTCATGTCTCTTTGAAATAGTATGTATACATGGTACAATCCAAGCGCACCACCCCTTACATATCTGAACTGATCACAACACCACCCCTTGCATATCTGAACTGATCACAACACCTCCCCTTACATAACTCAACTGAACACAACTAATATGAAGCCCATTGGTATGCTTAATCTCAATAATCTAACAGTGATTTCCAAGCCAATTGATCACATGAGGTTCAGCTAATCCGAGCCTTACAAAACTTGGATAAACAAAACCCATTCAATCATTTGATAAACGGAGATTGATCCACTAAGCCAGAGAACAGAGCTGGCAAGTAGCAGGCCTGGGATTATTCCAGGTCCAAATTTTGAGCTGGCCTGACCAGGGCTATTCAAAATATTGATTATTCAAGGACCATGCCTGGCCCATTGCCAACCCTAAATACTGGATTAAATTCAATGAATCCTGCTAGTATTAGGGGTGCAATTCAGGGAGTTTGGGTCAAATTGAGGGTCAACCTGAGCCCAACCCATCCTCAAAGGGGACAACAACCCACAATCAGGTATGTTAACTCAAACCCAAGTTGCAGCGTTAGCTAGAATACATCTCGACGCATTGGATGGATAAGATGCATCCTACTCACTCGATTTGGCCTACCTGCTCAATCTAGCCCACCCGCTAGATTTGGCCCTTTTCAGTGAAATAAACAGTTTACTTGCAGGCCGCCCTTAGATAGGAGATGAGCCAAAAACACTCATATTAACCATTTCAGCCATTTGATTATACAAAGGTTAATGACCTGCATTCAAAGAAAAAGAGCCAAATTACCAAAAAGGCTGAAATGTTCAAATTGATATCTTTTATTTGTTGTATGTTCACCCTACAAACGTTAAACACATCAAGTAAACTGCTTGGATCATTGGAAGATGAACTAGATCAAAGGCACGTATCTAGCAAACCACTGAATCCTTTTCCAGTGTCATTAAGGTGAGGATGCGGTTGAAGATTTCTTTACCTCCCTCATCAATTGGATCACTGCTTGGGACCAAGGTTTCACCATTTAACATTCTTTAATAACCAAACTAAAAAGAACCTTTGCTTAAAGGTGCCATGAGGGCATATGAAGGTTATTTCTTACAAACACTGCAGCAAACAAGATACTCACATCAGTTAAATTTGATAAAGTCAGATGCCATGCAAGCCTTAAGCAATCATAGGTTAGAGGTGAACAGGTGAGGAAAGCATGTTACATGCCACATTTTCAAACTAACCCCACAACGCACCATTACAAGCAGCAATCAAACCAACCTGGCAAGTACTTAGGAGATGAGAGAGGTGCCCTAGGGGAGAGTCACAACCATGGAGTTTAAGATCCAATTAAATCAGGTCGATAAACTTGTGCTGACCACACCCGCATGTTGGGCGTGGACCGAAAGTTTTTCCAGACCACCCATTCTTATTGTGAGAGTGGCCGACCTGATGAGTGGACCGGCCTGACCTTTTAGCATGGCCACCTTCATGGCGGGGCCACTCAAATGTCCCAATTAACAGGCTGGCATGTTTGCCGCACGCGAATGTCATCTGATGTATCCAAATATCGAATATCAGTTTTTGTAGCAATACATATCAGGCACAAAATAATCAGGGATTAAAACAGCGGCTCTCACCAACAAGGAAAACAAAGACTCCGAATATGCATATATTATATAAAGAGTATATACACAGCTACTAAGTCCTATCGCAATGGCTGGCCTGTGAAACAAAAGAGTATTTCATGGATTTAGTATGATGGATTATGAGTCATGTCTCCCTATCATAAACATAACGACTACAACAACAACATGGTTAGTATAAGACGTGATCTTTTCCGGTTAGATTAAGTAGACAGAAGAGCCAATGGCAGTGATCTAGCAACCCTTTTCCCTGCTAGACCAACTGCAATCAAAACAAGCACTACTGAGAGATGTTAGAACCGAGTGGAATGCAATTTTGAGTACAGATAGCAGTTTACCCATTGTAGCAAAAGAACCTTCATTTCATTTCCAAAGTTTGACGAATTTGTCGTGGCTTGCAGAAGCCACCAACCCTTTCATGTTTGACACCGCCAAGGCAGCAATCAACCCCTCATGCGCAGACAGTGTCATGGTCTTGTTCTCAGCCATGTTCCAGAGCTCTAGAGACTGTAGAAATGCCCACAAGTCCAAACATCATTAAACCAACAATGGTTAAATAACCATGCAAATACAGTAGGATGACATCCACATGAGAAGGACACTTGAAAGAGTATCGGCGCATGTCGCTGAAAAAGAAACGAAATGCGGAACGAAATGCAATTTTAGAGGAATTAGCAAAGATTGAGAAGGATGTTGCCCATAGAATTCAAGCGGGGTGGAATACTGAAGAGGGGCTTATCTAGGTACACCTTCTACATCTTATGCTTCTATAAACAATCCCCTACATGGAATATACAATCCATGTTTTAATAGAGGCACCCTTTTTCTCTGCTTCAAGATTTATAGTAGAACAACATTTTCTATTATAATACTGAAGAAGGGCTCATGTACGAAAAAGAGAGGGTGTCAGTAAGACTGATGGATCTTCCAAAATCATCATTTCTGATGCTTGTTTCCGTTGTCTCACACCATCACTCTTATCCATGTCCAAGTTACACAGAGCCAGACACTGAGGAAAACATATTGCAATATGCTGATAAGAACCAAAATTTAACCTAAACAATTCCCCACTTCCTATGTCATTCGTTTAGTATTTCATAAATGTTACTTCGAAAGACGAGTGTAGTTAAAGGTGCTAGGTACACCCCAGGTGCACCTGCCCCCGTAGCGCCCAAAATGCATGGACACGTGCATGGAGATTCCAGACACAAATTTGTTTATCTTTATATAATAAATAATAATATTTTTTTATTTTTTTATATAAATTGTTTTTTCTAAATAATCGAAGTCAATACCATTCAATAGTTCAATTCTTCCTAGCCCAAAGCCCCCTATCCACAATTTTCCCCAACTTCCTGATTCTAAATTGTAATTTCTCCAAATCCTAACCCCAAATCCCCCAAATAACCAAATCCAAGACCACAATTTTGCCAAAATCCTTAAATTTTCAAAATGCTATCCAATTTAATCCCTAAATCCTCCCCCCCCCCCCCCTTTAAATCTCTTGGACAACACCAACAAAAGCTCAAATCGCTTTCCAGAAGCCTAATGTGATGACTAATGACCTTGTCAGACTTAGAAGCAAATAAAAATAAAAATAGAAATCCTTGTCTATTTTCACGCTTATTGGGTGGTAAAATACCCAAAAAAACTACACATACAAGGTTTCCCATGAGGGCACCTCATGCAAAAAGTCACAAGTGCATACAGCGCACCCAGGCTTTAGGCACACGCCTGAGGTAAACACCTCTCATGGGGTCCAAGCGAGGCACAACAGGCCCATAATGAATATGCATACACCTAGGCACACACCTGGAACCAGGGTATTCCGTAACAGCCACTTCCGTTACCATACCTGATTGTGGGGTGTAATGGCCATTACGGAGGACGTAACGGTCTCTTTTTTATTATTGAAAAAAAAAAAAAAAAACTGCAAAACATGTATTGGCCCCGTAATGGACTGTTACAAGGTCGTTACAGCTTTTACAGGGGGCAGAACAGGCCATTATGGGGGCAGTAACAGCCTTTACAGATCATTTTTCCATAACAGCCGTTACAGCCTTTACGACCCCGTAACGTGTAACAGTTGACACCGTTACCTTTACGTAACAACCTTTACGGCCCCGTAACGGCCTTTACAGCACACCATGCCTGGAACACCTTTGACTACGATGAAAAGAATAGTCCAAAAATTGCTATGCTTGGCACACATGCACAAGCAGCACATGAATCCTGACATGAAAGCAACAAAAACCAAATTAACCGCTTTTCCAGTCATGTAGCATCTATGCACATTTCAATTATCTTTATAGATATTAAATTGGATGTTTAACTATCCTGCATTTAAGTATCAACAGACTACTAATATTGAAGTATATGAACTAATATTCAAATGTAATACGTCTTTTCATATTCTAATATAAACGGCACAAACACATCAGCGTCTTGGTTTTTTTCCAGATCAATGATACGGCTATGTTTAACACAATGGCACTGACGTGTCAGTGTCCGAATAGATATGATTGCTTCCACACAGACTTGCATAGGCCACCATGTTGGGTAATATTTATATCACACCACTTTTGAATATTATATAAGACTGTATTTTCATTGCCGGTTTCCAAGTGTCCAGGCAAAATACAAAGACTGATGTCTCATTGGCAGCTGATCACGAAACTAATTTGATGATGATGATGATGAGTAGATGGCGACGAAAAAACCATATGTGAGACAAATTAGGTCCGTATCTCATAGCACATTACCGAAAGTAATGAAAATTACTGACTAGCACACGCAAATGACTAATGAGACTTGCCTGGTAACAACCAATGACCAGCAATGAAGGATAAGTTGGGTGGAAAACACAGGAGTGGAATTTGTTGCCATTACAGCTCAAGTCATGGACGCACTCGCCTTCACTCCCAGCGCCAAGTGACCATACCCTGACTGAGTCTTCACTAACAGATGCTACATAATCGCCTGTGGGATCCCAACACACAGAATGGACAGGCTTTGTGTGTCCCTGAAATTACACAACATTCAAACAATTGAAAACAGTCAGTTCCTCAAACAATGGGGAAAAACACCAGATGCACAACAGAAAATTTTAATCAAGTGGAAATTTTACATGGCAAGTCTGAAATATCTCATAAAGTTAAAACGTTCACAGAAATTATCTGAGCTCCTATAGACAGTACACACACACACACACTCACAAGTCACACCAGCGCTAAAGATTCCAACTCGATCAAATGCTCACTTGCCATAAGCCTCCAGTGTTTCCTGAATCTACAGACTTTTATTTTATTTTTATTTTTTTGAAGACATAGGGTGCCCCCACCTCTTTTTTGAAGTGAGACTAATCCCTGCGGATACACTCAATCACCCACAACCACGTGTATTGGGTAAAGCCTTAATATCTGAATCTACAGATATTAATAGGTCGTTTTTATTTCATTTGATGGGATGAGGGTTTTTATTCATTTGAGGGAACTGTCAGGAAACGTATCTATGTGATGTCAACAGGTTTGCTTCTACGACACCCAGATGTGTCAAGAGGTATTACAAAATGCTCAGGCCTCCACGCACTGCATTTTTAGTTGAATGTGGACTGATGCTATTGTATTTTGGTCGAATGTCAACTGCTGCAGTACTTCTGCCACCAATCTAGGGGTCAGGATTCCTCCCATCTGAAAGGTTTAGGGTGCAGGGGTCAACCACATTGAGCCATATAATATCAATGGTCCAGATCACTGAACCATGGGCCCCAATTGTAAAAAATGAAACCTGAACAATGCAAAATCAACACTCAGCCTGAGCATAGCATCATACAGATGCTTCAAAACAGGTAATGTAGTCGTATCGTGTAGTCTCCAA
The DNA here is from genome assembly GCF_029962835.1 of Magnolia sinica. NCBI lineage: Eukaryota > Viridiplantae > Streptophyta > Magnoliopsida > Magnoliales > Magnoliaceae > Magnolia > Magnolia sinica. The sequence continues at coordinate 25,491,604 of NC_080585.1, read as the reverse complement.
TACTCTGACACTGCAAATGTGTGTAGAATCCCAAACTCATACATATCCATGGCACATCAGTGCCGTATTTGGGTATCACAGGTTTTTTGCCAGGGGGACACTACCCAGTGCCTGTAGACTGAAAATGATATGGCAAAAATCCTGAGCCAAAACAGAGGTGCAGCAGCAAGCTGTTAGTTCACTCAGAGGAATCTAGTTCTCAAATGAATCCAATAGATTGATGGTCCCCACAACTGAATACATGGGTTAAACACATATGCAAAACCTTTGTCGGGTAGCTAGGGATGAGACTTAAATTTCCAGTTCTAATTCGGGTCAAATGAGAATTCAAACATTATTCATGAGCAGCTCTGTCAATTTTAGATGATTCCAGCTTTGGTAAGAAAGGTGTGTTTTGCATATTGGACGTCAAAAAAGCTTGTAACCACGTGGACTAGGAAGAATGGATTGCAGGAGCAAATGGATTAGCTGGATGTGAGCATGTGTTTCATAAGCTTGTTTTTCTGTTTTGGTCAATGACTCTCCAAAAGGATTCTTCCAAGCATCGCGGGGCTTAAGTCAAAGGGACCCACTTTCCTCCTTTTTGTTTAGTGGTGGCAGGAGCATCGAGTAGAATGTTGGCTAAAGGTCAGGATGTAGGTTGTATTTCTGATTTTTGAGGCATCCAGGGAGGAGATCGGATATCTCCTCTACAATTTGCAGACAATGCATTGTTGTTTCGTGAGGTGAACATAGCTATGGTGGATAATTTGAGGATGATATTGGGGTGCTTTAAAGAGGTTTCAGGGTTGAAGATGAATGTCAGAAAAGTGAGATACGTCATATTGGGCTTTCCAGGGAATAGGTGTCTACATATGGAGGTTTATGGATACAAAGCAGGATCTTTTCCTTCCACCTATTTGGGCCTTCAAATGTGCACTTATGGTGGATAATTTGAGGATGATATTGGGATGCTTTAAAGAGGTTTCGGGGTTGAAGATGAATGTCAGAAAAAGTGAGATACTTCGTATTGGGGTTTCCACGGAATAGGGGTCTACATGTGGAGGTTTTTGGTCAGAGCAGGATCTTTTCCTTCCACCTATTTGGGCCTTCAAATGTGCTTGGGCAAACCACCTAAACACTTATGGAATAGGGCAATCGAAAGGTTTGAGAGAAAGTTATCGAAGTGGAAGAGTAAGCACTTGTTAATGGCAGGTCGCATCACTCTTATCAAAACGGCCCTTCCAGCCTTCCTAAAAACTTCATGTCTTTGTAAAAATGTCCGAAGTCAGTTCTAGATAAACTAGAAAATTTGCAGAGGGATTTTTATGACAAGGGACTGACAATAGGAAAAAATTTCACCTTCTCAAGTGGAAGGAAGTTTGCAAGCCGTTAGTTGAAGGTGCTGGCATCAGAGAATTGGAATTTGATGAATGTGAATCTTCTTGGTAAGTGGTAAAGGAGGTTTGGATCCGAAGAAGGCAGGCACTAGAGACTTGGAATCTATGAATGTGGCTCTTCTTGGTAAGTGGAAATGAAGGTTCGGATCTGAAAAAGGTAGGCTATAGAGGAAAGTCGTCACATCCAAGTATGGCGTTCATGGAGGATGGGAGATAAAGAAGTTATCTTAATATCGAGCCTCGGGGATTCGTAAAGCCGTTATTTCAATAGCTCCTTTGGTTAAATTAGGTATCATCTTCTCTCTTGGTGATCGAAATAGAATTTATTTATGGGAGGATCCGTGGTGTGGTGATAGACCCTTGGGGTTTGAATTCCCATCTTTGGTTTGTCTTTCCTTGAAGAATGTGCCAGTGGTTACTTGTTAATTTGTTATTCTTCCTTTGGTGGGCGAGGGGTGTGGTGCCCTCCATGTCGTAGGGACTTGATAGATGAGGAGGTGGAGGATTATGCTAAGTTATTAGATCGGCTTCATATCATTCAGCCTTCCCTGGATTCCAATGACTCCTTGGTTTGGAGCGCCTCCCCTTCCAGCAAGTTTCCAATCAAATCCTTTTGCTTGATACTCTGAAATCTAGAGAATTTGAGTCATGAGTTTTTTTCACACTTTTTGGTTCAAAGGAATGCCCCCTACGAAGCGAATTTTAACCATAGACAATCTTCAAAAAAGCACCATGGTTCTTCCCAATGTCTTATGTGTACAAGAGGGGCAAGAGTCAATTGATCACTTGTTCACTGCTCCTTTGCATGTCAAGTGTGATCGACTTTCCTAAAGATCTTCGCTGTCAAATGGGTGACACCCCTTTCAATTGTTGGCATGCATTAGTCGTGGCATGGTGTTGTGCTCTGCGAGGGGAGGTTATGATGCAGGACAATTAACCACTTGCTCTAAAAGCTCGAACTGATAGAGCATGGCGAATTAATCCCTTTATCTCATTGGCCAGGCCCCAAATCCATGGGTTAGGTCCTCGGCCAAACCCTCCTTGTGGGCCCCAAATCCATCGGTTCCGCCCCCTTGTGGGCCCCAAATCCATGGGTTCCGCCTCATACGAGTCATCCGTCTCACACGAGCCCCAAATCCATGGGTTTTGCGGGCCACCCACCCCGAGTGTGCCCCTGCATCCCAAGGGCCACCCCACTCAAGCCCTGTGTGAAAATGTCCCCGCATTAATCACCCCCGGTGAGGAATCTTGAACACGATACCTCCCGCTCTGATACCAATTTGATGCAGAACAATTAACCACTTGCTCTAAAAGCTAGAACTGATAGAGCATGGTGAATTAATTCAATTATCTCATACCCAGGCCCTAAATCCATGGGTTAGGTCCTTGGTCGCCTAAAAAAATCCATGGGTTCCGCCTCACATGGGCCCCAAATCCATAAGTTCTGCGGGCCACCCACCCCGAGTGTGCCCCTGCATCCCACAGGCCACCCCACTCGAGCCCGGTGAGAACTTGGCAACTAATCATGATGGCAGTTCTTTGGAATATTTGGGGGAAGCGCAATAGGCGATGTTTCCTTAACAAACAAGGGCCACAGGAAGTTCTTTAGAAAGCTAAGAGGAACGCTATAGAGTGGGTGTCTGGGGTTAAACATGTTGATGTTTTTCATTTGTCATCTTTGTTTGGGTTGTAACACTACTTCTCCATTTGGAAGTACTCTTTCTTATATTCTTTGTGGTCTTGATATTTTTCAAGCACTATTTCAATAAAATCAACAAATTATCCTTCCAAAAAAAAAAAGGACATTACGACCACTGTTTATGTCGACGATATCAGCCAATATATCCCACAATATATCTTGTACCCTACCTATGCGATACGAAACGCACAAGTAGTAGGATATATCCCACATGTTCGATTCGGTGAGCAAACCCTACCTATGCGATACGAAACGCACAAGTAGTGGGATATATCCCACATGTTCGATTCGGTGAGCACTTTCGATTTTCGATCTTTTTTTTGTAAATCATGTTAAATCAGTGTCAAATGCTACAAATCCATGATTTTTCATGTTTTGCATGAACAATCATGGACTAGGAACTTCGATTTCGAGATTTGGAGGATATGGGCTAAGTTGTGGAAAATTGAAAAACATGAAAATTTTCCAATTTCTCGCAAATCGGTTGCAATCTGTGTCCAAACATAAAATCAAACATGTATGTAACCTGATCTAATGATTCTTCTTTTGCTTTTGAATATATTGCTTGTGTTTCCACATGTCTTCTTACATTTGTAAATTATATAAATAAACTTTGAATATACTTGCATCAATTCAATTAGACAACACATAGAGATTAGGACCCCATACAAAGAAAACCTATTATATGCACTTATTTTTTGTAATGTTTTGATTTATGTGTATTGATATCTTTTTTAACAATCACTGAAGTTTCATTGAAAAAATCAATCAATTTCCCAATGTTTCCCCACATTTCCAACAACAACAATACATTACGCGATATAACCAATATATCCCATGCAATAACCAATATGTATCTGTATCCCAAGGGTGTGATATGTAACATGATACCGATATTTCAAACACTGATTACAATTACTAAATACTTGGTTGTTTCATGAAGATGAGTTGCATTTTTCAGAGCAATCAAACCAAAAATCGGCAGAACTACATCAATATTGGGATTCTGTACAAAATATAAGCCTAGAAAGAGCTCCTGCTGATCTCAGAAGCCTATAAAGAGCTCCGAAAAACCAAGCTGGTAGCAATGGTTCCAGGGTAAGCTCTGTGTTGTACCCATGCCCATCTGATTGCAGTGATCTTTGCTACAATGACATTGTTGGAGAGAAGTGCAGGGTCATCTGATATGAAAGTATTTTGGTCTAGCAATATGAAAAAACTTTTGTGCATCGCAAGTTTGGCCACCAAATATGTCAAATTCTGCACTGATACAGATGATCCACAGCATGGGTTGGCCTAGAGATGTATCTGTATGGAGCTGGGTAATAGATGCTACCTCACCAATCTTCTAAACCTCAGAAAAAATAGTATTATATAGAGATTGACTCTGCCGCCGCATCTGATGCTTGGCAAAGAATATCAACTCTGATGTCGTTAGCACACAGAGAGAGACTATCAATTAGAACATTCTTAGGTTTTAGCAGACTTTACCTATAGCAAAGAGGCATCCGGAAGATCATTTTATATGATTTTAGCCTCTTTGAGGCCAGAAAATATGGTCTCTCTGGCTTCTTTTATGCTGCTATTTAAAGAACTTAATCTTGTTATCTCCAAGAAGAAAAATCTGTACATAACCAACCTGTAATGAATGCCGACAAGCTTGAGTCTCAACATCCAGTATTGATACAACATTTTCAGCAGCAGCCGCAAGGTACCTACCAAGACGGGGCTGGAATCTCATCTGGGTTGTCCCACCCTGCACAAACAAGCAACATGATACACTCCCACAGAGGAATAATATTCTTGAATGCACAAGCCAACACATCCACTGAATACCTTGAAGACTCTAGCACAGCTACCATTATTAATACTCCAGTACCGTATTTCACTGTCCCCGTCACAAGAGCAGATGAGATCCTCTTTGTTCGGGTGGAAGTCCAGGGACATAACAGAGGCAGAATGTCCAGTGAAAGTGCGAAGTGAATAGCCTGGCTGCACAATGGAGTGATCAAGTCATGAGAACTACGGTGTGTTCAGGACATAACCATAGCTTCGAGAGGAAGTTTAGTCTGGTCACATGTTAATATTATTTGTGCAATAAGCACAGCAATTTGAAAATGACGTCTAGTATTGAAGAAATAACCTTTGCACTAGTCAAAGTCTACCAGCATTGAAAGAAAACTGTATACATAGTAAAAAAAAATTATACCAACAGAACTGCTAAATAAGTGAATATATGAAGAATTCAACACAGACATGACATCCAGTATGTAAATTTCTCTCAGCTCATGGATCGATGGACTTGAATGTAGTACTAATAAAATAAACTCAGACAACTGCCTTATGTATCTTGTTTTCTAAGATAAGCCTATGGTCGTAACCAAACATGCAATGTCCCCATGACGTGCTGGATTTACGATGCCATAAATGCAGAATTTTAAAATATCAGTTTGCTGAACTAGGAAATTCATAGTAATCATTTGCAAAATCTACGTCACCCAACACCTATGCATTTACATATGTATGCAATGTATGTACAGACGTATATATGCATGCATGCATGCAGGTCTGTATCTATGTTGTGTATGTATGTATCATCATCACCATGTAAGCCTTATCCAAACTAATCGGGGTCAGCTATGTGAATCCTTATCCGCCATTCCACTCTATTAAGGGCCATAACTTCAGCTAGAACATAAGTCATCAGGCCTTTTCTTACATGAATCCCCATTGATTGTAATCAACCTATGTGATAGACATTTAGATAGCGACCGTGTTTTTTTTTTTAGAGAGAGATAACAGACACTTTATTAAGAAGAAAGATAAAAAGAAAACAGCTGGGAGGAAATCAGACCGCTGAGATAGCGGGGCGATCACCCTCCCGAAGAAAACAAGTTACAACTAAAGTTAACAAAAATAGAGGCCCACTCTACAATATATTGCTGAACTCTAAAGCAGATAGACACCGTCGTATTAGAGATATCGTTGAAGCACCTCGCATTCCTTTCTTCCCATATTGCCCACCAAATGGCCAGGGCCATTCTCCAAACTGTAGTCTTTTCCTTTCCAAGAGAAGGCCCATGCCATGCTTTAAGTAACCGATCCGTCAAATCAGGAAATACCCATGAAAGACCGAACGATTGAAAGGTTGTCATCCAAACCCGCTTGAAGAAGGGGCAGTGAATGAATAGGTGATCTACCGATTCTTCATTTGCCATACAACACAGGCAAACATTTGTAATTATCATTCCCCTTTTTCTCAAATTATCTACTGTCAGGACCTTCTTTCCCACCAACCATCCAAAGACCCACTATCTTTGGGGGAACTTTGTATTTCCACACGTGATGTGTCATTGAATCCACTGAGGTGGAGGGAATACTGTAGAGGAAACTGTATAAGGACGTGGTCGAGAACTTTCCAAGTTTGTCGAATCTCCAAACTAACTCGTCTTCTCCAAACTGATCTGGCTTACAACTGCTGATGCACCCTAACATCTCCCAGTCTAGTAGATATCTACGACGGGTGGGGTTCCAAATTATTTCATCCCCACCAATGGAATAACAGCTACCAAGATGAACCGATTTGGGGGAAGACGAAATATATTTGGAAAACCCTCTTTTAGAGCCACTTCTCCTACCCAAATGTCTTCCCAGAACCGAATGTTCTCTCCCTTTCCTACAGCAAATCTGATTCCTTTAAGGACCTCTTTTTTGACAGATAAGACATCATTCCAAAGAGAAGAGGCTCGATAAACTGAGGAATCTTTGGTCCACCATAGGTTTGCTCCCTATAAGTTAGGGTTCAATTCCCCTCCTTGGCTTTACCCGATATATGTGGTTGTGGGTGATTGCGTGTATCCGTAGGGATTAGTCTCACTTCAAAAAAGAGGTGGGGACACCATATGTCTTCAATAATTAAAAAAAAAAAAAAGATAAACTGAGGAATCTTTGCTCCACCATCCTCCCGTTGAACAGCCATATTTGCACTTGATTAACGTGTTCCAAAGAGTCCCATTTTCTATCCCTAACCTCCAGGTCCATTTTCCAAGGAGGGCCCGATTCATATGTTTAAGATCATTTAGATAGCAACTGTCTGTAATCAACGCATGTAATAGTCTATTGCATTGCTCCTCTGGGAGTTCTCTAATTTCATTGTTGGTCCCCCAACCCAGACAAAGGTTGAGGCGTCAAGCTTATGCCATAACTTCCAACAAGAATCCAAACAAGGTGCACCCATCCACAGAAGAAAAGAAAAAATAGACGAGCCAATATGATCCACTAACTAACAGTTGTGAATAACAAACCTAAAGCATCTAGACAAAGTGTTTACAGCTGGATAAGGGAGCAAGAGCATATTCAGATATGGAAGGCCATAAGCCGAGCTGGGACCCGATCCGGCCAATCCGACCCGATCCGAACTGAACCAAAGGCCTAGATTAGTGCGGATCGAGTAGAACCAATCAGATCCAATCGTACATCGGATCGAGTTCAGATCGTGGTCAATCCGGACCAATCCGATCCGAAATCCAATCCGAATGGATCCGATCCGACCCAATCCGGTCAGGTCCTATATATAAGTTTTTTACATATTATTTTTTTTTACTTTTTACTATCCATCTCTCTACCCGTCCCGAACCGAACGAACCTTAACTCCTCTTTCTCTACCCGAAGGAGGCGTCGCACCCACCAACCTTTCGCTCCCTCTTTCTCTCATCTCCTTCTTTCCATCCCGGTTTCACACATCTCCTTCTTTCTCTCCCTCTCTCTCTATCTTGATTTAGCCCAGTCCGAATCGACTGGACAGACTCAACTTGATCCGACTCCATTCAGCTTTCCAGACCGAGTCGAACTTGGTTCTGGTCAGGCCAGCAAGGATTCGGATCGGATCGAGTCAGCCCTGCTAGACTCAGTCCCGAATCAGAGTTCGAGTCAGGTTCTTGAAAAATCGGATCGAGTCGAGTTGGACCCAATCCAGTCCGACTCGACTCGATGCCCACCTCTAGCCATGAGTGGGCAAGAGCGTCAAAATTTAGGAAGCAGGAGCACCCAACAAGCATCTAAATAAAAATAATATTGAGATATATGCATGATTTTGATGGTAAACCAAAGCATTCAATCCACAATGTTCAGCACATGATAGTCAAGGAGAGAGATTAATACGCAAAAGTACAGAGATGGAAGAAATAATATCAACTCAGAAAAGTCATCAAAGGCTTCGACCATCCTTTACGTGAGAATATAGGGGACTTTGGATGGCATGGAAAGGTATGAGAAGGAAGATCATTTCCATAGAAGGCTTGATTATCCAGTGTTTGTAGCTGTCATGTCCCATGGGATTCACTTCCAAGAATCGATCTTTCAACTTTCCTGACAAAAAGATGCAATATCGACATTTCATGGAACTGGTATTCCATCTGACGGGGCACTCCAACAATCTTAAACCTGGATTACTTCCTGTGCATGTAGTTTTCTGTGTGGATCTAGATCCACAGGACCACATCTAAGACTACAAGGTCCAGATTCAAGTTTCTGCAAGTGCAATTAGCATCATTAAGTTACACGTCAAACTCAACACTGCTTCCAAGGTTTGAGTTCACCAATATTTTTGCGTTCTCCATTCTTTGTATATAATCTTCAAGATAATCAAACGACCATTTATTGCTTGATCCATGCATGCTTGATGTAGATTAACATTATTGACATAATCGGTACATACATAGCAAGGAATCCTGATTCCTATTTTCTAGATTTCACCAAATTATTCTAAAAGGCTGGTACTTAATGTGAGCTTAGTTGAATCAAACATGATTAGACAACTTTATTCCGGTCATTGCCTAGGTAATTGGATATTGTATTTGCTAAATGTACTCACACCGCCACAATAAGATAGTGATGCCAATACCTGATAATACATGGATAGTTGGACACGCACGCAAGCAGCGCAATCGTGCACATGCACACACACATATGGTTCATAGGCTAGAACATTAAAAGAGGTTTGATGGATGCATCTAAGGTACAAGCACAGCTTAAACAGGGTTTTAAAAGAGTTTTGCTCCGCCTCAAGGTAACACAACCCTCTATGCTTTGAGGCTTAATGCTTGAGGAATACTGCATTGAGGCGCATGCCTCAAACCACCCCTCATGTTTTACACATCAGATTCTCTATTTATTCTAACCACTAGCTTTATCCTTGTATATAATGACTGCAAATACCATACAAATTGTTTCCATCATGTTATCTTTAATCTCTGGTTTTACCTTTATAATGTAATTAAAAGAAAAAAAAAATCATAAAGGTGCAAATCATAATGACAACTGGAACATTAATGGCCAGCAACTAATATTAATGAGTTTTTTTTTCTTCTCTTTTCGTGTGTGTTTACAAGGGGTATTGAATGATGCAAAGGCTTTTTGTTCCTTGAATGACAATTAACATGGAATTTTCCCCCCCATACCTGGTAATAAATTTGGGAAAGTTCTTTTCATTTGTAAATTAACTTCCTAATGGCCCATTCTAATATTCTTCTGAAATTCATTACCTTTCAGAATTTTATATTATATCATATTATATTTTTTATATATTTATATTTATATGTGTGTGTAGTAGTAGTAGTAGTAGTGAGGCTAGCACTTCATCACTCAAGAGTTTGTACCTTAGATGCATCCATAAAAAGAAAACAAAAGGAAAAAAAAAAAAAAAGAACATGACACATTAAGTGCTTGGTTAATGATAAAATAAGAAACAGCTAAAACTCAAGAAGAGTCAAGACTTGGTAATTTCCAAATAAAATACTTGAAAAACTATAGTTGAAAAGAGGAAAAAACATTGACAACTGACATTGTCAGCATCCCAAACCCGGACAGTTTTGTCAAAAGAAGAGGTAGCCAGTCGAGGCATGCTTGGACTGAAACGAACGTCAGTAATCAACAAAGAATGCTCTTCCAGTGCAGTCTTTGGCTTTAAAGTCTCCGTGTGCCACAACACAGCCTGCATTTCAGAATCGTCAGGAAATTGAATCAGCAAAACACTCCTCAGAGTAGGAATTTCACATACTGCTCCTGTGTAACAATTTTATGTGGCTTCTGACGTAGAAGACCAACAGAAAATTTCCTTCAAGATATAGCTCTCACCTTTTTATCATGGCCACCGCTAGCAAGCAGCTTTCCATCTGATGAAAAGTGGCAGCAGACAACTTTACTTGAACTAGCTCGGATACAACCAACCTCAGTAAATGTGAACCCTAGTTTAGAACATGGGGAAGGTACTGTCAGAGAAAATTCCACAAGGACATCATCCATTATATTTCCCACTTTTTTTCTTTTTTTGGATTATTACATATGGGTTCAGGCAAATTAAAACCAATCCATCAGTGGGATTAGAGCCCGCATCTCCCCTCCAAAGAGGGGGTGCATGAAACAATCCAGTTATTGAATTAATGAGATTATGATACATGATTTGCTAGAATGGATGAAACACCCACACCACACCAAACACGTATTTGAATAGAGATAAACAGGTTGATGAAACTAAGGGCCTGTTTGGATTGTGGGCAAAGGGTTTTCCATTGTTTGGAACTAATGCATAATTTTGGATAGCAAAGGAAATAGTGAGATTGTCAATAGCAATCATTAGTCTTTTCCAAAGTCAAATTCTAACACACAAGATACAAGGTGAAAATTGGGGGAGGAATATGAGATTTCCACTAAGGACCCCAAAAAAGGAATCCATAGGACACCCATGTATCAGTAGTGCTTATGAAATCCATCATTGGATAAACATTACATATTTCTTTTCTTTGCTTTTCACACAATCCAAAAAGGGCCTAAAACTTCATCAATTTTTTTTATTTTTTTTAAACACACGCACACACCCCACACACTCACACCCAGTGTATTAAATAGCGCTTGTAGCGTAACGTACGCTACGTAACCTAGCGTTGCCATAGTGCTACGTAGCATACTCAAATAGATACAACTACGTAGCGTGTACGGTACACGTACGTTGCACAGTTTTATTTATTCATTATTATTATTAAGTTTTATGTATGTAAAATGGTGTAAAACTCATATTATAAGAAAATCTTATAATGTAAAATTGAAACCAAAGGATTTATTGTTTTTAACTTAAAACAGTTGTGATTTCTTTATTAAAACATGTGTTGAACTCACAACATAAACATAACTTAAAAACTTAAAAGAAAAGAGTTCGAAAGAGGGTTTTCAAAAAATCCCTCTTTCAAACCCTAGCCTCCGACGCAACTACTCATTCGCTTCTTCAAATCTATCGATCCAAAAGGCCATTGAAGGGGATTTTTTGGCTGATCATTAGAGCCTACAAGATAGTCTATTTGCTGTATTTTGATGAACATTGGAGCTGAAACGAAGCAGAAATTAGATTTCCCCCTTTATGCATCCATACGGCTACGAAGTTACAAATTTCAGATTTTTGATTGATTAAATCTCTTCTTCAGCGTGCAAGAGATATGTTCTTGCCCCTTAATGAGTTCATTTTCATTTAGAATAAATGTTCATCAGTTTTTTTTTTTTTCCAATTTTTTTTCTTTTCAAAATGCCGTTATCATGCGATATTTATAGGATAAGGTTGGTATGCAATTTTTTCATTTTCATTTCTTTTTTGAGGTGGTGGTAGGCATTGTTTTCTATGGTGTAGTCCACCTGGGCCCCACTGTAGGTTATGTGTGGGTGTGGATATGCATTGTTTTCTATGGTGTGGCACACATGGGGCCCAATGAGGTGTATGTATGGGTGGATCTGCATTGTTTTTTATGGTGTGGCTCAAGTGGTTTGCTTAGAAAGTTGTTGCTATGATAATTATTTGATTTGATTTATATATGTGGATTAGCTTTTGATAAATGATAATTAATAACTTGCTTGAACATGGTTATATTTGAAATTTTTTTAGGTCTTTTTATATTTTTCCATACTATTTATCATATTTTTTTATTTTAAATTAAAAAATAAAAGTATCGTGTAGCTTACGCTACACGCTACCTATTTACACTACACGCTATAGAGGGCTGAACGTTATGCCACACGCTACGGCTATTTAAAACACTGCTCACACCTTAGTGGGATTTCATCACCTATGGATACTCGAACCCTTGACCGGGTGTTGAAACTCCTGAGAGTCTACCACTGGAGCAAGAGTAAGGATCCCTAAAACTTCATCATTAGTTACAATAAAACCTCCCCAAAAAAAAAGGAAACTATACCGTGCCCGATACCTACTAGAACAACTCTTTTTATGCCTCTAAAAGACACCCTGAACCCTCTGAATCTTTGCTCGGGATCTCCCAACTCTTAGATTGATTTCAACTCTTTTTATGCCTCTAAAAGACACACTGAACCCTCTGAATCTTTGCTCTGGATCTCCCAACTCTTAGATTGATTTCAAATCAATCTAATATGTCTACGATGCTAAACGGCGACACACTGTCTACAAATATTTGGCCAAATTGTGATGGCCTAAAAATATTAAAAGTATATCCAGAAAGTCATCCTCAAAAATCAGAATCTTCAAAATCAGCATCCACAATCTTCAAAATGATAGTCTCTGAACAGCCCTCAAAACTAGCAGCGAACAGCCCAAAGTCAACACTCAGCATGCACTGGACCCCACAGTAGGCCTTCGACACACATCAGGGTCCTTTATACTTGTACATGATCAATTCATTGTCAACTTTCCAATAAAAAATAAAAAAAAATTATTGTTGAAGCTATTAGGTTAAGATAGGAAGTTTCCATTTCTCAAAGCCAAGGCAATTGGCTGGGGCCAAAACATGTGAGATATGTTCATGACCTGTTGATGTAGGATGGATTAATCAAAGCAGATCACTCAATACCAAATTCAAAGTTTCACGTTTGAAGTCACATAAGACCTAGAACTTCTGGTTAAATAACACCACCAACAGGAGAATCACATGCCAACAACAAATTCAACATGGGATAGAAGAGGGAAAAAACAAAGACAACATATTCTTTCAATCCATTATTCACCATTCATTCACCAACGAATCTTAATTGTCAGTGACCAAACGCAGATTAACATTTGGGAGTGATATCTTCTGATCTAAACAATTGATAGTGTGGCCACAGTGAACCACAAATCACAAAGATTGGAAGAATCCAAACTGTTGAAGAGATAAACAAATAGACACCAAAGAGAGAAAGCATAGCAACACTTCACTTTTTTCCTTTTTTTTTCTTTTTTTAAGGATCTTAGCAACAATTACACATTCAAACAAAGAAAAGGCCATTAGGATTTTGAAGAGAGAGGTGGGGAAGGCCTTTAGGGTTTGGAAGAGAGAGAGAGAGAGAGAGAGAGAGAGAGAGAGAGAGAGAGAGAAGTGCTTGGTCATGCAACAACAAGAAAAAAAAAAAATACTATTTCTTTGCAGGGCCAACCAAAATCTAGCCCTAAACACCTTGTTCTAATCCAACCACCTATTTTTTAAGGATATTAGCAACAGTTACATTCAAACAAAGAAAAGGCCATTAGGAATTTGGGGAAGGCCTTTAGGGTTTTTTTTTTTTTTTTTCCGGGGTAATAGAGCATGCTAGTGTATTGTATTTATTGTGTGTGGTTAGTGGGTGGCCCTTTTAATGTAGTGCATGTGCACACTTCCTTATTCTCCTGCAGTGTACTATATGCTTTATCATAATAAAATATTATGTGTTAGGAGAAGCAAGCCTAACACATCATCTCTCCCAAACTCTCCTCCTCCTCCTTCTCTATCAATATTCTCATCTCTTCTTCACATTATCCTCATCAAATCCTTCTCTACTTGGTATCAGAGCAAAGATCCAGGCATTCCGCATCCAACAAGTTGAGAAGCGACACGTCACCTTGCTGGCGTCAGTGTTGTACGGACGCATGGACTCTGTTTGAGCTAAAAGTTTAGGGGTTTGATAGATCTTGATTTTAGAAAATTTGTCATGATTTTTTCAGAATTTATTGGACCTCATTTCATGGTATTTTGGGCGAAATAGAGAAATTCGAAAATCGGTTCCAGATTCCGTTTTTCTTCGATCTACCTCAAATCGGTAAACTTTTCTTTGGTTTCTTTGCTCAAGATGGACCGAAATCTTCCTCCCAAGCTATCCATGGTGGATTTTTTCCTTAAGATAAATGTTTGAGAGGTTTTTAACCTCAAATGGGCATGTGGCTGGGCCGTTTTTCACTCGGTCAGGCCCTATTTGACTGCGTTTCATGGTATTTTGGATGATTGATATTTGTTTAAGGTTTATCTCTTGTTATCTTGAAGGATTGAGTGAGATAGAGTTGTTTGAATCAATCTTTCTTGGCATAGAGAGTCTCTTGGTATAGGTTTATTTCTCTTGGACTCTACTATGGCTGACAAAGGGCCCTCATCTCTTGGCATAAGGTCTCTTGAATCCAACCCCTTGCAGATTACCTCCATTAAGTTGAATGGTGACAACTATCTTCAATGGGCACAATCTATAAAAGTATTTTTAGGAGCCCGTGACAAGTTGTCGTATATTTTAGATGATCCCCCAAGCTCTCCAGATGTCACCTACAAGTCTTGGACAAAGGAGAATTATCAAGTTATTGCATGGGTGTTAAATAGCATGGATTCCTCGATTAGCCACTCAATGATGTTTTTATCCTCGGCTAAAGGCATTTGGTATGCTTCATGATATGTTCTCGGAATCTCAGAATTTTTCATGGGTATTCCAGCTTATTCAAGAAATTGGTCGATTTCAACAAAACTCCAGATCCTTAAAAGACTACTATTCGACGCTTCGGGGTACGTGGGATGAGTTGGATATGTATCAACATCTTCCTTCCAAATGTAAAGAGGATCATAAACATGCTCATAAGCAACAGGATGATACTCGTATCATGCAGTTCCTCGCTGGGTTGAGTTCTGATTATCTTCACGTTCGTGATCAGGTTGTTATGCAGTATCCTCTTCCCCCATTGATGACAGTCTATGCCATGCGTCAGCGTGCTATGATCTCTACTCTTCCTTCTCATTCATTTGTGCCACCCGAGCGTTCGGCACATCTTACTGGCAATTAGTCCTCCATTGGTCTTCACGTACCATCCTTAAGCTCAGGGCGCATTTCTAGTTTTGGTAGTCGTGGTAGAGGCCGCGAGGGAGATCGCAGTCGCGGCGGCCGTAGTCTTCGTGGTCGTGGTGGACGTGGACGAGGACATGATGGTTCCCGCATTTGTTCACATTGCGGTGAAACTAATCACACTATTGATTATTACTGGCAGCTACATGGTCGTCCTATGTATGCCGCTGCTTTTGTTGCTTCCACTGTTGCTTCTGAGACACAGTCTTCCACCCTGACAGCTGAGCAGTCTACTTCAGGGGAGTCTCTTATCATTTCTCGGGCGGCAGATGATGCCCTTGTGCGGCTTCACATTCGGGATATTCCTGAGCCTTCTCACGCAGCTTCGGCCCAGTCAGGTACTGCCCTTCTTGCGTCATCCTCTCCTACCTCCTGGGTCATCGACTCTGGAGCTTCCTCCCATATGACTGGTAAGTTACAATTCTTTTCTTCTTATTCTTCTTCTTCTCCCACTCAGTATGTCACAGTCGCAGATGGAACCCAATCTCCCATCTCTGAGATTGGTTCCATCCCTCTCTCCTCTTCCTTGTCTTTGTCCTCCGTATTGCATGTGCCTCGTTTTCCATTAAACTTATTGTCTATTAGCTCTCTTACTAAATCACTCAATTGTTCCATCACCTTCTTTCCTTCTTATTGTTTGTTTCAAGACCTATAGACGAAGAGAGTGATTGGTGGGGGGCATGAGCGAGGAGGTGTTTATCTTCTCGATGATACACTTGTTGCCGCTTCTAGTACCCTTTCTCTAGATCGAGAGTCCATGACTCGGTGGCATTGCCGCTTAGGCCACCCATCCATTGCTAGATTGAGACTTTTGTTTCCCTCCTTATCTGTCACTTAACCATTATGCTATGATATTTGTGAATTGTTTAAACATCATCGTGCTACATTTCCTCCTAGCTCTTCTGGGAGGAAATCTCAACCTTTTCTTCTAGTTCACTCGGATGTCTGGGGACCAGCTCCGGTTACCTCGACTTTTGGATTTAGATATTTTGTTACCTTTATTGATGATTATTCCCGCATGACTTGGATTTATCTTTTGAAATCTAAAAGTGAAGTATTTGATGCATTTAAAGTGTTTTATCATGAAGTGTGCACTCAATTTCATTGTTCCATCAAATCCCCTCATTCTGATAATGGGGGAGAATAATTGTCTATTGTTTTTCTGTCCTTCTTACAGGAACGTGGTATTTTGACTAGGACTCGCACTCCTCAACAAAATGGTATTGCAGAACGAAAGAATCGTCATCTTCTTGAAGTTGCTCGCACCCTTCTGCTTGGTATGCATCTACCCAAACATTTTTGGGATGATACTCTTTTACCTGCATCTTTTCTTATTAATCGTATACCCTCACGTATTGTCTTACAAATCTTCATTTACTATATTGTATCCTCATGATAATTCATTTCCTCTACCACCTAAAGTTTTTTGTTGTACATGCTTTGTTCAAATTTTGGATGGGAGTAATGATAAACTTAGTCCCAGGGCGATTAAATGTGTCTTTATAGGGTATACTCGGAATCAGAAAGGGTATAAATGCTTTGACCCATTGACTCGAAAGAAATATGTCTCTGCCGATGTCACCTTCTTTGAGGATCTTTCTTTTTTTCTCCTCCAGGCCGATCCTTCTGTGATCCTCTTGCGCGTCAGGGAGAGTATAACTCTTATTCTCTTTCCACTAGTGATCATGGGAAAACTCCTCTCCCCTCTATTCAGCATCCTGTTGGTGATATGGGTGAGTCTAAAGCCTCTGCGGGGGTATCATCGTCGAGATAAATCTTCACAAGCTCAGCCATCCACCCTTCCGCCCACTTTGGATGTTAATTCAAATGACTCTCCTAACTCGAGTTTAGATCTTCCCATTGCCTTGTGCAAAGGGTCACGATCTTGTACTCAACACCCCATTAGTAATTTCGTTTCATATAATCATCTTTCACCGTCTTTTCAGTCGTTTGCAGCTTCCCTTTCATCACAGACTATTCCTAGATCTCTCTCACATGCTCTTCAGAGTCCTGATTGGACAAAGTCGATGATGGAAGAAATGTCTGCTCTTGAGAAGAATCATACTTGGGATCTTGTGCCACTTCCTGTAGGCCATAAACTTGTTGGCTGTCGATGGGTTTATACAATCAAGTTTCTTCCAGATGGCTCAATTGATCGCTATAAAGCCCGTCTTATTGCTAAAGGTTACACAGACTCATGGTGTAGATTACTTCGAGACATTCTCTCCGATGGCTAAGCTTAATTCAATTCGCGTTGTGCTCTCCTTAGCCGTTAATTTATCATGGCCCTTATTTCAGCTTGATGTTAAGAATGCATTTGTCCATGGGAATCTTGCAGAGGAAGTTTACATGCATCAACCTCCTGGCTTTGTTGCTTCTCACAACCCTGCACTTGTATGTCGGTTGAAAAAGGCTCTTTATGGACTCAAACAATCTCCACGTGCATGGTTCGAAAAATTTAGTCAGGCTCTCTTGGAGTTTGGCTTTGTTCATAGTCATGCCGATCATTCTCTCTTTATATGTCGTCGATCGACAGGCATCATGGTTCTCATTGTCTATGTGGATAATATTGTTTTGTCCGGTAGTGATTCTGCTAAAATGAGGGAGGTCAAAGATTTTTTGAAGACCAAGTTTAAGATCAAGGATCTTGGTCCTCTTCGCTACTTCCTCGAAATTGAAGTTGCTTGCTCATCATCCAAATTGGTCCTGTCACAACGAAAATATGCGCTCGATCTTCTCATGGAGACCGGCATGTTAGGGTGCAAGCCTGCTACCACTCCTATGGATACTTCACAGAAGCTTCGACCAGATGATGGTGCTCTCCTTACTAGTCCCGAGATGTATCGACGACTTGTAGGCCGGCTTATTTACCTGACTATTACTCGCCCAGATCTCTCATTTGCGGTGGGGGTTGTTAGCCAATTCATGCAAGCTCCCCGTACTTCTCATCTCACGGCTGTCTACCGCATACTTCGGTATTTAAAATCAGCCCCGGGTCTTGGCCTCCTCTTTCAATTGCATGGTCATCTTCATCTTTCTGGCTATCCTCCTTCGGATCCTATTCGTCTTCACTGTGACAATTAAGCGGCCATCCATATTGCTCGTAACACAGTTTTCCATGAGCGAACCAAGCATATTGAGGTCGACTGTCACTTTATTCAGGAGAAAGTCGCTTCTAAGGAAATCGTCACTCCTTTTGTTCGATCTGGGAATCAACTTGTTGAGGTTCTTACAAAGTCCTTGAGTCGAAATGTTCTTCATCGTATTCGTGACAAGTTGAGCATGATCAACATCTATGCTCCAACTTGAGGGGGAGTATAGAGAATGCTAGTGTATTGTATTTATTGTGTGTGGTTAGTGGGCGGCCCTTTTAGTGTAAGTGCATGTGCACACTTCTCTATTCTCCTGCAATGTACTATATGCTTTATCATAATAAAATATTATGTGTTAGGGCAAGCAAGCCTAACACATCATCTCTCCCAAACTCTCCCCCTCCTTCTCTATCAATATTCTCATCTCTTCTTCACATTATCCTCATCAAATCCTTCTCTAGTTGAGGGGGGGGAGAGAGAGAGAGGTGCTCAAGGGTTAGGGTTGCTAGTGAGAAGCACTTAAAGGGATTGGAAGGAAGACAGGACAGAGAGAGAGTGGTTAAAATGTAGGCATTTATATCCAAACCCAATTAAAAGAGGGAGCTCCATCTAAATACACTATACACTATAATGCGGGTGGTCATGCAACAACAAGAAATTTTAAAAAAAAAAAAAAAAACTTTTTCTTTGCGAGGCAAACCAAAATCTAGTCCATAACACCTTGTTCTAAATCCAACCATCCATTTTAATAGAGTAAAAGAACCAATATCTATAGCCCTTAAGTCTATCATTAATAACTCGCACAATTCATGTCTGAATTTCATGATCTTGGACTTGTCTAAAAGGTAACTGAATAGGCTTTCAAATTGAACCAATTTAGTGTCATTCGACATTGCACGGTACCCAAATCTCTGTTCTATAGAAAACTGCTAATTATATAAAATAGTCCAAAAGCATGGACCATATCATCCCACAGATCAATCAGACCATCATGTGTGGGCCTACTAACTGTTCAGACAGTTTCATGCACCCAATCCACCGATTGCATACCCTGGCCATGGCCAATCTAGGCTGAATCACCTTCACATACGTCTCCTACTTGTGATTGCAGAGAGAAGGCACAAAAACATGATATATGTACCTCTTTCCAACTGCTCAAAAACCAAGTCCACCTAGTTGATTCACACGGCCAATCAACCCCAATTTGGCAGTACACCCATGCACAACGTTAAGCATGTCTAAGAAAATGAATAAAACCCACCTTTGCTGACATCCATGCAGCGGCCAACTGTATCTCTGGGGTCTGCATCGTCATGAGATAAGAATGACTCCACGTTATCATCCAAAGAACCATCCTCCACGAATCTATCCATATCAGCCTGCAATTCAATATCTTTATCATCCCACTGCCAAAATGGAATGTAAATGAGATTTTATGCTTGCATTGTCTTTAGAAAGTTCTGGGGCTGATTTGACAAATGAATGCAAAGAAAACTTACTCACCAATTGATTCGATGGTGAAGTAAGAGTTCCAGGTCCATCAGAGCCAAACATACTCAATGGCTTTGATGAGCTACCATTATGAGGCAAAGAAGGCATTGAGATCACATCTCCCGGTGTATGAGTGGAGGGTGTTGAGGGAGCTGAACTTGGGGAGGGTCCAGTCGTATTTGCAGTTCCTGAACTATTGGCAGGACCTGAAGATGTTCCAGGCTGCTTTCTCTTTCTCCCACCCTGATTCTTTGAAGCCTTACAGTGCATAAAAGAAATTTTAGTGGGCGCCATACCAGACCAAAATAATAACATGAACATGCGGTCCGATAAATATTACATTTATTCCAAGCAAAGTCTGATATGATATCCAGTGCTATCACTTGCAATTTAAGTTAGTCATCAGGCATTCTATTTGCATAGACATGGAACGTGTATGAGTTCTGAGCTGTTCATATATTGTCCTGCCTTGGATGGGCGTGCCCAGAAAAAATGCACTAATCAGGTAATCATAGCTACTGATTGACTTTTGCGGATTATGAATCCCGAGATAGATAGAAAAGAAAGGTCTAACCAAGCCTCAAATTCAATGGGCAGAAAACATCGAGACTGGCTAGGATAATCTGATTTGTGTTTTTAGGTATATGACCTTTCCACACAGTAAGGCACCTCTGTCTACTTGTTTGCAGTTGAATGCTTGATAGCTTAGATTTGACATTTAGCAACAGATCATTCCCCTACCCTATAAGCATTCTAGCAGTCTTGATATTCCATATCACAAGCATGAGTAGGTTAGAACTTAGAAGTATCTCGACTTGCTAGATTGTGGCGAAATAGGCAACGGACCTGATCATTTCCTCGAAAGGAGTTTGATATGCTACCATCCACAGTAACACTGCCAGTGCCCATTTTGTCTTGCTGATGAAGATGTGGGTTTGAACTCTGCGACTGCTGACTCGAGAGCGCGTGCTGCTGAAGCTGTTGTTGCTGATTACTGTTATGTTGTTGTTGTTGCTGCTGCTGCTGCAACTGAACTATTTTCTACTACACGTAAACAAGCACAATAAGGAAAAGGGAAGCAGGAAGGTCTTAAGATGGCCAGAAACAAGTAGTAAACTTGCAACCATACCGCAATTTATACATAAGAGTATAGATTGCTTTAGATCTTAACCCAAGCATGAAACTACCAGCTATCTCACTTCTTTAGATCTTAAGAAATGTTTTCTACACGCCATCAATGCCACTGCTTCTTACAGTCATCCCAAATATAGAATTGGAACCATGAAAAGCCAATATCATTGACCATAAACAAGAATTGACAGTTTGAACTGTCAGACAACTGAAGTGTACACTGATTAGAAACTGTCCACTGCCGAGAATAATCTAGAACCCTATCACAGGGTAAAATGATCAGACCCAGATACAGTTGGTGAATGTGTCAATCAATCTAAACAAACTAACTGACAGGCCAACTCATGGAGGAAGATGGTATGGACCTATGATCGGAAAGGAAACAGGAGAGACTTCAAAGGGCAATCGCAATAATGCCACCTGCTATAAGTGTGGAACAAGGGCCACCTTGCAGAGGTATGCCCAATGAAGAATCCCAAGTTCCCAACCTTTGTGAAAGGACCATCTATGAGGAAGAGGTGGAAGAGGAAACAAGCGACTGCCATGTTGAGCCATCACTTGATGGCCTAAAGGGAAGTCCCATGTCTTATTTCATTAAGGGGTAGTTTGGATAGGAGTAAATGAAGGTAAATGGGGGGAATTGGGAGTAAATGGAGATAAACGGTATTTGAGGTGTGTTTGGATGGAAGTAAATGCATGTAAATGAAATGAAATGGGAGTAAATGGGCATGTAAATGAAATCCTCTCTACAAGAGAGGATTTGGAAGTAAATGGGGTGATATGTATTTTTGAGCTCCCTTGGAGAGTCACACAAGTAAACAAAGGTGGTGCTATGCACATGTCGCCATACCGGGGGGTGGGGGGAGAGAGAGAGAGAGAGAGAGAGAGAGAGAGATTAATGCAATCATATGTGGATTGACTTGATCACACGTGTGCATTCCAGTTGCACCACCTAGTCTCAATTGTTTGTGATGAGATCAAGGGTTTGGTGTCAAGACTTCATTCCAGTTGTTTGAATGAAGTCTTGAGCATCTTCTCCAAGCCTTCTCAACCCTAGACTCATTCTGCCAGCGAAGAGCATATTGTTTGAATAGTGTGATTTGTCAAATCGGGACAGCTTCAAGTGTCATTATCCATCATAAAGGCAAACTGTTTAATTGTAAATTTGGGCAGGGCTTCTCTGCACATTATAGGCTTTAGAGAGTGGTTAGTACTTAATAGTACGTACTTTGTGAGCCATTCTTGAGCTTTACTGCAAATGCAACAGTGCAAGCTGAGGGTCAAGTACAGGTAGGATTGTGTACCTATCCCATTTCCTTAACATCCCCACAGCAGCAGTACGTGTCGCATGTGCAGGAGCACAAATGGTCATGGTGCCAGTGTAACAAATACTAAAATAATACTTCAAATGTCCCTCCCTCCTCCAGGTGTAGGATAGGGCTAAGCCACCATATCCCGTATGTCCACCCAAGTTGTATTGTGATGACACGAGTACTTGGACTATTTTGAAGTAACCATGTATCAGAGACACATGGTAGCACGAAGCGTAAAATGAAGCAGC
Organism: Magnolia sinica; assembly: GCF_029962835.1. Classification (NCBI taxonomy): domain Eukaryota; kingdom Viridiplantae; phylum Streptophyta; class Magnoliopsida; order Magnoliales; family Magnoliaceae; genus Magnolia; species Magnolia sinica. The sequence continues at coordinate 25,469,125 of NC_080585.1, read as the reverse complement.
AATAGATTTAGGGGAAGGGTGTGCCCATATAAGTATCAGTATATGGGTAAAACAGGAAATAACTAGGCAGAGGAGTGCACCTTCATTATCATATCTGTTTCTCCTCCACGAGGCAAAACGGAACATGCAGCTTGCATTGGAGACCCAACATTTGGAACTACATCACCAACAGAATTGGACTGTCCATCCTTCCCAAGAACCATGTTCCGGTTGTTCAGAAGCATTCTTAGTCTTCTGCTGTCAACCTCACCTGGTGATGAGGAGGTCATATTCTGTGCCTGCATCAGAAGCTGCTGATGCTGTGGAGTCAGCAACTGAAGCTGAGGATATGTTTGCGGGGATGGCATATATGACTTTTGCTGTTGTAAAATTCCTGACCGGAGCTGATCAAAACCCTGTAGAGAGTAAAACAGAACTGTGTAACAAAAATTGGATTTAAGTGAAGTAGGCAGGCAGGCAGGCAGCACTGAATGGGGCATGCAAGAATAAATGGCAATTTACTTGCCTATGTACTTTTATTTTGCAGTCAAGACAAGGTACATTACTAGATTGCTAAGAAGCATGGTGCTAATCACATGCATACTATTATAAATAATAACTTTGGACCAAACATTCCTCCGTACACATCCTTCAGAAAACATCAAAGAAGAATATGTAATTGTTTCTTCTGAATCTGATTCTGAATTTTTCTCCCCTTTTTGATAGAGACGTGATATGAAATGGAGAAACAAAAATCATGAAAACAGCATATATGAGAATATAATATTGAAAGAGAACTAATTGTTGGAAACTTTCAGCATTTTCGGATATAGGCATGGGCTTCATCCAAAACATCCAACAAGATGAGACTACCATTTAGAATACATTTGTTTCTAGATTTTCGTATTTCATAAGGGGGCATTGAGAAGAGCTGAATAATCCCTTGTGAAATATCAAAAGATTCCATCACTCTCTTCAATTCATAAGGAGTGTATGTGTGTCTAAGTTTTTGTGATTGAACTTCAATGGTACCGATTTACGACGTCATATTGCTATGATTTTTCCCTTCTCTATATCCAGAAAGACGATTACCGTTTCATGAATATACAACTAGATACTGATATTGAGAAATATCTGCTGCTCTTAGACCACCATAAGTTACAGTGCTCCTAGTCGCATCAGAACACTTGGACAGTCCAATCAATCCATCCGTACCATCCATTAGGTCCAGCACACATTTCATGGGTTACCATCAAGGTGTCCTGCATCGGTATCGGTTGGCGTAACAGTGCCCTCCGAAACCGATACGGATAAGGGGGGCGTAACAGTGCAAATTTTTTTTTTTGCCAAAAAAATATGAAAAAATATGGATTAAATCCAGGATATTCTAAGCATTCCAAATATGCATTCATTTATAAATTGGAACATGTTTATAGTGGTTTAACGGTCCACTCTTTGGTAAGAAGTTGTATCGGACTGTCTGATGAATTTATGAACCAGATAACCTGAATTTGACTACAAAATTCATATATTTAATTTTCTAAATATCTAATTTATATACTTAACAATTTGATATCATTTCTCCCAATAGTTCTTTTAAAAAATGAAATTAAATTCAGGTAGATCACGTTGCCAATTTGGGGCTGACTTGGAGGACCAACCAATGCCCCAAATCAGCCTCAAATTCATGCAATTTATTGGCATTATCCCACTTGTGAATTGGTGGACATTTATTGGATAGTGAATCATGAAAAAAAATCAAAAGGCCCTATTTTAAAAAATAAGCATCCACAAATTAACAATTAAAACTATTCAAACAATTTGATTTTGGCATTTTGAGTTAGCAATTACAGTCCATAATTTAATTAGTAAATTTTAAGTTAATACATGTCTCGTGTACAATTTTTTAAGGACCCGAATTAGGTAGGACTCAGATTGTGAAGTGTAGCACACGAGTGTCAAAGTTTTTTGGACCCCACTCGTGATGAATGTGTTATATCCACACCGTCCATCCATTTTGCCAAATAATTTTAGGGCATGAGCCCAAAAATGAGGCAGATCCAAAGCTCAGGTGGACCGCACCATAAGAAACAATAATAATTAAACAACTATCATTAAAAATTTATCGGGGCTACAAAAGTTTTAGATCAAGCTGACATGTGTGTTTTCCCTTCATCCACGTTAGTGTTACCCTATTAACAGGTTAGATGGAAAATAAACATTACAGTGGACCCTAAGAAATTTTTAATGGTGAGCATTCTATAACCACTGTTTCCTATGTTGTGGTCCACCTGAGATTTGGATCTTACTAATTTTTTGAATCATAACCTAAAATGATGTGCCAAAATAGATGGACGGCATGGATAAAATACATACAGCATGGTGGGGCCCATGTGGCACGTGTACATTTTATTAAATTGTGCAACGTGCTGCGTAACGCGTACCAGTCCATTCACTTGACGCAAGCAAGTCCTGTGGGTCTGACCATGAGGTATGTGTTATATCTAAACCGTCCATTCATTTGACAAGCTCGTCTTAAGGCTTGACACGAAAAATAATACGGATCTAATTATCAAGTGGACCACACTGCAAAAAGCAGTGGGGGATTGAACGTCTACCATTGAAACCCTTTTTGGGATCACAGAACTTTTGGATCAATATGAAATTTGTTTTTCCTCTTCATTCAGGTCTTTTTGACCTTTTGAACAGATTGGATGGAAAATAAACGTTATGGTGGGCCTACGAATTTTTTAATGATGAAAATCATCATCTCGCTGCTATTTTTGGTGTGGTCCAGACAATCTTTGGATACGATTTATTTTTTGGCTAATGCTCTAAAATGATATTTAAAAATAGATGAACGGTGTAGATATAATAAATACATCACTGTGGAGCCCACGTAACTTTGATCTCCTTTGAACCGTTCGTACAACTCAGAGCTCGAGGACTGTCAGCGCTCGTCTTAACATGACACATACCTCTAGCTGGTGCGCGGTACACCTCCGAAAGAAAAAAAAAAAAAAGGAAGGGAGAGAGGGAAACCGAAAAGAAAAAAGAGGGAAAGAAGAGAGAGAGAGAGAGAGAGAGAGAGGAAGAAGAAGAAGAAGAAGAAGAAGCAGCTGCAGCAGCAGGCCACCGCGTCCCGAGAAGAAGAAGAAGAAGAAGAAAAAAAAAAAGGTAAGTATTTATTTTTATTTTTTTTCCTATTTTTTAAGGACCGTAACAGCCATTACGGGTCAATAACGGCCATTTCGCCTATAACGGGCCCGTAACGGCCGTTACGATAGCAAAATCAGGGCATCGCCCGTTATACCTCCGTATTGCGTAACGGACCCCATCGTTACCGTTGCGTATCAGCCGTTACGGCCGATACGTAACCGATATGGGACACCCTGGTTACCATACAAAAATCACACTGATGATGACCTGGTCCATGCATAAGTTGACATTTTCTATAGCCGTCTTTATCCCGTTGAAAATAGGGTTCCAAATCTGTCCATACATGTGGAATTGAATCCCAGTTATCTACAATGAAGGCCCCACACGTGTGTAATGTTCACACGTATACACCCCTATGATCTACACATGGATTAGCTTTGTCAGCAAGTTCACAGCTAAATAATTGGCATCTTACCCTTCAAATAATGTATATATTATTAGTTCCCCAATTAGTGTACTTGTTTCACCAGATTCTTTTACTTGATTAGTCAAAAGTCCAAATCATGCTAGTGTATCAGAGCTACAGAAATGCACTGCAGTATTCCCTACAGTACCTTGTTCAGGTAATGCTGGTGCAGTCTCAGATTAGCAAATTTATTTTATCAGGAAAGTGGCCCAATTGGTTTGTTTCCTTTATTAGTTAGTTTCTATTTTGTTAAGTGTTGTACAAGCAGGACCCCAACCAACTGGTGGCAACTACGCCAGCAGTTCCGAAGCCCCATAAAGGAAGATCGTGTTAAGTGGATAGCCAGTTGTCAAATTTTGGGCCAGGCAATCATATGACTCCCTTTCACATTTTTGGCAAAACTGTATTCGCAGAGCCACACCCAAATAGCTACGATAAGGTTATGATCATGGTGGTGGTGGTGGTGATATTTACACACAAACACACAAAGAAGGTTTCTTCTTTTTTCTTTCCTTTTTTTTTTCTTTTTTTGAGAGAGAGAGAGAGAAAGAGAGAGATCACACACATGAAGAAGATGAAGAAGAATAGTCTTACTGAAGCATTACATAAAGTCTATGGGAAAGAAAAAAAAAAACTTGTTACATTCATTAAATGGAAATCACGCCTCTAGGTTATTGGTTGTTAAATGTGGAATGGTAGATCCATTGGCCTAGAATGGGAGCCGAAAAAGTGGCGCAGAAAATAAGTCATGAAAATAAGGGAACCTATGACAGTTATTAACTAATTGATCCCTTACGACTCCAGAAACCCATAGGGCAAACAGATAGAGACCAAAACAGTCCATCAGTGCAATCGAGGCCAACTATGGGTTGCATCAAGGACCCTTTATCTTGAGAACGAACATTGGCAATTACAGCGGACATTTGTCTTTCAAAAAATGCCTTTGCCAAGCCATTAATTGTTAAGAATAATTTTTTTTTAAATGCAAATATGTGTGTATTGGAGACTATACATTTTAACAACAAGCCAATGAGTAGTGCATTAGGACTCTCACTTACACATGCACCTAGGGAGGCAACTAGCCGAATCATTAGCAGAAGCTGTTGTTGGGCTATTTCTTTCTACCAGGACTGTTATCCATTTCTTATCGCTTCATGTTCAGGATATTGCAACAAAATTTTGTCCTCGGCATCTCACTACTCACAGAGAGAGAGAGAGCGCGCTAATATGGTGTTCCAAGTTCTAGAGAAATTTGAGGGAAAAGAAAAAGGCAGCCTCATGGAGCCTTTAGGTTTACTAGAGAAAGTGAACATTCCTGGAGTTGGGTGTTTGTGAGCAGTTTATCTATTCATTCTTGCAACAAGGGCAGCCTCATGATGTTCTAAGAAGACGATGACCCGTCCAGCAACGAGGGCAAGCTCAAGCCGTCAATGTGAACTAAGGATTGCAATCTTCATTTCAGGCTCCTCTGGCCTGAACTTTATGTACTCAGGGCATGGTTAATGCACAAGCAGAGCATGACTAAAGGTCCAGCTAGTGATAAAGGCAGGAATGGAAGTTCAAAAGGTCCAGCTAGTGATAAAGGCAGGAATGGAAGTTCAAAAGGTCCAGCTAGTGATAAAGGCAGGAATGGAAGTTCAAAACTGCAGCTTGTATGGAATCCAGACCAAGTCACTAATTTATTTTTTTTAAGAGGATCATATGCAAGGGCTGACAAAACATGTCCACATCCTCTAATAACTGGACTGGCGTATAACATTTCATAATAGATGTCCTTCCAACATGTCCATAATTGTGCAACTACCCACAATTCTGTAACATTGACGATCGTCACTACGTACATACAAGCCATGAAAAGTCAGAAATGCACTAAAAGTGTAATGATAGAGGGATTGCTGAAAGCAAACTTACTGTAAGAGGCCATCCTTTCAGCGTCAAATTGTTACCACCTTGATTTGATCCTGCCACCAGAACATAAAATTTTCAAGGCAGCTGTCTTTCTTAACAGCAAGTACCCCCAAAAAAATAAAGGCAGAAAAAAGACCAGCACTAACACAGCAGGTTGAGAAGGTCATAAACTCTAATATCCACTTATCAAGAAGATGGCATATGATGGGTACCCAAATCTGCCATTGGCACACAGCTGCAGGTTCTAGAACCCCATTTCTCTCCTAAGCACCCCACAAGAGGAGAAGGGCATTTCCATGATATATATACATATTGGGATTCCGAAAGGATTCAAAGAATCCAAACCTAGGAATGTAAGGCTTTAACTCAATATGTTAGCACTCAGATGATCATTACCAGGAACTCCAATTAACGATCCATCGGGACCCGCAGCTCTGGCATTCAATACTGGATTCATCTCACTCTTTATGTCCTGTTTCAGTATACTGTTCAGAACAGTGCAAAATGAGAGGTAGCAAAAGATCTATATCCATCAATACATACCGGTGTAGATCCTTGAAGCTGCTGATTTCGAGCTTGCACTTGCTGAAGTGCCCCTGACATACCACCAGGTGTCCCATGCAACACTTGCCTGAAATGGAAAATGTACTCAGTTGTCATGTTATGCATCCCAAACAAGGCATTCAATCATGGTAACAGTGGCCGTGGCCCGTAATGGCCACCGCCGTCACAGGCCGTAACAGTCATTAACACCTTAAAAATAATATATATATATATATATAACTGTGTTGGTCTCATAATAGCCATTACGTGCCATTTTTTCCATAACAGCCATTACGGCCCCACAACATGCAATGGTTCCCACAGCTACCATTATGAAACAGTCATTATGTAACTGTTTTTGAATACCATGATCCCAAACAATAAAAGCCAGTGCATAGTGTGCCTTTAATAAATAAATAAAAACACACACGCAAAAAAAAGGCGAAAGAAAGAAAGATGAAAGTAGAATGTGGGCAGTTTGCTATCTGTCAGCATTTTTCAGTTACTTGGTATGCTCCTCTGTCAGCGGGCAGTTTGCTATCCAGTTGGAAAGGGCAGAAAGTATGGAAG